>NC_136770.1:10671169-11271169 GCF_947034865.1 Barbatula barbatula | reverse complement strand
ACGTTTAGAGCACATGTGTAAAATTAGACTCTTTCCAAAGTGTAAATCACATCACAATACTGACCTTTCAGATTCACTTTTTGTAATGTCAAACACAAAACATATGAATGAATACAAATGGTATCTGTATAAAGGCACAAATGCTGCAACTATTTTTTTAAATCTTTATTTAAATTATTGATTAAAATATTGGCCAGATACAGTGTTCAAATCAGCATGTTCACACTTTTTGCAACAGTGCAACATTTACATTTGGTATTACTAATACATTTCATACAATACAAAAAACATTATAAATTATTAACATTAACAATCTACTGACCAAAAGTGAAATACTGACCAGAAACAGTTAAGTTGTCAATGCACTTAAAACTATTAAAAATGTAAGAACTGCAACATATCTACACGAAACAAAGTTGATAGTGCAGATGTGTGTGTATCACCGCGCTAAATGCGACGTGTGTGTGTGTAGATCTGTGTGCAGACCCAGGCTGAATGCAAGTTATGTGTTTGTGTTGCCCGCACTGAATGTGCTTTGTGTGTCTGTGTTGACCTGCACTGAATGTGCTTTGTGTGTTTGTGTTCACCTGCGCTGAATGTGCTTTGTGTGTTTGTGTTGACCCATGTTGAATGTGACTTGTGTGTTTATGTTGACCTGGACTGAATGTGACTTGTGTGTTTGTGTTGACCCATGCTGAATGTGATGTGTGTGGGTGTAGATCTGCGCTATTTGTGACGTGTGACAGTGTGTGTGTCTGTAGACTTCCACTGAATGTGACGTGTGTGTGTGTAGATTTGGGTGTGCAGACCCACGCTTAATTTGACTTGTGTGTTTGTGTAGACCCCTGCTGAATGTGATGTGTGTGTGTAGATCTGTGCTATTTGTGACATGTATGTGTTTTATTCAAGAATTTAATCTTTCTCTAAACTGTTTGGCATTAAACAAACTAAACAAGTATTTTCTTGTCTGTATACTACAAATTTGTCTGACAGTTGGCTTAGGTCCAGAGCAGTTAATTCACCAAATTCAGAAGATATTGACATCACATGCTTAATCTGGCACCGAGATTCACCATAGTAGCCTTGAAGAAACAACCTAGGTTTTGACACACACTTTCTCACAAGACATAATGCATGTTCACAGCCAGTGTGACTCTCAACATTGGCAAAACCAACTATTTGACAAACACTACCATCAGATATCCTGACCAGAGTGTTATCTCTCTTAAGTTTTCTTCTATAATTAATGCTAAGAAATATCTGTGAGTTATGGACAGCTTTGTGGTAAAATATTGCTTGATCTTTGACAGGGTTTTCAAGAAACTGCTCAACAGCATCCTTTTCATATAGATCAAGAGCTCTAGAGCAACCGTGACCAAAAAACACAGTGCCATTCACTCTTCGTACATGTTTAGTTGCATTGAAGCCATCAACCACTGTGTCAAACAGCTGCTGCACTCTAGGATGAGCATTCAGCATCAGAACCTTGCCCATGCTCTCTACTTTTTTTAGTAAGAGAAAAGATTTTACTATCTGTAAAGGTACAGATTGTGTGCCATTGTACAGTTTCAACAGAAATCCATTGCACCCTTCAAAACTGTATGCACTATAACACCACAGGGGGCCCCAGTTTCTGACACTGTCACTAAGATGTAAAAGAATGTGAACATTGTATGTCATATGGGGTCTACCATACAAGGTCTCAAAATTTAGCACAAATTCATTTAGGTGTTGAGATGCATAAAATAGCTCCAGCTGCGTAATGCATGTTGTTTGCAGGACATAAACTGCTTGGCACAAAAGCAGGAAGTGCTCAAAAAATCTACGAGGAAGAACAGATTTTAAAACAATGGGAGCATAAAACAAGAGAAAAGCTCGCCATTCCGATGCTTTCCAATAGGCTCTGGTTAAGATAGATCTGGGCATTCTTGTGATGTTGGATGGAGGTTGAAACTGTTCAATTTTCCTATCTATTTCATTTGCTCTGGTTCCAATATACCAGGGCTCTTTGTGGAAAGAACTGTCAAACCACAGGGTAGACAGCTGTCTCATCACACCTAAATCAATGCAGTGCATGGAGTCAACAATAAATCCAGAAACAATATCAAAAAAAGGCAATGACCTTAAAGGTGTGGGTCCTTTTACACCAAAGTTTTCACCAGTCCCTACATTTCTTTGGCATTTAATCATATCTGTGTGAGAGCGTTCGGTCACTTCTTCGTGATAAGGATATACTTGAACATGTCCTCTACCTTTCTCAACTCTTTCCCCTGGATGCAGACACCAGTTGCAGCCAAATTTGCCATTGAATTGCTTGATATTTTGCAACATGGCTCTAGCAACACTATCACATGAACAAATTATAGCATACACATAAGATTTCACAATCTTAGTATTTGAACACCACTCAAAACCGACTGAGCTGAGCATTTTCATCTCATTGATAAAAGGTCTAAAAAATGTGGAGATGGATGGCTTTTTCGGACCAAACCATAGTCCTGTTAAAAACATGGTCTTTTTCCTTATGTTTGGTGGAAGCTCATTTATGTGACATAACAAGGGCCAGATAGAAAAGGAGGAGGATTTGAAGATGGGTACACCATCAGAGTTAAAAGTAAGACTAAAGGAGTAATCTTTTTTTAGATTTGAGTCTTTGCACATTTGTTTGTACAATTTCCCATCCATTATGTCCGAAATGGTGTCAGGGTTTGTTGGTCTGGTCTTTCTGTAGTTTAGAGACTCTCCAAGATTTGAAGTTTCTAAGGAATGTTTAAGTTGGTCGATAAGGGGCAAGGTAAAGAAGAAGTTACCATTTTTCATTAGTTCATTTTTGTCAAAGTCTTGATGGCAACTCTTACATGCATTATTTTCCAAAACACAACAGCACTTAGGGCAATATACATGAAAATCGTATTTACCCGTTTTGAAAAGTTTTTTAAACAGATATTTGGTGGCTGGCAAGTGAGAATCTTGTGGTAGAATAAGACTCAAAATTTGGAGAAGTGTTTGCAAACCATCTTGTGTTAATCCCACAATTACAGCAAAGGCCATCAGAAGAAGGATGGTTTGTCCTAGAGTAACCAATGCTCCTTGGTACAGTGGGGACCTCATCATGTCATCATTAACCTAGAAAAAGCATGGGTCATTTTAGTTACAGCATTGCATTATCAGGAAACAACTGCAATATACATACATAAATTCATTTCATACATACATACATACATACATAAGTTAACTGGCAATAAGCATTCAAACAAATAGATTAAATTAGATTTGTTAAGGTCAAACAAACTCCACTGACTCACCCATAAACTACAACGCAACCAACTTTCAAAGGGCTGAAAGTGTTTGAAGACTTATTGTAGAATATTCTTTTTGTGACTCCAGTGATTTATCATTAAATAATATAAAGCAAAGAGGATAATTTTTGTGCACAAACAAATAAAAATTATGAATGTATTAAATTTTTTTACCAACTTTCATGTTATTTATCACATCCGGGAAAATGCTTTCAAGATCACCAAGCTCTCAATGACGGTGAATCTGGGGTCAGCACCGCCTGACGCATGCACTTGGTGTTGACGTGAATGTTTTGTGCGACACAGACCCCAGATCCACTGTCATTGAGATCTTGGTGCTGTATTAAACGCACGTTTTTGAATATTGAAATTGTTGAATATAGTCATTATTGGTATTTGTTTGCAAACATAGAGAATCCTCGTTGCTTTATTGTATTTAATGCTAAATCACTGGAGTCACATGGACTATTTTAACATCGTCTTTACTCACTTTCAGCCCTTTGAAAGTTGATTGCGTTGCAGTCTATGGTGGAGTTAGGGTGGTGGTACAATACACTGGTGGTACAATGCACTGTATGTGTACATATATTGTAATGAAATCCAACAGAAAATAGTATAATATTTTTTTCTAAAAAAATGTAACTGTAAACTCGACTTGAATAGTGAATAAACAATGAAATACAATAATTTGAAATGTTAATATAAAATGAAGAAATGGTCCTACAATTTGTTCAGAATCAGAAGTTGTGTCATCACCACCATCATAATCACTGCTGGAGTGGTGCTTCATAGAGAGACAACAATAGCTACTATTAGCCAAATAAGTGCAATGACACAAAAAGATTGTATTATTATTGTTCAATTGTTAGCCTGTTTATTTGAGATAGAACAATTAACTGTCACTTTTTTAAGCGTGTGTTTACTACTAGTTTTGCTGATAAAGATTGAGCCAAACATACAAGACAATAGTTCTCAGCTTTAACACCAGTTTAACTGCATACTCACTTCAAAGTCCAAGCCTTCACTGCCACTGTTTGTGTAGTCATCAAGAGACTGCTGTTTAAAGGGAAAAATGGTTGAAATTATATTAATTGTTTAATGTGATGCTTAATCTCAAATGTTTTTGAGTTGGACATGAAATAAACGACAAAACAACAAACTTGTTCATGTTCATCGTCCAAACTCCCCTCAGCCTCATCACAGTCCTCCACAATGTGCCCAGTGTCCAAACTTGCACCTGTGCTATCACTTTCACTGGTTGTCTGGTCATAAAGAGCCTGCTGCAGAAAATGAGATACAGATGGTATTAAGCGTTTAATGTGGTGCTTAATTACAACTATATTTATTATTAATTACAACTATGGGGGTCAGCTGTGACCTAGTAGTTTGAGAGTTGGGCTTGTAATCAGAATGTTGCCGGTTCGAATCTCAGTACCAGCAGGTCATGACTGAAGTGCTCTTGAGCAAGGCACCTTACCCCTGATTGCTCTGCAGTAATGTGACACTGTAAGAAACTACTTGCAAGTCGCTTTGGATAAAAGCGTCTGCAAAATGAATAAATGTATTTTATGAATTATAGGCCTTTCACACTGGACATGATAAAGCAACGTGAATGTGAGACGCAATGACAAGCTGGACTAAAAATAATAGCTCCATTTGAAGCCCATCAGACTGCATGCGATCACTCATGTTGCAGTGTTTCCTATACAATGCAGGAATATGACTCATCCCTAGTATGTACTAGTATTAGTATGTGAAAACACCTAGTAAACCTACTTGTTCAGGTTTATCATTCAACCTGCCCTCTTCCTCATCACTGTTTACTACATCATACTCATTCTCAGAGTCCATACTTGCACCTAGGCCATCACAGTTTGCATGTTCATCATGAGACTGCTGCAAAAAATAAGATATAGAATTTTTTGTTTAAGCTTAATCTAATCTATTATATGGGGAACCTACTTCATAAAGTTAATAGTTTAACATCCCCTCTTCCTCATCACTGTTCTCTATAATGTGCCCATTTCGTTGCAAAAACAGTTTATAAAGATAACTTTTTATTTAGCTTCACAACCACAACTTCTGACAGTTTATCAAAAACTAAAAAAGAAACAGTATTTCTCAACAATTTGAAGGGTAAACCCACCTCAGAGTCCACAGTTGCACCTGTGGCATCACTGTCACTGGATGTGTGGTAATCAAGAGACTGCTTCAAAAAAGGAGAGACAAAAGATATCAAGACTTTAATGTGGTGCTTAATCACAACCATAATATGAGTCAGACATGAAAAACTCATGCCTTGTGTTTTAGCTCTGACAGATCACCCTAAACAAATACAATTATTACTGTATAACAACTTGAAATTGTATACGCACATCAAAAAGTCCAAACTTGAGGAAGGAGCACTGTTTTTGTCTCGATAGTCATCAATAGACCTCGGTGAGGATACAATAATAAATGTAATGCAGTAATTGTAAAAAAAACTGTACCAGTAGTGTTTCCCATTTTTTACTTACTCGCCATATTCTTATTTGTTCTGCCATAACCAAAAACCAAAAATTGTTTTTAACTTTTCATTTTAAGATGCAATCTCTATTTTGCTGCATTGTTTCTGAATCCGCAAAGCGTGCATAAAAACGTCATGTAAACGACTTTATGTATATATGTAAATGCCTTTATTAGGCATTAAGCTATAAAAAATATGATGGTGTATGTAACAGTTTAGATAATAAACGCAAGTCCGACGTGATGACGTAACGAGTATTCTAATTCGAAGTTTGTGACGCAAACTTGCGCCATAGTTGCACAAAATCCTGTTGGAAAACTACTGTAACGATAATAATTATCATGTTCAAATGTATTCTTACCTCTTTATTATTGATAACTTGGTCATCTTCACTCCAATCAGAATGAGAGCTGCACAGATATTGTTTCTTGTGTTTTTTTCCGCTCCAACAGATGCATAAATAGGACTTCACTTTACATCTATATTTGCTTACCTCTCATCATCATCAAGGGGATCTGAAATGAAGTGAATAATATTAGGTGTCTTGTAATTAAAAACTTAGTAACTAGGTATTTAAAAGTATAAATAAAATATGGCAAAACAAAGTCAGAATCACATCTTCGGTGGACTTCATGAATATTTATTTTATGCTACCTTCATTTTATACATATATAAGTGATCAGACAGACATACCTTTAAGACAGAAACGTCTAACGTTAGTTTTCGTAAGCTGACTCATACATTTCGCATAATGATTCGAATACAGAGTGTACAAATTAAATTACTTTGTAAAATCATTCATTACATTGATAACAGTTTTTCATCGTTTTGAAATCGACTCGGTATTTACGTGCAACTCGGGAAAACTGTAACGTTATTTTAAATTTCATTTGTTGAAAGCAACATGGCGCTGTTGAGTTGACGTAGCTGCAAAGGGCTAAATCGACATTTGGAGCTAGCTGTCAAGGACAGCCTATCTTAAGTATTTTAAGCTGGCAACGTTATTGTTTTCACTCTCACTAAACTAGAGATATTCTTTATTAATACGCTAAATAGATGCTAAAAGTTCATTCGCACGCGTGCTTTTAAATACATTTAAGAGTCGCTCGTGCGGAGTCCTAATTACGTTATATGGTGAAGATGTATTTCATATGCCAGACAATTAATTTACCAATTTTAGCCATACGATATCTTGTCGTCCGTGGTAAAGGCTCGTTGTAATCGCACAAATATCTTCTGTAATGTAACTTCCTCCTCTTTCTTGAAGGCTCCATTTTGTGAAAACATAAACATCACCCGCACCTCACTCTTCTCCTCCCTTCAAGTTGCGCGCGAGCAAAGAAGAACTTGACTTTTGATTGGATGATGTGATTGACTCTGATCTGTTATGATTGGTTGCAATTAGCGCTCTAGTCATCTTTC
This sequence comes from Barbatula barbatula, assembly GCF_947034865.1. Taxonomy (NCBI): domain Eukaryota; kingdom Metazoa; phylum Chordata; class Actinopteri; order Cypriniformes; family Nemacheilidae; genus Barbatula; species Barbatula barbatula. The sequence goes on along the minus strand of NC_136770.1, from coordinate 11,263,942 downwards.
GTTGCTAAGGTAAATCTAGTCAGACAGAGACTACCGTAAGATACAGCTGCAACCATGTACGTGCTTATAAAATGGATTAAAGAAAATAAAGTAAGTGTTGAATCAGAAAAAAATGTTAGAGACAAAAAAATGTTAAGTGACCCCAAGAGGATCGGCCTGGTGGAACACGGTGCATTAGGAACAAAGCCACCTAAAGGAGGTTGGAAAGCTTTTCCGGGCCAAGTTCTCAGTATAAACGGTAAGTTATTATTTATAAATATTAACTAGCGAACACATTATGTAATTGCTTTTTTGTAGTTGTAATTTAATATTGGTGACGTAGTAATAAAGTACCATAGAGAAGTCAAAATAAATCCAGGCTGAATGGAAATAAGCCTACATTACGTTAGAAGCGCGCGCCTACTCTGTTTCAATCTCCAGTCAGGACTGGTCGTTTTTACCGAAGTTGTTCTGACAGGAAATTTCGTTTTACTACGTAAAATACATACTTCTAAACAAACTAACTATTAAAACATATCACAGTGAAGTCTATGACGATGTTTTTTCATCTTTATTGTATGCTTTTATATTAGTTTTAAAGTAATAAACAATTCTGGTATAGGGTTTAGCAGGAAAATTATCATGGCAACTTTTGTCCAGTAATATGATAAGTTCAAAAACCTTATCACTTTAAATAACTTTTTTTGTTAATAATAGCATAATTATTTACTGTAATTATTTTGTCAACTACAAAATGGATTTATTATGCTAAAATAAAATGGCTATAATGTATATTTATAATTACATTAATAATTGTAATAGTTAATTACAATAACTTCTTTATACAGAGGACCTTGGGAAAATAAGAAAGGCAGAAAGTCAGTGGATAGAGACACACAAAATGTGGACTGCATCAAAACCAGAGGTATGTTACACTATCATATGGCAGCCCCCTAAAATAATGAAAATCGAATATTCATTCCCCTTAAATAGGTATTCTCCCATTTTTTGTCTCTTTTAATATATTTGTTTTTACTCCTTTTGTTCCTCAATTGTTCTGCTTTTCCAAATTCTTTCTGATTTGTCAGGCTACATTTTCCAATGAGGATGATGGTTCCTCAGATGATAAGGGTAAAAGTCCTCAAAACCAGGAGTTTGAGGTATGCTCTTACACCCGTGTTTATACATATTTTTTTGGCTTATTACACAGTGCTGGAGTACTTGATGGGTCGTTGCGACAAAGGTCTACATTAAAAATGAGCTAATAAAATATTTCAAATAATTTTTACATGTTCAATAATTTATCAGGTAAGAACTGGAATAAGTGGGATAATGTACAAGCAGCCAATTGTTATCACGAAATAAGCTCTTTCAGCATGATACAAGATCCTCAAGATTTGCATCAGGTCCTGATAACGCTGTCAGAGCTTATTTCTACAATAACAACCGGCTCCCTGTACATTATCCTTTACTCATCATCATTAATACTCACCACTCCATATACTTGTTTCTCAGGGTGATTCATACTGGACCCCAAAACGACCCAAGGTGACAAAACCTGCTTTGTTTACACTTAATTATGTGCTAAAAATAGGTCTATCTTTTTCTGACTAGTTTTACCATTTTTACCAACACTTGATTTTTTACTGGATTCTTAGGCAACAGCTAACAAAACCATATTGTGGAATTGTAACATCCAGGACAAAACAAGTTTTTTAGCCCTGATATTACTTAAATGTACTTTAAAAATACTTTCAAAATACTTTAATGGAAAACTTAACTGTTTAATTACTCATCCTCATGTCATTTCAGTTCTATTGTTTTGATGAACACAAACAAATATATATTAAATCTGTGTAACAAAAGACTATGGAATGACAAAGAATTATTATTAATCATTATTTGCTGACAGATATTTAACCATATTTTTTCTATTGTATATTCTCTCCACTAAACTTCCTCTTTCTAAACCAAAAGAGAGACTACAAAAATGAAATAAAGGACCTAGAGGAGAGACTTAAAGAAAAGGACAAGGAGATCCGGCGGTTGCGAAGGTTGAACCTTCAACTGCAAGAGGGTAAAAAAAGGGGAACCATTTTGCAGTATTACTGTAATAGCTATTTTTTTACTTTCAGTTGATGATCTCTTTAAGTTAAATATGCATTCCTTTGATCTAATTGTAGGACTTGCAGAGACAGTCACTAAATCAGTAAAAGATGCTTTTCAGGCAGCTCAGTGTGCCCCCAGCCACACAGTGCACACTTCTAGCATCCAAGAAGATTTTCTTAAACAGACCGAAGGGATAAAGGTATGATATACCAACCCGTTCTCATCAACCTGCGTATAAATAACACGACTTTACACTTTCAAACGGCGTATATTGCATACGCCAAAGTCACATTTTGCGTGCATGGGATACGCCAATCCCTGCCATTAACTTCAGTGGGGAGCAGATGCGTCCAAATACCACGCTTATCTCAACTGCAGTGACGTCACCACCAGCGATATTCCTTTCGCTCAGTTCACCGTATGCGTGCCATCTTTAAACAGGTGAGTAAGGGCAACACAGTTTGTAAATGAGGTTATTGGTAATTAAATTATAATTACGGTTAATTATTTTAGTGTTTCTGCATCACGTTACATGGTGCCATGTGTCAAACGGCAGCGCGTGCGTTGAAGTTTCTTAATGTAACTTCGCGCTGCTCAGTTCGCACAGCTGGTAACGTTAGCCTACCATTGACATTAGCCTAAGATCAATTCTACTGTATTAACTGTTGCAGTTTGAAACACACTAACAAATAAAACTGTGCTTTATGGTGTTTTGACATGGCTGATGACAGCACTACTATTCGACAGACTGAATTAGTGTTAGTTTATGTTTAAACTGAAGTGGTAAATTAGCCTACGGGGCCCCGGGGGTCAATTAGTTGCACTAACCAGTCCGCACTCCTAAACCGGATTTATTCCCAAATTGTGGGCAACGGGACAGCCTGTTTACTGCCTATACAGCGTGCCCGTGGGTAAGGCATGTTGATGCAACCTATATATGCAACGGTGTCCCGGTAACCTTATTGCTGACGCCAGATCAGTATTTCGCATCATACGGCCTGCAATCTCTATATCGTTGGTATAATTAAACTACTAGGCATTACTAGTTGCTTGCAGATCCACGATACACCAGGGTTGATCTTGGCTCCTATTTCCGGGTTATTTAAGTTCTTATGTCATCACTTAAGCACGATTTAGACAGCGGAAACCAAAATAGTTGATAATGATATCTTATAGGTTTCAGGCAGATCTAACGAACACCTTTTTTGTTTTAGTACTATGTCAAGTGGTGAAAATATAAACAAACTGGAAGCTGTTCTTCAGCTTGGGGATGCATTTGTTGAAGAGATGCAGGCAAGTTTCAGTCTTGTTACACAAATGTGTAATTAATTAGTTAGTTTCCAGTTAGTTTATAATGCCTATTTTCACTCATCTATGTTTCATTATATGCTATGACCATAAAGAAGTCACAGACTCAGTCACAGACTCCGTCTCAGAAGCCTGAAGTCACAGAACGACCTAAAGTGACCTGGTGGAAGAGGGACCGTGATGGGCAGCGTGTGACCACCAGCAAACGGAGGAAAAAAGGATCCTCTGCTGGTTAGTGTCCATCTTATAATTGCATGTCAAATACATGTGTTGATGTGTGATTTAGAGTAGGTGCATTATGATAACAAAATCCCAAATACATTCAGATTTTATTGTGTCCTTGTTGCAAGTTTGTCTTTTTTCAATGTTTATTTGTACATTTGGCAAAGAGTTCGAAAGAGTTTTTCTAATGTTGTTCATGTTATTTTTACTTTCAAACAGTTGGTACTTCTCAGGGTGCTAGCTCCTTCATCACAACTTTACCATGTACTAGCTACGATTATCCTGGTAAGTAGAAATACTACTTTACAAACACTTAATAAGGTATGAATCATACAAAAAATATGAATGAAGTAAAAAGGTAGTCTCATTATACCTAAATTTTGCTACGTTTAGTAACTAGCCAGCTGACAATGTTCCTTTCAAAATCTTTTTTGCACCGACTCCCAAAACATGCCCAAATATTAAAGTTACCACAGTTTGGTGCTTAAGCTCTGTTTACATCACAGAAGTAGGAGAACTGCATCAACAGCATCAGTGTTTCTTAACAAAACCATGTGTTGGTTGTTCAGTTTCACAGTTAGGCGGGCAAAACTTCTGACATCCAGCACCTACACAGAATGTACAGGGACTTGGGTTTGATTGATTGCCCATTTCCAACTACCCTTTACTTTTTCTGCTATCACTGGACTGTCCTTGTGTTAAAAGCAATGGAAATGGCACATAAGGAATCAGTGGTAGTGGAATTGCAATGTTACATTTATGGTATGTATGCATGTATTTTTCTCTTTCCCTCTTTAAAGATATTATAAAGCAGAGGCTTGAGGACCTTCTACAGGATTCACTGGAGGGCATTGAGGAACAAGATTTAGCTCAGCAGCCACCATCGTACAATTGGTGTCAAAGGCAAAAAGAGGTCCAACAATGTTGGCAACAAGCGAGGCCACAAAACCTTGCCAACTTGTTGTCTGCTCAAAATATTGTCAAGAGGATGTGTAATCACTGTCACCTAAGAGAAGCCATCATCCGTTGTGGGGAATGTTTGCCCTCAGAGTGGTTTTGTACAGACTGTGATCAATTGGTACATAAATCCCACACCCTGCACAGTAGACAAACCACCATAGATGGCTTCTATAAATACATTCCACCAACAGAGTTTGTGAAACTCCATGATGACCAGTACATCATCTGTGAACAAGGTTGGTGTCTCTGTTTCAATGGATGTAAGACAACATTGTTAAGTTAAGCATTATGTTTTTCAAGTACTTCCTCAAAATCCAACATTATTCAATGTCATTCTAATTGTCATCGGCTCCTGCAGATTGTTTGCTGCCAACAGCTTTTCCTAAAATGATTTGCTCCTGTGACACTGGTGATGTTGCAGTCTCTGTTGGTAGACCCATCATACTGGTTTGCATAAATGGTAGGGTTGCGTAAAAAAAATATTATTTATATAAAGCTGGGGGCACACCACGATATAATCAGGCTGTTTAAAAGACTATAAATAGGCCTTACATTTTTTTATAAGATTCAAAACATCTTTTGTGGCCTCAGCTTTACATATTACTTTACTTCCTTTTTATGTATTTGTCTTTTATGTGCTCTCAGGTCGTTATAATCTTCACGTTCCGGTGCTTTCATGTAAACATTGCAATAAGCAATGGGCCCCAGAAATCAGTGACTTTGTAAGGAGTGGTTACTGGCCAGCTACCATGCATTCGCAGACACTTTTCCACCAAGATCTGTTCCGTTCCTTTGAGGCTATGAAGACAGCAGCTCCAGGAATGTCAATGAAAGCCTTCACAGCAATGCTGGACCAAAGAACAGAGCAGTTTGGAAGAGTGAGTAAAATTTGAAGCTGTATTATCAGATGTGGACCGTGACTTTTCCTACAGAGGGGCACAAAAGTCAAAGACTGTTTTACAGAAGTTGTGCCGCTCAGCGGACATGTTTGCAACACCTCTGGGCAGTTATTTACGTCATAACAAGTCCACATTTCTACTTAAATGGAAGGCAGATCTTTTTTAAATTACTGGTAGAAATCACAATTAAACATATTTCCTGTCAATAACTAGACCTGACAAACTGACATAAATTTGGCTTTGTAAGCTTAAATTGCGCTAATAAACCCCTTTTTCAAGGTCGCATCATCTACTTCGCCTGCGCACAGGCTGGTGAGCAACTCATGAGAGTCCCGCCCCAGAGAATCATCAAGCAAAACTGATCGAGGATTAGCTCGTTTCACTGGAAGGCATGACTTCCTTCGCTAGAGTGGGCATCTTGAGCATTGCATTCCTTCTCCGTTAATTTGTAATCACAGTGGCGCGTCTTGTTAATATCGATATCTTTTATTAAGCCCGTCATGTCAAAATGTGTGTTAGGTGCATCAAGTAAACATATGTGGATCACCTATGTGCCTTCCTCTAGATGTGTCAAAAGGATTTATGATAAAAGAGATACTCGCATTCACAAGATACTCGCAAGACAGTCGATAACACTTAACTCTGAGTACACCCCTGGGTTTCTAACAAACACAAGTGTCTCTTTTATCAAAAACTCTTTCAACGGGTCTGAAGCAGGTACATATTTTGAAGTGATGCACATAGGTCACATGACATGCCAAACACATAGTTTGACATGACATGCTACACACATGATGGGCCGAACAAATATTTAATATTTTTGCCAACCCGAAAGCAAAGTCCCAAGGCATCTCTTATTATTATGCTGGACAATATGGCAAAAATTGTGGTTGAGTCTAAGCAAGGCATTAATTAAAACATACCCACATAAGTTCAAGGTCCACAAGTGGCTGTAATATTTTAGGCTATTAAAATAAACTGGACAAAAAAAAATACTAGACAGCTTTGTCGTTTACACCTGTCTTGCATTTGAAAAGGTACATTAACTAGGTATTGTACATAGTAAATTGAAAGCTATACTATAACTTATTTCAGACTGGCAAAGTGAATGCAGATGCTTTACAGAGGAGCTTTCTGCAATATGTGTACTGCAGCTATGAAGAGAACCATCTTCTGGGAATGGAGCCATTTGTCTGTCCAGCCTGTATGCCTGAAATGGTGGCAGTCTCAGTGGATGGCAACAGAAAACTCTACAGGTTCCAGAAAACAAACCAGTGAGTTTTGCGCCAATTAAAAAAAAAACAATGTAGTTAATACATGTACTTGCTATTAACATTATCATATTAATATAGTTATTTTATAACTTTTGTTATTTAAAATTAGGCTGTTACTACTGTAGCAATTGAATATGACATCTGTGTTAGAGTTTGTACCATTTGTTTAAAAAATATGCCATATAAATATAATGTTGTGTAAAACTTCTTACTACTGTGGTTATCCAAAATATATTTTTTTCCAGGAGTGAAGAGCCAGGGTTTTTTGATGGAGTGTTTTTAGCTCAAGACTCCGAGGTGTCCAGTTTTGTTGAGGAAGTCAGGGGGGCTGTCAAAAGTGTAAGTCTTCAATCAGGAACGGGTCTCTGGCTTATTTCATAACTAACTGGAAGTAAAGTTATAAACAATGTAGTATACTCACAATATTGGTTGCCGCATATGTGTGACACATTGTCTGTATTCGAATTGGTTTGTTATCATCTAGTGATTAACAAGGGAAAGATGGGTTAGGTGGTCAGGCAATAAAAGGCACAATCCTGTAAATACTGTAATTGTTGTTGTGTCTGAGTTTACAGTTCTGCTGTTTAATGTCCTTGAATTAACTTCTGACATGCTGAAACATTGTTAGACTACAGGAAAAGCGATGTGTGGGCAATCCCATTGGTCAGCAGCAAGGGAGACATCAAAGCAGGCCAACAAGTTAGATGAAGAAGGTGTAGAAATCGCTGTTTGCAGGCATGGATTCCTCCTCAAAGGTTTGTATTGGTCTTGTTAAATTGCATTTAAAATATTCGTTGATGATCTGAAGCCTTTTCTTCACTGTGCAATGTGATCTTTGCATATCATTTTTTTTCAAAAGGTCTGAATATGTATAGAGGAGAAATCTTTGCATATCCAATGTTTCTCCAAAAAGAGTTCCAGAGTGCTACATTTTTGGCCATGGATGTGACCTGCCGTTATGTGCCATACCTGGAGAAGGTGTCAAAGGTCTTGGCTCATCTTCAGCCTCTTCAGAAAATGAGACATTGCTTGTCTGTGATGCATGCCAAAGCACACAATACAAAATGCGAGGTGATGCTTTTAACTACATGACTTCGACATTTCAGGGAATGATGTAGCCAGCAAATAATGTGAAGTGCCACATTGAATGACACTGTGACCTAAACAATAACCCAGGAGTCTGTTATCAGTTGTACATGAGTTCATATGTGAAGTCTTTTATAGCTGGTGTCCATATGCATTTATATTAATCTCCCTGTTGTCCACACTGTATAACAAGTTCACTGCTTCCTGTAGATTCTGTGGAATGCAAGAAATCAGGAAGGTGCTGGAACCACTCTTGGTGAAGAAGTAGAGCAAGTAAATAGTTTTCTCTCCAGATGTGCCCTGACCACAAAGTATATGGCCAAGTCAGGTTTGTCCTCAAGTTCCACCCCACCCAAGCCTGCAAACAGACACATACCAATATTTTTCTATTTATTGTGATTTTTCTATTTTTCTTTATAGTACGAACCGATATGCTTACTATCCATGCTATTGGGTGGAATCTGCGTAAATATAATGGCCTCCACATTGCCTTGTCTTCCAGATACAAAAAGGTATGTTCCAGGATTAAAAAAGGATGAACTTTTTTAAATGATTAAATTTGAATTTACAGTCAACCAAAAATGCATCACATGTAATCCCATGTAGCTATTGTAGGTGTGCAGGACCTCATCTATGTATGTGTAGTTGAATATGTTATTGTATTAAATCGGACGGGAAAATATACCTTTTTGTTCTTTGAACGATTATTTTACGAAATTACAGGATTTTATATTGCTCGTTTGCAGACTGTAGAAAAGACATTTGATGTCAGCGAGAGCCTGAAGAAGATGCAGGACCAGTTGCATTGCTGTGATGACATGCTAAAGCAGTGGATTGCTGATGTCAAGCAGTGGGCCAGTCCAGGTCTCCATGTTTTCAGCATTCATGCATTCTCAGCTTGTATTTCTGATATGTTCAAAAGGCACTTGTTAGTTCTCATACTTTGTGCAAGTATCTCAGTTGTTTTCTACAGATCTAGTTTCCATTTCCAATAAGGAACTATGAACCTAAGGATTTCACTTTTTTTATTAATCCTTACGGGGAACATGGTTACTTATGTTCAGAGGATATAGTTTTTTTCAATCTAGAATTAGATTGTCATGGGGTCACCACCTTTGATGTTGGATAGGCGACATAAACCCCCATCTATGAGTTAAATCAAGAAAGACTGCCATAAACAGGGACTCTAGAAAAGTGATGATAATAATGGAGACTTCATGGAGCGTAGATGCCTATGCCTCTTTGTTGCTTGGTCCCTAATTGTTTCTGAAACGTGCAGTCAGTGGAGGCCCCATTACATTATAAGAAAACACAAGATTTTGCTGTCCGAACTAAACATCGTCCTAAAGTCTGTCTGTTTCTGCTTTACCATGTGCAATTAACAGACCTTAAGTGTCTTTATTTTTATTTTTTCTTTCCTTTAATTTAGGAAATGCAGCAGCCAGTCCTGTTGATGCCCATGCTTTGCAGATCTCCATCGAAGCACTGTTTGTGAGCATTTGTCAAAAGAAGCACTACCTTTATAGACAAAATGGTATGTTATGTTAAATGAAAGGGATGCAAATAGAAGTTATGTTGGTTTCTTTCCATTACATGTCATGACAGATCATTTGTAAAACAATTGTATTTGCTCTTAATACAGATCGCAACAAACAGCGCCATAGGATAAGTCAGAAGATTGCCCAAGAAAAGAAACGCTTGCTAGAGGAGATTCAGAAATACAACCAAGACCCTGATGTTGACCCTGTGGACACAAATTCAGTTGTGCAGAATCTCTCTAACAAAGCTGCAGAGAGCATGATCTGGCCTTGGCAGGAACAGAACACAGGTATGTATGAAGATTTAACTTTTCAGATTTATTTAAAATGCATCATCATTAAATTAGTTTATTAATGCATTTGTTCATTCTTTTAGATGGTGTCGATATTATGACCAAAAAGAAGCTCTTTGACAAAGTAATGCTTGTCTCACGACTGACCGAAGAAAGGCAGATCCTCCTGAAGGAGATGATGCAGCACTGTCAGTACCTTAAGGACTCCATAACAAAGGTCCAGTCACTGATGGCCACCGTTTCACTGTGCATACAAACAGGAAGTAAGTGTAAACTATAAGGCTCTATGCACTTTAAAATTCATAGGTCAAACTACTTTCAAGTAAAAAGCAATCATACTAGTATATGCTCGAAAGCTAAATCGTGGCCTTCAAAGATTATTTTATCCGAATTGTTTTTAGTCGTACTTTAACTAGTATTTTAGATTTGTGTTAACATAAATAAACTCAATCTGATAAAATGTTCAGTGTGACAGTAATTCCATTACTCTTCATGTGTGTACTTTTAGGCTACCCGAATGGATTCACAGAGGAGGGGTCCAAGGGCCTCATCGCTCTTCTTAAGAAAAGACTGCATGACCTCAGACACAAACAAAAGACTTTAGCATGCACATACAGAGGCATCCTTGAACCAACTCCTAGGCTGGTGGAAGAGGAGGAAGGGGAAATGGAGGAAGAAATGGACTGGCAAAGTGACATCAGCTCTGAGGATGACGATGATGATGCAGAAGCAGAAGCAGAGACTCAAGTCACTTGACTCAAGTTGTAATTCCTTTTCCTTCGACTGTTTTGTGTTTACATAATTAATACACATGTATATATAATTTAAATATTCATATATTTAGGATATTTTACATGCATATTTATGTGTATGTAATGACAACATTTTCATTTTTGTATTTCCTATTCCTAACTTTTGAAACATCTACTATAGTATGTAGGTTTGTACATTTGCTTTGACTTGGTATCATCAATTTATTTATGCACATTTAAGGAATAGTTCAGCCAAATATACACATTTTGTCATTTGCTCACCACGCAGTTGTTACAAACCGGTTTACATTTCTTTGTTGTGCTGAACACAAATTAAGATTTTAATTAAAGTTCGCAACTAAGTCTTTTGTCCTATTATGGGAATCAATGGTGACCCAAAATGATAAACATTTGTTTAAATCTTAATTTGTGTCTAACACAACAAAGAAATATAAACAGGTTTGTAACAACCGTAGGGTAAGGAAATGATGACAACATTAAAATGTTTGGGTGCACTCTTCCGTTAATATATAGAAAGGATCTGCTGTCCTATATGCATAATATCTATTGTTATCTGTGATACCATATGCTCATATTTTACTCTCTTTTGTTACTGAGATTGTAAAACTTGTAGATATTATGTATGCAACTGATGTCAGTAAACACTTACTGAGACAAGTGTATATATGTGTAAATGCTAACGAAATACAAATGTGATTTGTCAGACTATTGACTTGTCTTTGGCTCATCAACTCTTAGGAGACGAGAGAACTGAGAGCATTGAGAATCAACCTGAAATCGATTTTGGAACATCAGAAGTCGTCACATCATGTCTCATATAAAAATAGATATGCGAAACGTACTTACTGTGCATAACTGTAGATTAATATTGACTGTGCAGCATACATACTACGTGGAACCATCTAAATATTTATGAACCATATATATATACATATCCACATGTTATACAGAGAATCTAAATAGAAACAACATTATTTAAGCAATATTATTTACAAAATATACATTTTAGCAAAAACCCAAGCTGATTGTTTTTTTAAGAAGCTCAGTGAGCTGAGGTCTTGAACATTAATGAAAGTAAATTTTATTCCAAAATTCCATCCCATGGTACAAATAAGCCACAAATCTGATGTGGAGACTGTCATCTAGATGTTCACAATAGTGTGATTTTCAGAGATACAGTAGCCTACATGTAGGAAACATAGACAGAGGGATATTGAAGCTAAAACTTTATATGACCCTGACCATGTATAGGACTATTCAGATGGTTTGGAGGGGGTAAAACACTCGCTTTGAACGATATTGCTCAATCGAATGGGCGTTATCAGCCTCATACATATAGGACAGAAGGGTCGAATGCCATTATTACTCATCCACATGGTAATCACAGATACAAACCCAAGAGATGACTCCCGATCCAATCAGATTATCTGTCAGGGATCGTGGAAGGAAGAACCCAAGCGCAGGCAGCGGGATGAAGGGGTTAACAAATAGGCTTTAATATAAACAGAAAACAAAAACCCACGAGGGGGTAAAAAGACAGTACACAATAACCGAAGGAGGACTTAACTAAAACAGACTAGAACTAACACTCACAAAGACTAACTAATACAAAAGACTACTACAAAACACTAAGACTAGACTTGACTATTGGTTTCACGGGTACAAGGCACAAGAACGGCATACAAGCTAACAAGTACAACGAACGAGCACAAGACAATAGACAAGAGGGCATTAAATAGGGGAACAAACACAGGATAATTACTAAGGGGCAGGTGAAGGTAATGAAACACTAATGGGAAGGCTAACGAGACAAAAGGCGGGAAACACTGACGAGACACGAGAAAGCACATGGCATGTCAGAATCAAAACAAAGCCATGTCTTTCTCACACAAAACCTAAGGCTATGCCATGACTCCGCTGCAAGACCAAGAATAAACATGACATGATAGCGGAATCATGACATAAGCCCCCCCTTAAATGAACACCTCCAGGTGTTCATCAAGGGGTAGACTGACAAGACAGGGCAGACTGGGACAACGACAAGACAAGGCAAAACATGGAAAACAAGATTAACGGCAGACAAGCATAAATTACAAAGGGGTTGGGGTGACATAATAAAAATAACAAACAAGGGAGGGGGGGAGGGGGAACAACTGAGTTCATGGGGGGAACAAAAGAGTCCATGGGAGGAAGTCCAAAGGGTGTGGGACATGGGGGAACAGTTCTTGTCCCTGGCGCTCGGAAGCGCAAAGTCGCCGGCAGGGCAGGACTTGACGCCGGCAGGAAGGCCGGCGGGGCAGGACTTGACGCCGGCAGGAAGGCCGGCGGGGCAGGACTTGACGCCGGCAGGAAGGCCGGCGGGGCAGGACTTGACGCCGGCAGGAAGGCCGGCGGGGCAGGACTTGACGCCGGCAGGAAGGCCGGCGGGGCAGGACTTGACGCCGGCAGGAAGGCCGGCGGGGCAGGACTTGACGCCGGCAGGAAGGCCGGCGGGGCAGGACTTGACGCCGGCAGGAAGGCCGGCGGGGCAGGACTTGACGCCGGCAGGAAGGCCGGCGGGGCAGGACTTGACGCCGGCAGGAAGGCCGGCGGGGCAGGACTTGACGCCGGCAGGAAGGCCGGCGGGGCAGGACTTGACGCCGGCAGGAAGGCCGGCGGGGCAGGACTTGACGCCGGCAGGAAGGCCGGCGGGGCAGGACTTGACGCCGGCAGGAAGGCCGGCGGGGCAGGACTTGACGCCGGCAGGAAGGCCGGCGGGGCAGGACTTGACGCCGGCAGGAAGGCCGGCGGGGCAGGACTTGACGCCGGCAGGAAGGCCGGCGGGGCAGGACTTGACGCCGGCAGGAAGGCCGGCGGGGCAGGACTTGACGCCGGCAGGAAGGCCGGCGGGGCAGGACTTGACGCCGGCAGGAAGGCCGGCGGGGCAGGACTTGACGCCGGCAGGAAGGCCGGCGGGGCAGGACTTGACGCCGGCAGGAAGGCCGGCGGGGCAGGACTTGACGCCGGCTGGAAGGCCGGCGGGGCAGGACTTGACGCCGGCTGGAAGGCCGGCGGGGCAGGACTTGACGCCGGCTGGAAGGCCGGCGGGGCAGGACTTGACGCCGGCTGGAAGGCCGGCGGGGCAGGACTTGACGCCGGCTGGAAGGCCGGCAGGTGTGGACTTGACGGGACCACCGGGACCACCGGACTTGACGGGACCACCGGGACCACCGGACTTGACGGGACCACCGGGACCACCGGACTTGACGGGACCACCGGGACCACCGGACTTGACGGGACCACCGGGACCACCGGACTTGACGGGACCACCGGACTTGACGGGACCACCGGGACCACCGGACTTGACGGGACCACCGGACTTGACGGGACCACCGGACTTGACGGGACCACCGGGACCACCGGACTTGACGGGACCACCGGGACCACCGGACTTGACGGGACCACCGGGACCACCGGACTTGACGGGACCACCGGACTTGACGGGACCACCGGACTTGATGGGACCACCGGACTTGACGGGACCACCGGGACCACCGGACTCCGAGCCGCCCTCCGTTGCCTCTTCTTCTTCAGCCGAGCCACCCGCCTGGTGGTCGGCTGCAGGAACGATGTGAATGGGACGGGCGGCTCGGGATTGGAGGCCTCGGACGAGGACCCCCAAGACTCCCGTCTCCCCCGCTTGCCAGTGAGACTGGGCGGTTGTGGAGAGGCTGCAGAGGCTGGAGAGTGGTTCGTGGCGATGCCCACAACACCGATCTGCAGAGGACCACTCTCTGGTATCGCTACCAACGGAGATGAGTAAACTGGGTTTGATGAGGTCGCGGACTCCGAACGCGCTGCGGCAGTTAACCACACGGCGTCGAAGTCCAACGGCCTCATCGCCCTCATCTCCGAGCGAGAGAGTGGCTCTCTGAGACCGGCGTTGAAAAGCACCGCCAGCTCCCTCTCCCCGAACACACCTTGTTCCGCGATGTCCAGGAACCTCTCCACATACTCGTCCACAGTCTCACTTCCCTGGCGAAGACTGCAGAGGTGACGGGCCAAGCTGGACCGGTCAGTGTCCATGCTGCTGCTGGGTTCTGTGATGGCTCGTTCGTTCTGTCAGGGATCGTGGAAGGAAGAACCCAAGCGCAGGCAGCGGGATGAAGGGGTTAACAAATAGGCTTTAATATAAACAGAAAACAAAAACCCACGAGGGGGTAAAAAGACAGTACACAATAACCGAAGGAGGACTTAACTAAAACAGACTAGAACTAACACTCACAAAGACTAACTAATACAAAAGACTACTACAAAACACTAAGACTAGACTTGACTATTGGTTTCACGGGTACAAGGCACAAGAACGGCATACAAGCTAACAAGTACAACGAACGAGCACAAGACAATAGACAAGAGGGCATTAAATAGGGGAACAAACACAGGATAATTACTAAGGGGCAGGTGAAGGTAATGAAACACTAATGGGAAGGCTAACGAGACAAAAGGCGGGAAACACTGACGAGACACGAGAAAGCACATGGCATGTCAGAATCAAAACAAAGCCATGTCTTTCTCACACAAAACCTAAGGCTATGCCATGACTCCGCTGCAAGACCAAGAATAAACATGACATGATAGCGGAATCATGACATTATCTTTATTTCTTGTAATTGTTTGTTGGCACCGTCAACTTAGTACAGACAGTATGTATGTGTAAGCCCTGTTCCTCAAGCCCATGGAGGTCTAAAGGCCCTGAAGAGTTTAGCTCCAACCCAGGTAAGACACACATGAGCAAGCTAATCAAGGTCTTCAGGATCACTTGAAAATCACGTGCAAATTTGTTGGATCACTGTTGGAGCTAAACTCTGCAGGGCTTTGGCCCTTCAGAGTAAGATTTGCTGAACTCTGATCTAGACCGTGTGTCAGTAACAAACAAACAAACGAAAGGCTTTATTTTATATTGAGCATTCAAGTGCTCTGTAAAACTAGACCCGAGCTTGTGTCTATAAAATTAGATAATGTAAACTTTGTTGTAGAGCTAAACCAAATACATTGCTGGAAAGGTCTCGACCTGGAATGTAACATGCAACATTCTACATGGCTCGTTCTTGAAATATTGACTTTTACAACTTCACCTCATTGCACGTTTGAATATGTATAAATCAGCAACAAAAGTGGCTACAGATATGGGATCAATTGTTATAGTGAGTTCTTGACCTCAGCTATCATGTGGGGATATAACTGGGGGCACTGTCAAATAGGTTAAATTCATTTTTACCCATTTAACACATTTGATCTCGGATTGCATGGTTGATTGTATTATCCCCTAAACCTCTCACTATGCTCTCCAGTAAATATTAGCAACTTTCACTTTTATGAAAAAGACTATTGTTTAAAAACTACAAATCCCTATAGCTACGTAATGCAGATAGATACGAATCAGCACTACAGTTGTAGTTCGTCTGGTTCAGGGTTGTAAAACAGAGTAGGCTTGTAAAATAGGGTTGTGAAAAGATATATCTACCTAATATATCAAATATCTAGTACAGCTGAACTAGTAATTGAGCTGTATCTAGATGATCTATGTTAACAAAAAGTAAATGTGTTGTTTAATTTGATCATTTATAGCTAAAACACGAGTAGAACGCGCAAACTCCGCCCACAACACAATACTCATTCCGTAACCTTTTTTATTGCAATTGAAAATAGAAATGTAACAACATGTCAACATACAATTATATTTCCTTACAAATTACACTTACAACATTACAGTATTCAAATAGAGACAGGAATATACAACTATACATTAAGGAAAAAAGAAGAAAGGGGGCAGAGGGTACAGACGACAGCATATTTATTTCAAATATTTAACACAAATTCTAATTGCTTTCCTTTAGATATCTTTCCGTAACCATCTGCTACCAAAACTGAAAATAACCTTATTTCTCAAAATCGAAGGACAAATTATGAAAAGCGATGGCATTAACATTACAATTTTGTTGAGATAACAAGTTGTTTTTCTGTAGTTAAGTTGAATGTTTAAGATATTGTGAAGAAAATACTTCCGGACGGAAGAACGTAATGAGAGTTACATCACAGCGATATTAGCGTAATAGCAACTAGCATAGCAACGAGCTAAAGATGAAATAGACAGTCAATGGGAAGAGGAAAAAATGTTGCTCATTCAACATTACACAGCCTGGATTTGGACTAATTCAGGCCTAGCCAATAACGCCTAGTCACTGTTTGACCAATCGAGACTATAAATTCATTGTTACTTATTAAAGAAATAACCTTGAAGTGACTTTTGTTTTGTGAATAGCTGCTATAAGGGCTAAAAACATTGCTATAGGCCTACCTCATTGTTGGAAAACTGTATTGTAAAGCCAATACCTGTATGTTCCTTTTTTTATTAACATTTATAGAGTCAATTGTAGCAGAATCTTCATGAGAGCAAACTCTATTTTACAAAAACATAAGAGTATGATACAATAATATGGTTAGTGTTAACTGTAAGGTTATTCATAACACCTAAGCTGGCTATAACTTAAATACGATGCTTTAATAGGATACCTGGGTAGCAGCATCTACGAAACCAGTTTATTGCCCAGAAACTGGGTTTATTGTCTAAGATACTTTGCCTGAGAGAGGCTGTACCCAGAGGTGAAAAGAAACGTTGTCATAGGACATTAAGGATATTTATGCACCCTGAAGTACTCCAGTAACAATGTCAATTCCATGTTTTCAGAGAGGGAGATTTTTTTTTACAGATTATACAGATCTTCACAGATTTCTAAGAAGCAAAAACATATGTAGCCCTACAGTGAAGGTGGTGGTTGCGTCCTCAAACATTATCTCCAAAAATCTAAACATCAAATCATACTCTGACCCACTGCCAACACCCTAAAGAACAGATAATGATATAGATTAATGAACAAATACTTTTTATTTGCAACATACATGAACTCAGTTTAATAGGCAGAACTTTTTTGTTTCTTTGCACCATCAAGACACATTCATTCCAATGTTCTCCTGTGGTTCCCAAGATGGGGGCCAGGTCTTTTGGCTGAAAAAAAGGCAAATAAACAGTCAGAAATTATATATTTGAGCTCTAAAATATGTTAAGAATTATAGTCTCTGAAATGGTTTATAAATCCTGCTGGGCTTCTACATATTTTCCTGACATAATGGGGTGGAGAAAGCAGAAAACATTTACAGTTATCCAAATTACGTTTACAATACAAAGATTTATATATATATATATATATATATATATATATATATATATATATATATATATATATATATCGGGAATTAAGCTGTCATTATATTTGCTCAATTTGGTTATAAATTGTTATAAAATTGTTAACCTCATATTGTGTATATAATAGCATTGTGTTAATAAGCAGACCTTCCCATTCCTACCAAATATGAAATTGTCCCTTACCCTCAATCAAATCAAAATGTAGCAAATCATTTATTGCTCTGTCATAGCTTAGCAGAACGCCACTAAAAACAGCTGTACATATAAATGGTACTTGTGACAAATCTCAATTTCTCTGATGGCGAAAACATTTTGTGTTGTACTTGTCCATCCTAATTAAGCAGATCCGCTTCACTTTCCAAAAAGAAGTGAAACACTGGTCCATGTGCTCCTACAAAACTCATAATAAAATGGGAGTTATTTAAAGACAGGCTTCTTAATTAGGGTTAACTGACCCTTTAGGACAACTCAAGTAAGTTCAATATGAAAGCTGACATTACCATGATGGACACGGGAGCCAGTGGACCAGTACTTCTTTACATCCCTTTGGGGAGAAGGTAAAAGACAAACCAAAGTCATACTTTTATTTTATAACTAAATATTTCATTTAATTCCTCCTCCCACCCTTTAAAAATCAATTCTCAATTTCTTTAGACTTCAAAACTTTTGACAAAATGCAACATTTTCAGTATTATTCTATAGGTGTAGTTTAGTATCAATTCATGCCCCTACAGTTGTACAGAATGTTTTTTGTATAACTACTAACCTTTCTTTCACGTGTCTTAGATACACATTGTACTGGAAAAATGTCCAATGTGCTGTGATACTGACATGCTGTGAAGAAAAATGCATAAATTGTGTAAATATAAAACATTGCACCTTAATGAAACAGCGGTAAAACCAAAACCACAGAAAGTGGATCAGCAGAGGGATTCTGATTGTTGCCATACTGTCTAGATAGTAATCTACAACCCCATTTCAAGAAATATGTGATTTGTTAAATAACCTTTATTTTACTGAAAAAATACAAAGAAAATATTTTCAATTGCTTTACTGACCAGCCTAATTGCGTTTGGTAAATTTAAACTAGGTTAAAAAACAAAACATTGTTCCACAATTGATGTAACAGGATTCACAAAGTAGTCCTAAGTGCTAGAGAATAGCACAGAGTACAGCAAAGTATCAACAACTTCCCACAAAGATAAAAATATACTGAACCCTGAAGCCCCCCCAAAAAAGGTTTTAGATTTTTTTAAATCTTTTAAATTATTCATTAAAAAAAAGTTTTGTTATTTATAAAAAAAAAATTCCTACCATCATCCTCGGTTTGTTTCTTTCTCCTTTTCTTTTTAGCTGAAATATTTACAGCTACCTTCCTATATAGAGAAAAATAACTGTGTAAATAGTACCAAACAGTAGATGCCAAACTGCTGCCATACAACCTCATGTTTTAAGAAAGTATAAAAAGAGCAACTTGTGAAATATAATCCTGTGTCCAGAGTCTAGTGTGGTGTGCTACTTTTCTTTGTACATGGACATATTCTACATAGTCAAGGTTGCCCTTATTACTCTGTATCTTCTATTCTGAATTGGCACTTACCTGTTTGTTGCTCCTACTTTCTTCTTCTCCTTAATCTTTCTTTTCCCCACTTCCGCTGTCTGTTCTCTCTCCTTGTCTGCCCCTGAGTCTTTCTGTCCCTCCATCTCTTCTCTCTCCACTATCTTACTCTCTACTCTTTCTTCCTGTGCCTGTTCTGTCTCCATCAGTCCTAACTCTTCTAAGTCTTTTCGTGCCTCCATCTCTTCTCTCTCTGCACTCTCACTCTCTTCTATGTCTTCCTGTGCCTGTTCTGTCTCCATCAGTCCTAACTCTTCTAAGTCTTTTCGTCCCTCCATCTCTTCTCTCTCCGCACTCTCACTCTCTTCTCTGTCTTCCTGTAGCTCAATCTCCTGCACGACCCTACTCTCAATCTCTTCAACTTCACGGTGCTCTATCTGTCCTCTCTGGTGTTCATCTATTTCTCTTTCTACCTGATTTTCTTCTTCTGTCCTTACTTGCTGCCCCACCTTCTCTGTTTCAGGAACACAAGCTTCGATAAAAAAATCCAAAACAAGACATTTTAAAAAGCAATATATATATATGTATACACACAAACACACAACATATAAAATGTGAGTACCCAAAGAAATATAAACCAGACAGAATTACACACCACTATTTAGAAAAATTATCTTAACTGAGATTTAAATCTGGTCTAAACAGGTACACAATACAGGGTCAATCTTAAATTTTCATGAATGTACTGATGTTGTCATGTGACCTACCTTCTAACAAACCTTCAAATAGGCAAATTATCTTCTCCATGACCGCATGCGCTAATACTGGCATCTCAAAGGGGCACTGGAGCTGGGCCACCCACTTTTTATTTTGTGGTCTATACTTTCCCCACAGCAGGAGGGGAAAAAACCCAAGAGCCTTCAGTTTCTCCATCTTAACAAAGAAAAGCATATAAGCAAACAGAGAGAGATTTCCTAGGCAGGGTTACTATACACATCTTTAAAAATAAAGAAATAAAGAGTGGGCAGTCCACTGTCTCTATTATGTGTATTTATAAGTGGGAACATCCAGAGCAACCTTTCTTTACTAGAAACTCTCTGAAATGATTCTGTACAACGGCACCGATAACCAATTAGTTAGTGTGCCGACATATAGTACCAGCGCAATTCACGGAGAACCAAATTCCCCATCAAAGGTCCCCTATCTCTGCCCAACACTTTTCGTCCTGTCTAAATAAAGGCAAAATAAAATGTTTATTAAAAAAACTAACCAAGGGTAAGTCCTCAAGAAAAACTAACCCAAGAAGCTCCTAAAATGACAAGAAAACATTTCCAGTCAAAAGGTGACTACACTAAAGAAGATAAAATATAATATTTTGATTATTTTTCAGTCTTACAGTTACAACATTCCACTAGACCCTTTGTTTTATGTCATTTTATCAAGAAGCTTCTTGATGTCTCACCCTGAGAAGCTTTTTTAAGCAATATTAAAGGAGTTCCCATCTATCTCTTCATTATTCAGTCAAAGTCATCCATTTAAAAATAAAATGTATTAAATAAAACGTTAGTTTTGTCCTTGAAAAACATGTATGTTTGCAAAATTATATTTTTGTCTTTTAAACTAATTTCAGAGATTTAGGCATTCACCTTCAGATCAAAAGTTTTTTAAAGCAAGAGAAACCTTTTAACCAAAAGGTTGCCAAAACTTTTGACCACTAGTGTACTCTACTGCATTACCAGTGTTCTAAAAGAAAAAAGTGTTAAGCTGAATTTGCAGTGTGAAGTTGCAGGCAAGGATTATTATGTTGATGACATCATGACACACAACTGCCTGTAAAATATCATTTATTTTGACAGAAGACCCCCATGGCTGACCAAAAGAGAAAGACAAAGTGTTTATTACCAACAGGGAACTGTTGTCAAATATTTTTGCCTGATTCCGTGACTTTTTGACTTTGTGAGCCCATTCTTTGGCCTTGGTCTGGAACGTTTTCATTCTAGCTGTCTGCCTGGACTTTAGTTCCAGCAGCTTCCCACACTGGATAAGGGGGAGAGACGGAGAGAGTGAGGACACAGTATGACAGCAAAAAAGGTTCTAAACTGTGGTCTGTGTGTTGACTAGGCAGACTAAATATGCAGCCAAGCTTTAATATTACAAAGCTTGTTGTGTACCATATTTTAATGGAAAGTATGAATCTCCATTATGCCTTAAGTTGTCAATAAAGGCTTCATGCCGAACCCCACATGTAGAAAACAAGTCTCATTGCATCAGGTTTAAACATTTTGTATGCGCTTTGTTACACATAGAGCTGTTATACTAAAAAAAAACTTTAAATGAGTTACCGAAGATCAATAGCCATTACATAACCAGATTGATATTTAAAAGCTTTTATTTTTCTTCGTCTCACAGATATTTGAATAGTAAAATAAAATGCCATAAATGGTCAGAAAGGTTATCTGATTTAATTAAATACAAATATTTTTTAAGATTTATTTACAAATAAATATCAAGGTTAGTTAGTACTTCTGTTAACACTGTTTCCGACAAGCGGATGTAACGAGACTTGTTTATCCATGTGATGTTTGACATGTACACGTACCCTATTGCAGGGGCTAGCAGAGATGTTACCATTTTTCTAGAATTTTGAATTCAAAATATGGATACAGTTTGATATCTAAGTGTTTTACTTCACTTTTAAGTAATCAATAAAAATCAGGATCGATAAACAGAATCGAAAACAGAATTGATAAAAAAAAACCACCCTACTGAGAACCACCGCAATAGAAAAATGTACTATTGTCTGCAATAGATAGATTCAATATCAAAAGTGTAGCCTTGTAACAGAATTGTATTTAAAGGAATGTAGCCTTTTGAAAAATACCTACTGTCATGCAAGTTTGTGGTGTAACAAAACTCTTTTGTCTTTTTTTAACAAATACTGAGATATTTAATGCCAATGAAGGTTATTAGAATTTTGACCCGATTCCTCTGGCTTTAATGCATGACAAAAGGGGATAGTAGTTAGACAGTACAATAGTCTATTGTACATTATTTACCTTGGTGCATCTTCTATTAGCACAGTTTATATTTTCCGAACAATGGGTACACTGTCGAAAGGTTGATCCACCCGGCATTTTTACTACAAACAAAACAAAAATAAATTATAATTATTAACATGCCACACAACAAAATATTTAAAACTGAGGGAGGACCTGATGCAAGCAAATCCTAAACCTATTCTATTGAATTATAAAGTAATACAATTTACTTTATTGTCAACCATGGATAAATTGTGTTGGACCTAGGGATGGGTGACATGGAACACATCAGACAAATTGCATATTCAGTAATACAATTATTCTTAAGGATATTTAACTGCAAGGCAATAAGTGTGCAATATCAAAGTTTAACCAAAGTATTAACACAAATAGGTTAAGGGTAATATTACACAGGAACTTAAATAGTAAATGGTAATGACAAGTAACTTTTTTGTTATATTAATCTGTCATTTATTGGTTACATTTTTACATTAATGTATTAATATTTGCATTCATTGAATAATAACCATGCAATTCTTTGGAAACATTGGCTTGCAAACCCTTTCCGTTTCTCTTTAATGGGACTTCCATATTCTTGAGGACAGTTGAGTCTGTGAGATTACAGTTACCCAATAACTATTATGAAAGAACTAACACTATGGGAATGACTCAACAGAGTCTGGATTAACATTGCTTTATTTTCTGCTGGAGACAAATTATTTTGTCTAAATCGTGCTTAAGTAAAATATGATGACATAAGAAATTAAATAACCCGGAAATAGGAGCCAAGATCAACCCTGGTGTATCGTGGATCTGCAAGCAACTAGTAATGCCTAGTAGTTTAATTATACCAACGATATAGAGATTGCAGGCCGTATGATGCGAAATACTGATCTGGCGTCAGCAATAAGGTTACCGGGACACCGTTGCATATATAGGTTGCATCAACATGCCTTACCCACGGGCACGCTGTATAGGCAGTCAGGCTGTCCCGTTGCCCACAATTTGGGAATAAATCCGGTTTAGGAGTGCGGACTGGTTAGCGCAACTAATTGACCCCCGGGGCCCCGTAGGCTAATTTACCACTTCAGTTTAAACATAAACTAACACTAATTCAGTCTGTCGAATAGTAGTGCTGTCATCAGCCATGTCAAAACACCATAAAGCACAGTTTTATTTGTTAGTGTGTTTCAAACTGCAACAGTTAATACAGTAGAATTGATCTTAGGCTAATGTCAATGGTAGGCTAACGTTACCAGCTGTGCGAACTGAGCAGCGCGAAGTTACATTAAGAAACTTCAACGCACGCGCTGCCGTTTGACACATGGCACCATGTAACGTGATGCAGAAACACTAAAATAATTAACCGTAATTATAATTTAATTACCAATAACCTCATTTACAAACTGTGTTGCCCTTACTCACCTGTTTAAAGATGGCACGCATACGGTGAACTGAGCGAAAGGAATATCGCTGGTGGTGACGTCACTGCAGTTGAGATAAGCGTGGTATTTGGACGCATCTGCTCCCCACTGAAGTTAATGGCAGGGATTGGCGTATCCCATGCACGCAAAATGTGACTTTGGCGTATGCATTATACGCCGTTTGAAAGTGTAAAGTCGTGTTATTTATACGCAGGTTGATGAGAACGGGTTGGATATACATAGCCGGAAAAGGTGATATAAACTTTATACCATGCTGTTTATTGAAAATGAAAAGGCGTTCATCTAGTTCTTACCCCCGTGTCATTCAGAATCCATAAGCCTTCTTGTCATCTGTAAAACAGAAATAATCATTTTTAAAGAAACAGATGAACATATTTAAATGTATTGTAATATCTTCTTTCCTCTTTGCAGAAAAAGTCAGTTACAGAGTTAATGAATCCTGTTGCCCTGGATTACACCCAAAGATGTGAGAGCTACAAAAAACTCACCAGATCAGTGATGGACTCTGTCTTCACATTAGAAGAGATGACCAAATGCTCCGTCACAGGAAAAAAAGGGCTTGTTGGAGAACAAAAACCAAGCCTTGACCAACATAAAGTTAGGCTTGTAATAGGTGAGCCCACTTTAATTGCTCTGCAGGTCCTAGTTGAAATGTCTTTGCCTTTATAATGTATGAACGGACCTTCATTTTATTGAAAGCTGAAAGGGATTTTAGCATGATTTTTAGCATCTAAGCCCAACGGTTTTTTAAAGGTTATTTTATTTCTTACAGACCATGTCAAAAAAGTCTTTCAAGGCATTGGAGACTCTGAAATCAAAGTCTGCATGGCACAAAAATTAAAAGACCTGCGGAGACGAGCAGAAAGGTAAACACTGTAAACTATAACCAACATATCCCTACTGATTATGTCAAGATGCTAATAATTCGAAATCTTTTCTTAATTGGTCATGACATATGTGTAAGATCTTATATATTCATACGCCATGACAAATTTATAAAATATTTATGATTATCAGCATCTTGGTATAGTACAATATACAAAAACCGCCTGATGTCGCGCTGGGACGTTTTCAGCAATATCAAAAAATATGTCAATTTTCTTCTTTTGTCAAAATTATGTTTTAAATAAATTATTCTAGATAACATCAGGTCTATCATCAGTGTAAATGGCTTCAATTTGAAAAATGAAATTTTTGTTGCGAAAGAATAACAAATTATAGTAGCAAGCTGATGTTAAAGGACATTCCCGGCAGAGATCGCCCATAGATTACTACAGACGGTAGCCTAAGGATTGCCTAAGCATTGCTGCCACTTAGCAGTTTTATTACTTTTACAAATCAAAATGAAATTTAGCTGAATTCTGAAAATTTAATTAATCTGTTCCGCAATGTTTAAATTTTTTCACAATGTTTTCAAAGCCGATGGGTGGGAGAGGGTGACAGCGTTAACATAATGATCTTTAACCCTAAAAATGATATTCCTGCAAATTGTAACATTTAGCCGACTTCTGATAAACATAATTTTTGTTACATACAAGGTATGAATAAAATTAGGAAAAGGGCTTGAACCCAGCTTTCATACGATATCAAAACTTGTAATATGTAACATTGCAACATGTGATGGGTTTTCGCAGATTTATTTTATTGTGTTGTATTTTCTTAGTTATTATGCTTAATTAAAAAAAAAAAACCGCAATGTGATTGATATTAATTGGAATGCACAATCAAAAAACATGATTTTTGAAAATGGATTTATAGTGTTTCATATATATATATATATATAATTCTGCTCTATTTTTTTATTTTGTTTTTGAATCCTAAAACAGGGAGCCTACTGGAGGAGATGCAGAAGACTAATGCACAAACACACAATGCACATACAAACACTATACAGTACATGTACTTGGATTTTCTTGTTCTTAACACAAAGTTCTTGCCCTCTACATGCACACACACACACACACACACACAGAGACACACCTGTACACAGATGTTCTTTTTGCTTATTTTATGATCAGTCGTTTTTAAGAATGTTTGCAAATAAAATCTAAATGTTGTGCCTTTTGCAGTGCTGTTTTGTGTGTCATGTTTAGATGTCTTTCCACTCTACATCACAGCATGGAGCCTCCACTTTGCATACTACCAACAGTTTAACAATATAATGGCTTGTCCTTGGTGTCAAAGGTTATGGTATGATGAATGAATAAATTCCGTAAAAAACATTACGTCTTCCTCTAAAACAACCTAAACTAATTCTGCTTGCAGACCTAAAAGTTTGTAGATTATATGTTTTATTGAAGAAACATTGTTTTGTACTGTACATGCACCCACTTGAAGACACATGCATTTGCATTTCATTTGTGAGCACATTTTGGTATGCATGTGAGCTTATCTTTAATATTTAATTTAAGTTAATGGAATAATAATGGAATTTTACATGGGTAAAATGATCTTATTGGTTTTACATGTGTTTCACATGTGATCCCATGGGTTTCACATAGGAATATGCATGTGTTTCACATGTGATCCCATGGGTTTCCACATGTGATCCCATGGGTTTCACATGATTCCATGGGTTTCACATAGGAATATGCATGTGTTTCACATGTGATCCCATGGGTTTTACATATGATCCCATGGGTTTCACATAGGAATATGCATGTGTTGCACATGTGATCCCATGGGTTTCACATAGGAATATGCATGTGTTTCACATGTGATCCCATGGGTTTCACATAGGAATATGCATGTGTTGCACATGTGATCCCATGGGTTTCACATAGGAATATGCATGTGTTTCACATGTGATCCCATGGGTTTCACATAGGAATATGCATGTGTTTCACATGTGATCCCATGGGTTTCACATAGGAATATGCATGTGTTTCACATGTGATCCCATGGGTTTAATAGGAATATGCATGTGTTTCACATGATCCCATGGGTTTCACAAAGGAATATGCATGTGTTTCACATGATCCCATGGGTTTCACATAGGAATATGCATGTGTTTCACATGTGATCCCATGGGTTTCACATAGGAATATGCATGTGTTTCACATGTGATCCCATGGGTTTCACATAGGAATATGCATGTGTTTCACATGTGATCCCATGGGTTTCACATAGGAATATGCATGTGTTTCACATGTGATCCCATGGGTTTCACATAGGAATATGCATGTGTTTCACATGATCCCATGGGTTTCACATAGGAATATGCATGTGTTTCACATGATCCCATGGGTTTCACATAGGAATATGCATGTGTTTCACATGTGATCCCATGGGTTTTACATGTGATCCCATGGGTTTCACATAGGAATATGCATGTGTTGCACATGTGATCCCATGGGTTTCACATGGATTTCACACAAAAACTGTTCCAAAAACACACATTTCCCATGTGCATTTCACAAGGGATTTTAACATGTTCTCATGGGATTTTAACATGTTTCCACACATGAAATTTCACATGTGAAACTCATGTGACTTTTCCGTAAGGGGTAGTTCAACTACTCTTACTAAAATGGCAAAGAAAATAAGGGAGGTCTGTGTCACAGCAGTTGAAAGGATGAGACGGCGTACAGGCCAGCAAATTGGTGGAAGAAGGGAGTTTGTTGTGGTCGACGAAAGCCATTTTCGGCACAAAAGAAAGGTATGTTATAGCAATAGTGACTGTAACTAAATGTGAAATATAGATACCAAAATTATTGTTATTATAATCTATCTGTTTATATCTGTGTTTGTTGTGTTTTTTCTCCATTAGTATGGTAGAGGAAGAATGGCTGGTGGGTGGAAAAGAAAGAAGTGGGTCTTTGGGATGTTAGGTGTGAGGCATCAACAGCAGCAAAGATCTGGAAAACCTGTTCTACGTCTTGTGGAGAGAAGATCTCGAAGACATCTAGTGCCTTTGATTGCACATCATGTGAGGCCAGGGTCATCAATTATCAGTGATGAGTGGCGTGCCTATCGCATACTACCCACACTAGGGTACAATCATCACACTGTCAACCATAGCAGGTGGTATGTTGATCCCCACACTGGTGCCCATACCCAACATATTGAGAGGGCCTGGAGATCCTACAAGGAGCAGATCTGGAGGCTTAGGGGAAATCGGACAGAGAGTTTGCTCTCTGACCACCTTGCAGTGATTGAGTGGAATGAATGGCTGGCAAAGAAACACTCTGATGGGGCATTCGGCAGACTGATTCATGACATTTCAAGAAAGTATAAGTAGTGAAATGTAGAATTTATTTTATTCATTTTAGTTTTTATTAAGTTTTTGTGTGGAATTTTTGACACTTAAAATAAAAAAGTACAAAATAAAAAAAGTTTCATTGCTGTTTTAAAATTATTTGTCATTATATATTAAATTGTTTTATATTCATTAATATGTACAGTTGTACAGTTTAATTTATTTTGTTGCTTGAAATAAATATTTCTATGTTCTGTATCCCTCTTTGTTGTGTTTTTCCTTTTTCTGTTTAGAAGATAACTGCCTTTAACTCTCATTTGTAAATGCTTTACAAGGCATAAATAGTCCTCACTTTAGATGAGCTCACAAAAATCGTTATCTAACAACGAGTAAATGTTTTATAACTACCTTAACTAATCATGAATTACAGCAGGAATGTGTGTTAATAAACCATTTATTAACACATTGAGTAACTGTTACGACATGTCTGAATAATAAGATATATAAATGTGCATTCAAAGAGTTTATTAATCATTTACTAACACTTTCTAAATGATCTCATGAACTACTGACAACTCCCAACTAACTGGTTTGTAAGTAATGTAATCCTTAATTTAGAAATGATGAATTTATCCTTAATAAAGTATGAAAATTTGATTATTAAGCATATTATATACATGCTTATAAATCAAGAATAACGCATTTTTAGCTGTATTTATGAACTGCTTACTAATGTCTATTAATATGGAGCAAATGCTTCATAAATGATCAATTAGCTATTTACTGATGCTTAACTAATGATTCATAGCGTGCAGTTATTA
Source organism: Barbatula barbatula (assembly GCF_947034865.1). Lineage (NCBI taxonomy): Eukaryota > Metazoa > Chordata > Actinopteri > Cypriniformes > Nemacheilidae > Barbatula > Barbatula barbatula. The sequence continues at coordinate 11,235,195 of NC_136770.1, read as the reverse complement.
TAAAGTGCTACCGGTGTTTTTTGTTCTATTTATTATTAAAGTATATTGTTAACCCCGTCATCCCCGTGTCTGCCTGCACTTGGGTTCTCCCCTCTGTGTTTCATGACAGGGTCTTGTTATTTTCCATGTACCGAAGTGTCTGGATCTGAGCATTACATCACTTCATCATTTATCCATATACAGTATACAGCGGGGAAAATAAGTATTTGACACATCAGTATTTTTATCAGTAAGGGGATTTCTAAGTGGGCTATTGACACAAAATTTCCACCAAAATCAGCCATCAAGCGAAATATTGAATTCATACAAATAAATCAGACCATTTAAGTATTCAAGTTGAGTCATAATAAATAAAGTGAAATGACACAGGGAATAAGTATTGAACACACTTTATTTAATACTTTGTAGAAAAGCCTTTGTTGGTGATTACAGCTTCTAGACGCCTCTTGTACGGAGAGACCAGTCGTCTGCATTGCTCAGGAGCCCATTCTTTCACACAAATGGACTTTAAATCTTGAAGGTTCCTTGGGCCTCTTTTATGAACTTTGATCTTTAGTTCTCTCCATAGATTTTCTATGGGATTTAGGTCAGGTGATTGACTGGGCCATTCAAGCAGCTTGATTTTCTTTCTTTGAAACCACTTCATTGTGTCCTTGGCCTTGTGTTTAGGATCATTGTCTTGCTGAAATGTCCAGCTACTTTTCATTTTCAGCTTTCTGGTGATTGGCAGCAGATGTTTATCCAGAATGTTCCGTAACATTTCTCCATTCATCCTGCCTTCAATAATATGAAGTCCGCCAGTACTCCTTGCTGAAAAGCAGCCCCGAACCATGATGCTTCACAAACTAATTTACGCTGTTTTTCAGTCTTCCATAGCACATAAAGCGCAGCTACCCTCTCCACAAAATCCTTGTCCGCCATTTCGCCATAGGAGCCGCTTGCAAGAAGCCCCTCCCATGGCGCGAATTACACAAAATGTTCAAGCGTCCTACTACTCGCGAATATCGCGTTTTATTCGTGCAAATCGCGCTTGGTGTGTACGTCTCCGGTTATTTTCGTAACCTCGGTTCCCTGATAAGCGGGAACGAGACATTGCGGAGAACCGCATATTAAACTCTTCCTCTTTTTCACTTTTCCTGAAGTCTTATAGGATAACGGCAGTAAAAAAACTGGCCAATTGTCGCAAGACATGCAACAGTATGCAAATACTGATGAATCTAGACAGTATAAACACAATGCATGTGACGACAATTCTTCAGAATCTATGAGAGAACGCCCGCACGTTGATGAGCGGCGAACAGGGCGATCTACGCAATGTCTCATTCCAGCTTTTCATCTGCGAAATAGTGTCCAGTACACGCTGAGGGAGTGCAATTAAAACCCCCGAAGCGGCCAGGCATGGAGGTTCCACAACTCTGGGCTGGGGTGCCATATCGTGCCGTTCGCTTGGGACAACAGGTCTCTCCTGAGGGGAATCCGCCACGGCGGTGCCGTCAACAACGCTGGTTGATTCGGCCAAAACGGAGCGACGAGAATCACTGACGTCGTCTCCTCTCTGATTTTGCACAGCACTAGGGGTAAAATCTTCACCGGAGGAAACACGTAAAGCCAAGCGTCCTGGCCCAATGGGGGAGTGGATCAGCGATAAATACAACTGGCAGTGCGTGTTCTCGCTTGTCGCGAATAGATCCACTTACGCCATCCCAAAGCGTAAAAATTTAAGTATTCAAGTTGAGTCATAATAAATAAAGTGAAATGACACAGGGAATAAGTATTGAACACACTTTATTTAATACTTTGTAGAAAAGCCTTTGTTGGTGATTACAGCTTCTAGACGCCTCTTGTACGGAGAGACCAGTCGTCTGCATTGCTCAGGAGCCCATTCTTTCACACAAATGGTCTTTAAATCTTGAAGGTTCCTTGGGCCTCTTTTATGAACTTTGATCTTTAGTTCTCTCCATAGATTTTCTATGGGATTTAGGTGTAAAGCCACTTCCGCCTTCCCGAAGCATTCCCAAATTAACAGCACTGAGTCGGGATGAAGCCTCCAATCCCCGTGCGGAAGACCCTCCCTCGAAAGCATGTCCGCTCCGCGGTTCAGATGACCGGGGATAAGCGCTGCTCTGATAGAGAGTATATGCCGATCTGCCCACAGTAGGAGACCCGCTGCCTGTTTGAAAAGAGCTCTGGAATGGATCCCTCCCTGGCGATTTTTGTAGGAAACCACGGACATGATGTCGGTGCGAATCAGAACATGTTTCTGCTCCAGCCTCGACTGGAAAGTTTGAAGAGCTAGAGACACCGCCTTTAGCTCCAATCGATTTATGTGCCATTTTCTCAGAGACTGTGACCAAAGGCTGGATGCCGGCATGCCCTCGCACACCGCGCCCCATCCCGAGGATGACGCATCCGTCTTAACGACTGTGCGTCTCGTCACCAGCCCCAGGGAAACTCCCCGACTGAACATGCTCGGGTCGCGCCACAGACTCAGGGCACCAAGGCAGGTGAGTTTAACCGGGACTCGCACCCGACCTGAGGACCATGCTTTCCATGGAACCCGAGCCTTCAGCCAGAACTGTAGTGGTCGCTAGTGCAGAAGACACAGGTGGCAGACCGCCGACGCCATGAGACCCAAAAGCCTCTGGAACTCCCTCAGGGGAACAGACCGGCCCGGCCTGAGCAAATGTGGAGCTGAAGAGATGGACTCCGTCCGCTCTGGAGAGAGGCGAGCGCGCATCTCCACTGAGTCGAAACATACCCCCAGATACGTTCTGGACTGACTCTACGTCAGCTTACTCTTCTGGGGGGAAACTGATGCAAACAGCAGCATTTTAGGGGCTGCCGGCACGCTCACAGACTCTCTCCTCCTCTTCCCAGGTCCGTCAGGACGACGGCTTGGCAGCCGATGACGCTCCGCCGTCGTGGCGCGGACCTCTCTTCGGCCCGAACCTCTTCTTAACTAGGCCCGACCATTGTTTAGGCCGGACGTCCGGCTCGCGACCTCGACTAGGGAGCCCCGTGCTGCTGTGCGGATGAAGAGCGGGCTCTGGGAGACGGTTGATAAGAGGTTGATAACATGGCCGGCGTAGCAGCGTGAACGCCAGCCCACAAAGGTACAGACCACGATTTCACCACATGCTCGTGGACATCTGGGAAATATGGCGCACTCCTCTTCAACGTGGTCTGGTGGCGAGTCGCCTGAAAGTACCAGGAGTTGAGCCTACTTTTTTCCGGCTCCTCAATTGAATCCCAGGTGATGTCGAGCTCGTTAACGGCCTTCTCGAGAACCCTTGCGAACTCCTCGTGGAGGTCCGGGGGGCACTCTGGATCGGGACGATCCCACTCCGATCCTGGCCAGTACTTGTCCGATGCTGGATGGACATGGAGTCATCGTCCTCCTCGACGCCGAAGGAAACGGCGTCCATGATGGTAGGCGGGGGAAGAAGGTTCTCGTCGACATAGAGGACTGGGGAATGAGGTGACGGCAGAGGACCGCGGTCGCCGCTGCCACCTCGTGGAATGGGTGGACTCACCAGCAGCTCATTGGCGGCGGTGAGCCTCGACCCTATGAGTCCACGAGCGATGTTCCTGCGAGTCCTCAAGACACGTGCCGGCAGGTCCACACACTGCACGCAATCAGACTCTTATATGAAGGCCCAGGCTGGCAATGCAGTGCTTGTGAGTATCCTGCGGGCCAATGGGGCCCGCGCAAAGACGACAGTATGAAGCCATCGGATGCCGTGAAAGAAGTATCCAGTTGCGTCTTTAACGATGGCAGCGTGAAAAAGAAGATTCTGAGGAATTGTCGACACATGCACTGTATTTATACTGTCTAGATTCGTCAGTATTTGCATACTGTTGCATGTCTTGCAACAATTGGCCAGTTTTTTTTACTGCCGTTATCCTATAAGACTTCAGGAAAAGTGAAAAAGAGGAGGAGTTTCATATGCGGTTCTCGAAAGGGGAAGACACAGTTAGTCAACTTTCTACATAGACAAAAGTAATTATCTTACATAATGTCTGTTTAATATTACATGTCAAATGGAAATTGCTCATCAAAAATACATGAATTGCTGCATGTGTAGTAAAAATGCAATATTATAGGAATACTGAACAAATTCCCTTATTTCACGAAACATCCAACAAAAACCAGGAGCAACTTCCACACTGAACTCATATAAGAGTTCTATCACTAATAAGTGTCCCACCGCAAACAAAGTGTTTGTACATTGTGAGAAGCTTTGATGAACATTAAAATACCCAAACTAAATAATTCTTAATATCCATTGTATATAATAATATTTTGTATAAATATTAATGATGCTTTTGGAAGTGCATCCGAAGCTTCACTAACAAACAGGTTGACAAACCAATAAAGTCTGGCTGCAGACGATGCACTCTAAGCCACGCTTGGAGACAAGGACACATGCACTTTCCGACAGATGCGTGTTTTAGGTGCACAAACAGGCCACTTAGAAGTATTTTTATTAATTTCGTACAAGATTTAGTTGAAGTAAAAGGGTTTTTAATTATCCGTTAAATAAATTGAAAACAAGCCTGATATTTGACATTATCTGATATATCTCGCAGGCACAGGCCCCTTAATGTTGTTAGAGGGAGGGTTCAGCGACCGTTAAGGAATTTTCATAAGTTGTCAACAGGGCACAGGAACTTACCACACAAATCACAATCAACCAGCACAGGACAGAAGACACAGGGGCAACAAATTAAGAGGGGAACCGGTGTGGGGCATGAAATAATTAACAAGCAATAATGAGGAACCGAGAGGACGGGAACAGAGACGAGACTGAAGAGAATGTATGGCAAGCCATAAGGGCCAAAAAACACTCTCTCCACATTAATGAGGTTCTGTCATGATCCTGACACTAGAGCAATAGAAACCTGGCATGATGCGGCAGAATCATAACATACTTAACATGATTTCATATGAAGTTGGAATCTTTAAAATAAGTCATTTAAATATTGGTAACAACGGATCTTTAAAACGAGAGATACATGGAATACAAAAATGTAAAGAATATAATCAGAATGATTTAAATTGAAGTTTTTTAATTTATGCCTACAGATGCAGTTCAGGAAGTTCAGGCTCACTGGAAAGTGCATGTAAAAAAATCAATAATTTTTCATGGTAAGATCAGTTTATTTTAAAATGCTTACAATGTGTCTTTTTCCCCAAGCTTACTGTTGCACACATAATTTCAAACTCTCTCTTATACACAACTATAATGTCTCTCACACAATATCAAAGCTTTTTTAACACGCGCTATCAAACATTCACTAGTATTCCATCTCTCACACACTTTCAAAGCTTTTTTCACGTACGCTACCAAACTCTCATTCACTACTATACTCTCTCTCACACACTATCAAACTCTCTCTTATACGCTACTATGTCTCCCACCAGGGGCGCAACTACCCAGTGCTAGGGGGGTATGCAGAAACAGTTTTGGCGCCCCCCCCTGCTTAATAAAAAAGTGTGCCGGACATCATCATGTATGGGCTTGAAATAATAAAGGTTTATTTTAAAAGTATATCAGAAAGCTACTGTAAGCCTACCATAATTATATGGTATATGAACACAAATATATAAAAATGTATTCATGGAAATTTCTCTGCCATTTCTTTCTTTTTGCCGTATCTATAACGTACCGATCCGTACCAAAACATGTCACAAGTGTATCGTTGTAACCTTTACACCCCCACCTTTTCCATATTAATAATATTAAGACATTAATCTGTTGGTATCAAGTATCAAGTTGGTATTAAGCTCCCTCTACACTTCCACCTAATGTTAGACCTACCTGTTGCTTTCCCCTGTCTTTCCTGATCCACCATCCTCACACCTGAATAAAATAAAGTCGCTGTTTAATATAGCAGCCTAGATTCCATTTTAAAATCAGCCTATGGATGGCATCAGATAAGACAAATATTATGCAGTAAGGTTGTGCTGCTGTTGAAATTAAATGAACATTTGGGATTTTAAAAAGTACAAGTATGACACACACACACACACACATACATATAGAAAAGTAATTACAGGGTCACATCTCTCTCTCTTTAAAGGTCTGTGCTGATATATATACATACATACATACATACACATATAGCACATATCTTTAAAGAGAGAGAAATTTGGCCCTAATTACAGCTTCCATGTCACCCATCAGATGTAAAGTAGCCTGTATGTCTGACAGCACAGCTGAGCTAACATGAAGCTAATGGTAAAAACAATCCATGATAAACCAGCCTTATTGCATAAGAAATGTTTTTCAGCTTCTAGTCATTTATTGTGCATGCTACCTTATATTTACCAGTTCTTATTTTACTTTAATAAAATTTAGATATGTCATGCATGGCATTTGTACAATAGGGTTTAACCAAAATCTAAATGTAGATATCAGCAGCAACATTATTTTGCATTAAGTAAGCAAACACTTACCAGTCAACATTTATATTTGCAAGCCTCCAAGTTTGGTAGAAAATCTATTCATGATTCCACGGTTAGGGTGGCCATTTCCATAACACCCAAAAGGAGGACACTTCAGGCATTTAGTGAGGCTAGAATAATTGCATCTGGTGTACTCGCAAATACAATACAATTTTGTCTATCATATCGATGGGATCATGATACAGTGATTCTGAAATAGCCTACTCTATTCATCGCCAGACAATTTGATCTACGAAATATCTTGATGTAGACCTATATGTGTTTGTTCACAGTATTTGTATTTATTCAAGACACTCCTGTATGACTGGTGATGCTTGACTGCATGATAGACTTTACAAAGCTCTGCTGCACAGATTTTGTCATCCTGAGGTGATGTTGCCTCTCGAAAATAAGACCTAAGGGAAGACGTACCAGCAGCTCATCGGTTAATTTTATGTTTTTCAGTGCTGGCATGTCGGTCAATGGTGGCTTTCCCTTTAATACAAACGTCTACTTCACAGCGACATAGTGTGCAAAATCCATGGAAAGCATCTCTAATGCTATTTGATATGTATCTGGGGTCTTTTGTCCATTCCGGACTAAATGATGTCTGATGTTTCGGCGTGTTAACGTTATGATGTGACGTAGCCAGTACGTGGACTCCACCTCCACATCGTGGAGGCTTGTTTATGTTTTTAACCAATTACATATCTGATTTTTATTTGACACCTCTTTCAGCCAATCATTTGTTTGACCGGAGATCTTACGGCGTCAGACGCTATGCTGCTGCGTCCCAATAAATGTTTTAAAGCGCGTTTTTAAGGCCGATTCAGCGCAACTCCGAAAAGGAGGACAAATGAGTGGGCTTAAATCCGGCCTGTCCGGCCAAAATCCGGATGTTTGGCCACCCTATCGGTCGGTTGCTCAGCAAGCTCGCTAGCTAATGTTAGTCTGTTAACATGAATACTGTATTTGCAAGAATAGATGTCACATTTTAAATCCTACCTGTTTGCCTTTCACCATCCACTTATTTAGCTGCTGTCGCATCCCTTGACAGGCCATTTCCTATTAACATCTTTCTTTTTCTATTTTTAGCCCCCGACAGCTTTTTTGGTTTATCCATCTTTTTCAAATTCAAATGTCAATGACAACTCACTAACGTTACTGCTGCTGATGGCGCCCCCGCCCACTCGCGATATTACCCTTCTATGTCTAATTAAATTATATGATGGAATCTTATGAGGGCACCGGTGCCGCCTAGCCATTTCCTCTAAAATGTATATAACTTTTTATATATACAATAACTTACATACATTTTATGAAAATTTATATAACTTTTATTATTTCAAATTATTTAAACCATCGCGTTGTCGCCTCCCATGGTGCAGCGCCCCTATGCGCCACATATACACATACCCACTTTTTGTGCCACTGTCTCCCACACACAATCAAAGCTTTTCATGCATGCTATCAAACTCTTATTCACTACATTTCTATTTCTCACTAACAGGAAGAGCCTTAACTTTCCACGTACTGGTAACTTGTACACATTACTTTGTTGCAGCTCCTCAGGAAAAAGTACCAGTGACCCTAAAAAACAAGGTAGTATTCATGCGGAAGAGTGGGCTCTCCGAGGGGCTCAAAAGGGGGCCTCTGAAGGCCCCGCTGATACCAAGAGGGTTCGTAGCACAGACGAGGCTGCACAGAGCCCAGGCTTCGAGAACAGGATCAGCCCAACTAAACTTCACTCCTGCATCGGCACACCCACAGCGAAATGCACAAGCCAGGACCGGTGAGATGACTCAGCTGCCGCCACCGGTCTTCGAGATCCCGACCAGGAACCGATTTGCCGCCCTCTGCAAGACCGAATGCAACGCTGTGATCATCGGAGACTCGATCATCCTGAACATACACGCTTCCTCCTCTAAAGGTAAGGTGCGCACTCATTGTTTTCCTGGCACTTGTGTTCTTGATGTTGTGGCGGGCATAAAACAACACAGACACAGGTAAGTACAATTTGTACCCCGGAGGGTGATTTATTAACAACAATACGCTGGGTGCGGTGTAAGGTGAGCAGTGGGGAAGTAGCTCTCCGGTCCCAGCGGCGGTGAAACGGTGCAAACAGTCCGGGGTGCAGTGCAGAGTGGTGGATGTGGCTGCCGATCGTCTCAGGCGCTTGTAGCTGAGGAGAGAACAAACACACAGTCAGCATTAAGGGTTTCTCTACGTGAGAACGAGCTCACCCTTTCCTTCTCCTTCTCAGCTTATATGCTGTCCTCGTAATGAGGTGCAGGTGTAGACGATCGGCAGGTGTGGCGGCTTGATTGTGGTGTTTCCATGGCGACGCTGATTGGCCATTGGTCCGCTCGCCACACTCCCCCCCCCTAAGCGTCGACCTGGTACGCCGCCTCGGTTTATCGGGGATTAGGGGGCTTTGGGGGGGGGTTTCCTGTGCCCCTGACCTTACTGCCCAACCTGACCAGATCCTGGACAGTCCATCGGCATTGCCATGGAAGGCCCCGGCTCGATGGCACACGGTGAAGTGGAAGTCCTGTAGCGCCAGGAACCACCTGGTCACCCTGGCATTGGTGTCTTTGGCTCTGGCCATCCAGGTTAGAGGAGCGTGGTCCGTTACCAGGGTGAAGGATCTCCCCAACAGGTAGTACCTGAGCTCCAGAACTGCCCACTTTATGGCCAGGGCCTCCTTTTCCACGGTGGCATAGCGAGTCTCTGCCGGGGTTAGCTTCCGGCTGATGTATACCACGGGGTGTTCTTCTCCCTCTTTCACCTGTGACAGGACGGCCCCCAATCCGGTATCGGACGCATCCGTTTGTAGAACGAAGGGGCAGCCGAAGTCGGGCGCATGGAGTACCGGGGATGAAGCCAGCGCCTGCTTGAGGGTGTGGAACGAGGCTTCCACCTCCGGGGTCCACTGGATCCTCTCTGGCTGCCCCTTCTTGGTCAGGTCGGTCAGGGGGCTGGCTATCGAAGAGAAGTCAGGTATGAAGCATCGGTAGTACCCTGCAAGTCCAAGGAAGGCCCGTACCTGGGTCTTGGTGGTGGGTCTGGAGGCCTTCTGTACCGCTTCTATTTTCTGGGGCTGGGGTTGAATGACTCCTCGGCCGACCCGGAATCCCAGGTACTGGGCCTCCGCTAGGCCCAGGCGGCACTTCCTTGGATTTGCGGTCAGCCCCGCTCGACGGAGATCTATCAGGATCTTCCTCAGCCTGACGAGATGGTCCTCCCAGCTCTCCGAGTGGACGACGAGGTCATCTATATAGGCCGCGGCATACGGCTGGTGCGGCCGTAGGAGCACGTCCATCATGCGTTGGAAGGTCGCTGGGGCGCCGTGTAGCCCAAACGGCAGCACCGTATACTGCCAGTGGCCCGACGGGGTACTGAAAGCCGTCTTTTCTCTGGACTCTGGCGACAGGGGCACCTGCCAGTATCCTTTTGTGAGATCCAGGGTTGAGATGAACCTGGCCTTTCCCAGCCGCTCCAGTAGCTCGTCCACTCGGGGCATTGGGTAGCTGTCGAACTTTGAGACTTCATTCAGGCGTCGGAAGTCGTTACAAAACCTCAAGGTCCCATCCGGTTTTGGGACCATGACGATGGGGCTAGACCAAGGGCTACGCGATGGTTCGATCACCTTCAGGTTCTTCATCCGAGCAATCTCTTCTTCGATGGCCAGCCGACGAGCCTCGGGGACCCGGTAGGGACGCTGCCGAACGACCACTCCTGGTTCGGTTCGGACCTCGTGTTGTATAATTCGAGTCTGCCCGGGCCGCTCCTGGAAGACATCGGAGAACTGACGGACCAGGGCGGTCAGGTCTGTTTTCTGGTCCGGGGAGAGTTGCTCTCCCATGGCCACGACCGGAGGTTCCGACTCTGCAAAGGCGGCCATCTGTTCGACTGGGGCTATCCACTTCTTTAGCAGGTTTATATGGTATAGCTGCTCTACCTTCCTCCGTCCCGGCTGACTGACTCGGTATGTGACTGGCCCTACCTTCTCCAGGATGGTACATGGACCCCTCCAGGAGGCCAGGAACTTGGAGGTTGCTGTGGGGGTTAGAACGAGCACGCGGTCACCGACCTGGAACTCTCGGGGTTGGGCGGGCCGGTCATACAGTCGTTTTTGGGCGCGCTGGGCCTCTACGAGATGTTCCCTCACGAGTGGCATTACTCGATCAATCCGCTCCCTCATCTCTTGAACGTGCTCAATTACGCTTCGGTGTGGGGCGGGCTGCTGTTCCCAGGCGTCTCGGGCCACGTCTAGCAGGCCCCGGGGCTGTCGACCGAACAGGAGCTCGAATGGTGTAAACCCCGTAGATGCCTGGGGTACTTCCCGCACTCCAAAGAGTACATACGGAATCATTAGGTCCCAGTCGCGCCCATCCTCTGCTATGACCCGCCGCAACATCCTCTTCAGGGTTTGGTTAAACCGCTCGACGAGGCCGTCGGTCTGTGGATGGTAGACGGAGGTGCGGAGGTGTTTCATCTTGAGGAGGTGGCAGAGGTCAGCCATCAGCCGGGACATAAACGGGGTCCCCTGGTCCGTCAGGATCTCCGATGGAATCCCCACCCTCGTGAACAGCAGGAACATTTCCTTGGCGATCGCTTTGGTGGTGGCTTTCCGGATCGGGAGTGCTTCTGGATAGCGTGTGGCGTAGTCCACGATCACCAAGATGTGTTCGTGGCCGCGGGCAGACTTCGGCAGGGGTTCCACCAGGTCCAGACCAATGCGCGAGAAGGGTACCTCGATGATGGGTAATGGAATGAGCGGGCTGGGGGGAGGTCGCTGGGGTGAGGTCCTCTGGCACGTGGGGCACCCTTGGCAGAAACGTTTGACGTCTCCCTCCAGGCCGGGCCAGTGGAAACGATCTCGTATCCTCTGTGCTGTATTGTTGGCGCCCAGATGTCCTGCCATTGGATGCACATGTGCCAATTCCAAGAGCATCCCCGTCTTCGACTTTGGCACCACCAGCAAGGTCTTCTCCTCCCCCCGCCTCTGGGCGACACAGTACAACAGACGTTTCTTCACAATGAAGTAGGGGAGGGGATGAGGTGCCGGAAGTTGGACCTGGCCATCTATCACCCGTACTTGGCTCCAGCAATTGCGCAGCCGTTCGTCCTCCCGCTGTTCTCGCCCAAAGGATCCTCCCTCCGTGACTCTCTGAAACAAGTCAGACAATGGGTTAGCATGTGGCTGGCACTCACCCTCTCCCTCGCTCTCTGTGGCCATCAGGACGGGCTGGGGTCTCGACGTTCGTCGACGCCTGGGCTGACGGTCTCTGCGGGTCCGTGGCTGTATCGTCGCGGCCAGTAGTCGGTCAAACCCGGGCCAGTCTCGTCCCATCAAGACCGGTACGGGCAAGTCGGCCACCAGGCCCACTTCTACGGTCCAGGTCCCTGGTTCCGCCGCGATTTCGGTCCTCTGGCTCGGTACCTCTCTGGTATCTCCGTGGACGCAGGTGATGGGGATGCTGGAGTTAGCCCGCCGGGGGGTCAGTACTCCAGTCCGAACCAGGGTTATGGAGCTTCCGGAGTCCAGGGTGGCCACGACCGCTTTCCCGTTTATCCGAACTACTCTCTCTGGAGCCCCAGGCGGGATCTTGCGGTGGACGATACAGCCGGCCAGCCACGCCCGCGGCGCCGGTGACGGAGCCTCTGTGGGCATGGGTTCGTCCCGAGGGGTGGGTGGGGTGGGTCTGTTGTCTGGCCGCGAGGTACCCTCCTGCGGACGCCATCCGGGGTTCACCCTCCGGGGCCCCGCTCTCTCTCTCTCTTCCCGGGCCCACGCTACATCCGCCAGCTCGACTGACTCCACCAATTCGCCAAGGGTCCCGGGATTTCTCATGCCGACAGGATTCCGGAATCGGCGAGGCAGCGCACGCAGCAACCGGTCGATGACTACCTTCTCGGCCACCTGGAACGCCGAGGCACCTTCCGTCAGCAGCCAGAGATGGGCCAGACGCGACAGCTGGGCCGCTTGTATTTGGACCGGGCGATGTTCGTCGTACGACCACTGGTGGAATCGCTGTGCGGCTGCCACCGGAGACAACCCCACCCGGCCGAGGATTTCCGCCTTCAGCCGATCGTAATCCTCATTCTGTGGAGCTTGGAGGGAGAAGTAGGCTTGTTGTGCCTCGCCGGTTAGGAAGGGTGCCAGCAGTCGCGCCCATTCAGCTTTATCCCAGGCTTCTCTGGTTAGTTGATGCTGTCTTGTTTTCTCGGCTGGGCCATGGATTAAATCCCCAGTTAAATCCTCTATGCCGTCAGGACTCCCACCATACGTGCCCGCTGTAGCAGATAGCAGATCGCAGCCCCCCCCCCTGTGAGGTCCCTGGGTGCTTGGTTAGCATTTCAAACCATCACGGTGGCTGGGAGTGTGGTCCGTCTCGGCATTCGATCCAGTTCGCCAGACCTCCGCCGGACTTCGGGCATCCTCTTACCTAAGCAGAGGCAGGGATGTTCCCGTGCTCCAGGCCGGGGCTGCCACCCCTCTGGCGAAGGCGATCGAACCGTCCCCTCGGCCGAGATGTCCAGTGGCTTCTACAGCTGCACTTCATCATCCCCAAAACCATGGGTCGCTGCATACCTTGAGCAGCACCTTGCAAGTGTGCCGTTAAGGAGGCGCAGAAGCGCGTCCTGGTGTCTGTCAGACGCCAGGAGTGGTTCATGACAACTGACCGCATACTCTCATGTACAGTTCCCTCGGCACTGTCGAGGGGCTGGCATGTCAGTAACGGGTCAGCCGGGAGAAAGAGGGCAGCTCTCCCTGGCGCGGAGCTCCCCTTTTTCCTGGCAGTGTCGGGTCGGTGGACGGGCCCCCGCCTGCGTTGGCAGATCACTGCCTGAAGTTGCTAGCTGTCCTGCTTGCACTGACGAGGCTCCGGCCTCTCGTCCAGAGCCTGCGTACTGGCCCGGACAGCAAGACCGGCGTAGCGTACTAAACCCCAGGGTGGCATTCGCTCGCTGCAGTCATCGCAACTCGCCCAAGAACGCCTCCTCCCGTGGAGACAGCTGGTGGCAAAGCCCCTGTATGTCACACGCCCACCGGGTGTCCTGAACCAGACAGCCAAGCGCTCTCTCGTCAGTTGACACCCCGTGGGAAGTGATGACTCCACCCCTGCGGGCTGGCCTGGGTGTGGTTTGGGCGGGCACAGGGGGACCTGTTGCCTCCCTGAACACCACCCAGTACCGCTGGGCATTCCTTGGACGAGGACCCCCTCGACACGGAGGCCCTAGCGCGCAGCCTCCAGTGGAGACAGCAGGTGGAAAAGCCCCGGCATGTTACACGCCCACCGGGTGTCCTGAACCAGACAGCCAAGCGCTCTCTCGTCAGTTGACGCCTCGTGGGAAGTGACGACTCCACCCCTGGTGGAGACAGCAGGTGGCAAGGCCCCTGCATATCACACGCCCACCGGGTGTCCTGAACCAGACAGCCAAGCGCTCTCTCGTCAGTTGACACCTCGTGGGTAGTCACGACTCCACCACTGCGGCCGGCTTGGGTGTGGTTTGGGCGGGCACAGGTGGACCTGTTGCCTCCCTGAACACCACCCAGTGCCGCTGGGCACTCCCTGGTCGAGGCTCCCCCCTCGACACGGAGGCCCTAGCGCGCAGCTGGCCGCGGGACAAGCGAACTACGTTTCCCCCAGTGAGCTTCATTGCGCAGGTCTTGTGCAAGGTCTGGGTAGGGAGTATCAAGTGCTGCTAGTTGCGCCTTACGGGCCCAACTACACTTGGTCCTCGGAGCTAATACTCCTGACGACAACTCCCCCTGGCCAAATCCCCTGGCGAAGGGCCTACTCGCAGGGGATGGACACGTTGTGGCATTCGAGCCGGACCTCTGGGTCTGGCTCCTGGATGGGACGAGGAGTTCCTGGATGACCTACCCCCCTCATTGGTGGAGACTGTCACTCAGGCAAGGGCCATGCCCACAAGGCTGGATGCCTTTAAGTGGCGCCCCTTCTCATCCTGGTGCTCTTCTCGAGGAGAAGACCCGCGGAATTGCTCGCTCAGGAACGTGCTGTCCTATTGCAGGAGAGGCTGGGGAGTAATCTCCCCTTCCACGTTGGAACGTGGGTACCCGCTGTCGCGGTTATCACGTTCCAGTTGCTGGTGAGCCTCTGGGGCGGCATGACCTGATTATTAGGATCCTCTAGGGCGCGAGGGGCTAAGGCCTCGTCCGCGCCCCGTACCCTCTTGGGACCTTAAGGTGGACCTTTGGGTCCCCTTTTTTTCGGGCCCTGCCGAGAGCCCCTTCCTCGTTCTGCGAGGGGGGTTGGCTCTCCTGCTGGGGCTCAAGTCCATCCAGAGGGTGAGGCACCTGCAAGCATTCCGTGTCCACCGATTGCCAAAATTCAGGCCCGGTGACTCTCACGTGATCCTGAGACCCCGGCCGACTTACATGCCCAAAGTTCCGCCGCCCCCCTTTGGGACTAGGTGGTGAACTTGCAGGCGCTCCCACACCGGGAGAAAGACCCAACTTGTACGTGGGGTGTCCAGTAAGCACATTGCGCCTCTACTCGAACCACACGGAGGGCTGCAAGGCCCTGAGCAGCTCTTGTCTGTTATGGAGGTCAGCAACGGCAGTGCTGTCTCCGAGGAGAGTTGTCGCGCTGGGTCGCACACGCCGTCACTACGGCGTGCCGATCCTAGCCCGTGCCCATTTGAGTGATGGTACACTCCGCTCGGGGTGTGACCTCCTCGTGGGCATCGGCTTAGTGCGCCTCTCTGGCAGACATCTGTAGAGTTGCGGGTTGGGCTACGCTATACCTCGCAGAGGCTTGCAACCTCCGTGGGGAGTCGGCAGCTCGAGTCTTGCCAACAGGTAAGACCAGCAGTCGTGGGGCGTACGCCTGCGCATAGTGCCATTCCCCTTCTTAGGTAGATCAGTGCGCTATGGGCTGCCTCCCTTCTTTCCCCAAGGAAGAATAGGCAGTCCGTCCATCCATCAATAGCACTCAGGGCGGCGGGCTCGGCGGAGCAGCCCTGCCGCCTATGGCCGGGTATCAAGCTGAGTTATTACATATAGCTCTAACCGGACCTAGTGCCCCACACGTAGTAACCCCCCACTAGGGTGGTTCCGTCTGAGATGTCGTCATGAGATGGTTCCCCGCGTGGCAACCCATGACCTCCCCCAGGTGGACATCCACCTTGCGGCATTCCGCACATACCTCCCATGAGTTCTCCCCTATTTGGTGAGACCATGTTGGTGTCTCCACTGTATTCCCCCCTAGGGTGGGAAGTGGTCTCCGTAGCGCACGTCCACATTGAGGGAACAGCGCTTACCCAGTGGTCCTACGACTGGATGGCCCTCGCCAATGGGGCCGTCTGAGTTGGCAGAGGGCAGGGGCTACTCATCTTAGCCAAAAGCTCTGGGAGCCCTTGCCTGCCCACTGGAAGGTTACAATTTCGCGAGAGCGCATATGTCTGACTCGCCTAGGCCAGTCAACGTCGCTTCGCTGGAGATTGTGTCCTTCTTGCCACGACAATAGCCGTCCGCTGCAGCAGTCACGAGATGCTCTCAGGCTCCTCAGCACAAAAGGTGAATGAATGAGCACGCCGGCTCCCCTTTTATACCCGGATATCCGGGGGCGGAGCCCGGCATGCAAATTTAATTCGCCAATTTCATTGGCCTTTTCAAAATAGTCAGAGATGATTGGTTCTCAAGGGCGAACCCCATCTGTCGGCTTCGTAACAACGTCTTGTTCCCTCCATCAGGGAACAGAGGTTACATACGTAACCGAGACGGTTGTCCTGCATCATCAATAAACAAACTACAGTTAGTTCAGAATGCAGCTGCCAGAGTTCTAACCAGGTCTATAAAATACGATCATATAACCCCAATTTTTGACTTTAAAGTCCTTTTAATCACTTATAAAGCCTTTAAGTGTCATGATTCCGCTATCATGTCATGTTTATTCTTGGTCTTGCAGCGGAGTCATGGCATAGCCTTAGGTTTTGTGTGAGAAAGACATGGCTTTGTTTTGATTCTGACTTGCCATGTGCTTTCTCGTGTCTCGTCAGTGTTTCCCGCCCTTTTGTCTCGTTAACCTTCCCTGAGTGTTTCAGTACCCACACCTGCCCATTGTTATCTCCTTTGTTAGTTTTCCTATAAGATGCCCTCATGTCTATTGTCTTGTGCTTGTTCGTTGTACTTGTTACCCCGTTATAGAAGCCTGGTATTTTGTCCTCGAAGCATTGTCCTGTAAGAGACTTAAGTTTAGTTGAGTTCTTGTTGAGTTTCAGTACATCGTGTTTGTTATTGTCTACTATTTTGTTACCCCCTCATGGGTCTTTGTTTTCCGTTATTATTAGTCTGTTTGTTAACCCCTTCATCCCGTTTTGCTGCCTGCACTTGGGTTCTCCTACACAGTTCATGACAGAACGAACGAGCCAGAACCGAACCCAGCAGGCAGCCAACATGGACATTTCAGCATCGTTCCTGCGATCTCGCCCTGCCCACTTGCTGTTTGGGTTCCATCAGGAGGATCATGGGACGCGGGAGTTCGCCAGGGCATTTTCTTCGGTGGCGAGGGATACAGAGTTTGGTGATGCAGAGTTAAAGGTGATCTTTGATGGCTGCCTCACCAACCGTCTCACACCATCAGAGAAGAGGATGCTTAAGCCCCTGGGGTTCGACGATATGGTCAGGTTCGTGATCAACCGGGACGAGGCCAGAGTTCCAGTCGGGGTACCCGCCCCATTGGCTAGCGTCCCGGAGGATTGCGTCCTGACTGTCGCCGCCCCGGGGGACTCAGCTTCGCCTGGTTCGAGCTCAGCGGCTTCTATTCTGCTTGGCGGCATTCGCGGTGAGTGGGGGAGGGGGGATTCGGGGACGGAGTCTGCTGACTCCTTGGGCACTGATCTTCTCCCGGGCTCCACTACTCTGGGGCAGATGTCCACCAGCCCGGAGGGTTGTGTCCTGCAGGTCGGGGGTTTTGGGCATCGCCACGCCCTCCGCTCCACCACCTTCAGCCTCCCCACCCGCAGTCAGCCTGGGTGGCAAACGGGGAAGGCATGAATCCTGGGGGTCCTCTTCGGAGGCCTCCAATCCGGAGCCAGACCTGCCCTTCATGTCCTTCCTTCTGCCGGCTACCGGACGGGTGGCGAGACTGAGAAGGAAGAGGCAAAGGAGTAGGGCACAGAAGCAAGCCCAGACGATGCTGCAGCCTGTGTCTAGTGCCATGCCTAGTCCGGTGGTCCCAAGTCCGGTGGTCTGTCAGTTGCCCGGTCCTGTCTTTCAGCCGGCCTTCCAGCCGGTGTCTTAGCCGGCCTTCCAGCCGGCCTTCCAGCCGGTGTCTCAGCCGGCCTTCCAGCGGCGCCAAGTCCTGCCCTGCCGGCCTTCCAGCCGGTGTCTCAGCCGGCCCCTCCCAGAGCCTCTGGGCCTCCGCGCTCTCGAGCGCCGCCCCCCAGGGTGTACCCTGGGACTCCGCGCTTCCGAGCGCCAGGGACAAGAACTGTTCCCCCCAATCCCTTCGGACTTCCCCCCATGGACTCATGTGTTCCCCCCATGAACTCTGTTGTCACCACAACCCTTTTGTAATTTATTCTTGTCTGCCCCTAATCTTGTTTACGATGTTTTGTCTTGTCGTTGTCCCAGTCTGCCTTGTCTACCTCGAGGTGTTCATTTAAGGGGGGGCTTATGTCATGATTCCGCTATCATGTCATGTTTATTCTTGGTCTTGCAGCGGAGTCATGGCATAGCCTTAGGTTTTGTGTGAGAAAGACATGGCTTTGTTTTGATTCTGACTTGCCATGTGCTTTCTTGTGTCTCGTCAGTGTTTCTCGCCCTTTTGTCTCGTTAACCTTCCCTGAGTGTTTCAGTACCCACACCTGCCCATTGTTATCTCCTTTGTTATCTCCTTTGTTAGTTTTCCTATAAGATGCCCTTGTTACCCCGTTATAGAAGCCTGGTATTTGATTGTTCTGCAGTAATGTGCCACTGTATGAAACTACTTGTCTGCCAAATGAATAAATGTAATTGTCCTCGAAGCATTGTCCTGTAAGAGACTTAAGTTTAGTTGAGTTCTTGTTGAGTTTCAGTTGATTGTGTTTGTTATTGTCTACTGTTTTGTTACCCCCTCGTGGGTCTTTGTTTTCCGTTATTATTAAAGTCTGTTTGTTAACCCCTTCATCCCCGTTTTGCTGCCTGCACTTGGGTTCTCCTACACAGTTCATGACATTTAGCCCCTACCTACATAACAGAGCTTTTAACACACTACAACATTGCCAGGGGGGCGATGTCGTCAGAAGCATTAGCGTACCAAGTCCGGTTGGGCCATTAAGGTGCTTCCCTGATCTTGCAGAGGACTAAATCACCCTATTTGCTCGCCGTCGCTGACAGCAGGACATAGCTGCTGCTTTTACAGAACGGGAAGCTGTGACCGCAACATCTTAATCGCCATCCGCCCTCAGTGCAGGCAAGACGCATCCACGAGGGCTGCCTTAACGTGTTGGACCCCCGAACACCTTAGGCAGACATCATGTCCTTCCCCGGTCCTCAATGAGTGTGTTGCACCGACGAGAGCAGTGTTCTTGCTGGTGTTCAAACCCCATCTGTCGTTTCGACACAACATCGAGAGACGGACAGGAAAGGAACTACCTGGGAAATACAAATCCAGGACACACAGGTTCAGATCTCCAAGTTAATAAAGACCATGAAATATCTTGCAAAATATAATACCCTTTTTATTAAATAATCATAATATAGTTTGGAGACAGTCAGTAACCCTCTAAAGGCTCACAAAAGTTGTAACAGGAGAAGGGACACCCTGCTTACAAAATAGGTTCACCCAAAAGGAAATACACTTAATCAAAAAGTAACCGAGGCTCCTCAGCGGTGGGGCATGCTAGGTGACAGGCCTCCAACTGAACCACACATGCATAAAGAACCCCAAAATAATGCACAAGTGAAATCCAAAGCCTTACATTATTACTACGCTCACTAGTACGGTTTAATCTTAGCCGTTGTACTCTTCTTCTTATGTTGTCCACCGTTTTGTGTTGTGTTCTCCTGCTTTAATTAATGTAAAGCTGCTTTGAAACAAAGAAACAATTGTGAAAAGTGCTATATAAATATAATAAAATTTAATTGAATAAATAGATGACCAAATAATAATAATCACTTTAATTTATATAGCGCCTTTTAAAGCTTTTTTTGTGCATGTCTAGCTTTGTGTCAAGATTATTATTGTTTGATACTGTGGAACCCAGGTAGATGAATTTGTCATTTTGAACACAGATAGACATGTGTTGTTAATCTATACTGCAGGGTTTAGAGTTGCAGGCTGGACAAGGATAACTGTCTTTTTAAGACTAATCTGCAAACCAAACTCAAGACATGTAACGGCAAAAGATGAGCAGAGTAGTTGTAGATCTGCCTCTGAGTGGGCAACAAAGGCAGCATCATCAGCATAAAGCAGCTCACATAAAATACCAGAACATGGCATACTTTACTACGGCGTAGTATGGCAGAGAAGAAGATTCCGAAGAGGGTAGGAGCAAGGACACATCCCTGCTTTACCCCACACCTTATCTGGAACTCGTCAGAGCGAGTGCCTTCAGATTGTACAGTTCCCTTCATGCTCTCATGAAACTCAATGATCAACTTTGGAGGGCAGCCAAGTCTTTGTAGGATGAGAAAAAGTCCAGATCGACTAACGTAGTCAAAGGCCTTGGTCAGGTCCACAAACAACAAGAACAGAGGTTTATGCTGTTCAATACACTTTTCCTGTAGTTGACGGACACAGAACACCATGTCTGGTGTGGAGCGGCCAGCACGAAACCCACGCTGACTTTCAGGGAGGGTACAGTCAGCCAGGATTTGTAGACGTGGTAGAATAGGGCGAGCAAATATCTTGCCAGCAAGACTGAGCAGATATACCGGGAGGCTTGTTATTTTTCATTGATTTAATTGCAGCTTTGACTTCCTCGATGGTAATGTCTGCGTCCAGATCAGACATGGTGGGGAGCTCAGGAACAGCAACAGTCTGTAACACTCCCATCTGTTCCCCTGTTTGTTTCACTTGATTTTCCACGTTCCCACACCTGTTCGTCATTGGTGATCACATGAATTCCCGCACCTGCCAGTCATCACCAAAGACTATTTATTCCCTGTGTTTCCTTTTGTTCCCTGGTCGGTTATTGAATGTCTTATCTTGCGTTACGTGTACCAGTCTGTTTAATTATTAAAAGTTACCTGTTTTTGTATACCTGGATTCTCGCCTGTCTCGTCCGGCGCGAGAGCCTTGACAGAATAACCGACCCCAAATATGGATTACATCAACATCTCTCCAGTGGACGAGCTCGTGGGTCTTCTTCAAGACGGACGGCCACTGGAGAGGTACGTGGAGGAATTCTTTGGGGTGTTTTACCGGTTGGGTTGGGACGATCCCACACTTAACCGTGTGTTTTTGACCGGTCTGGACGACGACATGCTCGCCACCATTCTGCTCCCGTACGTGGACGACCTTCCCCTGGAGGAGTTAATCAGGTTCTCCCGGGGGAGGAATCCGTGGACCGCATTGAGGAGCGGGACGGTGGCTTGAGCGGTTCGTCTGCCTCACTCCGGGACCGCGCCCCACTCCTCCATGAAGTCCCGTCGGCGCCAAGTCCCGTCGGCGGGCATTACAGCGCAAGTGCGCTTCCGGGATTCCGCCGCAGCGGAATATAGAAGGCCAAGAGTGTCAAAATCTCCGGCCTTCCCGGGCACAGCACAGGTCTTGATCGCACCAGAGGCTCTCCGGGAGATGGATCCCCTCTGGTGTTCCGAGCCTGCGCCCCGAAGCACTCCCGTGCCAGCGCCCCGATGCACTCCCATGCCAGCGCCCCAAAGCACTCCCGTGCCAGCGCCCGAAGCACTCCCGCGCCAGCTCCCCGATGCACTCACGTGCCAGCGCCCCGATGCACTCCTGTGCCAGCGCCCCGAGCCTCTCCCGAGTCTCCCCAGAATCCTGTACCGTATCCCGAGCCTCACCAGGATTCCGTACCGGATCCCAAGCCTCACCAGGCCCCCGCACCCGTCCCAGAGCTCTCTCCAGTGCCTCCAGAGCCCAAGGAACCCCAGGGGCCAACCCAAATGTTTTTTGGGGGGGTGCACATTGCCTATCCGGGGAGCCTGGCACCCACCAGTCTTCCCAGGGCCCCGGATATCCCAAAACCCAAGCCTCCGGACCCTCAGCCCGAACCCAAGCCTCCGGACCCACAACCAGATCCCAAGCCTCCGGACCCACAGCCCGATCCCAAGCCTCCGGACCCACAGCCCAAGCCCAAGCCTCCGAACCCACAGCCCGTGCCCAAGCCTCCGGACCCACAGCCCGAGCCCATGCCTCCGGACCCACAGCCCGAGCCCAAGCCTCCGGACCCACAGCCCGAGCCCAAGCCTCCGGACCCACAGCCCGAGCCCAAGCCTCTGGACCCACAGCCCGAGCCCAACCCTTCTGACCCCAAACCAGGGGAAGCCAGCTGAGAGACTCCCTGTCCCGTCTTGGCTTGTATGTTCCGCACGAGTCTCTCAGCTGCCCCCCTCCCCCTGTAAAACTCCCGTCTGTTCCCCTGTTTGTTTCACTTGATTTTCCACGTTCCCACACCTGTTCGCCATTGGTGATCACATGAATTTCTGCACCTACCAGTCATCACCAAAGACTATTTATTCCCTGTTTCCTTTTGTTCCCTGGTCAGTTATTGAATGTCTTGTCTTGCGTTACGTGTACCAGTCTGTTTAATTATTAAAAGTTACCTTTTTTTGTATACCTGGATTCTCGTCTGACTCGTCCGGCGCGAGAGCTGTGACACAATCATTACCAGTATGTTGGCTGTGACAGACTGAGCATAGAGAAGGCTGTAGTGCTCTGCCCATCTTGCCAATTGAGATTCCAAATCAATAACTCCTTAGTTTGCAACATAGAAGGGTGTGATCAGTGTCACAATCTGCTGAATGCAGTGAATGGCAGTGTGTTACTTCCCTCAGATTCTTATGCTTCACAAGTACATGGTCAAGTTGGTGCCAGTGCTTAGAATGTGGATGACGCCAGGTGACTTTGGAGGAGCTTGAGCCCTTAAAGAATGAGGAAGGGACACAGAGTTTGTGGGTGCTGCAGAGTTCCAGTAAGCGCTGACCGTTATCATTCATGTTGCCATATCCATGGCTTCCCAGAATGTCAGGCCATGCGCTAAAGTTGGCTCAGACACGTGCATTAAAGTCATCAAGGATCATCAAATGCTCGGACGAGGGGGTCATCTGAATAATGGAATTAAGGCTGATTTACGAGGTGAGACGCAGTCCATGTCAGAACTAACGCCAAGAGAACGCACATTCCAGCATGCAATGGAGGTGTATGCGACAGTTGCAGGATGATGACCAGGTCGCGCCTGCCGTACACGCAAACTTTGTCAAGCAACAACAGCACTCTTAAGAACAGAGTGCTCCCAATTTGCCAGTCGTGGAGGCTGAATGTTAGACGTCATAATAGAGAGATGAGATGCTCATAGTAGACAGTTTCCTGGCAAAATTTAGTGAAAGGATTCGTGCCCAGGTCAAACTTCCACCTCTGGACTCAATGCTACAGATTCCAATGGAACACAGGTGTGTGACGGTTGAAATAGCTATGAGTTGCCCTGCAGTGACCATCTAATTAGGTTTTTGCCCTGTGACCGTTGGCCTGGTGCTCTTCTGCTCACCGGGCGGCTGAGACAGACCGTATCAGGTGCTGTAACAGCAAATGCGCTCTGATACTCAGCATACCAATTCCTGCTGCAGGCTAGCAGGGACTTGGTTTCGTCTGGTCTCTTGCCTTTGACCTGTCTGGCTTGCTTGAAGCTGCCAGGGGTACAAAGCCCCCGCCAGCTTAGCTCACAGGGTCATTGAGACTGACAAGCTGTTCCACCACGTCAAGGCACCAGTCCATGGAACAGATTAAATACATTAGAAGTGGTTTAAATGAATAACTTAGATGTTACCATTAAATAAGCATTACAAAATGTCTAAATGGCTGCGGTTTTTAAATCTGATCTAGACATTTTGACTCATCAATTGTTGTGTCTTAAAATCATTCAGTTAGGGGTAAACAATATTTCCTTCATTGGTAAAGATCAGGTATAACACACTGTTTCTGCCAATCTCATATTAATCTTGAGTACCTATACAGTAGTATTGCATACATTGTATCTTTGAATAGTGTTTAGTTTGATCACATTTATAAAAGATAGACAGCTGTACGATTATTTCCGGAAAAACACAAACTGCTGGATGCTTGCAGTGGGACAGAACTACAGCGCGAGCACACACTTATGCACGTAGGCCCCAATTGCCAACTAAACACAGACATATGACTTGGTTTCACTTACCGCATACAGTTTATGTCCTGTATCTTTTAGCACTGGGACCGCGCCATATATCAGTTTCAGACGATCTCCAAATCCATTGTTTTTCTTTTTCACAAATATCTTTATTGAATTTTTAACTTTTCCAAACATTCAAAAAATGAATAGACACAAAACAAAATCTCCCCCCACCCTAAAAAAAAGAAAAAAGAAAACCATGCTCACTCCAACAAAAAGTATAGTTTTACATGTCTCATGTTTTCACAAGGCATAAGAAGGGCAACCACATGTTTTTAAAATCCTCAAGTTTTCCTCTCACAATGTAGGTCAGTTTCTCCAGTGCCAGGTTGTTAGACATTAGTTTTATCCACTGGTTTATCTTTGGTCTTTCTGTTTCCTTCCAGTTCAAAGCGATTACATGTTTAGCCTGCAATAAACAGAAACTAACAAGCTTCCTCTTTGTGGTGGTCCGTTCAAAATCATTTGGAAAAATGTGTAGTAAACAGAGTTTACCGTCCATAGGCATGTTA
This sequence comes from Barbatula barbatula, assembly GCF_947034865.1. Classification (NCBI taxonomy): domain Eukaryota; kingdom Metazoa; phylum Chordata; class Actinopteri; order Cypriniformes; family Nemacheilidae; genus Barbatula; species Barbatula barbatula. Next base: position 11,210,889 of record NC_136770.1, on the reverse strand, counting down.
CATTCTATTAAAGAGGAAATAAATGTAGTAACCTCTTTCCAAAAAATCTGAAGTTCCGGACACTGCCACATACAATGGAGTAGAGTGCCCTTATCCACACCACATTTTACACATAAATCAGGAATATTAGAATTAAAATGGTGAAGTTTTACAGGAGTAATATATGTTCTAAATAACCATTTGTACTGAAGCAATCTAAACCTGGTGTTAATAGTTTGCGTCTGTGCCAACAGGCAAGAATTGTTCCACTCATCATCTGGAATTTCTGTTTGTAAATCTGTTTTCCATGCTTGTAAGTATGAAAGACTACTTTCTTTTGAGGAAAGTAGTAAAATGTTATAAAATTTGGAAAGCAGGCCTCTACTCTGATGATGATTCACAGCTATGTTCTCTATAGAAGAGAGTGGGGGCTTCACAGTAGACTTTAGTTGGGAAGTGATGAAACTTCTGACCTGTAAGTATTTAAAAAAGTGTTTTTTGGGCAAATCATATTTATTTACCAATTGCTCAAAAGACATCAATACTCCTTCACTATAGAGGCTCCCAATTGTACTCAAGCCCTTATTCAGCCAAATTCTGAACCCCATGTCTGCTCTTCCTGGTTTGAATCTATCATTTCCCCATATTGGCGACAAACACGAGAGCTTAGATACCTCCGACAAGGCAGCATGAGAGTGGTGCCAGATTGATATAGTGTTTCTGAGAAAAGGATTTTTCGTGTTTTTTAATAATTGTTTAATTTCGGCTGCATAAAAATAAGATGTCAAAGGTAGCTTCAATGTATTGTTCTCAATTTGTACCCAAGATGGAGTATCAGTGATAGAAAAATAATAAGTAGCAGCACAAAGTTGAGCTGCCCAATAGTACAACTTGACATTAGGCAATCTAAGCCCCCCTCTGTCATAGGGCAGATATAGAAGGGAGAGCCGCAGCCTGGGGCGTTTACTATTCCATATAAATTTGGTAAAGGTTTTATTCAAAGATGAAAAGAAGGAGGCTGGAAAGTGTAGGGGGATGGACTGAAAAAGATATAAGAATTTTGGGAGAATGGACATTTTAATAATATTAATGCGACCTATCATAGAAATCCCACCCCATCTTTCTAAGGAGTCCATTACCTTTTTTACTAAGGGATCATAATTAGTAGGTACAATGTTCTTTATGTCAGGATTTATTTTAATTCCTAGGTAAGTGAAGCCTTCATAGGTACAAGTAAACTGTGTTTGTATTGTAGGGTTATTTTTGTTCAGCATTAACAGGGAGCTTTTCTTTTGATTAACTTTATACCCTGAAAATTCACCAAACCTCTTCAGAATTTGGCCCACAGCCTGGACAGACCTTCCTAAATCAGTTAAAAACAAAACAACGTCATCTGCAAAAAGAGACAAGCGATGTTCTGTTTCTCCGATTTGAATACCAGTAATATCAGGGGACTTGCGTATCGCCATAGCGAGTGGCTCGATAGCAAACAAAAAAAGAAGGGGAGATAACGGGCATCCTTGTCGTGTCGATCTACCTAGGCTAAAAGGTCTCGATAACTGGCTGTTCGTTACAACTTTGGCTATGGGCTCTGAATAAAGTAATTGAATCCATTTCAAATATTTTTCTCCCAAGCCAAATCTTTTGAGTGTCCCAAAAAGATAACACCATTCGATCCTGTCAAACGCCTTTTCGGCATCCAATGACAGAAAGGCGTGGTCCATGGCAAATTGTTTTTCTTATAATATATTCAATAATCGACGGGAATTGTGAAAAGCTTGGCGGCCTAGAACAAATCCATTTTGGTCGTTCGAAATTAAGTTAGGAATATGTGATTCAATCCTCCGAGCCAGAGCCTTACATAGTATTTTTGTGTCACATGACATCAAGGATATCGGCCTATATGAGCCCATATCTGTCGGGGCTTTACCTGGTTTCAACAGAACTGAAATGGTTGCCAATCTTAAGGATGGGGGTAGAATACCATTCTCATGGGACTCATTATACATTTCAAGTAGATGAGGTAATAATTTATCTGAGAATCTCTTATAAAGTTCGATAGGCAGGCCATCAGGGCCAGGAGCTTTGCCTGTATTCATATGGTTGAGTGCCTCTTTAAGTTCTTGAATGCTCAGTTTTCCATCTAGATCATTTTTTGTCTTCTCTGACAAGGTTGGGAATTGAAGTTGGTCCAAAAACTGATCTTGTTTATCCATACTATCTGGATATTGGGATTTATATAAATTTTCATAATATTCTGCAAAAGCGTCATTTATACATTTTGGATCCACTAAATTATCTCCATTATCAAGTGCAATTGAGTTAATAGCCCTACTTGTCTGTATTCTTTTAAGCCTCCAAGCCAGGAGTTTTCCTGCCTTCTCACCCTGATCATAGTATGACTGTTTCAACCATAGTAAACTAGTTGCTATTTTATTTGTAGTGAGTTCATTATATTCAGATTTTAATATGAGAAGCTTTTTATATTTTTCGTTGTCATCACTGTAATACAGCTGGTCTTGCAGATCCTTTATTTGCTTGTCAATGTCTTCCAATTTATTTAAATGTATTTTTGATTTATGCCGGGTGTAGCTCATTATTTCCCCCCTTATATAGGCTTTAAATGCTTCCCATTTTATTGACGCACTGGTCTGGTCTTTGTTAAAATTAAAATACTCTGTTATTTTTTCTTCAAGAAATTTCTCAAATTCTACGGACTTCAACCATTTAGCTTGAAACCTAAATGGAAGTGGAGATGAATAGTAATTGGGAAACTTAATTGATAATATAATTGGGGCGTGGTCAGAGAGTACTATAGTCTCGTACCAGCAATTCTGAATCATAGATACCAGACCAGAGGAAACCAAAAAGAAATCTATCCGAGAATACGTTTTGTAGGTAGCAGAAAAACATGAGTACTCAGTCTTACTCGGATAAAGTTGTCTCCAAATCTCCACTAAATTAAGATCTTTCATGGAACGGATTTATGAATCAATATTATGACCCCTCTTGCATGAGTCGTAAAACTAGAAGAGAATACCTGACCAGGCCACCTAGATCTAATCTTTTTCACATCTTCATCTATCAAGTGTGTCTCTTGTAAGAAACACACTGTACTCTTAATTTGTTTAATTCTGCCCAGCACCTGTTTAAGCTTTACAATTTTGTTCAGACCTCTTACATTCCAACTAGACACATTTATAACTGAGGTATCAAACATACATTCTTCTTAATCTCAATTTCAGGCCATGTAAAAAACACACAACAATAACAGAATGGAGTGAGCCCCTTAACACAAAACCCCACACATTTCCCCAAACGAAATGTGATGCTAAACCCTACAAGTCTAGGAACTTGGGTTATATAAAACGTTTCATCCACATAGTGGGTAACGTGTAGTTCTGGACACATGACATAGCCTCGCGTGGGCTAGCTGTAACAGAAGTATTTGGACCATAATATAAACATGCACCCACACCAAGTGCGTGATGAATAAAAAATAAAAGTGTGTATCAATAATACAAAAAACTAAAAGAGATATACTTTAAGAAAAGTATGCCAGTAACATATTTTAACAACAAGGCAACTTACTAAGTTATCCGTTGAATTTTGTCAATTTTCATGGCCATTACTCGTCAGTGACTCCATGCGGGAGAGAAGAAAGAAGCGGTGGATAGCCTTAAAAAGCTTAGTTTAAGTTACGGAGCCGCCACCAGCCTGCGAACTTATTTCCTTAACGTATTCTTCAGCCTCAGCAACCGATTTAAAAATCCTGCGTCTGTCATTGTGCGTGATGATCAGATGGGCTGGATACAGTATGCCATATCGAATATTCAGTGCACGAAGCTGGGTTTTCACACCGTTGAAGCGTTGCTGCAGTTTGCGTGTCTCCGTGGAGAGGTCCGGAAAAAAGGCGACTCGTTGATTGTCATAGCGTACCTCCGTCATCTTCCTGGCTGCTCTCAGGGTTGTTTCCCGGTCCCGGTAATTCAGAAACTTCATTATTACCACCCGTGGGGATGTAGCTTTAAGATTAAAAGGCCCGATCCTGTGTGCTCTTTCTATGATAGGGGACACGGTGAAACCTTCACCCAGTGTATCTCGGAGCCACTTCTCCAGAAAACCACACATATCTGAGCCCTCCGATTTTTCGGGTAGTCCAACCAGTCTCAAGTTGGAGCGTCTGCTCCGGTCTTCTTGCTCTGTACTTTTGTCGCAAAGAATCTCCACAGTTTTCACCAGCATCTTAACTTTGCATTGAAGAGAGGTTGCATCATCTTCTGTTTGCGAGATTCGCTCCTCCGTCTCATTGATTCTTTGAGAGTGTAACTGTATATCCCCTTTTATATCGTTAATTGCTTTCAGCATATCGTTCGATTGTTTAGCCATGTCACCTTTCAACGATAGAATTTCTTTGAGAAGGTCACTGTTTGTCGGGTTCAACGTCACCGGCATCTCCGGTGTTTCGGGTGCCTCTGGAGTCTCCGATGCCTCCCGCGCACTGGTTTCGTTGGAAATAACCAGCGGAGTTTTGCTAGCATTCGCCGTGTCCACATTAGCCCCTTTGCCCTGTGAAGCCGTTTTTCCGGGTTGTTGGCCAGTTTTAGCATTTTTTGGTGGCATATTGTTCAGTAGACGCGCGTGGGTCAAAAACAGAAAGAAATATCTGCATTGGTCCAAGTTTAGGATAGTTTGAAAGGATTTAACAGCGAGCCTCACGCACATGCAGCCGCTCACTAGGACGCCATAACGCACATTGCCTATCCGGGGAGCCTGGCACCCACCAGTCTTCCCAGGGCCCCGGATATCCGGTATAAAGATCAGGTATAACACACTGTTTCTGCCAATCTCATATTAATCTTGAGTACCTATACAGTAGTATTGCATACATTGTATCTTTGAATAGTGTTTAGTTTGATCACATTTATAAAAGATAGACAGCTGTAGATCCCTGTTACGAAACAGGGATACAGACTTAAAAAATAAATCTGAAACAAGTTGGAGTGATGAGGGAGTTTATCAAGCACAGAAATACTACGTCATAAGTCCAACTCGTTTTTTAACAAGTTGACCATGTTAAGCATGAGAAGTTCAACAGTGTAAACAAGTCAGAATGCATGACATAGCATATTACCTCCACTTTAAATGTACCACACACATATAGTCATAGCCACCATTGCATCTCATGGGTTGTGTGTGTGCTGTATTCTGCTGGGAATCTAATCTCACATATATTTCTCTCCTCCCCTCTCTCTACTGCATTGATGCTTGTGCTCTCCTCAGTGATTGTGTCACTTGTTCAGTCAGTCTCAGCATCACTGCTCTAGGCAGCCAGCAAAGTCATTTTGGCTTCTACATTACAAGGCACTCAAACATCTCACCTCTAAGAAACCTTCATATGTCCGTGTAGGCTTCACTGGTCACCCAGCTTTACCTCCCTGGAATAAGAAAGAAACCTTAAAAGAGGGAAAGGGAGATTGTTTTCGACATTAGTGGTAACGCTACAATCAAGAGAATTTGAGACACCAGCACCGGAGGTAGGAAGGAACAGATCTGTAGAGTCAATAGCAAAGAGAATCAGAGGGTCATCGTTGTAAAGGTAAGAATTTTTTCATTGTTGTCCTGTTCTACAGAATAATGCAGTATTAATGAGGCTCTTTCTGTTTATTTGGTGTTGGGTCACCTGGGTGTGAATGCTTTGGGGTGCGGCCATTCAGATCCTGTCAACAAATACAGAGATTATTATAAACAATAGAAGTGTTTTATTGCGTATTGGAACAGATGTTGTTCACAGTGAATGGCCATCTGTCCCTGTGTACATATTTCTAAGTGAAAGAAGGACAAATGAACTGTAATGCAGGATAGTCATATAGATAGAGAATCGTGATTTAGGTTTTTGACAGGAATTTGTCTTTTTTTTGTTTCACGTATTGTTCAATATTTTTTTAAATACTTAATTTAAATAAATGAATATAGCCTGGGAAAAAATATGAATTAGGTCATGTAATTGATTATGAATAACACTATGATTCATATTATAGACGGTCACATTGGCACACAAGCCTAACCCAAAGTTAACTTTCGGTCTGTGTTTGGTTATAATATAACAGTTCATTTTATTTTTAATTCATTTATATTCAGCCGTAGCCGATAACCTTGTGTAACCACTTTTGTTCCTGTACTATCACTGTTACTGTACAACTAAAGGCAAATCCGCCAAAAAATTTATTTTTAATCCTATCCCATTTTTTTTATTTATGTTCATATGTATTGTATTAATTCAAATATAACTCAAAGGTTATAGATTCTTTGCTGAGGTCTACCAGAAGTTAAGATTGGGCTACATAATACGAATTGGCATATCATAGTTAGGATTAAGGATTTTTGTAGATTTCTTTACATTTCTAAACACAATAATTAAATATTGCTCATTAAAATAAGATAAAGAATGGATATTTGGTATAAAAAAGTTTTATTGTAGATTTTCAGTTATAATTTGTTTGTCTTTTCTATTTTCATTATTTCTCTGTAATCATGTTTATCTGTAAGGGACATCCAACCTTCTGCACGGACAGAAAAGCTTAAGATAAGAGAAAGAGACAGGGAAATTACACATTAAACATACTGTTTAACTTGTAGAATCAAGATAACCTGGATGAGATGTGCAGTTCTATCAGTTATTATCGGAGGAGATCAGACCTTGTAATGTCGTGACTGACCAATGAGAGTCAAGTATTCCAAAGAGCTAAGAGTAGATAAAATTATCTAAAAATATTTAACAGTAATTACTTCTATATCTACTTAATTACACAAAAACAGTACAGTGTTCAACTGGGACTGTCTTATAAACTGGCATGATGTCTTGAGATTCTGGTCTGGAGTAATGAGAATCCTTTATAAAACTGATATCCTTCTGAAACACGAATGTCAGTGTTTCCAGTTCTATTACTGGGCCATTGTAATCCGAGGAAGCGTAATGATATTTAGCTAGTCGTGCATTTCTTTTGTTGCTGCTGGATGGGTCCGGTGTCTCTCTGGATCTGTAGCTGACCATGTAGAATAATTACAAATCATACAAGCACAGCTTTACTGTTTTGTATGAACATTTAAGCATTGCATGTATTTTGCAAAACTTCAGATGAAAATGTTCTAGATATGCTTTTCATCAACTCGTGCAATGTCTTTATACACACAAGAGAAACTCATAGATCAGATTGCTATGGTCTGCCAAAATAAATAAAATTTAGCATTAGCAATTGAAGAAAAAAACATGGTCAGGTCAATATGGTTCAATAATTTGGTCCAAAATTTGTATCAATTTTACTGGTTGTCCACTGTATGAAGAATGTTTGGGTATAATATGTCCTAACTTGCATAAATTAACTTTGGTGTCCTGCACCCACTAGTAAAAAATATAAAAAATGATATCTGGTGTCTGAATCATTTATGGTTTGACAGTATGAGAAGTTAACATTAAAAGTTTGATGTCCTTTTTAACCATTTACTCTCCATTGTTAATGTTTACATTTAGTAATTTACATTTAGTCAGACGCTTTTATCCAAAGAGACTTAAAGAGAGTTTAGGGAGCAATAAAGCGATGATGTTTACAAATAAATGTTTTTATTAGATTTATTCAGGATAAACATGTTTTTTCAACCTTATCATAATTTTTCTTAATTAATTACACTAAATTAAATTGATTTATCAGAGGTGTATGACAAATATATGACCTATATATGCAGTGTATGTTGCTTGTGATTAGGATAAAGTAAACCTCTGTAATGGTCCCACTTGCTCTCTGTGTCTTATCCATCATCACACACGGATATGCCCAGGCCTAGTACTAATTGGCTACGAGAGTGTTACGGTTGATTTCTCCTAATTACACAGCCAGCACTATGTAAATAGAGCACACAGAATAGACGTTTAGCAAATAGTCACAAAATTGTTTGTTCAGGTTGTTTTGTTTGAGTTTAATTTTCAAATGTGTTTCCCAAAAATCACTTTACAGTTAATAGTGTCCCAGGTATCTGTTTTTTTAAATAATTTTCGCTTTATTTCTCACGTGGCAGGTGTGAGCACTGACCTGGACATTTAAAAGACAGCTCTCACAGAGAGACCATGGCAGGGGCCTCAGTGAAGGTGGCGGTGAGAGTTCGCCCCTTCAACTCTCGTGAGATTAGTAAAGAGAGCAAGTGCATCATCCAGATGTCTGGAAACACAACCAGTAAGTATTCTGAGACCCTGTACTCCTGTGTTTATGATCTGGGTGTTTGACCTCATCTGCAAGGATTTAATAGGGCAGCCATTTTGAGTCATTGTGGGACAGTACTTAACTTATTCATCAAGCTGGAGGTAAATAAACGTACCAGCAAATCTTAGCCAACATGAATTCCAAATTCTAGTGTGGATGCAAAAAATGTAGGGCCAATAAAACAGAGTAAAGAACTTGTCACAACATACAAATACGAATTTCTATTGAATGTGGTACTATTTTGTGTGTGTCATTTTTGACAGTTGGTTAGCAACCTATTCTCTTTTGGGTGCGAAAAATTATAATATGGAAACACCTTGTTTTCTGTCATTGATTGTAAGCAGTTACAGTAAAACCACTTGACGATGAGTGGTCTGAGAATAGATAGATCAAATTGTAAATGTACATCAGAAACATGGTTTTGTTCTTAAAAAATACGGCATGTCAGTGTGCTTTAAATCATGTGAGAGTAGAGGGAACTGGTAGGAGACAGGAGAGAGATTATATTTCTTATCTGCCTGGCAAGGCAAAGCTATCTGTCAATAATGGATGAGATGTTGTAAAATATTAAGAGTTGGCCTAATTTAGCTTCCCCCCTTCTACCTTGAGGCAAACATTGTTTGAGGATTGTAATTTTACCCAAGTGCTTTGTGAAGCTTTGAGAGGTGTTAAATATATATAGAATTTAGGATACTACAGTGGGCCAAAAGCAATAGTTAAAACGGCAACCATACCTCTTTCTGTTTATAAAAACAAAAGACACAAAAGGGATCTTGATGATTGTAGATGTAATCTTACACCACTGTACATGATATTTCCTGTACTCGAGATCACCTCGATCATCAAACCAAGTTATTTTTGTTGTAAGTTAATGGATGTGAATATTAAATTGTTAACTACATGTTTTGTGTTCTTTTTATAAAATTTGCATGCCTGTAATTCCAGAACCGTTGGTGATACCTCAGTCTCCTTTTAGATTCTTGTACTTGACCAAGTTTCAATTCTAGAGATAAGGGGATCTTAATATGGCTTTATGAGAAAACTGTTAAAATGTATGCATTTTCAGTCACCAAAAACCAAATGTGGGTATTTTTCAAATCTTAACAAATCTTTATGATCTTTATAACAGATCTTCTCTATTTATTGTAAAGAGGAATGTCTTAAGAACAAATAATGTTGAAACTAGAAATGTATATTTTTCCTTCTATAAAAAGCTGTATTGGTCCCTTTAATTTTCTAAGGTAGAAAATAAACTAAGGACGTTCTTGCAACGCATAACAGAACTTATTGTGTTTTCAAATGCATTATGTTTATGTATGTTTATCAGACAATCAGCAAAAATGTAAGTTCTCTCTAACCCACAGGATGCCTTCAAAGCCATAATTTCACATACAGCACAACAAAAACATTTAAAAGTCAAACTTAGTGATAAGTAATAAGATGGTTTGAAATGAGCTTCTCCCATTACAGCACTCTGCTGGATCTGTTTACAGATCAGTTTAAGCAGCCTGGCTATTGCGTCAAGGTCTAAATAGACACATCCAATAACTAAACAGAACGTCTGCACAGGTAAACTTGCATTTCAAACAGATTGTATGCTCTGTGATGGCCTTCATCACTTCTGTGCTGAGACAAATTTTAGGGAGATGATGGGGGTTATTCCATGTCAACAAGAGGTCCCTGGCAACATCAGTAGTGATAAATTTCAGCTGTGTTTGTTTCTTCACTGCATTTGATTTTATTATATAAACTGTGGATAAAACGCAGGATTCTGAGAAAGTTCGTTCCCTATCAAAAGCTACTCTCGATGCTGCGTTTCAAACGCTATGGGAGAACGTCTTTGTTCGACCGGTTGCGAAGCAAGCGTGTAAAAAATACTGCCAGGTATCTATCCATGGGTTGAAAGGATTGTAGCCAAAGGCTACAAATGATTGTGTCTCAAATTCAGTGTCACGAATGGTTCGTGAAGATCGATCTCAAAGTAGCATACTTTCACAAAGAGATCTTGCCACAACACAGGAAATTCCTTAGGTTAGCTTTCGGGGGCGAAGCTTACCAGTATCGGGTTCTTCCATTAGGCCTAGCCTCGTCACCCCACACATTCACAAAGTGCATGGATGCAGCTCTGGTTCCTCTGCGATTCCAGCGCATATGCTTTTTGAATTACATTGTCGACTGGCTGATTTTAGGATGTCGTTCTAGTTCATCTCGAGACTCTCGGGTTGAGGCTCAAATTCAAAAAGAGCCAGAGCACCCCGAGGAGCATCAGGTTCGGCCAGAAAGTGACAAATCATCACTTTCAAAGAGTTCTAGGTCTCATGGCGGCTGCTTCTACAGTAATACCTCTGGACCTCCTGCATATGAGACGATTCAGTTGTTGCTCAGAGCCAGGGGGTTTCATCCAAGGGCCAACCCCCAGTGACATATAAGGGTGACACACCAGGGGCTTCGCACCATTTCTATGTGGTTCAGACCTCGGTTTCTGACTCTATGTCCCGCTCTCGGTCCGCTTTGTCTTCGCGAGATGCTAACGACAGACGCATCCCTCAAATGGATCTGGAGAGGTCATCTTCTCGATTGGCACATCAATTGCCTTGGGATGATGGCTGTATTTCTGGCCCTGAAATACTTCCTCCGACAGTAACGAGGCTACCATGTCCTAGTGCGGGTGGACAACACGTCAGTAGTCTCGTACATAAATCAACAGGGTGGGCTGCGGTCGCCCCACCTGAACAAATTGGCCCAGCAGTTCGTGCCCTGGGCAGAGGGAAAATTCCCTAAATATGCCATTATCAAATTGTCTGAAAAACACCTCATGTGAGTTTTTTTTGCAAAATATGGAAGTTTTTGCGAAATTTATGTGTTTCCATAAGGGCATATTTTCAATGCGCCATTTTAATTTGCACATTTTAAAGAGTAATGGAAACGCAGCTTTAGACACCTAAATATGGCAAGAGCAATTTGAAAGCTTACAGGCCAGTCTGCTCTAACAGTTGTTTGTAACCTACACCGATCAAAAACCCAGTAAATGGGTCCAGTTCTCGAACGCATGTGTGGTCGCGGGGTCTATTGACTGTTGGTGACAAATGATTTGCGCATTCTAGAGTAGAAAGAGTTTGACCCTGCGTTCCAATCTGCATACTATCTGCCCTAATAGTATTATAAAGTAAAATGAGTGTGTCCCAAATCGTAGTATGTTGAAAATAATATTCCAAAGATCCCAGATAGTCTAGTACTCCTGGTAGAAATTCAAAGAGCAGAATTATGCACATTCTAACTACTGATATTACCCACAACTCACCACGAGTAGGCGGAGTTTAGTGCCACTCCACTGCATTAATCAATTATACAACTGATGCGTCACTAAATTAACAAATGTAAGTATACTGTAAACATTACATATGAAATATGAATGAATAAATAGCTTAATGGAAAGAAGAACTGTATTTTGATGTGTATTACAGTTATTGGCCACAATGTTGTCTAGCCAAAAACAGCCACTTCTGCTTCCTGTTAGTATGTCCCAGTATGTGCAATCTATTTTGCCATGCACTCAAAAGGAACCTACTATTACAACACAAAAACAATACCTACTATTAGGGCTAGTACAAGAATGGAACACAGGGCCTAAGTCTTGTTTTGGTTAAGGGCACATGTGAGTGTTTTTGAGAGCCCCTGGCCGTTCACAGACGCTGACTAAACATGCAAGTAATTGCCAATTTATTCAGAAATTACATTTAACCATTTAAAGTGTAATTAATCCACAGGGAATCAGAAAAAAAAGTTGTATGTGATATTCAAATGCAGATTTTGTTTAAATTGTTTAAATTGTTACAACTGGTACTCCATTTGTATAATACTCTTTTCAGCCTGATTTTAGCAGACATTCCTTCGATTGGTAGATGAATCAGATCAAATTTAGTTTGTACCCAGTGTTTATACTAGTGTGTTTTTCTTTAAAAACACATAACTCTTGCTACAGTTACGCCTGGCGTTTACACTAGACTTTTGGAAACCCTGCAGACCCCGTTTTAGTTTGAAAACTCCCGGGTTGCATTTCTGTGTAAACGGACAAAAACACAGATGTTAGAATACGCAGAGGTGGTTGGCCACATTGCCTTACTGATGTAATCATTTTTACGCAGCTGTTTAACCCCCAAAAATTACCCCTGTTTATTTCACCAAAATATTGTATTGTCCAGTCATTTCATGGTATCTTATAGATATTGGAAGAGTTAGTGTAAGTTCGCCCTCTAGAATGATGGTTCCGCGTTCTTTTCTCAGTCTGCATTCTACTTGACTGAGAGAGGTACGTGTTTATATCAGCGCAATATAGACTTGAGATATACCTGTTAAAAAATTTAAAAAAAGTTTCAGTGCACATGGTAACTTGTATGTGTATTGTATGATGAGTTCTGACAGACTTTTCACTTCAGTCCTGCATGTTCAAAATTTGAAGAAAGTCGAAGAGAGACTAAAATTTATTATCAGATGTAAAAGCTTCTTTCCAGCTGGGGTTGCTTCTCATATACATGAGTAAGAAAAAGAACCCCAAGCGTCGTGTGTAACAGACATTTAAAACATATGTGACGTCGTTTCTCTCTTCAAGCTCCTCCCCTGCCCTGGGGCGGGCGTACTCTCCTCTGAAACCAATCACCGCGGGACACGTTAATCTGACTCCATTTCCCAGCAAACTGTTAGTTTTCTGCAAAACATTTGAGCATTCCTCACAGTTCTTGTTTCACACTCCTGCAAACTAGTTCCCTTTCTGTCTGTCTCTCGACGTTGTGTCGACAGAATGGGGTTTGACTTGAGAACCTATCATCTCTGACTGACTTGAACAGGCCAATGAAAATTGGCGAATTAAATTTGCATGCCGGTCCCCGCCCCGGATATCCGAGTATAAAAGGGAGCCGGCGTGCTGCATTCATTCACCTTTTGTTCTTCGGAGCCTTCGCATCCTGATGCAGACGACTTCGTGGTTCTACTACTGTCTAACTGTTGCTGGTCTTACGACGTGGTGCAGCGGACTGTCCCTTCTCCTGTGACTTCCCCAGGGCGTCTCGGCAACTTCCAAAGCTTCTCTCTAAAAGAGCAAATTTCTTCAGCGTGGCATGTCCCGCCGTGCTCGTGGGTGCAACGCACTCATCGAGGAGGGGGATGGACACAATGTCTGCCTCAGGTGTCTGGGACTCCGGCACGCTGAGGCAACGTTTGTGGATTCGTCATGCCCGCACTGCGGGCGGATGATGATACAGACGTTGCGGTCACGGGTGGCTGTGTTCTTTCGGGAATCAGCCACCACCTTGAATGCTTCCCGTCCCGCGGAAGCAGTGGCATCAGCCCTGCCGTCCGCCTCGGCGAGCAACGAGGGTGATAGGGAGATCACCGTGAGCCTCAATCCGTCAGCCCCTGGCTCGCGGACCGTTCACGCCCCGCCTCGCTCGTCTGACCGTCCCGGAAAAGGTGGTACGCCGCCTTGCTCCTGAGTCACGCACTCGGACACGGGGCGTGACGACGATGAGATGTCGCTTGCAGCATCGGAGGGCAACCTCTTGGCATTCGACCCCGATGATTCCTTGGAGCTCCCTGCCCCGGAGGGTCGAGCTCAGGAGGAAGTGGACGTCGAGATGTCAACCATGCTTTCCCGGGCCGCCACGAGTATTGGGCTGCAGTGCACCGCACCACCTCTTCCCAGCGCTCGCGGCTGGATACGTGGTTTCTCGGCGCCGGCCGCGATGGCCCCGGTGCCATTTTTTCCGGAAGTGCATGATGAGCTCAGTCGGACCTGGAACGCCCCCTTCTCGGCGCGTGCACGTCAGACTAGCTCGGTTGCCCTGACCTCCCTCGATTACAGGGGAGCTAAGGGCTATGTCAAGATTCTCCAGGTGGAACGTGCAGTCGCGGTACACTTGTGCCCGCAGACAGCTGCCACCTGGAAGGATCGACCAAGGCTCCCTTCCAAGGTGTGTAAGTTTTCGGCATCGCTGGTGTCGAAGGTTTACAACGCTGCGGGTCAATTGAAAGGGTTGCACGAGGGAAGGACCGACCCAGGACTTATGCAGGAACTCCGCACTGCCACAGACCTCGCTCTCCGGGCGACGAAGGTGACGCGGCCCTGGGTCGGACGATGTCCACACTAGTGGTCCAGGAGAGACACCTTTGGTTGAACCTTGCGCAGATGCGGGACGCTGAGAAGGTTCACTTTCTCTACGCTCCCATCGCGCAGGGTGGGCTGTTTGGTGACACAGTCGAGGACTTCTCCCAGCAGTTTTCGAATGTGAAGAAGCAGACGGAGGCGATCAAGCACATCCTGCCTTGCCGCGACCTGCTGCCCAGCAGCCACGCCCCTCTACGACTCAGACTCCGGCTCCAGCGCCCCCTGCACAGGCGGCCTCCCGGAGAAGGTGGAGACTTCGCGGTTAGCCACTCACATCCCGGGCGACCTGAACCAGACAGCCGACGCGCTCTCTCGTCAGTGGACGCACCGCGGAGAGTGGCAGCTCCACCCCCGTGCAGTTCAGCTCAGTTGTGTGCAGTTTGGGCAGGCACAGGTGGACCTGTTCGCCTCCCTGGACACCACCCATTGCCCGCTTTGGTACTCCCTGACCGAGGCCCCCCTGGCGAGGCACGGATGCCTTGGCGCACAGCTGGCCGCGGGACAAGCGGAAGTACGCCTTCCCCCCCAGTGAGCCTCATTGCACATGTCTTGTGCAAGGTCAGGGAAGAGGAGCATCAAGTGCTACTAGTTGCGCCTTAATGGCCCAACCGGACTTGGTTCTCGGAGCTGATGCTTCTGATGACAAATTCCCCCCTAGCCGATTCCCCTGACAAAGGACCTTCTTTCGCAGGGGAAGGGCGCGCTATGGCATCCGAGACCTGACCTCTGGAACCTCCATGTCTGGCTCCTGGACGGGACGAGGAGATCCTGAGTGATCCTCGGAGACGCTGCTCTTTCTCATCTCTCGATGAAGATGGCTCTCCTAGTGGCGCTCGCTTCCATCAAGAGGGTAGGGGACCTACAAGCATTCTCCGTGGACACGGATTGCCTAGAGTTTGGACCCGGTCAATCTCACGTTATCCTGAGACCCTGGCCTGGCTATGTGCCCAAAGTTCCCACCACTCCCTTTCGGGACCAGGTGGTGAACCTGCAGGCGCTCCCGTCTGGGGAGGAAGACCCAACCCCTTCCGTGTTTCATCCAGTATGCGCGCTGCGCCTCTACTTGGATCGCATGCAGAGCTTCAGGAGCTCTGAGCAGCTCTTTGTCTGCTTTGGAGGTCAGCACAAGGGGAGGGCTGTCTCCAAACAGAGGTTGGCGCACTGGATCGTGGACGCCGTCACTACTGCGTACCGATCACAAGACCTCCCGTGCCCGCTTGCAGTGAGGGCACACTCCACCAGGGGTGTGGCCTCCTCGTGGGCACTGGTTCAGGGCGCCTCTCTGGCAGATGTATGTAGAGCTGCGGGTTGTACCGCAATACCTTCGCGAGGTTCTACAGCCTCCGCGTGGAACCGGTATCAGCCAGAGTCTTACAGGACACCGCCAGGTAAGACCGGCAGCCGGTGGGTGTACGCCTGCGATAGCGCCCCCTCCCCAGGTGGGACATGGCGCTATCTAGCCTCTCCTCTTCCCCCACTTGGGCGAAGAGTAGGCATTCCCTCCATCACTAAGCACTTCTCGGGGGCGGGCCAGGCGGAGCAGCCCTGCCTCCCTTGGCCTGTTTTTGAGCTCTAGCAGTGGCTCTAACAAGGCCTAGTGCTCCACACGTAGTAACCCCCCCACAGGGCGGTTCCGTTTGATGTCTTCTCATGAATGGCTCTCACACGATGGCCCATGACCTCTCCCAGGTGTACTTTCACCTGCTAGCGACACCCTCTCGTGTCCGCATGTCTCCCACGTGCTCTCCCCTATCCGGCGAGACCGTGTGGATCTCCACTAAGCTCCTCCCTGCGGTAGAAAGTGGTCTCCATATTGCGTTCCCTCAGGGGGGAATGGTGCTTCCCAGTGGCCCTTACGGTGCCGGGCGGCTTCTCGCTGTTAAGAGAACTAGGCCTCCGTCCGTGACGGCCGGTGGAAGGGGCTCCCATCTTTTTAAGAAAGCTCTGGACACCTTCCCTTCCACTGGAAGGTTACAATTCACGCTAGCGCTCACGTCTGACACGCCCAGGCCAGTCAGCGTCGCTTCGCGGGAGATTGTGACGTGGCACAGCGCTGTGGCGTTTTCCAGGGAACCCCATTTTGTCGACACAACGCCGAGAGACTGACAGAAAGGGAACGCTGCCCTGCAGCAGTCGGGGCACGATCCTCAGGCTCCTCAGCACAAAAGGCGAATAATGGAGCACGCCGGCTCCCTTTTATACCCGGAGATCCGGGGCGGGGACCGGCATGCAAATTTCATTCGCCAATTTTCATTGGCCTGTTCAAGTCAGTCAGAGATGATAGGTTCTCAAGTCAAACCCCATTGTGTCGATACAACGTCTCGTTCCCTCCATCAGGGAACGGAGGTTACATACGTAACCGAGACGTTTTCAAGATTAAAAAACCATCACAGCATAAACATACTCATATCATTATATTTGACAGTAAAACAACAGTAAATATAAACTTGAAATGCATACAACATCGTAAACCCATCAATCACTCTCTTGACCTCGAAAGAGGTCACAATTCTTGGTCCTCCGTGTCGTTATTATAGCTAGATAACAATGGCATATTAAATGGTTGGGGGCTTTCCGGTTTCTCAAAGGCTGCTATTACTAGACGATTACACAGCGATCTAAGGCAAGGAATGCAACAACAACCACACGTAATCAAAATTGCTACAAATACCCCTATGGACATCACAATAGACATTACTATTGCTTTCCATTTTCCCAATGTTTTGTCTAGCCAATCTCCAATAGGATTATTTACTCCTGAATGTTCCTTCATTTCGATAGACAAAGTTTTCAATCCTTTCAATGCCCTAGTCACTGATCCGTCTGGGGCCGTATTATTAGGAATGTAAGTACAACAAAGATCACCAAACACAACACATACTCCTCCCTTCTCTGCCAACAGCATGTCTAGAGCCATATGGTTCTGGATGGCCATCAGGGAAGTTGGTGCTAGTTGCTCCGCTAAACCATCTACGGCATCCCTTGTCATATTTGCTAATCTCATCACATTATAATGCACGTAATTAATCCTATCTACATTCTTGTTTGGGGTGACTGGAAAAAGAGCAGCTATTATTGGTATATTCTCAAAACCTGCTGCCACTTGGTTTGCTAGTTTATATTCATCTGGCACTCCTCTTGGGATTCCTATCGCATCAATATACGTGGGACTATTCAATGACAAATCTACACATGAACCTATTGCTCTCTTTTTAATGATGTGTCTCCTACGTCTTCTAGTCAATGTTGCTGAATTCATGGTTTCCGTTCTGACTGCTCTGTCACCTATCAGAGTTATTGGGGCTCCCAGTCTTACCAAAGCACACACTCCCTTTGCCTTCTCAGGTATCCAAGTAAACAATCTTCGATCTCCACAATAATAATACAAACCTGCCCTAGCCCACGTACCTATTCTAGTCCCATTATCTACTATTATCTGATCACACCACTCCTTGTTTATCTCCCCCAGGTTGCTGGTTGGTGATTGACGTTTAATATCATAACAAGTATAATTTGCTTTCTTTGGTGTAAATGGATCTGCCCGTGAAAGGTTGGTTATTGGTGGGAATATTGCTGCTAGTGTGGTACAATTTTTTGGACTGGCCATCCTTGTCAGTGCCAACATACACTCATAACCCCACGTATCGTTTTGGTACAACAGGGCTGGTTCAATATATAAATGGGGTCTTGCATTAGCACATCCTACACAATCATCTAACCTCTGTTCTCTGGCTGTGGTAATTATCCACTCCAGCCACAAATTATTTTCCCCATATCCTGTGGCTCTTTCTATCATATCTTCTGGTTTTAACATGGTGTAATCTATTTCTACTACTCCATTCTTTTGTTCTACCAATAATGGCTCAGCTACTGTCTCATTTCTTTCCTCCTCAGGTGAACTGTCCACAACAAATTTTATTACTGCTTTTCTATCTGTTCCTTGCATGTGCACCCCCATTATAAGGAAAGATTCCCCTGTATAATTGGCTGATCCCGTTCTGGTGGACATTGAAAGGGTGAGTGGATTTTGGCTTGCACTGTAATCTCTTTGCATTTTGAAATCAAATTTTGCCGAGGTACGGGTCCAAAGGCTGGGTTCTTCCGGGGTCCAACCACCGGTATATGCTATTACCTAATTCCATGCCAGACACCATTCACCCCTATGGGTTTGCCTAGACTGGTACGCCTTACAAACACTGTCCATATTCCCGTCCATAGATACATATTCGTCGTACCCCCTCCATGAGCTATTTTCCCCCCCGCAATTAATGACAGCGCATAGGTCAAAAGTAAATGATGTGGTCTTACCCCAAACATAGTTAATTACGAGTTGTTCACATGGTGACCTCGTATCGGCTATGGCTCTTTTGTGTCTCGGTTTCGATATGGTGTTGTTGCTTTCCTGACCCTCAGTTAAGCTAAAAATTATTCCTACCATAACTCTTGAAATTATTAATAGGATCCCCAACAGTTTACAGTTTTCCCAGAGCTTCATCTCGTTGCCCTTTCTAGTACTTTAAAGGAACAATAAACACACTCTTGAAAATTAAAATGGTTAAACACACAGTATCCTTAATGAGAATATGCGATTAAGGAAAAATATATGGTTAAAATCACACAAAATTTACTTAATTGTAAGGAATAAATGGTTATACGTTAATGAATATGACAATATGAAAATCACATAATAATAATAATAATAATGAATATAAAAATATGAAAAAATATAAAGAATGTGAATATAAAAATATGAAAAATATGAAAAATAATAAATATGAAAAATGTGTTAATATTTAAAATATGAAAAATCACAATAACAACAATGTATATTGATTATAAAGAATAAATGGTAATACGTATTTCCACATCCGTGAATATTTCACTCAAAATCCTTTGCACTTTCTCAAAATCCAATTTGTCCAGACCACACCCCAGCCGGGGTGTTGAAATACCCTTTACTTTATTTTACACACACCAATCTCTCATGCATCTTATACTTTTGGTGAAATTGTCATAGGTTGGCCTCTCGTTATAACATTCTTTAGTTATTATGTGGAAAATGATTCTACTGTCCTTCTCTTTGGTCACAGCACATTCACCTGGTTGCCTGTTCTGTGCAATCACCTTTTCAGTACCATATCTTTGTTTGAACTGTTTTGCTATACCTGCACCGTATGCACTATCGGCACTTACACAGTGGGCCAATGGACGATTTGCAATTGTTGTTGTACTGGTGGTGTTGTGATTTCACCTGTGGCTTCTTCAGCCTCTGGTTCTCCACCCACACTTTCCCTCTCTTGGATCTGACTCCTCAGGTCCACCCGTGTCTCCTCAAGATCTCTCGAGGGGGGGGGACAGGCTACACATGAGGTTTAATGAAACCAAGTGTCACCCTTGCCCTGTAATTGAACACAGTGTGATGTCCTCGCTGTCACCCTATAGGGTTTCGACCACCTTGGCTCATTCCACTTTCTCCTGAACGTACTCAGCCTCACCCACTGTAGCGTCGTTGGAGGGGGGTCTGCTGCTGGAGATGGATTGACCTGGCATGAAAAAGTCTTAATGAGAGCAGTCAGTTTATCAAAATAGACAGTGTGAGATAATGGTGTCACAATGGTATCCGACAGTGCATTCCGTGGCCCTGGAAACTGGCGACCTGTAAGCAATTCAAAAGGGGTGAATCCTGTGATTCGGTTAACAGATGATCTTACTGACATTAAGGCCAATGGCAAGGCTGACAACCAATTTAGTTTTGTCTGTGCACAGATTTTAGCCAATTTGAGTTTTAGTGTGAGATTCATTCGTTCGACCTTACCTTGGCTGGCAGGATGCCAGACAGCACCAAACTTCACACGTGCTCACATGTGCTGAGACCATAGCTTTTAAAAAAGGATGCCACCAATATTTAAGCGCTCTCATCATCTGTTTGTCCCCTACATGGCTCACTCCATGAACCTCTACCATGATGGAATAACACAGACTCGCTGGGAGCGCCGGACATCCGTCCGGAGCTTGCCACAGTCCGTCAGAGGCACGAACGGCTCCATGTTGTGCCCACACAGAGACTTTTTCAGGGGTACAGCGCTGATGCTCTTTACAAAGGTATTCCCTTGTGAATCTCGGCAATAGATCGTTAGATGTTCTTTCTGATGTGCACATCATCTGCGAGAACACATAACCAGCAGCAGCTTTTGCCGCCAAGTCTGCTGCGTCATTGCCTCGGCTCAAAGGGCTATCCACTGTTGTGGAATTTTCTTATTCCTTAATCAAGGTGAGTCAATTTTGACAAACGCAACACACAGAGACATCAGGTACTTTGCAAAGTATTTTATTGTCGTTTAATCTGCATCATAAGCAATGAGCTGGTGCAGAGAAAAGGCCCTCTTTCCTCCTGCACCCAGAGTTTATATGTTAAAACGTGACACCCCCTCCCTTTGCCCCCTAGCCAGAATCCCGAGCTGGTTTACGAGAAGTGATGTCCGTTATTCCAAACAGAACATCTTGGCCTCTGCTCGAGGGCAAAGGCAGAGTGGTATGACGTGTTTAGAGAAAAACATGATAACATTTTTAAAGAAAACATAGATAAACACTTCATAAACATACAGACAGACACATCAAGAAGCTAGACTAGAAAAATTCCACCACACCACCTTAGAGTGACCAGTGCATTTAATCACTGCCACTTCTGAGGGGATCATCAGAGCCTCTAAAAGGTCTCTGGCTTCACATGCATGTGTTATTGGTCGAACTGACGAAGTGATAAAGCCACAACGTTTCCACAACGGCATTTCTACATGTACAGCTGTAACATAAGCAGAGTCAGTATAGATGTTTACACGGTGTCCACCAGCATGTCGCAGGGCTTTGATCACTGCTACCATTTCTGCCCTCTGTGCTGACTGCTTCCCATCTAACCTTGCTGCATCCCTTGTAATCATCGCATGTCCTACCTGCTCTACCACTGCATAAGCCGCTTTCAAACTTCCGTCTTCAGCCCTGAAACAGCCCTGATATGTGCGGTGCTGCTGTGTCTGCCATCTCATACCATTTCAACTGCTGGTCAGCATCCACTGGCTGTCTGTCGTATTACCTGATAGGGAACAGTTAGTGGTTGTACCATCTGGAAATGTAACTATAACCCCTTCTGCTGAGCACAGAATGCTAGCCCCTAATTTTATTAATAAATCTCTCCCCAAAAGAGGAATGGGAGCATTGCTGGAGAAAAGGAATGAGTGTGATAAGCATTGATTTGCCACTTCTACTTTAAATGGTTTTGTCACAGGCCAGTTTTCTACCCCCCCAGAGAACACGACGACACCCACCCTTTTGTAACTCAAATCAGATTGTTTTATGCCGCCTGTGACAGTGGAATAGGTGGCTCCGGTGTCCACCGGAGCTTTTAGTGGTTTATTGTTTACCACTAATGTCATGAGAGGTTCAGCCCTTCCCCCCATGTCAGTTCTCTGTGGGCCCCTTCAACAATCCCCCGCGCCACCCCCCCGGGCCCCATGTTGGGTACATAGGCGCCTGGAGGTTGGAGGGTGGTGGGGGTTGTATGGGGTTTGTGGCACCACCTCCTCGAGGACCCCATCCCCCCGCAGGTGGTCCGTTATACTGACCTAGAATCTGTGGACACTCTCTCATCCAGTGGCCTGTCTCACCACACACAAAACAATTTCCCCCGCCCTGCTGCCTCCCTCCATAAGACCCACTCCCTCTATTATTACCCCTCCAATTGCCCCTTTGTCTATTTTCCCTCCCCCTGCTGCATGGGCTTGTGTATACCTTTTGGGTGCTTCCCAGGGTCCCTCAAAATGACCTTCTTCATAGAGTGGGCCGTCATATTGGTAAGGGGGTAGCTGATGGTATTGTTGTGGCATCTGCTTACTCTTTTTTTTGTCCCTCCCTCATTCTTTGCTTTTTCTAACTGTAATTTTAGCAACTCTATTTTTATCTTTTCTAATTGTTCTTCATCTTTTCCTGCTTTCTCTACAGCCCTATCTGTGTGGTGGACTAAATGCCTTTCCCATACTTCGTTACTAGCAATTGGAATGTCAGGGTTATGTTCCACTATTTGTTTAACACCATTAGGGGCACCTGCCATGACTGCAGCTCTGAATATGTATCGTGTAATTGGGTTGTTTAAACTATTTTCTTCCACCATCTGTTCCCACTCAGCCGCACACCTGAAATAATATGCTGCACCTGTCTCACCTGGTTTTATGCGAAACTTGATGTTTTGGTATACGGTGGGTGGCAATGGGTACAATCGACCGAGTGCCCTGCCCACCATTGTGCTTACTCTCGAAAAAGGTGTGTCATTTGGCGCTTTAAGGGTTTGGGCTTCGAGTTCAAAACTCCCCATCTGAGAGGCTGTCAAAATCTGACCCAACAGACACCTTATGTCACCCAAAGCCAGAGCGGTACCATGACTCAAGGCCGTTAATTTACTCAACCACTTAGAGCCCCCTGATGTAATTGGAGGAAGTTTACTAGAAATAGCGGTCATGTCACTGTGTGACCAGGGCTGGTACTGCACCCTGGTGCTCTTTACTAACAATGGGGCTTGTACGCGTGGATATAACTGATCAGTATGGTGACTCACGGCCTGCTCCCTCTGCTGTGGCTCGTTAGGGGGGTGATGATCAATTGAAACGTTAGACAAATCCTGCTCTCTTTCCCTTCCCCTAGTACGTTTCGCTATTGGCTCCTCATCCATTACCATCGTTCCCTTAATACATACTGTGTGCATTGTGCTATGGGCCTGACCTGTTGTGTGTTCAGGGCTAGATGCTCATAAACTGCCCTCTTCATCTTCGCTTCCTTCTCCATTACTACTACCACCATTTCCCTCTGAAAGCTCCATGTGTTCTGCTATGATGCTCATTGACTCATTCACCTGCTCTCGTGCGGCACGTACCTGTTCTGTTACTACCCTACCCAGGTATTTTACCTCTTGTCTAAGCTCTTCTAATTCTTTCACATTGCATTCTAGGGTTCCTTCTTTTACTTCCACCATAACCTGTTGTTTGCTGTGAGTCGTTTTTGGTGAAGTGTATGGTGGGGGCTGAGTGAGGGTGTGATACAATGGGCGGTACTGTTCAGGGGGCGGTGCTGATGACTTAGGCTCACTGTTTCCGTCCTTCACTTCCTGTCTAACCTCAGCCTCTGTCGCCTTCACTTCCTTTCTATCATGTCTAATGGGTGATATGTTGCCACGAGGGCAATGCGAGTCCATTTTCTTAACTGTTTTTCCAACTCACACTCTTTATTCTTATGTCTGCACGTATTATACCATTTAACTGTTTTTTCATCACTTTTATGTCTGACTAACCTACAATGAGCCCTTTTCTCTATATTTCTTACTTTCGGGGCCAGGGGCACTTTAAGTTTTTCGGCCTCTTTAGCCCATGCATAATCATCACACAACGCTACCCAACATTCCTCAGCTTCTTTCTGTCTTTTTTTTCTCTCTTTTGGCTCAGCCTGCGCTATCATCATCTCAGCGATATTCTGCCACTGCGCTAATACGGATGGACACTCATATTCATCACACTCGTTTTGAAACTCTGCCATTCTATTATATTTATTTACTTATATATATATATACTTTCAATAGAATTTCCCTACTAGTTTCTTTACGATTGTCTCCCTACCCCAACTTAAATTATACACATACACACAGCCTATTCAATTAAATCGAATCACATTGACACCAAAACAACAAATTTATGTTTTTTCCACAGGACTTTAACCTCTATTAAATGTATGTTTTCTTCTCTTAAAACCACTGGGACGCTAACCCTTAAAACAGAACTTTAATCTGTATTAAATTTATGTTTTTTTTCTCTTAAAACCACTGGGACTTTAACCCTTAAAACAGAACTTTAATCTGTATTAAATTTATGTTTTTTTCTCTTAAAACCACGGGACTTTAACCCATAAAAGAATCTTTTAAATCTGATTTTCCTCACTTCACTATTTCAATTTTACTCTTTATTCATCGAGATGTTCATCAAATTCAACACAGAAATTTAGTATATCCAATAGCAGAATTCGGATTAACAGGTTTCTGCTTACCTTTCTTATTTTTTAGCCGGCTTTTGTGTTGAACCTGAATCCATCTCGATATCTTTCCCCTCCCCCGCAGGGTCTGCCGGAATGTAGCGCCAAAACTTCTCTTTTTCCTAAAAATCACGTCGCGGTCACCATTTGACGGACTTTTCACTTCAGTCCTGCATGTTCAAAATTTGAAGAAAGTCGAAGAGACAGTTTTTCCCAAAAAGTTTAAGTAAAATATATTATCAGATGTAAAAGCTTCTTTCCAGCTTGGGTTGCTTCTCATATACATGAGTAAGAAAAACAACCCCCAGCCTCGTGTGTAACAGACATTTAAAACATATGTGACGTCGTTTCTCTCTTCAGGCTCCTCCCCTGCCCTGGGGCGGGCGTACTCTCCTCTGAAACCAATCACCGCGGGACACGTTAATCTGACTCCATTTCCCAGCAAACTGTTGGTTTTCTGCAAAACGTGATTTGAAAACAGCCTGTCTTGCAAGCAGAATGTGATTAATGACAGGAGCATTCTTTCGCACACACACACACTCGTTATCTTAAACTCAGCTCCTGCATTCCTCACAGCTCTTGTTTCACACTCCTGCAAACTAGTTTTCAAGATCCAGCACAGCATAAACATACTCGTATCATTATATTTGACAGTAAAACAACAGTAAATATAAACTTGAAATGCATAGAACATCGTAAACCCATCAGTGCACGTACATTTAATCGAGATGTGTCGAGAACTTTGCTGTTTTTGTGAGTTTAAGAAACCGCTAACTTAACTAACCTCGTGTTTTGTTTAGCTGTATGTTAGCAATCGTCATTCTATCCTCTTGTGTTGCAGCCCACATGTTTCAGTTGTCCTTATTTTTCTTATGTTAGGCTGATTCTGGTAGAGGGTAGAGTTTTGAACATTTTCTCCATTTACTCATATCAGGGTACGAATATAATGTGTTAATTAAAAATTTTTTAATGCATTGATTAATGTTTAATGGAACGAAAATACAGTAGTATGCTTTGTGCATACTACTGTATGTATACTTATTGAAAATATTGTTTAAATGTTCGACATGGGTTGATATTCCCTGCCCGATTTTATCGTGACTCACAACTCATCCAAACATGTGTTTGACTCTGCTGAAAAGGCTTAAGCCTTTGCTGACTCTATCACTGGTGAGGTCAGGGCGGTGCAGTCTTCATAACCATGTTGTATAACTAGTCAGTAGACTGGCAAGGCTCGCGGTCTTGTATTGCTTGTTAATTTTTTAATTATTTTATTTCTTCTTTATTCAGGTAAGAGCACAAAGTGTGACAGTACTTTTTAAGTGTTTATTTCTCTGATGTCCAATTTTTTTCTGTTATTGTTGTAATGTTTAATGGGATTTGAGGTGTAGTTTAACCTCAGTTACTAGCCACTCTTTTTCGTTTTCTTTTTTGCAACGGTGCTACTCTTTGTGTTGCCTTTCGGCTCTACAGTAAATATGGGTTTGTTAAACTGCTTGGTTTGGGGAAGCAGCTGGGACGGGGTGGGGGGTTGTACTCTTTGTTTATGGTTGTTTGTCTATGTTCACCCTTCATTTTACCTGTGCTAATCATTTTTTTCAGTTGAATTAATATTGTTTGCTGTAAAATGGCATCTAGTATGATTTCATCACAGGGAAGTGTCAATACTTTAGCCAGCTGGAATGTGCGCGGCTTGAACAGTCAGGTGAAGCGAGCTAAAGTGTTTTCATATTTACGTTCCATTTCGGCTGACGTAATTTTTTTACAAGAGACGCACATTAAAAATGGTGAACAGAATCGCTTGAAGTGTAACTGGATTTCCCAGGTATTTCAATCCACTTTTTCGTGCAGAGCCAGAGGGGTTTCAATATTATTTCGTAACTCAGTTTCGTTTAAACATATCTACGTTAACAGACCCTAACGGCCGCTATGTTCTTGTCACTGGCATAATTGCTTCTCAACATTTTACTTTTTTAAATCTCTATGCCCCTAATTATGACGATACTGCTTTCTTTCATAAAGTATTTAATCTTCTACCTTCTCAAACTGATACTCACTTTATAGTTGGTTTTAACTGTATGTTGGACCCTGTTCTGGACAAATTTCCTGTCCGTTCAGATCCTTCTCTCAATTCTACCTCAGTCATTAAACATCTTTCCGAGTCACTGGATATTGTTGATATCTGGAGGCTTCAACATCCGGCCGATAAGGAGTACTCATTCTTTTCCCATGTTCACAAGTCGTATTCAAGAAAAAAAAAATTTTAATAGACTAAATTATTATCGAACGTCTCTTCATCCAAGTACCATAATATACTGATCTCTGATCATTCCGCTGTTACGGTATCTTTAGATTTCGGCTGGGCAAAGCCAAGTTATAATTGGAGATTTAATACTTGCCTCCTTGCTGATGAAAATTTGGATCCTCCTTGCAGCATATTTTGGATTCTTTGACAGAGTTTATAGAGATCAACGATAAAGGAGATGTTTCTGATTCGGTGTTATGGGAAACTTTTAAAGTTGTGATGAGGGGACACATTATTTCTTATGAGTCAGCAGTAAAGAAACACAGACAAAAACGCTTGGTAGAGATAGATGCTCATCTTGCCCAGTTGGAAAAATTATATAGGGATACCACTGACTCTTGTGTTATAAATGGCATTAGGTCACTTAAATATAAATATAATAAGATCATGTCAGACCAGGTGAATAAGATGTTATTAAAAATTAAGCAAAAACATTTTGAGTTTGGGGATAAACCAGATAAATTATTAGCTCGTCAGCTGAGGGGTTCTTATGCCAGTAGATCAATTCATAGTATAGCTGACAAGGATGGTAAAATATTGACTAATCCAAAGGATATCAATAAACGTTTTATGGAATTTTTTGCAGACTTTTACGAATCTAAGACGTCTGTATCATCTGAGGTTATTTCTGACTTTCTTCGTTCACTTTCCCTCCCAAAATTAAGTGAAGCAGACCAGGAAATCTTGAATGCTGATATTACAATTCAAGAGTTAATGGACGCAATTAATGCCTTTCCTAATGGGAAGGCTCCTGGCCCTGATGGCTTCAGTTTCGAATTTTTTAATAAATATTCAGATAAAATTGTACCCCTTATGTTACGGATGTTCAATCACTCTTTCATTAAGCAGGAATTTCCCTCTTCTCTATACTCCGCCAATATTTCTTTACTTCTTAAAAAAGGAAAAGATGAGACTGATGTGTCTTCTTTTCGTCCAATTTCTCTTCTCAATTCGGATTTAAAAGTGTTCACAAAAATTTTGGCAACAAGATTAAACAAATGTATTTCAACTATTATTCATCCTGACCAAGTTGGCTTTATCCCAAAAAGATTTTCCTTTTTTAATGTTAGACGTTTCCTAAATATTATCTATTCTAAGCTAAATTCCCACTCTAAATTCGCAATTATCGCTTGAATTACCAAATTGAATGAAATTACATCTTAACCACTATTAAAGAATTTAATTTAGGCGATAGGTTTTCTTCCTGGGTCAGCATGTTGTATTATCATCCCTGCGCATCAGTATTAACTAATCTCGATAGATCACCGGAATTTGAGTTGCAAAGGGGTACTCGACAGGGGTGTCCACTTTCACCCCTGTTATTTGCCATTGCCATAGAACCTTTGGCAATAGCCATTAGACTTCATCCACAGATTCCGCCCTTAAATATAGGTCAGATTAATCATATCATTTCTCTTTATGCTGACGATGTTCTTCTGTACCCTTCAGACCCTGAGCGCTCTGTCCCCCCTCTGTTAGATTTATTAAACTCATTTAGTAGCTTCTCTGGTTATTCTTTTAATTGGCAAAAAAGTTAATTTATGCCCGTCAGCGATAATATAGATCCAGTTTTTATGAAGAGTCTGCCATTTAAAATCACTTTAGACAAGATAAAATATCTCGGTGTGGTGGTCCCTAAGAATCCAAAGAATTTAGTTCAATTTAATTTTCTTACTTTATTAGACAACCTAAAGAAGGACATAGAAAGATGGAGATCACTTCCTATTTCAATGATCGGCAGCATTAATGCAATTAAAATGGTGATCCTTCCTAGATTTTTATATCTCTTTCTAAATTTGCCCTTTTTTTACCCAAATCTTTCTTCAGTACTCTTGACTCAATAATTATGCCTTTCGTCTGGGGCTATAAAGTCGCTTGTATATCCAAAAGCCATGTGTATAAACCAAAATGCTTGGGGGGTTTGCCCAACTTTCGCCATTATTACTGGGCAGTGAACTGCAGGACATTAATGTATTGGCGGGATTATTTTCCAGACATTGTTCAAGTGGAAACCCCCTCTTGGCTAGCGATAGAACAAAATGCCATCCACTCATCTCTTTCTGCTCTGCTTTTTTCGGCATCTTTGTCTAGTAAAGAAGTCCCTAAAACAAATTTAATCCTTAACAACTCTATCAAAATATGGTATCAGATCAGAAAGGTAATTAAGCTACCAAATACTTCTCTGGTTTCTCCTATATGTTATAATCATGAGTTCAAACCCTCCCTTTCAGATAATGTTTTTAGGGAATGGCAAGGTAAAGGTATTCTCATTATGAAAGATTTATATATTAATAATGCATTTCCTTCCTTTTCTCAGCTCAGGGAAAGATTAGACCTTCCCTCTTTTCACTTTTTCAGATATCTTCAAGTCAGGAACTTTGTTCGTACAAATATTACACACTTTGAAATTTTGCCATTAGAATGTAAAATATTTGATTTATTTTCTAACTCTCCTGATGCTAAGGGCATAATATCCCTTTTTGTTAATGCGTTTAAAGATGATACAAACTTTTCTTCTCTTTATTTGAAAAAGGCTTGGGAAGAAGATTTGGGGATTCAGGTTTCTGAGACGGTTTGGGACTGATGTCTTTCATCTATTTCATCTATTTCATCTAGGTCAATGAAAATTGTAAAAAGCGCTATATAAATAAAGCTGACTTGACTATTTATTCTTGTTCGATAAATTCAACACACCAACTTATTCAGTACAAGGTATTACATAGACTTCACTACTCTAAAACAAAGCTTAGTAATTTCTATTTTTCCGTCTCTCCTATATGTGATAAGTGTAAAGCTGCTGAGGGTACCTTGGCGCATCTTTTTTGGTTCTGCGCACAAATTCTGAGTTTTTGGATCGAAATCTTTCTGTTTTTTTGCCAAAGTCTACAATTGTGCTTTACTTCCTGACCCATTCATAGCAATTCTTGGTTGGTCAGACTCATTGCAGGCTCTTAGGCCAAAGGTACGGTTACCCGTTCAATATGGTGTGATTGTAGCTAAGAAAGTTATCTTGCTTTTGTGGAAGAAAAATACCAGACCCCTTTTTTTCTGACTGGCTAACTGGACTCACTTCTACATTACATCTTGAAAGAATCAGATACTCTTTAACCGGGAATCCTGCAAAATTGATAAGATGTGGGAACCAGTTTTTACTTTTTTTGTCAAACCAGAAGGATTAAATTACTTATTTATGTTTTCCTGATCTGTAATAATCACTTTCTGTAATTATTGTGATTATACTCTGTAATAGCAGTTGGCTTTATGTACGTCTTCCTTTTTATAGTACTTTTGATTCATTTTACACATTGCACAGATTTTTTTTTTGAAGGGTCTTTTTGTCTGTTATTTTTATTTTTGATGTTTGGAAACCTCAATAAAAAATATTATATATAAAGTTTATTTTAGTATTGTTTAAGTGTAGTTAGTCTCAGTCCTGTCATGTTATTATAGTCCCATGTTTTGTTCTGTTACCCCTCGTGGGTTTTGTTTTGTATATATTTATTAAATATATGTTAACCCCTTACCCGCTGTCTGCACCTGGGTCCTCTTTCCGTGTCTCACCCCACGCTCATGACACTTTTGAATATTGTCCCAAATAATTCTTAAATACTATAAACAGGGTGAATTTTCACATAGTTTCCATAGTTAATTTTATATAAACCACATGTTAAAACAATTATTTAACTTTGTCCAGGAATGAAAGAAAAATATGTTTTGAAAGAAAATATGCCCTGTGTTTTCTGGAAATTAGTTACAGCATTTACAAAATATAACTCCTCAGAAGGATACATTTGGGATAAACTGTAAACTTTAAATAGGAGGTTATAATATGTTTAAGCATTTGTTTGTCAAAGACAATATCTAAATTAAGTTTTCGAAAATATCTGGCTTTTAAACTTCAAAAAATTGCTGCAAGAGCAAAACGAGACCAGATCCCTATTCATGCGATGCAAAAAGCCTTGATGACGACACACTTTATTCTCATTTGCCAGAATGTTCACGTCTATGCTATGTGTTGCGTGTTTATTCTGACACACTCAATATATTCTGTGATTTGCTGTAGGTTCAGCTCCCTTCGGGAGCCTTTTTACTCATTCCTGGCCTGCAAACTGCTGATCTCGCCAGTCACAGTTACATTGTGACCACGTTCTGATGACGTCTTGGCAACGTTCTATGTCTGAAATCTGCAGAGTTATTTGCGCTTGTATTGAGTGATAATTGTTTCATGCACCTTCTTGTAAAATCCAACTCAAACCTTAAAGTGGCCGTAACTCAGACAGTTTCTGCATATCTTACGTTTATCTTGAGTTCTAACAGAATAGCATAGCACCCTTCAAATATCCATAGTGTCTTGAATTTGATCACATTTAAAAAAAGACAGATACAGCTATATGTACAGCTGTGCTCTTTCATTCCACTCTAGCAGGTTGACGCGTGGGCGTGCTTTTCCGGGAGGATTGTCCAATAAGGGACCAAGAAAAATTTCACAATACGGATTTTCAAGTTAATAAAAACTTTTCGAAACCTATACGAGGAAGTGTATGGAGCACAGAAATACTACTTCATACGTCGGACTCCTTTATTGACAAGTTGAACATGTCAAGTATGAGAAGACGTTTAAGATTGTAAAGAAGTCAGAATGCATAAAACACTGTTGCACATCTCCTTTAAATAAAAATTTAATCTAAATATTTAATCAGCCATGTCTCACCACCACACTATAAGAGCATGAAGAGGAGATGTTCCAACTGCATGGAATAGATAGCATCAAATATGATAACTGCAGTTACGCGTTATTGTTGTTTCGGTTATAACCATCACAAGATCACATTGGAATCTGATATTGGCCACATTTTAAAACATTGTGAACAGCCGAACAAAAAACTGAAATGAGCAAAAAAAATTGAATTGAGCAATAAGTGTGAACGAAAAGTTACAACGTTTGAATGTTATTTGGTACGTCGTGGCAGCGAGTATGGCCAAGTGCAGGTACGTTAGCTGGGTGATAGCAAGGATATAAAGAGAAACGATTGTGCGAGAGCTTAATGGCTGTATTTCCAAACTTTCACATTTGATGATTATGCAGAGTATTTAAGAAAAACATATTTAGTTATTTATTTACACTGTGTTCACGGAGCACGCTGTCATACAGAATAAGTAAGGGTTAAATCAGCGGGTGTGTTTGACTTAATGCGGTGCTGAGTGGACTGTTCTCGTGCCGTGATTTGAAAAGTCCCAGCATGGAGTAGAACTAGGGTGGCAAAGGGGCGTAAAATTCCCCTTCATCTGGGGAATTTTGGAAATATTCCAAGGTTGAAATTCAATAGGAATTTATGGGAATTATTTAATTTTTTTTAATTGTATTTAAACTGTATTAAAATAAAACGTAAATATAAAAATTGTGTTTGGTCATAATCTGACAGGCATGCAAGCTAACAAAGATTTTTTGTGGTGAACATATTTTAGTGGTAATGAATATTTTACAATTCATGCAAATAATTAGACATAGCTTAGATGAATAATTACTCCTCAATCAGCATGCTTGCTAAAACAAACTATAACCTAGTATATACAATACTGGTCAAATGTTTGGATACATTACCATTTTAAGTGATCATCATTCATGCCTGCATTTAATTGTTTCAAAATACAGTAATATTTTGTGATATTACTCACATAGTATAACAAATACTTTTTATGTCAATCGAAAAAATTCTCACCATTAAAAAATATTAAGCATGAAAAAAATCACGTGTCACTGAAGACTTACGTAATATGGGTATGGAAAGTTCACCTTTGCGTTCAGGGTCTGTCATGACCCTGCCACAAGAAAATATGACCCGACGACGCAGAATCATGACAAGAGATGAATAACATTATATTCTTCTCTTACCACAAGTTAAGTGGGATGTTTCACATGATATAAAGTAAAGAGAGAAAATAAATAAACCGCTAACGTAATAGGCTATATCATGCAGTAAAACGACCGTTAATATTTAAATGGTTACATTTCTAGAACGTTAGAACGTTAACAATGCCGGATTCCCCCTCAACAACCACGCCCCCTGCATCGTCACTCCCTCATGGTCTATCCCGCTTGCACTCCCCTGATTATTGATCAAGGGCACCTGCACCTCGTTACCGGACTCCATATATACCCTGCCTTTTGCCTTAGTTCTCTGTCAAGTATTGATGTTGTTAGTCCTAACCTGTTTCTCCGGATATTATTATTGTGCCGCTCTCGATACACGATTCCTGAGTGGATTACCTTTTGAGGATTTATGTTTTTGTGGAGTTTTGCTTGTTTTGTGTTTGTGGATTAAATCTGTTTTTTCACTTATACTCCGAGTGTGTTCTTCTGCCTGGACCAAAAGCGTGACACCTTTTAATTAGGTGTTAA
The DNA here is from genome assembly GCF_947034865.1 of Barbatula barbatula. Lineage (NCBI taxonomy): Eukaryota > Metazoa > Chordata > Actinopteri > Cypriniformes > Nemacheilidae > Barbatula > Barbatula barbatula. The sequence goes on along the minus strand of NC_136770.1, from coordinate 11,177,725 downwards.
TGATCAGTCTAAATGGTGTAAATATAGAAATAACGAAGAGACCTTCTTTGACTTTGATATAAAAATAATTAGTATTATTCATAATTATGACAATTATTAATTTGTAATTTGCAGTGAATCGCGCGTGTTACAAAAATTACATTAGCTAATGCCTACACCTACCCCAACACTAAACCTAACCTAACAATAATAAAAAAATAGTAATTAACAGTTGTCAGCGTGACCCTCCTCCATTCTTGCACTAGTTTCCTTATATCCTTCTTCCCGACCATATTCGCAGCTGCAGACGACAAATATTTGCGTACTCCAACTGCAATTTGACCACAGCTTAAGTCTGTGTCTGTAGTCAGTAACTGTGAGACGACATTCAGACTACTTTTGTTAATTTTGGACCAGTTGGATTTTTTTGTAATAAGATGGTGACAGCATATGACATAGTTTAGATATACATTTAAGATGGAAAAACGCAATTTTACAGGTGTTGGCGACATGGTTCTCAAATGACACAGTACTATCGAATAAAACGCTAAGATTCTTTGCTGAAAATGGTTTGATGGAACATCCATCAATAGTAAAGCAGTATTCTTGGTTGTTACATATGGCGGTTTTCGGACCAATAAGTAACACTTCCGTTTTGTCTGAGTTCAGTAATAAGAAATTGTTACTTTTTTTATATCGACTATGCATTTCACTATTCGATGGAATTGCTGTGTTTCATGAGGCTTCGAGGAAATATAAAGTTGCGTATCATCAGCATAACAGTGAAAGCTAACTCCGTGTTGCTTTATTATATCTCCTAGAGATTAAGTCCACAGTACTGGATTTGCGATTTCCGTGACACCTCATTGTTTATTGCTACAAATTGAAAATGGTCGGATAAATAAAATCAAAGCCATTTCAAAGCTATTCCCTATTTTCATCAATACAGTCCCAGATGAATAATAAAACCATTTATCCATTTGTCATGAATCCATGTGTACTTCTTTAGTGAGGTTGTCTGTTACTGTGTGTGCGTGCGTGTGCTCGAGCACATGCATTCTCCGTTCTGCCGTACACTCCCGTCATTTAAAAACTAAAGGTCATTTCGTTTTACCTCACTCATTAAAACATTAGTTTTGCGGATTATTTATTTAAAAAGAAATGATCGTACAGATTTGAGACTAAGCCCAGCAAGCAATTTTTGGTTTAAAAGACGTCTATTAGCCGTCTAAACATAGCCCAGACGTCTAGGCTAAAACAAGGCTAAATTTGGGCTGTCAGTGAAAAGTTAATAGACGTCTAATCATTACCGAAGAATAGCCTAGTCATCAAATAGACCGCTATTAAACGAATACACGTAGACGTCTAAAAGACGGTGAATTTGGGTCTCTAAGCTAAAACAAGGCTAAATTTGGGCTGTCAGTGAAAAGTTAATAGACGTCTAATCATTACCGAAGAATAGCCTAGTCATCAAATAGACCGCTGTTAAACGAATACACGTAGACGTCTAATAGACGGTGAATTTGGGTCTCTAAGTTACAACAAAGCTGAATTTTGGCTGTCAGGGAAAATTTTATACGTCTAACCATAATCATCAAATAGACAGATTATGAATGCCTACATAATAGATAACCACACAATACCCAAAATATTTTTTGTTAACTAAATTTAACATGTTCTTCTCATAAATAGCAATTAATACAAACAAATTAAATATAAAGCTTTTATTAATAAAACCAACAATTGTAAAAAAGACAAAATGGAAAATTTAAGAAATAATATATTTGTTACAACAAAATCAAATGAATTAAGATTTGAACTTCTTTAGAATTTTTTTAAATAAAGGACAACCAATAATAATACAAATAACAAGAAAATCTAACAATAGTAAACTGATTCATTATTTTTTTCTATACCCACCCCCCCCCCCCAACTCTCCCTGGTGCTTGCTTAAAATGGCATTCCTCAAGTCAAATTCAGTTGCTGTTGGGAAGTTGGTCATCACGGCATCTGCAAAGAAAAAAAAAATAAGCATGATAAAAGGCTTTTTGGACATCATCGTGTTTTAGTTTATACATTTATTGTAACGGATTTGATAATAGGGCTCGGTAATATAGCGCTGACATATATACTGATTTGGAAAATGTTTATATCAACACAGACTGATGTCATAAAGAAAATACATTAAATCATTAAAATGATAGTATACATCACCTTTAAGCCAAACGACAGACATGCAAACACAAGCACATACCTGCAATGACCGAGAACAGAGTGGTCTTCTCAAAAGCTGCCTTCTGCAGCGTACCACCCACCTTCATATTAAAATTGGACATGAGGCTGTTTTGCAAAACCCTAAAACAAAAAAAGATAGAATAGAAATATATGCTTCAGTGTACAAGTGTGCACCGACCTTAAATGTTAATGACCATTGAGCTGCAAGTTTTCCATCATTAACCCTATAAAACTCTTTATTCAAGCTGATTGCTGGCCCACACTGAGAAATAGTTTTTCCCCCTGTAGGTCCCCTCACAATCGGTGTCTGCCTCAATACTGTCTGCCAAAATTTAACTCTGTGGTAGTAACTAAAAAGTAGTCAAGTAAACATTTAAACCTCAACTGTACATCAACAGCACTATTCTAATACACACAGATACTTTTTGTAATCGCTAATTTTATATTGACAATTTAAATTTGAATTTTTTTAACACTGTAATATGCAATTATTTTTGAAGTTTCAAACTCTGTTATGGTACTTCGTAACAAAAAGGTCTATTCTATTAGATCTATCTCTGTATGCAACAAGCCATTGCACTGTCACACATTCAATATTACAGATTAAATTATTTTTGGACTTTATGAAAGGTGAAAGCTTTAGTGAGGGCATGTTGTTGTTGTTTTACCATTGCTGCCCGGGTCTCCATACTCTCCAGCTGCCTTTCCAAGCATTGGAAATCCTCCATAGTTGCCAATGCAGACAGTTGGACACCAGTGTCTGTTTCCACCCTTTGGCCAACTCTTTTTAATTCTTCTTTTATTTCAACAAGAAGCGTTAGCACCTTTCTTTGAAACACTAAATGCAACAAAGGCAGTGTTACTTTCAAATATTAAAAAAAAAGTACCACAACACTCAAATACTTCCATAACAAAAACTTAGCATGACAATATGAGCATGTATGTATTCATGCATGAATGAATGCATGTGTGTATATACATATATATATTTGTTATGCATATTTATTGCTGTGCTTTGTTCACTGGATAATTATCAATAAAACTTTTAGTGCATTTAAATCAAAGAACGTGGATCACATCACTCCAGTTCTGAGGTATTCATACTGAATTGACTTCCACAGTAGATATAAAATAATTTAGACTACGTATCTTGGTGATTGCCATCGGGATATGAAGCGATTTCCAACCAACATAACACAAAGTGCTTTTAAACCAAATCCCTTGCTTTGAGATAACCACTAAATGGCATACTCTAGCCCTGCTATCTGCTAAAATTTCACGGTCCCTACAAAATATGAAATGTAGAATGGAAACATGACAAAGAGATAACACAGTTACTTACAAGAAAATTGAACGTATTCCTTTTGCCCGTCTGTTGATCGCGTTGATTAGCTTCTACACCTGTGGCTTCTGCTCACGTGTTGGTTATTAAAAAAATGGCGTCGGCGGTATTGTTTATCGCGAGATCTGGCCGAATTCTCTACCAACTTCCAAGTCTCGCGTTGGCAGTGGCCATGTCTCAGTACTAGGGCAAATTGCCACCTACAGGTTGGGATATGTAATTGCATGTTTATTTAACAAAGTAAAAAATTCTAATCGGGAAATGTAATGTGTGACAGTACAAATAATGCAAATTAAAACTTGGCCAAAATTACTTGGTTGTTATGATGTCATGCATCCCACACGCTGTACATGTAAACAATTTTAGACTAGCTGGTTCAATATTGGGCTATAGCCAAGTCGTTCAAATTAGACCACAGATTGCCTTCGTTTAGCCCATACACAGCCTGTCCAATTCAGGGATAAATCGTGGCTACAGATGTCACGAAATAACACTTATTGTTTAGATATTATTGATAATGCTAACATGACGGGAAACATTTCGCCCAAGGGCTAAAAGCAGACTACACGTAGCCCGTCCAATTTAGTGCTAAAACGTGGCTACATATAGACCATGTCAAGAAACACTTGTATTTGTGTAGATGTTGAGACGGCGAACATGAAGGGATATGAACCATGCACTTCCTGGTAATCAGCTGCCTGGACAAAACCTATAGTGCCTCAGTTTGGACTATGTGTGGGCTACAAATAGCTGCTCTGACGACGAGCAAAATAGCGTATACGCTCAGGCTATTGAACATGTCAAAGAAATTAAACCAAATACCTTATAAACACTGTTCATTTTGCTTACATGATGTAATATCATATATCTCACAAGTTATTTAGCCAAAAACGACTTTAAACAAAATTCTAGGTTCTTTGGGCTAGAAGTGGGTTACACATAACCGGACTACATCTGGTCTATAGTTAACCGAGACGTTGAAATGACGGCTATTGCTTGCTGGGAGTTTATATTTTTGTGATTTGACAAATCATCTGACCATTAGGTAAGGACTGAAACTCAGGGCTTTTAATTGTATCTAAAAAAACAGCAGCTAACTGTTACACTTCTTTGCACTGTTAGACATTTCAAAGGGTTTTTACAGTGTTGCCAGTAAATTACTGTAATTGAGATCTACAGTACCATAACTGTATTTAACTTTTACAGTAATTAAACACTACTGTAACTATATAATACAGTCCAGGTACTGTAAAAACCTGGATTAACAGTGCACTACTGTAATCCTAATCAATGGTTTATAGTTTAGGAAATATAAATTAGGTTTTATAATATTTATTTAAAATGTACTTTTATCCTACACATACACGATAATAACTCCCAATACAATATTGAAAAATCACAATTAAATATGAAATCTAAAGAAAATTCATTATTTTAAACAATTGTATCTGGAATTCAATTCAATTTTTTTTATATAGCGCTTTTCACTATTTGAATTGGTCCAAAGCAGCTTTACAGGGGAAAATAAGAAAAACAGGTAAAACACAGTACATGAATAGTTTAACTTGTTATATAAACAACTAGTAAATAATATCTAAGGTCAGCAGTCTCCCGGTGGTTTATTTTGAATATTTTGCATTACGTGAATAAAACAGGAATAAAACAGAACTGATTTTAAACGGAATTCACCATTAACTGCATCAAACAGCACTTTACAGCATCAAATGTGAAGAAAATTTATAAAATAAATAAAATAATTGGGAAATCCAGTAGAATAGCATAAAAAACCCATAGTACAGGATACATTAGATTCCTAACGAAATCCTGTAGGTTTCCTTTGGATTCCTGGTCCTATAAGAGTCCTACAGGAATATTATCACCAAAATCCTTTGGTATTCCTGTAGGGCATCGAAATAAATTAATTGCACTCCAAAAAAACTGTTAGTACACAATACAGTTCACTATCGCAATAACATTCTCCAATATTATTTTTACAGATATCATTTTTTTTGTACTTCTAAAGTTCATCTCGGGAAACTATGAAGTTAACCACAGTAAGATATGTATAATTAACGGTGATTAACCATACCTATCTTCTACACTTTAACTGATGCGGCAGAATCAATAGCGATAACTAAATACACTCGTCCAGCGGGTGATCAGGAGATCGTATATTAACTCGAAGGAATATCACCTCCTGGCCTGGGAAAGCAACTCTTACTGTTATACAGTACCACTTCAGTCTTATAACGAAATCAAGCAGTTTCAAGTGACGATTACGATGTGATCAATAAACACAGAAACAATTCTAGCGTGGCATACAAATTTGGGTTTATTGACTACGAAACAAAGGGGAAATAAACCAACTAACTAAACAATGATGAACACTTAGACAAACACACATGAAACGTAAAAGCAGTAAAGAATGAAAGTAATAGACAAAGTAAGAGTGGCAGTATTACATCAGCAATTCACATCTGCATAAACCATCAAGGACAATCTCCTTATTAAAAGGGGTAAAACTTATGTGCAGCTATTTATAAATAGGGATGCTCCGATCCACCTTTTTTGCTTCCGATACCGATTCCGATACCTGAGATTCAGTATCGGCCGATACCGAGTACCGATCCGATACTAAGGTAAAAAATTTAAAGTGCACAATTACTTAATAAACTATGTGCATTGCTGTGCAAGACATCAGGCTCGACTTAACATAAATTTCCTGACCCCGTAAAACAAAATAACAAACTAATGATTCACAAATTTAGTAAATAGTTTATTAAACCAGCACCGGTGCAAAACAAATGAAAAATAAAACAAAAGTGTTCACTATCTTTGGACAAAAGACATTCAAAATTAAAGTGCAAATTAAGCAGCTGAATATAACAACAGCTTCACTAGCTTGATAAACGGGTATAAATAAATGGAAACAAAATCTCTTAATAATTTTTAAGAAAGTGCAAAAATAATAAAAAAATCAATTCGCAAAAAAAAGCTGCTGAAATTGAGCAAAAAAGTAATAGCTTTACTGCTTTAGATATTCAAAATAACATGAATCAGATCTTTTTAATGCTTTAGTCACTAAAGCAAAGTCCACTTAACTAAACTAAAGTTTAGTGAAAATAAAATTTAACATCCAACACAGAAACAGATGAATAAAACACTAGCTTCCCTAGCTTAGTAAAACTGCACATGTTTGTTGCATTTAACGTGGCACAAAATTCTCATCCAACCAGTGTGCGGTTAAACTTAAAAGCGACACGTCGCAGCTCCAGATATCTGTTGTAAAACTCACCGCATTGACATCTTTAACTTTTTCGGATATGTGTTTGCTTTTTGACTTTTCGGTACAGTTCAAGGTAGAGTTAAATATTTACGCTTCGGCGTGTCGTACTGCGGCTCCAGGTGGTTTATAAGGAGTCTGAAGCCATTATTCGCAACGACGGACAGCGGTTGCCCATCCATAACAATGAAAGCGGTGGAACTTATTGGCGTAGCTGTTGTAAAATAACTCCAAATGACAGATATTTTGGCTCGCTCCATGCTGTTCGCTGCTATATGTTCACTTGTTCACGTGCACTACGTACAGAGCACGTTGCTAGCGTATGATGTCGCACGTTGCTAGCGTATGATGTCACACGTTGCTAGCGTATGATGTCGCACGTTGCGCAATGCGCAGCCGCCCACGAGAGAGTTTAAGCGCCGGTGTCTCCATGAACTTTTACATCGTCTAGCACAAATTTTATGTCAGATCGGGTATCGGTGACAAATTGCACCGATACCCGATCTAGAATTTTATTACGTATCGACGCCGATACCCGATACGAATATCGGATCGGAGCATCCCTATTTATAAATAGACCAAATACTTGCACTGGCTCTTAGATGTGCTGGGACATGTTCTGGTTTGCGCTGATGGAAGTCTTGATGCGTTTAAAGCGAGCGGTGAATCCGTTGGATTCTCCCTGAGAACCGGATTGGCTGACGAAGGAAGTATGAACTTAGCCGAAGCAATACGAGCTGATTTTTGAGCTGGAAATGTTCCTTTGTCCGGCTCAATAGCTCATTTGCATTTATGGTCACCTGGAAGTTTTGGCGCTGTACATGCGCGGAGTTTGCGGGGGGGCAGGGGGAGCATTGCCCCCCCTGGCGGCTGAAACGGGTAACTGCATTGTTTCAACAAAAAAAATTGCATTCTTTAAAAAAATTATATATTATAAATATCTTAAATAAGGATAAGGAACTGGCTGCGGTTGACGATGGGAGCAGCCAGGTTTTCCTCTCTTGCGATCCTTCACATCGAAAGCGACATTACGGCCAAGCTCTCACCTGAGACCATTATCGACGCATATGCTGGACGCAAAAAACGAAAATTACTGTTGCACTAGTCTGGACAATGTCTAGGTCTGTAAATTTGATTTCTCTGCCAAATAACTGCTTTAAACTCAACACACTGCTTTCAATATGCTGTCTTTTGAGGGATGGGGACGGGGGTCCCACTGATATAAAAATTAAAAGTGGGGAGTATTGTGTGACTGTCAGTTGAAAATGTTCCGTCTTGTCACACTTATAAGAGAAAGGCAATTTTGTATCTATGCATACTGTAGCCTCTCACATGGCGTCTTTTTTATTTTTTCCCCTTGTCTCAAAATGTTTTAAATGTTTCATGAAGTACAACAAAATGCGAAATATAAGTTGTTTTTTAATCGCTCTCATTGCCACAATGTGTTTTGAAAAAAGGAAAGAAAAACTTTAAAAATCTTTTCGTTTTGGTTGAAGATAATATTTTAACAAAAGTGGTCCGCATTTTATTGCGTTGATCCTAATTGTGTCCGAAGATGCGATGCAAAGTCAAGTGGCTTACCTGTTTACTAATAGAATGATTGTGTTGTTGTACTGTTTTTTCTTCTTCTTTGGGTTAAAAATAAATATATGTGTTTATTTAGCATGTTTGTTGTGTCCCTATGTGTTAGTGCTGTGTTCCCCAATTGATAGCCCAGGTCCCAGCTGCTACAATGATTTTTTTTTTTTGCCCCCCCTGGCTCGAATGTCAAACTCCGCCTATGGCGCTGTAATATACTTAGATGAAAATAAAATGGGTATGGTATACAATACATTACTGTGCTATACACCATCCTCTAAAGAAGGAAAAGGGGAACATTTATATATGAAACATGATATGGTTATTAGAATATTGACCCATAATTTGTACAAGAACACAATTTATGAGCCTAGTTACGGTGTAACACCTATGCCTTTGATATTAGGGTTAGGCTATCATACCATGGGAACAAACATAAACGGTAGAGATACAATTATTTACACTTTAAGTCTTTCTAAGGTGGCAAGAGGGGAGAAAGAGACATTCTTTGGTAGAATTTGAATCTCGCTCTGTTCCTGGTGCCACGTGGCTTTTGTCACCTTAGGACACATTAGGGACTCCCCCAAGAATGCCTTTGAAGCTCGGGGAGAGTGTCGGAATGTGCCCTGGTCAGTCCAGATAGGTGATAGCTCGGCCATTTACATTTTACGATCCCATGTGTTGGCCTTTTGGTCCGACCAGACTCTCCAGTTTATCTGGGATTTCTAAGTGTAAACTATCTGTATACTGTACACATCCTATTGAGCAGCGTCTCACCTACAAAGTTCTTCCACTAAAATTCTGTGAGGTGGCGAAGGAAGGATGATACCCTGGTGTTTATTGCTGTCGCCAGTCTTTCAACTCACTACGGTCTTTGCGGTGCACTTTTTTTCCGTCCGCTGGATAAAAATCTACATTAACAGGGAAATAATAAAAAACTTGGAAAATAAGTATAAACATCCATATGTTTTACATATTTACTCACCTTTTTATCATTTCAGACCTGCATTACTTTCTTCTTCAGAACATAAAAGAGGTTTTTTGAAGAATGTTGGTAACTGAACAGCAGCGGCACCCATTACCCTTCAATTGTATGACTCTATCAGCTTCGTCGTAAATGTACGGTTCTTTCGGCTCCGTCGTAAATGTACGGTTCATTCGGCTCCGTCATAAATGTACGGATCTCTCAGCTCCGTCGGAAACATGCGGTTTTCTCAGCTATAAAATATTTATTTAAAAGTCAGCTCCGCTGAAAACACACCGTTTCAATTTCAGCATCAGTTGTTTTCAGGAACTGTGCAACTCAAATAGACTTCCCCGGTAAAACCTTCTCCGTTCTGCAGTGGGGTTCCTTTTTCAAAACGTATGCTGTCCCTCAGAAATTAGCAAAATAATTACGTTGCGTTTAAAGACCGCCAAAGACCGTTAGGGGAAATACAGTATAGTACATCAATTTAAAAAATACAGTAAATCACTGTATTTGTCACACAAACATCCCAGTTTGGGAACCACTGATATTAGCGATGGATAAAAACAGCATGGATGTACTCATAGTGAGGCCAAACGGACCCGAGAAAATAACGTTCTAGGAATGTTCCCTTAACATTAGTTTCATGTTCCCAGAATTTTGTTATCTTTACGGAAATAAAACGTTAGTTTCATTAGGGTTTCGAGCCCGAAGGGCTGAAAACCTATTGTATTTGTAAGGATTTTTATTATTCTTCTTTATTATTATTCCGCCATAAAACGCATCGCCCAGTAAGTCATAGAAACTGGAGACTTTGTCAGTTGGTTGTATCTGTGCAGGCTACTCAGATACAGTGAACCAGCCAAATCGACCCATAGGTGGCGCTATAGCGATGGTTAATGCGTTTGGGCTTAATGCTCGTAAACCAGATGTCGCACAACAAAGTGTTTGGTGTCATTGGAATCCTTGGCTCCAAACTTAAAAAATGGCTATCTCAGATTTCATTTCCGGTATGCAAATTTTTCCGCTAATTAGCATTTTATAAAAAAAAAAAGAACTAGTCCCTGGATTTTTGCCCGATCGGAACCAAACCAACGCTGATGAATTCTGTGGTGTGAATGTAAATATTCATTGAAAAAAAGTTACAATTTCGATTCAGGGTCGCTAGGGGGCATCAAAACGTCCAAACCGGAAGTAGAAAATTTTAATAAAATGGCCATAACTCGTGAACTGTTTGAGATATCTTCACGGGGTTTGGACCCTATGTGTAGACTCTCAGTCCAGGGTCACAGTAAAAAGGAGTTGGCGTTGGGCAACTAGGTGGCGCTATAATATACATTTTCTCGAAAAGGGCTATAACTACCCAACCGTTTGCCCGATCGACTTATTATTTGGTATGGTGTGTCTTTGTGTCATGCACCATGACTGTATAAAAGGACCTTGGCGTTTCTCAAAAAATATGGCCGCCATCGGCCAATGAATTTTGAGCACTCATTAGACAGGGTTAAAGGGGGCCGATCGAAACGACACTCGCAGGGCTTGTTCGACTCGTGGTCCTGAAGGTCTGTAAGAAATATGAACTCATTCGGCCACCAGGGGCCGAAGTAACGGTTTTAGAGTGCATAAACAATTGTGTATCACGTGACATTTGACATATACTCAAACTATTTACATCATATGGTAGCTCTTCTCATTCTGAACAACTTTGCCTCTGGACACGCTTCTGTCGATCAAACGGATCGTGAGTTATCGCTGATCATGTTAAAAACCTACTTTCGCGAACTAGTCCTTGGTTTTTCAACCGATCGGAACCAAACCAATGCAGGTGACTTCTGTGGAGTGTGAATGTAAATAATCATTGAAAAAAAGTAGATATTTGTATTCATACACGGTAGGGGGGGCCAAAAACTGAACTGGGCGGAGCCTATCACATTAAAATGGCCATAAATTCAGAACGGATTAACACATCATCATGGGGCTTGGAACATATGTGTAGACCATCACTCCGAGGTCACCTACAAAAGAAGGTGGCGTTTGGACACTAGGTGGCGCTAGACCAGTAGAAATGGCTAAATTGACGCGTATTTCATTACTTAAACAATTGTGTATCACGTGACATTTGACAAACACACAAACTATTGATATCATATGATAGCTCTTCTCATTCTGAACAAATTTGCCTCTTGATCCATTGATGTCAATCAAACGGTTCAGGAGTTATTGCTGATGATGTTAAAAACTTACTTTTGCAAACTAGTTATTTGATTTTCAAGCAATTTCTAAATTTCCACCACAGTACAATTCTCTGGACTCTCTAGGTCAATAATGATCAAAAACATGTTGATTTTTTTGTTGTGTGACCATTACAGGGTCCTTTATTATATTAACGTGAATAATGTACGTTAAAGGTTGCTACTCCTTAATAAATAATCCAACTGTCTTGCAATTAAGTAGTATTATACATATTATGACTCAAAACAAGCATGCTCATCAGAAGAGGCATGCCTTCATAAAAGTCCAAAAGGTGAAATATTCATTCAAATGGGCTTTTCATACATGTCTTTGTAAGCATGCATAGTCTGCATAGACCGTTACTGATCACCTAAGTCAAAATTCTGGGTCTAAAGGCTTATCATTCATTGAGGATGTGTGTTAGGGCAATTTCTGAAATGGATTTGACTAATTTATCCTGATAACGTGAGTCTCGCTACTGAATTGTCCGAATGACTTGACATGAGAAAATGTAATCTATGTCCTATATGTGCATGTGTGTTTGAGCATGCATGGGTCTGTATGAGCCAATGCTGACCCTTTGACTAATTTTTCTGGGTGTGGGGTTGTATTGTCGATCATGGACATGTTAGTTTGCCATCCCTGAGACTGGTCGACGTTTACTTACCTAAACTTCTCGAAACCCGATAATTGCTGCTTGCAGCTATATTTGTTTTATAACGTTAGGGGAAACGTTTCCTTAACATCAGTTTTTGGTTCCAGTACGTTATGTGAACCAGAAACTAACCTTCTATTTCCGTAAAGAACATTTTCCAGGAGAAACAAACATTATTTTAGGGGAACGTTCTAGGAACCAAAAGTTGTTAGCTGGGGCGTGGCTTTATCCAGTGCTCCCATCTCCTCCAGCAGACAGACAACAGCACAGCAACCTTATATCTGCAGAGATGTCTGACGTGCTTAGGTTTAATATGGTGTTTCACATGGCGTGAGAACGTAACGTAAACCAAAAACTAACTTAACTTTTGTGCCACTTTTTCAAAGTGTTTTATGTGTGTGTGTGTTTGTGCGTGTTGTGTGTGCGGCTGAAACTGTGTGTCTGTCTTCTGTGTTTATGCCTTTTTTGTTTAGACTTGCATAACCTCATATGTTTTTCTTATAGTTAATATGTTTTCTTGTACAGCTGCATTGTAACAAAGAAAATTGTAAAAAGCGCTATATAAATAAAGTTTACTTCACTTGTAACTCTAAAAGAAGCAGTCTCTGTACTGTGATCAGCTCTAAATACAGACTGGAAATCTTCATTGATGTCATTCCTTTGGAGGAAGGAACATTGAGTTGAAACTGCTTTTCCAGAACTTTAGATATGAAAGGTAGATTTGATATAGGTCTGTAGTTTACTAGTTCTCTTAAATTTCATATTTATGTATTTCATAGATTTTTTTTAAATTATAATGCTTTGCTTTGTAATAATGAAAAGCGCTATATAAATAAAATTGAATAAATGTGTTACTGTTACAGGGTGCAGAGATACACTAAGGTAGAAATCATTCACAAACTTAATAGAATACAGGCACATTAAATTAACATAACATAGCAACGTAACTAAATAGACTATATAAAGGACACTGAAACAAAGGTGAGTATATATCCTCTCTGGGTGATGAGGAGATAGCTGACAGGTGCGGGGCGTGATGGGAAAAGGAGCCCAAGGGGGATCACTGGAGAAACAGGCAATAGAACAGATGACACTTTTCAATATTAAGTCAACATTAGGTAAAACAAATTCCAGGGTGGCCTGTAGTGACTTTAAATATTGTCAACAATAATGACCTTTTACTTTAAAAACTCAAATAAGGACCATTAACCGATTTGATACTAAACTATTCCATAGGTACAATTTATTTGGATCTGATGATTAAGACCCTAAAATGAAGAAATCGTATTAGTAGGTCATGTTCATTTACACCAGTCTTACCATAGTATAAAATGTAATGCGATTCACGGTACTGATCTCACGATTATACACAATTTATTTGTACATTTGTAAGAGTTGCAACAAATTAGTAATGAACAACTGCTCTTTTATTATTTCTTAAACGCTGCACATTTCTTTGCAAGGTTAGGGTTACAATTAAAGTATATTTTAAATATACACCAAATATATTTGATATAGTAAAATAACAAAAATAAACTGCAACATAAATAAAATTACAAATCAAATAAAAAAATTAATAATGCCAACGTCTCTTTACTGTCTGTGCTTTCCTTTTTTACATTTAAAAAATATCAAACGGTTCTAAGTTTGCAGTAAACACGGCGGCCCCTGCAGTTCACAACGTGTTTTGCAACTCATTAAACATCTCAACCGACTTGAAACATCACATATCATTATTGCTTTATGTGGAACATCAATTATTTTGGTTTGTGGTCTAACTGTATTGCAAAAAATCTATGATAAATTTCAATATTTCGTGAGATGCCAGAAAATGTGTGCTCTCCTGGATCCATTTTGGGCCCCCGTTTGAGAATCACTAGCTCAGCAAATGACTGGCGGCCATTTAGTTCCTTACAGCAGGGTACTGTGTTTCCACTAAGGACCTCTAGAATGGTTTATTCAACCTTATCTAATTTTCCTATCTTTTTTCTGTTTCAGCCATCATCAATCCCAAAGCACCCAAAGAAAACAAGAGCTTCAATTTCGATTTCTCCTATTGGTCACATACTTCGGTGAGTCAGAGGAAATGGATTAAAAATCAATAGTTGAGGATAAATTAGAAACAATAGCATTAATGAAACATTGTTTTTACTTCATGTTAATCCAAACTTGTGTGATTTATTTTCTCTGTGGAACACAAAAGGAGCAATGTCTGATACACTTTTACATTTAATTTAAGTGAATTTGGACGTTTTACCAAAATGTACCACAAAGTATAAAAAAGTAGTCCTGTTATACAAGCCTTTTAGCCAAACATGTATACTGCTTTTCACTATTGTTAAAATAATGATGAGCTTTGTTCACCAAAAAAGATTTTCCACTAAGATGTAATATATATGTAGCGATTTGGAAATGTTTAATGCAGTTTTGGGCAGCAACGCGTTACTTTAGTCTGATTACCTTTTTGGTAATGGAGTCATTTAAAGCCTTATCATTTCAAAAATAGTAATTTGATTATAGTTCCAAGCCCATGTAACTATACGTTACAGCTGCGTTACATCGTTGCCATTTTATAGTTTTATCATTTATATTGTAAAAGCAAAAAAGATTTTTCAAAGTCTGGACGCCTGCCCATCGCAGCCTGTGAGCGCCAATGTTGTTGCTGCTGCTTCAACGGATTGGATGGAGCGCAGGGAAGGAGACTAGAAGGTGTTATATGATTGGCTGAGGTGTCTCTCGTGATCTATGTTAGCCTTTATGCTCCAATTGTAAGTATTACAGACCTCCCGACAATCTTTGGTACTACCAGCAAAAACAAACTCAGCATGGAGAGAGAAACATATGTGTTCTGTAGCTGGAAATACAATCATTATTTTGAGTTTCTTTCTGTCAAAGGCAAGAATATTGTTGTGTGTTGTCGTTCATGTGGTGGTAAGCAAAACCCTCTCTCCCGTGACAAATAACCCGAATGGGCAGTACCGCATGGTTAAACTTCCAGAGACAGTAACATTATCGGAGAGCAATGAGTCAACTTGTACTGTCGAAAACGTTTTAAGTTAAAATGTCAAATAGTTTCATTATTAATATTATTATTTATGACAGGCTTTATTATGGAATAAGCAGAAATAATTTATCAAATTAATTAAAGACAGGCTTAATTTTGTTTAGCGAGATAGAGTGTGCACTTTCCAATAAAGTTTAGTCACGAGAAGGCTTGAGAGGTTATTTAGTTTTTTGATTGAGGTGGGGTGGGGATTGGTGGTAATGTAACTAGTAATGTAACAAATTACTTTGGAAATAAACTAATCAGTACAGTAACTTGATTACTTTTAAAAAGAGTAATCAGTAATCAGTAATTTAATTACATTTCCAGAATAACTTGCCCAACACTGGTTAAATGTGAGCTTAGTCAGCCTTTATACGTCTAACATAAAATCTCCCCCAGATCCAATAAGGGCAATAATAATTTAAATTTAAAACATCAGTTTCAGTCAGGGAATCATTGGTTTCAGCTCAAAGAAAATAACTATAAGAATCGTCATTAAGTATATGCTTTTTGTAGCGATATCTGATCAGAAATAATAACAATCGGGTTGCAGATTAATATTTTATCAGCCCGGGACAAAACTCGTACAAATAGACAAGCCGCCTTATCTTCACCATCTCTAGTGTTTTTTACCATGGCAGAGATCGAACTGTATCCTAACGACAGCTCCTTCGAAGCGCAGTATTCCGCTGCCTCTACAAGCGCCCAGCAGTTTGCCGGCACAAGCCAGGCCGTCTCAAGTGAGCATCCGGGTGCCACATGGCCCCGCCGTTCCTCCCGAGTCACCGAAGCTCACTTTGGCTCTTCCCTCCGTCCTAGCCATTGAGAAATGGACAGTGCTGGGCCTGGGACAAGCTCTCAGCAATGCAGATGTATATTTCTCCCGGCGGCTAAACAAGGCTGATCTATACAACCTTTAATCGCCAACCAGGAAGCCCGACCTCCCAGACAGTCTTTCAGGCGAAAGCTGGCAACTCTCAGTTTGAATCTCCGTATTGGTGTTGCCGGCCCAAGCCGCGACTCAAGCATGTAATCAACCCCGGGATGGCCGCAGCAGGCCCACGGCTAGCCTGAGCCATGCACCCGACTCACAGGCTGACGGCCCCGGTTATGCTTGTTCAGAAATTACCGGTACGTTTTAGTTTTAGGGGAAGTCTTACCATTGGGTTCCTTGCTTTGGCCATAGCTTAAATCCGGCAGCGAACAAGGATAAAAGCCTGGATCGTGTGGCATCATGTTTGTCCAGGCTTAGGAAGACTACTGGCCAGATTTACTAAACAGGGCAAAATAGCGTGTCAGCACAATTTATAAAAGCACAGATGGGAGTGGAAATTTCTGTGAGTTATTTACTACCATGGTGCACATTAAAAAACACAGGCACAATATCTCATTCCCATAATGACTAATGCTGTCAGGATCAAAACAAAACACTTCCCACAAGGGGGGCACAAATAGACTAACTAAGAAACAAACAAGATCGGGTAGCCAATGGGCAGGGCAAGGCAAGGCAGGGGCGAGGTCGTGGTAAACACACAGCAAGGTAAAAGCAAGGAACATAGCACAATGAACAAGGGAGTTAGCACAATGAATGAGTATAGGACTATAGACATGAGGGCATTAAATAGAGAGACTAACAAAGGAGATAACAATGGGCAGGTGTGGGTAATGAGACACAGATGGAAAGCTAGACTAGGATCGAGATGGGCGGGCCAAAGACGACATCGGCGACAATAATTTGTTCCCTTTCTCTCGGTCTCTTGACCTTGTGTCAAGACTGACAGATTGGAGTTTGACTTGAGAACCTATCATCTCCGATTCTACTTTGAAAAGGCCAATGAACTTGGCAAATGGTACGGCACACCAGACTCCGCCCCATAGATACGGGTTAATTCACCTTTTTGTTCTTCGGAACCTGTGGGGCTTATGCTGAGCGATCTTCGATTCTTCCTATTGGATCAACGCACAGAGTAGCTGACCTCATCCTGGTGTTTGTGAATCCCCTGGGCGTTTCAGTAGCTGGTCGGAGGTGTCTTAAAAGTGCATATTTCTAAAAGAGCAAATTCTCCTGCAGCGTGCACATGTCCCCAGGCTTGTCTCGCCGCTTTAGTCTTGGGTGCAACCGCACCATCCTCGAGCCAGACAGGCACGATACCTACCTCACAAGCTGCGGCAAGCTGAAGTAGCGTTTGTGGTAACGGTATTGCGGTCACGACTGGCCGTGTTCGTTGGCTATAAAGGTGAGCGGCGGTGGTGATAGGGAGTCCCGGTGAACGTAACTCAGTCACAGTATTGCCGCTGCACTGCCTTTCCCGCAGTTCACATCCGGATTCTTGGTACCTGGACACGGAACATGGGGGGAACCGCGTTCCGCCCTGTTGCCAGTTTCCCGGCAGTGCACATCGAGCTATTTAGCATGAAAACCGGGAATGCCCCCTTCAGCTTGGTCGCTGTGACTTCCCTTGACTCTGGTGCAGCTAAGGGCTATGTCTGTATAACAGGTAGAGCATGCTCTCGTGGCACAAGTACACATGTCCTACAGATCCAGGATGCCAAGGTGTTGGCGTGGTTAGAAGAGGGAAAGCGGTTAAGCAGTGGCTGCGCACTTCCACAGACTTTGCTCTCCGGGCGACCGAAGTGACGGCGCACTTGTGGTCCGCTTTCTTGATGCACCCATCGCACAGCGTTGGCTGTTTGGTGACACCACGGAGGTACTGTGCGGGGCCAGGGTAGAGAAGCATCTTAGTCTTATAGTTGCGCCCAATTGGCCCAACCAGACTTGGTTCTCGGAGCACAGGCATTTCCCTCACGAGGTGAACCCATGTACCTGGGCTAGTGCTCCAGATGTAGTGACTCCCCTCCTTGGGTAGTCCCGTCTGACGCTTTCTCACTCTTGGCGGTATCCGCTCACGGCAGTTATCACAACTCGCCCGACACCTCCTCCTGTGGAGTCAGCAGGTGACGAAGTCTCCGTAAGCCATACACATCCCAGTGACCTGAACCAGACAGATACCGCCACGCTCTCTCGTCAGTTGATGCCCCGCGGAGAGTAGCAGCTCCACCCTCGCACAGTGCAGCTCATTTGGGGGCAGTTAAGGGCAGGCACAGGTGTACCTGTTCCGCTAATGCTTCTAATGACAACTCCCCCCTGGCCGATTTCACTGACAAAGGACCTTCTTTCTCAGGGGAAGGGCATGTTGTGGCATCTGAGTCCAGACCGCTGGAACCTCCATCTCTGGCTCCTGGATGGGACGAGGAGATCCTGAGTGGCCTACCCCCGGCGGTGGTACCCCATCACTCAGGCTAGGGCCCCTGCCAAGAGGCTACTATATGCCTTTAAGTGGCCCCTTTTCTCGTTCCCATCAGGGAACTGAGGTTACATACATAACCAATATCGCAGGCGGATAAGATAAATGATTAATATCAACTGTCTCTTGTCAAACATTAAACTTGTCACTCTCCACTGCACTGATTAAATGAATCCTCTTTTCAGGTAAAATAAAGTGCAATGGCTGTTTATCTGTTTTTAACCATTCCTGTCAACATTTGGGTTACAAAATCTGTCCGTCCATTCGCACATGCCTTCCGGGAGAGTCGGCCATCTGTTTACTTGTGATCTCTCTGTCTCCAAGTGGAAGAGTAATCTACTAACAACGTAGTGCAAATGTGCCACAGATCTCTCAGATGGAGAGATGGGTGATTGCTTTTTTGGGTGTTAAACGATAAGTACAAACATTAGAAAATCCCAAATACTTCTTAATTCATCAAAAAAATATCCTAAATTAAAGAATACATTTGTAACTAAAGAGAAGGAGGTGACAGAAGTGCTTAGGCAAATGTTGACAAAGTTGAGCTTCTTAATCAGCAGTCATGGGTGGAGTCAACTCAGGAACAGCAGAAAGTAGAAACAGCTGCCAAAAGACCAAAACAAGACTTAGGTAGTTGTGGTGAGGAAGGCGGGACGAGAGCCGTGATACGGGCTGGTGGCGTGAGTGATAGTTGCAATCAGCTGTGAGTACACCGGTACCACATCTCTCACGGAGGAGATCAGGAGCTTAAAAGGACGACCGGCAGGACTGTTGACGAGAGAACCGGGCCGGACATTGTGTTAAGTTTGTGTTTTATGGCCGGCAGTCGGCCGTGAGGTGGCTGCCGGTCTCTACTTCCGTGTTTGTTTATCTGATTTAATTAAAGTTGTATTGTTTAAATGTTCGCCGGTTCAAGCTTTGAACATTGCAAGCCACCACAGCGGCATGAGCATGCCTCCGTCAGCAGCTTCAGCTCTATTTCAAGCCATTCACCATCCCCTCTCCTATCCTCCCAGTCAGTGGCACTGACCTACTCTCCTCCCTTCTATCCTACAACCATCGCCCTTTTCTATACTCCACATGGCCGCAGTAGTGCCCCGCTCTACCTTCCTCACTGCCACAGCAGTGCTCGCTTACGTAAGAATCTCAGAGACTGGCAAAGGGCCATTTACTTCAAGCCAGCCTTTTTGTAGATCACATTGTCCCGGATGAGGCTGGTTATTGGTAATCTATGGTAAATCTTTTTGGATTTAGAGGTGCTGTGAACAGTCTGGTAGGAGCAGAGGTGGCACCAGTACGTTTTCCTTGGGGGGCTTTGTGGGGGATTAACTAAACTCACATGGAGAGAACTTGACCAGCAGCAGGAGATTATTGCGGGGAGTGATCTTGACCTGACCAAACTCACTAGGAGAGAGATAGCTGAACCCAATCAGGGAGAGCGTGCTGGGATGCAACAACTGGGAGGTCCGGAGCACCAGCGGCGCAGAGGAGAGAATAACAGCGAGAGGCAAAGACATTGGAGTAGATGGCAGCGAAGGGAACTGGACTAAAGCTAGGAGAACTGTGACTAAGGTTAAACAGTGCTAGTCAATCTAGACTGTGCCAGTCAGAGCTGGCTAGAACATGCAATGGTCTAACACACGACGAGAGAACGAGAAGGATTAAATAGGGAAAACTAAGTGCGGGAAATGGCCACAGGTGAGAGAAAAGATGAGATAAAAAGGGCGCTATCAAACAGGAAATGGCTGTAGGTGAGAGGGTTATACAGTGACAAGAAGATGGTGAGAGGGGGATCCTGACTGGGAGACACAGGGGCGTGGCGAGTTATGCAGACACCGAGCTGTCCAACAACATAACATGTGCTCGACAAAACAAACCCACACACACCAACTGCAGGAGACAGGTCACTTCGGATCTCTTCGTCCCGTCCAGACATGGAGGTTCCAGAGGTCTGGTCTCGTGGACCATGCCCTTCTCAGGGGAATCGACCAGGGGGGAGTGGCATTCAGAGCGTGAGCTCCGAGAAACAAGTCTGGTTGAGCCAATCGGGTGCCACTAACAGACTTAGAGTAGATGCTCCTCTTCCCTGGTTCGGCACAGTACCTGTGCAGGGAGGCTCACTGGGGGGAAGATGTACTTCCGCTTGTCCCGTGGCCAGCTGTGCGCAAAGGAATCAGTGCCGAGGAGGCCTCTGGTTAGGGAGTACCCAAGCGGGCACTCCCCCCACTCCTCTCTTTTATGATCCAGACACAAGATCCCACAATATAGATATGCCAGGCTCTACACATGTGCATATACATATTAACATGTAATTTATCAGGTTTTATGTTAATAAACCCTGGCACTATATGTGAATCGATGTGTAAAGCAGAGGGACAGTGATAACATATATTTAGTTTATCAAATCCTAAAATCACCGTTCTGATAAACATATATTTTGCAGCAGATAAACAAAATAGGGTTGAAACTGAATATACAGTTTTATTTTAAACAAAGACTATGTACTTTTCTTTATCTCCCATCAGCCAGAGGACATCAACTATGCCTCTCAGCAGCAGGTGTACAAAGACATTGGAGAGGAAATGTTGCTTCATGCTTTTGAGGGCTACAATGTGTGCATTTTTGCATACGGCCAAACAGGTGCCGGAAAATCCTATACAATGATGGGCAAACAGGAGAAGGCCCAGGAAGGAATAATTCCACTGGTAAGATATTTGTACATAGATACGAGTGTGTATCTGAATTACATATTGTAACTTTTGTGACATGGTCACACAGGATAACACATTCAGAATCAGTGTTTTGAATGATCAAGTGCAACTGAATGAAATTAAGCTAATAAAGCTTAAGGCTAACCTGAGACCAATACACACAGTAAAAAAAGGCTTATTTACTAAATATTATGTGTTTATCATGCCTGTCTTTATCTTTAACCATCAGCTGTGTGAAGACCTTTTCACCAAGATTAATGACAACAATACAGATAAAAATATGTCCTATTCTGTTGAGGTAAGATGTAATTAAACTGTAATGAATTTTCAATTGTTTGTGTATCTTACTTTGTAAGAATAGATTCCAAATACTTTTTATTTGTGTTGGACAAATCTTTCCTGTGGCTCAATGGAGCATAGCGTTAGCAACGCCAAGGTCATAGGTTCGATCCGAGGAATTCCACATACAAATCCATATAGTATAATACAATATAAGTCGCTTTGGATAAAAGCATCTGCCAAATGCATAAAAGTAAAATGTAAATCTGGACCCTGAATAAACAAAGTAAACAGCATTTTTTTCTATACGCAATTTGTTATAATCTTAGCGCAGATAATCTTCATTGCTTTTGTGCCCTGTGTTCCTTTAAAAAGTTGTTTATGTTTGGCATTTTAGGTTAGCTATATGGAGGTTTACTGTGAACGAGTGCGAGATCTTCTGAACCCTAAAAACAAAGGAAATCTGCGTGTGAGAGAACACCCTTTACTAGGCCCGTATGTAGAGGACCTGTCCAAGCTTGCTGTCACATCATATAATGACGTTCAAGAACTGATGGACTCAGGGAATAAGGCCAGGTAAATAATATATCTGTGTTATTCCATAGTGATGCTTCTTCTAAGAAATATCCCAGTGATGTACCAGTTGTGTTTACTTTGCGTTTTCGGAATTTACAAGATGGCAACTTAGACATTTAACTTAGAACCCTTTTATATTCCCAGATACACAAATTATTTATTTATATTAGGTATGCTCTGCAGGTTGAAAGCGGGCGATAATCACACTTTATGACCGGTACTCACTAATTTTGTATATCTTTCAAACGGATCGCAATTTGAGGACGTTTACCACACATGGAAGATTTGGCGCTGCGGTCACGTCATGTGAAAAAGCAAGTTTTATCAAAAGCAACTGAGCCGATGACAAAAGGTCGGAAGATCGAATCCATGTTGCCCGTGGCGCATTTGGAGAACATTTGAACCTAAATTAGGGTAGACCCGGTATGGTTGTAACACCTTCTGAAACAGCATTGGGGCTCAAACTGTTATACGAAAGTGCCTTTGTTACAATCTACTTCTACTACTGGGGTAGGTTGTAACATATATTAAGTATCTGTTAAGATTAGCACAAACAGAATATAGCTGAACACATCTTCTTTATAAGAAAAACAAAGCCTGAAGGACTTGAATGGGCCATGGATCAAACAGTAATACATTAGCTACATGCTTTTAAGTGCAAAACTATAATGTCTAGCCACAACAAGCGGCTAATGGCAACTTGTGATTCAGTAACACAGTACCCAACGGAAGACAAAACTTTAACACCTTAGCACTCAGTCAACGAGTAGATGAAATAAACAAGCACGAGCACAGATAATCTTAACTAACAACAGGCAACGGTTAAAACTAAGTAAACAGTGTAAATAGCAGACTTACGCACTACTGCAGACTTCTGACCGATCGAGTACATCCAGCGAGTTTCACTGTCACTCAAACTTCAATATAAAACCGATGTGCATTACCTGTTTGAGCCTGAGCACCGCATATGAATTATGTTTCTGGTAATATTTTCCTCCCCTGTGATCCAGGACAGTAGCTGCTACCAACATGAACGAGACAAGCAGCCGCTCTCATGCTGTCTTCAACATCATCTTCACCCAGAGGCGACACGATGCAGAGACAGACAACAGTTCAGAAAAGGTACTATTGCACTGATCCAGCATGTCATTTAAATACATTTAGAAGCGATACAAGACAGCTTCTAATACACAGAAATACTGGAGTTCAATTGGATGAATTAGGACATTGGGACATATTTTTCTATATGTTTATCATTGAATCTCTATGGCAGGTCAGCAAAGTTAGTCTGGTGGATTTAGCAGGCAGTGAGAGAGCAGATTCCACCGGAGCCAAAGGCACACGCCTCAAAGTGAGTGTTGTTTTTTGTTGTCCTGCCTAAATTTACTTCTACTTTCTTATTTTTAATATATCTTTACTTTATAGTATTTATCTTCACCCCAAAGGTAAAATTCCCATCTGGGGTCTAAAAGCAAAGTCCATTTTAGTAGCTTATAAACATGTTACACTTTTAATTCTATATCCGTGTTACATTACTTATTATAATTCTTGTTCCTTCTCAGGAAGGGGCAAACATAAATAAATCCCTCACCACTCTTGGGAAAGTAATTTCAGCTCTGGCCGAGGTGGTATGTGTTTTGATCTGAACTTTGAACATTTATTATTTCTTAGAGGTCAATGTCTGCTGAATTACTATAAGCTTAGTACCTTGTCATTCATTTTACTATGCTTATTTTATTTGCAGGATTCTGGATCAAACAAGGTATAAAACTGTCTGTCTTGTTGTTCTCAATGTACCATTTTATTAATAATGGTCATTACACTCTAAAAAATGTTGGGTTATTTTTGTAACCCTATAGTTAGGTTTGAGAAATTGGGTTGTTTTGTTGGGTTATTTCTGACATTCATTGGGTAATTTCTGTAACAATCCAGCCAGTTGAGTTAAAATTGAGCAGTTATTAAAATAGATTTTCATAGCAGCACAAACGTACATCTCTGTAGATTGTTTTTATAATCTGCATGACTGTATACATGACTGTATTTGTTTGGGACGCTTTGTTTTTCTTTGCCCGAAACTTTTAATGTTAACTTTTAACGACGGCACGGGCCCTGGGTCGGACGATGTCCACACTAGTGGTCCAGAAGAGACACCTCTGGCTTAACCTTGTGCAGATGCGGGATGCCGAGAAGGTTCGCTTTCCTGACGCCCCCATCTCGCATGGTGGGTTGTTTGGTGATACGGTCGAGGACTTCGCTCAGCAGTTCTCGACGGTAAAGAAGCAGACAGAGGCCAATAAGCACATCCTGCCCTGCCGCGACCCGGCTCTCCGTCTGGCTGAGATGTTCTCCGGGTTTTACAGCCCATACTTCATCGTATGCATATACAAGCTGCAATTCAGGATGCTAACGCAGAAGCGATCAACCTGAAGGAAGTGTACTTTCATGTCTCGTTTCGTCATCGACCGTTCCTGCGTTACGCTTTCGAGGGACGGGCATATAAGTACAGGGTCCTCCCCTTCGGTCTGTCCCTGTCTCCACAGGTTTTTACGGAGGTCGTGGAAGCCGCCTATCTCGACGAGATCTGTTGTGTACACACAGGGACCTGATGCTTCGGCACCTGATGCTTCGGCACCTAGACCATCTGGGCTTACAGGTCAACTGAGAAAAGAGCAAGCTCTCCCCTGTGCAGGGCATCTTTTTTCTCGGGATGGAACTCGACTCTGTCTCCATAACACCACGGCTCTGAGTAGCTCTTTGTCTGTTTTGGAGGTCAGCAGAAGGCTGTATGCCTTTAAGTGGCGCCTCTTCTCGTCCTGGTGCTCTTCTTGGGGAGAAGACCCACGGAGTTGCTCGATCGGGAGCGTGTTGTCCTTCCTGCAAGAGAGACTTGAGAGCAATCTCTCCCCTTCCATGCTGAAAGTGTATGTCGCTGCCATTGCTGCTCATCACGAACCATTCGGGGCAACTGGGTCTCTGGGGCAACACGACCTGATCTTTAGTGTAATGTATCTCGGGAAACTTTGAATTTAACCCCAGTAAGATATGTATGATTAACAGTTATTAACCATAGCTATCTTTTTACACTTTTAATAATAGCAACAACTAAATACACTCATCCAGCGGGTGATCAGCAGATCGTATATTAACTCTAAGAAATAACACCTTCCTGGCCTTGAAAACAATACTCTTACTGTGTTACAGTACCACCTCAGACTTCGTAAAAAAATCAAGCAGTTTATGTGACGTTAAGAAAACACAGAAACAATTCACGTGTGAAATACAAATGCGGGTTTATTGACCACGTAGAAGGGGAAACAAACCAACAAACTAACAAATAACAAACACGAAGCAAAATCACATGAAATGTAAAGGCAGTAAAGATTGAAAGAAACAGACAAAGTAAAAAGTGGCAGTATTACATCAGATATTCACATCTGCATAAACCATCAAGGACAATCTCCTTATTAAAAAGGGGCAAAGCTTAAACACAGCTATTTAGAAATAGATCAGATACTTGCATTGGCTTTTTGGGTGTGCTGAACAAGTTCTGGTGCGCGATGCAGGTTTCAGAGTCCTGATGAGTTTTAAGCAAGCGGGTGAGTCCGTTGGATTCCTCCTGAGAACCGGATTGGCTAACGAAGGTAGACAAACTTAGCCGAAGCAATCTGCTGGAAAGGCTGTCTCCAGGGAAGAGACAGGTCTCGTGAGATGAAGGAACACAAACGAGCACCTTTCCTTCCATGCCCAGATGTTTTAATCCTGAGGACGTCACGCCCCTCTAGGGTGGGCGATCCAATGTAGTGAGCAGATTTTGGGCGCGAAGACATGTTTATTTGTCTGGCTCACTAGCTCATTTGCATTTATGGTCGCCTGGAAGCTTTGGCACTATAATAGTCTTAGACTAAGATAAACTGAGTATGGTATAAAAAACATTACTGTGTTATACACCATCATTTAAGGAAGGAAGGGAGAAGAATTTAGATATAAGTACATTGACCTGTAGTTTGTACAAGAAAGCAATTATGAATATTGCTACGACAAAACACATATGCCTGGTTAAGGTAGCATACAATGGGAACAAACATACAATGTAGAGATACATTTATGTACACTTTAAGCTGTTCTTAGGTGCAGTCTTGTATAAAGTACTTGAAAGCGATACTTGAGTAAAAGTACAAGTATCTTACCAGAAAATGACTTTGGTAGAAGTTTGAGAGAAGTCTTAAAGTATCCGACATTTATTGTACTTAAGTATTAAAAGTAAAAGTTTTTCAAAAAAGTGAACGGTTGGAATCAAAAATTACAGTCACATGAGCATTTTTTTATATTATATTTTCCTAACTGCAAGACCAACACTATTAGCTTGGATTCATTGCTGTTGTTGGTGTTGTGTTGCCTGTACTGTATTGTGTTAACTGGTCGTTTGTCTCCTGTCTATTACTAGCTGACCTATGTTATGTGGCAATAAAAGCACTTTGACTTTGTTCAATATGTAAGCCTACATTCACCATATATAACATTAGCCGATAACAAGTTTTGAGGTAATTAAATCAAAGCAAATCTCAAGTTTAACAAAATGTACGAGTAATCCTGAACGCTCCTCTGGAAGCTGCCATATGAAGTTGCCTAATGTGCTCTTAAAAAATCCCTCCACCGGTGTAACGCTAATTTACCGAAGGAAATATTCGGCCGCTATACCAGAAACCGCTATTAACCCTTTCAGTATTATGGACATCTCTTCAAGAGTTTCGTGTGGAATTATTTCGCAGGAAAATAATTTGTGTTGTTAAATATCTGCACATTGGCTAATCAGAAAAGTTAACTAGCACACATTAGCCTGGCCATCACGTTAGCCAGATATCAGAACAGGCTTACATGATAACTAATTCATGTAAAATAGCGTTGACATTACGGCTTCATTGAATGAAAATGTATTTAACCTACCTAATTTAAGCTACGATGTGCTTCTGCATGTTGGACGGGGAGTTTTTGAATGCCAATATTTCAGTGACTCTCGGTACGAATTCAATTCAATTTTATTTATTTATATAGCGCTTTTCACAATTTGCATTGTAAAATAACAGGCACTTAATCCGGTAGAAAGAATTCTCTCTCGAATGTACGAAAATATTTCTTGCCAATGCGGCCACGGGTGTGTAACGTTATCTTCGTCACTACCACCAAGTTCACGACTGTAGTCGAGATGCCCGTCAGTGGTAACGTGCTTGGCGCTTGACATGACTTTGAACAGGCATTACGTCACGTCACCAACACAAATTTCTTCTAATGTGTCATGATTCTCGTGGTGAGACACGGACAGAGGACCCAGGTGCAGACAGCGGGTAAGGGGTTAACAAATAATAAAACAAAGACCCACGAGGGGGTAACAGAACAAAACATGGATACAATAACATGACTAACTACACAAAGACTTAAAATAAACTCAAAACAAGAACTACAAATACACTGAACTAGACTTCACAAGACACATGGACTCACCACACAACCACAATGAACCAGCACAAGACAGAAGACACAAGGGCATTAAATAAGGGAGCAAATCAAGAGGGAAACAGGTGTAGGCATTAATCAATAACGAGGTAACAAGGGGATGGGAACAATGACGAGACCGGAGAGAGTATGGAAGGCCATAAGAACAATAATTGTCTCTCTCCACATTTAACATGAGGTTCTGTCATGATCCTGCCACTAAACCAAGAGAAACATGACATGATGCAGCAGAATCATGACATAATGTGTAGTAACGAGTAACGAAGATGGTTAGGAGAAATGTATCGGAGTAAAAGTACACGATTTATTTCGGAAATGTAGCGGAGTAAAAGTGAAAGTTGTCCGAAAAATAAATAACAAAGTAAAGTACAGATATGTGAAAATTCTACTTAAGTACAGTAACGAAGTATTTGTACTTTGTTACATTACAACACTGCTTAGGTGGTGAGAGGACATAAAGAGCCATTCTTTGGTAGAATTTGAATCTCTCTCTGTTCCTGGCGCCACGTGGCTTTTGTCACCTTACGACCCAGTCCAGTCCTGGGGCCTCATTTATAAACGTTGCGTACAAACAAAAGATGGCGTATGCCACTCTCTACGCAATAATTGGTATTTATAAAAAGCAAACTTGACGGGAAAATGTGCGGTCCTTCACGCAAGCTCTGACCCAGGCGTACGCACAAAAACGGGTGAAATGAGAAATGGCGACACCGTCGGCAGATGAAAGAAACACGTGAAAGTGTGTGAAAATGTAGACCGTTGTGTAAAAGAAAGGGATGTGCGTGCGCACGGTTTTATAAATTCGAATATTTCTGTGCGTACGCACGTCCTATGTTTCATCCATACGCCACTTCTGACGTAAATCCTACGCAAAGTTTTATAAATGAGGCCCCTGAGCAGTTCTTTATCTGTTTTGGAGGTCAGCAGAAGGGGAGGCCAAACAGAGGTTGGTGCACTGGAACGTGGACGTTGTGACCACGGCCTACCAATCCCAAAATCTCTGTGCCCACTCACAGTGAGGAAACACTCAACCAGGGGTGTGGCCTCCTTGTGGGCACTGGGTCAGATCAACTTTCTGGCAGACATATTTAGAGCTACGGCCAATACCTTCAGTCCGCACATTCTCCCATGAGTTCTCCCCTATCTCCATTAAACTCCTCCCTGCGGTAGGAAGTGGTCTCTGTAGTGAATTTCCTCAGTGAGGGAATAGCGCTTCCCAGTTGGCCTTATGGTGCCGGATGGCTTCTTGCCGTTAGAGAAACTTTTCACGTCAGTCAGAGATGATAGGTTCTCAAGTCAAACCCCATTCTGTCGACACAACGTCTCGTTCCCTCCATCAGAAACACATTGTGTTTGTTGTCCTGTGTTGTTTCAATTTGTTTGATCTGTTTGTATGTCAAGCTCTCATCCTTGCCTTGTCAAAATTCCCTAGCCTGTAGGATTCCTTGCCTAGTTTGATGTTGCATGTATTAGATTGTCGTGTCTCCATTATTTAAATAGTAAGTCAAGTTGTTCTGTCTTCTTGGTTTTGCCCCTTCGTTGGGAAGTGTTTGTTTTCTTGTTTCTATATTGTACGTTTTTTGTTTGTTTAA
This sequence comes from Barbatula barbatula, assembly GCF_947034865.1. Lineage (NCBI taxonomy): Eukaryota > Metazoa > Chordata > Actinopteri > Cypriniformes > Nemacheilidae > Barbatula > Barbatula barbatula. The sequence goes on along the minus strand of NC_136770.1, from coordinate 11,148,434 downwards.
TAAAAGTTTAAGTTTTTTGATCTGCTGCCTGCACCTGGGTTCTCTGTTCCCTGTGAAAACCCTGAAAGACATATCCAGCGAGCAGTCTTACTGAAAAGGATTCTTTTCCTGGGAGTTTGTAAACAACAGTCTGCAAAGATTCCCAACTCTGGTTTGCACTTCAGGAAGTGGATGTCGAGCTGGAGGGTTTCTTAATCAATTTGATCATCTATAAAGAGAAAAAGAGAGAAGAAACGAGACAAGAAGAGAAGACTGTAAGAAAAGTGGCCTTCCCATAATGCAATGGGTTATAATGAACATATAAAGAAGTAAATTTGCATGTTACCTAAATAAAGTTTACCTTTAAGCTTGGTATTAGGACATACAAGTTCCATTCTTCTTTTTCCTGAATAGAATGATCCATTATTATTAGCTCTTATTCTGCACCCTGTGAGTGGGAAAAGAGAAAAGTGACAGAGGCTGTGAGTTCTTGGGCTCTAGTAGAGAAAGTTTATATAGCCTCTAAAAGATATTATAAACTGTCATGATCGGGAAGTGTGAGACAAGGACAGAGGACCCAGGTACAGACAGCGGATAAACACAAAGTGAGTAATTTCAGAACCCAACAGTTGGGTTAAACTTGTAAGCCAAGATATTGGGTTATAATAACCCAATCATGGATCGGTGCTATAGTAACCCAGCATTGGGCTATTTGTTGGGTCAATTTTTACCCAACAGTTTATAGGGAGTAATACTAATGATACATTTGTATATTAATTTCTGCACAGAACAAAAAGAAGAAGAAAGTGGAAAGTTTCATTCCTTACAGAGATTCTGTTTTGACCTGGCTTTTGAGAGAGAACCTTGGTAAGTATTAAAGCAATTCTGTCACTTGAATTTGCATTTATTTTAACTCTTTAAATTATACACTTGTGCAGGTGGCAACTCTCGCACGGCAATGGTGGCCGCTCTCAGTCCAGCTGACATCAACTATGATGAGACACTCAGCACTCTCAGGTACACTGCCTTCGTAAACAAACATTTTATCATTATCTCTCTGATATAAGTAAGGGCGAGGTGTGCAGGAACACTACTGAACTGAGTAATTGGGCACCTATGAGAAGTGTGTGTGCAAAAGAGAACACTGTTTCAAATCAAAGTTTTTCTGTGTCATGCTTTATTCAAGTGTCTTGTGCAGTCACCTTAAAGTCACCATGAAACGTCTTCTGAGAACCGAGTCTGGAAGGATCAATAGGTTGCAACTATTAGAGCCCAATGCTCCTCTTCCCTGACTACGCACAAGCTCACTGGAGGGAAGGTGTACATCCGCATGTCCCAGGGTCAGCTGTGTGCGAAGACGTCCATGACTAAGGGACCTCGGTCAGGGAGTGCCAACAATGGGAAGGGTCTGGGGAGTCGAACAGGACAACCTGTACCTGCCCGAACTATACCCAACTGGGCTGGCACATGGGGATGGAGTCGCCCCTCTCCATGGAGCATGACCTGTCGAGAGAGCAACGTGGGCCAAGCAGTCAGCAACTCCAGGCAATTGGATTCCACTGCAGGATCGGGCCCGCCCAGCGCCCCGACACTGCCTGCCCGTTGCACACTGTATCTCAGCCAAGCAGGGAGGCGTGTCTTACCACGACACACCTCACCACCTGCTAACGGGACTCCTGTCTGTCCGAGGGGCTGAGGTGCGCCGGCAGAGAGGCGTAACGGGAACACACCACACGCCGGTGTGAGATGCTCTCCCGATTCTGAAGTGGGTGCTGAAGCAGTCTCATATGCGCCAACCCGAGCGGCATGACTGCCGACGAGGAGGCCATATGCCCCAGGAGCCACTGAATGTTTCTGGCGGACCACTGACTGCTGCCTGACCGGAGGCCAGCATCGACTGGGCACGGTCTCCTGAAGCATGCGGCATGGTAACAAAGTCTAGTTCCATACCGGGAAACGAGGTGCTCCGACATGAGAGAGCATGCTCTTGTCCTGGTTGTCCTGAAGGCCCAGTCAGAATGTTCCTGTTTGAATTCATGGTGACTTTAAGGAAAGCAATGTAGAAGCAGAGAGTTGTACATGTAACAAGTTTAAGTGACTGAAAGTTCTGTGCATGATACAGGTATGCAGACAGGGCTAAGCAGATCCGTTGTAATGCTGTGATCAATGAAGATCCTAATAATCGTCTAGTGCGTGAGCTGAAAGAAGAGGTGTTCCGTCTGAAGGATCTGCTTTACACCCAGGGCCTTGGTGACAATATTGAAAGTAAGCACATCCGTTAAACATATTTCAAATTTCATAATTACTTGATCAATCAACACTTGCAGAACTTTTTCTCAACCATTTATGTGTTTATGGTCCCAGTTCATAGTATTGCAAACACATGGGTTCAAAAGTAAAAAAATCTTATAATCAAATTTAAGCTTCAAAATTGAAACTTTACCATGTAAAATCAATATGATATAATAATGCTAATCATATAAGCAAAATTTTCATGTTGACCCTGTTAATTTCATAATTTATAAAATATCATATTTACATTGAATGTATTTTTGTTTTGTATGTTCATCTATATTATCAATGATGAATTATGGATAGTGCAAAATTAAGCAAATATGGTCAATTAACATACATAAATATTCCCTCTTTTCAAAACACTTTAAACATATCAAATTGGTTAAATGGATCCTCTGTCTTTCCCTGTGCACATCTAATTCTGTTCTAACTCAATTCTAAACACTTTTTTAGTTTCTCATCCTACTGTCTCTTGATGCTGATCCCAATGGGGAAATTCCTCAGAACAGATTATTTGGAGTTCAGCCCGCTGGGTTTGGATCAATGTTGTTAAGTGTCATGTTCCTAAAGATCTTCGTCTTCTGTGTCGAACAAAAATAACACAATTAGCATGTTTTCTAGCAGGATGTTAACATGACTAACACGTTGCTAACATGACATTACCACGAATATGCATGTGCTCTGATGTAGAGATTTAAGTCTTGTTAAACAGGCTAAGTTATTGTGTTTTTTTGCTATGGGGTGGCTTCATAGCAACATGAAGATCCTGGGAAACTGAGTTAAATTAGCCCACCCACTTGTCTCTATGATATTGTGCTGCAAAGAGATCCAGCTGATTTTTTATAATAGCAGTCTATGGGATTAGTTGCTAGGTTGCTGTATATGGTTGCTATGGGCATGGCTTCATAGCTTCAATAAGATCCTGAAAGACTTATTCGCAGCCCCCTTGTTTTTATGACACATAATGTCTATGGGATTCCATTCCCCATTATAAATCGATGGGGAATTTCGGGTAACTCTTCTGCCCCAGGGGTACAATTTACACAGTGATGTTTTAATATTCAGATTTTCGAAAACAGGTATCCAGATCTGTTAGAAAAGATCTTGATAGAGGTCAACCGATCGATCGGCCCGCCGATGAATCAGGCCAATTTGGGGGATCTTCATAATATTTAAATGAATCGGCCGATTGTGCCTCAAATTAAGGCTGATTAACAGGCTGGTGCATCTGTGAGCAACTATATGCTGCCTATTGCGGCATGCCACTGTGATGTCCCCCTCTGCCTGCTAACTTTTAAACTACCTGGTAACTTCACAAGAAAACGGTAAGACTTCAATTCTTTTTATCCTTAATCTAGCCATGTATATTTAGGTCACGTACTACTCTGTAAAGGGAATGGTCAGGGCAGGCAGCAAACTAGCATTAATGGTACAACAGGTGTAACGTCTCGCAGAGTTTGATGGTTGCCCAGATGAAAAATAGAAGACAGTACAACCTATTAGTTTCACGGATCGTTTATATTATGTTTTCATTAGTTAAACCCACTCTTCACACACATGTTAATGGGTGAGTATTAACAGGGGAATACACTGCGAAACGCGTTACAAATCAAATAAACGGAAAACATATCAACATAAAGCAAGTCAGCAGTAGAGCGGTCATCTCTGCCCGTTGCGCGAACACTCTTTCTGCGCATGCGCTCCCAAGAACAGCGCGCATATATTAACATACGTCTTAAAGGGACATCAACTTCCAACATTATGAACACTTAAACACTAGGCGGCCGTTACACAGGCAGTGGTCGGGACAGGCAGCAGCGGTTCAGAAAGGATAAACAATCCAAAATCAAAACAATAATCCAATAGCTAAAACGCTCAGAATTGCAATGTGAAACAACAAGACTTCGTAATGACTGACTGAACCGGGTTTCCATTCTGTCGGTCTCTGGACGTTGTGTGGAGACTGATAGAATGGGGTTTGACTTTAGGACCTATCATCTCCGATTATACTTTGAAAAGGCCAATGAACTTGGAAAATGGGACGGCACGCCAGACGTACGGGTATAAAATGGAAGATGGCGTTCCCATTCATTCATCTTTTTGTTCTTCGGAACCTGCAAGGCTTATGCTGAGCGATCTTCACTTCCTCCTACTGGATCTATGACGCAGAACAGCGGAACTCATCCTGGTGGTCGCGACTTCCCCTGGGTATTTCAGAGGTGTCTTCAAAGAGCATATTTCTAAAAGAGCAAATTCTCCTGCAGCTCTGCTGCCCACAACAGAACCTCCCTCTCCTTAAGAAGATTGCGGAGGCTGCCCTCGATCCCCTCGGGAGCAGGACGTGCGTATGCTAACTATTTTGACGACTGATCTTGGCTCACTCGTGGGATCTGTTGCCTATGCACATGGACCTTGTGCGCTGGGGATGAGATTTCGGCCGCTACATCGGGTGGCGATTACCTGACATCATACGCTGAGGACCATCTGCTGCTCCCGGCTATGGCCAGTCAAGCCTAGGACTAGCCCGACATGGAGATGTCAGGCATGTTTGCCTGGACCGCAGTGAGCATCTGGCGGCAGTGCAGTGCATTGCAGCTTTTCTGTAGCTCAGTGGTAAGAGCATTGGGTTAACAAAGCAAGGTTGTGGGTTCGATCACAGGGGATTGCAGATACATATCCTAAAATGTATAGGATAATGCTATGTAAGTCGCTTGGGATAAAAGTGTCTGCCAAATATGTAAATGTAAAGCTAAAGGCTATGTTACTCTGGAGTCAGCAGTGGGTGATGACCTCGATCAGACAGCCGGCGTGCTCTCTTGGCAGGTCGCTCCGCGGAAAATGGCGACTCCATCCCTGTGGTCCAGCTCATTGGGAGCAGTGAGGGCATGCACAGGGGGTCCTGTTCACCCCCCTGCACACCTCCCGCTTGGGTACTCCCTAACCGAGACCTCCTCGCTACGGATGCCTTCACGCACAGATGACTGCGGGACAATCGGGAGTACATCTTCCACCACAGTGAGCCTCCCCACACAGGTACTGTGCGGAGCCAGGGTAGAGGAGCTTCGAAGTCTGATTGGCCCAACCAGACTTGGCTCTCAGAGCACACACTCTGACGGCCACTCCCCCCCTGGCACCTGGGACCAGACCTCTGGAACCCCATGTCTGGACCCTGGATGGGACGAGAAGATCCTAAGTGACCTGTCTCCCGCTTTCGTTAGCATGGTCCCTTGGGCAAACAATCCAAATTTTTCCACTTGTGTGCCACGGTTTGAAACTGTTTAGCATATACCTCTGCAAAGTGACGCTCTTCTGTTTTCATTATGGTTAAATCAAACGACTTCAGTTTCCAGGTGTTAGTGATGTAATGCGCCGTCACACCCAGATAATTGTTGTTACTTACGGAGGTTCAGTGGTCTCCTGTCAAAGCAACATTATCCGCTGAAGCTAAATCCTATTCCTTCATTTCTTTTTTTTACTGTAGTTCGTTGATTTTAGTCATCACTGTGCCACTTTCAAAACTTCTGCGAGGCCCGTGTCCTCCACAATATTAAACGGTCTACAGTCCTTGGCTATCCATCTGGAAATTGTGTCTGTCAGCTTCTCAGACGTAGACTTATTTAATGCCCTGCATTCGGCGAGGGTGGTCTGACGCATGCCAGGCGTAGCACCTGAAGTTGAAGCCCCAACAAATGAATGCTTGGTGTTAAGATGATACTTAAGGCTCGAGTTGCTTCGGTGAAATGAAAAGTCCTTCCTGCAGTGTGAGCAAACCACAACATGTTTGTTTACTTGTTATCTTTGTTCTTTTTATACTCAAAGTGTCCATCCAGAGGGCCAACGGGTTCTTCGGACACATCCATCTCAGCCATACTATTTACACGACGAGGAATGAACGCAGCGGGGGTTGAATTGTGGGTAAAACATGGCGAGAATGCGTTAATTCGTAAAAAAATATATAGCCGTTAATTCCAGAAATTAATCATCTTGTGTTAACGCATTAAATTTGACAGCCCTAGTAAATTGTATTTATATAATTAAATATTTTTTATTTACATTACAGTCTGTACAAATAACACCAAATTAATTTATCCATAGTGTTATATCTATTCTTTAGCATTAGCTAATGCTAGCGCTTTTACCAATAGACCGTTCTTCAGTAGCTCATGCTTAATCACACTGCTCAGGCTTAATCACACTGCACTCTTGAAGTGATGACAACAAACAGTGTTGATGATAAAAATCCTTACGTGTAATAAAGTAAAACCAAACTCAGAACATGATTAAATCTCAGTGGAGCTTTATAAAATGGGACCCCTGGTAGCACACAAACATCTGGCTTACGTCTATTTGACGTCTGCATTTGCATCTGCAAGACATGCTCATCAGTAATACGTCTCGGAGATGTCTGCTGTCAGATGTCATAAAGACATCTAGAAGATGTCTGTAAGACGTTTATGATTTAGAATGGATGAACAACAGCTCTTTCTAAGATGTTTAGCAGATGTTTTTACGCAGCAGATGTTTCCAGATCTCCAGATCTTTAGCAGACGTATTACAGGTGTCAGACGTCTCCGAGAAATATTCAATTCAATTTATTTATATAACGTTTTTCACCATTTGCATTGTTCCAAAGCAGCTTTACATGGGAAAATAAGAAAAACACAAAAAAGGTAAAACACAGTACATGAATAGTTTAACTTGTTATATAAACACCTAGTAAATAATATCTAATGTCAGCAGTCTCCCGGTGGTTTATTTAGCATATTTGGCATTAAGTGAAAGCTTGGCTGAAAAGATGTGTCTTTAATCTAGATTTAAATTGGGCGAGTATGTCTGATCCTCGAATAGTATCAGGAAGGCTATTCCAGTGTTTAGGTGCTACGTATGAGAAAGCTCGGCCCCCTTTGGTGGATTTAGTTATTCTAGGTGTTATCAAAAGTCCTGAGTTTTGAGATCTTAGAGAGCCTGATGGGTTGTAGTGTAATAGAAGCTATGTTAGGTAGGTAGGGGCTAAACCCTTTAAGGCTTTATAAGTGATTAAAATAACTTTAGTCAATACGACACTTAATGGGTAGCTAGTGAAGGGTTGATAAAATTGGGTTATGTGATCGTATTTTCTGGACCTGGTTAGAACTCTGGCAGCTGCATTCTGAACTAACTGTAGTTTGTTTATTGATGATGCAGGACAACCACAAAGTAGCACATTACAGTAGTCAAGTCTTGACGTCATAAATGCATGAATAATCTTCTCCGCGTCAGCAACACATTGAATATTTCATAATTTGGCAACATTTCTTAGGTGGAAAAAGGCTGTTTGAGATGTGATTTCGAAATGACAGGTTGCTGTCTAATGTAACGCCTAAATCTTTTACAGTATTTGTTGGAATAACAATACATCCTTCAACTTGCGGTTTATAATCAGAAATATTCGGTTTGCGTGTCTTTGGTCAATAAGTAATATTTCTGTTTTATTAGAATTTAAAAGAAGGAAATTACAGGTCATCCAATGTTTTATATCTTCAATGCACTCTGCTAATTTGGATAGCTGGGAGGAATCATCTGGTCTTGATGAGATATATAACTGGGTATCATCTGCATAACAGTGGAAGCTAATACCATGTTTTCTAATAATGTTTCCAAGGGGCAGCATGTATATGGAGAATAGCAAGGGTCTTAGAACCGATCCCTGAGGTAATCCATAATTTACTTGCGTTTGATTGGAGGATTCCCCATTTAAATGCACAAACTGATGTCTGTCTGATACCACAACCAAAGATTTGCTTAAAAATAGGGTCTATATGTCATTCTAAAAGAGATGGGCCATTGCTAGTCTCACAGGGCCAGACTTTTGACTTATGAGAAATGTCTTGTGTTCATTGAAGCTAATTTTGGACAAAAACATGTAATTTAAAGAGAAAGAGATTTTGACTCAGAAAAGTGACCAATTACATTTGTTTATGAGCTGGTGGAAATTAATATGGAATTATATCATGGCATGTTACTACTATTACTTCGCAAAATGTAGCTACAAAAACATTGGTGGTCAGTGGAAGTTGCCATGGTGATTTCTTCTGTGTGATGTATATCTAAGTTTATCCAGGCTCCTAGATTGAGAAATGGAGTTTAATTTAGATTTTTGGGAATTGATTGGATTGTTGGAAGCCTGGCCACTGGGCATGCTGATGTTGTTTAGAGCACTGACCATATAATCAAAAACAACCCTTGTTACATGTAACACTGCAGTGTTATTGATTTGTATTCACGTGCCCTCATAATCTTTAGTCAAAATTTATAGTGCAGTGCTTGGCCAATGCTGGATACTTAATGTAAAATACTTAACACTTAAGTATCGGCACCAGGTGGTAAGAGGAATGAGGACGCCACCAGGTAAAATTCTTGGATTATTTATTAATAAATGTCTCTTTTCAAATGTCTTCGGAAATCATAACTGGTCAGTATTTTCAGAAATTATCCGGTAAGTTTCTTCGGAAACAATCATCAGGTAAGTATCAACAGAAGTCCTTCAGGTAATCAACAACAAGGATAATAGTTACTTCTTTCACGGAAAGGTATCTTCAGGAGGTCGGGTTCAAAAACACAGAGTTAGGTAATCCACAGAACAAAACAACAGGATACAACAACGCTCAACGAAGTCCTAGGTGAAAATGTCCAACTTAAATAGTGTGACAATCAAACAGTGAACAGGTGTGCCGATTCTGCCGAATGTGTAATCAAAGATGGCGGGTGAAGTGCGTGGTGCCTAATGGGTAATGTAGTGTTCAAAAGTCAGGGGATTGAGAACGGAGATAAACGGAAAGGGGTGACGATCTCGGGGGCGTGGTCGGATGATGTGGCGTGCTTACAATTACATATTAGGGTATTACAGTATCAGTATTTATTTTTTTATTTGTAACTGTAATCCGTTATAGTTATATTAATGTTTTCTATCAGATTATCAGTACTCCCCAAAATTAGATTACTTTCAGGATACAAGTTGTTTTAAAACTTTAATTATAAAAATGTTTCAAGTGTACAGTGTTTTTGTGCTACACAACCATTTTCTATATACAATTTCATGTTTTCTAATGCGTTAAACAGCGAAAAACACTTTCTAAATGCTTTTCGGTTTGTTTTATCTAAATATAATGCAATATGTTAATTAACATAAATAATCATGATTACAATATAAAAAGTCAATAAACAACAAAAATTAATCCATTTTAATATTGCAGCCCTCTTTAATAAATTCAATTAAAGTACAGTTTTTACTGTATATCCATTTAATCTGATATTATGCTTTTCAAAGACTTTTTAAAATCTTTTTTTTCTGTTTTATTTACATATGTTACCCTAAAGGAATCCAAAAGCAACCGGACTACATTACTTTTATAATGTGATACTTGGATTAAATGTTTTACTTCCGATTACAAGAACAAGAAAAGAACAATAGTGGCCTGGCTGTCAATGAAAGAGATGATCTCTCCACAGTGACCAATGCTATGACGGGGATGAGCCCCTCTCCTTCACTGTCCACCCTCTCCAGTCGAGCTGGCTCCATCAGCAGCCTGCATGACCGCATCATATTCAGCCCAGGGAGCGAGGAAGCCATTGAGAGACTCAAGGTGCTGTTTAATACCCATCTGCAAACTGACTTAATAATCTTTAACAATTTCCCTCACAGCTCCAGATGAAAGGGGACATATTATATTTCGCATTTTGTTTTTTCTAATAGTCCAATTACATGACCTATATTTGATTCTTTAAAAAGTAATCAAAGACCTACATCTGTTTTGATTAATTAACCTCTCTGCATATAAAATAAGTAACAGCAAGATGTGAGTTTAGTTTCTGGGTCTGATAAAGTTTGTGCAAAAACTAATATTCCTTATCAGTGTGTGTTTTATTCTTGCTTAAATATTGCCGCTAAGTTAAGACTGTCTCAACAACTATTCTTACAGAATAGCAATTAGATAGGACTAATCAGTCTTACTTTTCATATTTCAATTAGACCAATCTATCTTTTTATGTAGCTGACTTGAAACATAAGTCTTGAAGGAAAACCTTTAATGACTAACCAAGAATAGTCTAAGCAGTGTATGCAACAGGCCCCTGGTCAGCCAAGTGTGGAAGCTGACCACCCCCTTGGAAAGGCTTGGAAATATGGGTAACCAATACCTTACACCACACACATCTTTGGCAAGGTTTTTGTTCTGTCCTCAACGCAGTGCCAATGTTCATTTGCCAGGATCCTGTTTGTGGATATTATCTCTGCCTTTAATACAATCATACCAAACATCGTTCAGACAAAACTCACTCAGTTCTCTGTACCTACATCCACCTGTCAGTGGATAACTAACTTCCTGACAGACCGACAACATAGTGAGGATTCAGAATTTCACATCCAGCACCCTAACCAACAGCACTGGAGCTCCTCGGGCTGTGTTCTTTCTCCATTGCTCTTCTCCCTGTGTACCAACGACTACATTTCACATGAACCCTCTGTCAAACCTGTGAAATTTGCAGATGACACCATGGTCAATGGCCTGATCCAGGATTGTAATGAATCTGCATACAGAGGTTGAACAGCTAGCTGTCTGGTGTAATCAGAACAACCTGGAACTTAATACACAAAAAATTACTGTGGTCACCAAATGAGACACAAAGAGACTGGACTGTTTGACAAAAACAGCTGAAAGGATTATTGGTGTGCTCCTGGACTTAGAAGTGGGCAGGTAATATCATCAAAGACCCATCCCACCCTGGACACAATCTGTTTGAACTGCACACTAGAACATCTAGATACAAGAACAGCTTCTTCTCACGGACCATCTTAATCCTTAACAGCTAGTACATCTACAATTACCTCCTAGTTGTTAAGTCAAAAGTTCAATTTCTTTACTCTTACATTTTATGTAAATACCTATTATTATATTTTTATGCTGTTATAAAAATGTACACTACACAATTTTATTATTCAGTTCTTACTAGGCACACTTGCACATACAGTAAGTAAACCCCACTTTTGTATATATATCGTCATGATTCTGCCTGCTCTTGTCTTGATTTTCTGGTCTAGGGGCAGAATCATGACAGACCCCCGTGTTTTATGTGGAGAGGATCATTATAATATGGTCAATCAGGACATAATATGCGTTCTCTCCTGTCTTGTCATTTGGCCCTGCCCCTCTCGTTTCTAGTATTGCTCTCCTCCTGTGTCGCATTACCCACACCTGCCCATCGTTATCCCCTTTGTTAGTCTCCCTATATAATACCCTCTTGTCTATTGTCTGGTGCTCGTTGGTTGTACAATATCCCTTGCTTGTACTCCTTACTGTGTCCTTGAAACCTTGTCAAGTAACGTATAGTATAGTATAGTATAGTCTAGTCTTAGTGTTTAATATTGAGTTCTTGTTGAGTGTTTAGTAATCCGTTTATCATATTTGTTATTGTGTACTGTTTTGTTACTCCCTCGTGGGTTTTTGTTTTGTTCCTGTTTTATTATTTATTAAAGTCTTGTTAACCCCTTCATCTCCTGTTGCCTGCGCTTGGGTTCGTTCTCTGTGATTCCTGACCGAACCAACGAGCCACTACAGAACCCAGCGGCAGCATGGACACTGACCGGTCCAGCTTGGCCCGTCGCCTCTGCAGTCTTCGCCAGGGGAATGAGACTGTGGATGAGTATGTGGGGAGGTTCCTGGACATCGCGGAACAAGGTGCGTTCGGAGAGAGGGAGCTGGCGGTGCTTTTCAACGCCGGTCTCAGAGAGCCACTCTCTCGCTCCGAGATGAGGGCGATGAGGCCGTTGGATTTCGACGCCGTGTGGGTAACTGCCGCAGAGCGTTCGGAGTCCGCGACCTCATCGAACCCATTTTGCTCATCTCCGCTGGTAGCGATACCCGAGAGTGGTCCTCTGCAGATGGGTGTTGTGGGCATTGCCACGCACCACTCTCCAGCCTCTGCAGCCTCTCCACAACCGCCCAGTCTCACTGGCAAGCGGGGGAGACGGGAATCCTGGGGGTCCTCGTCCGAGGCCTCCAATCCCGAGCCGCCCATCCCATTCACTTCGTTCCTGCAGCCGACCACCAGGCGGGTGGCTCGGCAGAAGAAGAGGCAACGGAGGGCGGCTCGGAGTCCGGTGGTCCCAAGTCCGGTGGTCCCAAGTCCGGTGGTCCCAAGTCCGGTGGTCCCAAGTCCGGTGGTCCCAAGTCCGGTGGTCCCAAGTCCGGTGGTCCCAAGTCCGGTGGTCCCAAGTCCGGTGGTCCCAAGTCCGGTGGTCCCAAGTCCGGTGGTCCCAAGTCCGGTGGTCCCAAGTCCGGTGGTCCCAAGTCCGGTGGTCCCAAGTCCGGTGGTCCCAAGTCCGGTGGTCCCAAGTCCGGTGGTCCCAAGTCCGGTGGTCCCAAGTCCGGTGGTCCCAAGTCCGGTGGTCCCAAGTCCGGTGGTCCCAAGTCCGGTGGTCCCAAGTCCGGTGGTCCCAAGTCCGGTGGTCCCAAGTCCGGTGGTCCCAAGTCCGGTGGTCCCAAGTCCTGCCCTGCCGGCCTTCCAGCCGGCGTCAAGTCCTGCCCTGCCGGCCTTCCAGCCGGCGTCAAGTCCTGCCCTTCAGCCGGCCCCTCCCAGAACCTCTGGGCCTTCGCACTCTCGAGCGCCGCCCCCCAGGGTGTACCCTGGTACTCCGCGCTCTCGAGCGCCGCCCCCCAGGGTGTACCCTGGTACTCCGCGCTTCCGAGCGCCAGGGACAAGTACTGTTCCCCCTTGTGCCAATCCCTTCGGATTTACCCCCCTGGACTCTTGTGTTCCCCCCATGAACTCTTGTGTTCCCCCACCCCCCCTCCCCTGTTTGTTATTTTTATTATGTCACCCCAACCCATTGATTATTCTTGCCTGTCTGCCCTTGTTGTTTTTTACCATGTTTTGTTGGATGTTGTCCGTTTCCCAGTCAGTCTTGTCTCGTTAGTCTGCTCCTTTGGTGAACGCCAGGGGGCGTTCATTAAAGGGGGGGGGGTCCTGTCATGATTCTGCCTGCTCTTGTCTTGATTTTCTGGTCTAGGGGCAGAATCATGACAGACCCACGTGTTTTATGTGGAGAGGATCATATTATGGTCAATCAGGACATAATATGCATTCTCTCCTGTCTCGTCATTTGGCCCTGCCCCTCTCGTTTCTAGTATTGCTCTCCTCCTGTCGCATTACCCACACCTGCCCATCGTTATCCCCTTTGTTAGTCTCCCTATATAATACCCTCTTGTCTATTGTCTGGTGCTCGTTGGTTGTACAATATCCCTTGCTTGTACTCCTTACTGTGTCCTTGAAACCTTGTCAAGTAACGTATAGTCTAGTCTTAGTGTTTAATATTGAGTTCTTGTTGAGTGTTTAGTAATCCGTTTATCATATTTGTTATTGTGTACTGTTTTGTTACTCCCTCGTGGGTTTTTGTTTTGTTCCAGTTTTATTATTTATTAAAGTCTTGTTAACCCCTTCATCTCCTGTTGCCTGCGCTTGGGTTCGTTCTCTGTGATTCCTGACATATATTTTTTTCCTTTTGCCTTTTCTTGTGTATACTGTGTGTTTAAGAGCTGCTGTAACCAGAATTATTTTTAGTGTGCACACTTGGCAAATGAAGCTTATTCTGATAAGAAAGAACAACACCATTAGTATGTGCTTTGATTTATGGGAACCTAACAAGGCTTTGGTGCAAGATTGTCACATCTTACCGCTGATTGTGGATATACTGTCTGAGTTGCATTGATCAGTGATGTGCTCCTCTCTTGACCTTTAAAAATGCATACTACCAATTACAGTTACATGTGGAGAGCAGAGAACTTACTGCTTTTATCAGTCATGAAGGCATATACCATTTCTGTAGAGTACAGTGTGGACTGTATTCAGCACCATCTGCTTTTCAGCAACAAATAACCATAATCTTTAATTGCATTGACAGTGTTAATTGGACAATGTGATTGTTCATGGTCATCTGAAGCCAGTCACAATGCAAACCTCAAAGCTGTTCTGCACATGATTAATGAAGCTAGTCTGAAACGGAATGCAGACAAGTGCAAGTTACTTGACGACACTCAGATGATGGCCATACTACTGCAATTAAAGATGCTCACACTCCACAATACCGTCACTTCTGGGTCTCAGTGTCTTGTGCAGTAAGTTTGTGCTTGCCTATGCTACTCTGGTTGAGCCAATGAAAGTCTCACTTCGTAAAGTCTGAGAAGTCTGCTGGACTACAGCAGCGCAAGAAAAAGACAATAATAAAACAATAGCTGTCGCTTCACGGTCCTTGTCTGATGATGAATGAAAATACTCCAATGTCAAGAAGGAAGCACTGTTATGTGCATGGGCTGCTGAGAAATGGCGTATGTGGCTTTGGATGTGAAAATTCCTACTGCACACTGACTATCAAGCTCTTACCACTCTTTTGACAAGTAAAAGGAACAGTCAAGAAGAATAACATGTTGCCAGATGGTCTGCACGCTTTATGGAGTTTGACTACGATGTTCAATACAGACCAGGTCCTCTGAACAGTGTCGCCGACTGCATATCAAGACTGCCTCTTGCAAACACGGAAAAAAGGAATTTGCGGAAACCAATTTGCGGAGTCTATGATTTAATTTACTAATCTCCAAGAAATATTTCCATTCTGCATGCAATGACTGCACAGTGTTCACTAAACTGCGTACGTTGCAAGAGACACGTTGGCCATATTACAAGAAGGATGTTGACTCGGACTAAGCATACTCCCTATACAAGCTTTCTGTCATGGATAGATGTATCATCAGAGGAACCACAGCCTCTTGGTATCCGAGGCCCTTACAGAAAAATCTAATTCAACAAGCTTCTGAATCGCAAAAAGGGATAGTCTGTACAAAGCAAAGACTGAGGCAGCTGCACTGTTGGCCCAAGATGGACAGCCAGACAGAAGCTTTGATACGCAACTGTCATACTTCCAGACAAAATGTCATGTCTGTTGTTACCTGTGATGCTCATCTTAACCCTGTTGAATTGCCTTCTGCCACCTGGGACAAAGTCTCCATTGACGTTGTCGGACCATCTGAAGCTGCACCATCAGACTGTAGATATGCAAAAACTCTCATGAATTACTTCAGCAAATGGCCAGAAGTTGCTTTTTTGCATCCAGGGTTGACACATCTACTGTTAAGCAGTTCTTGACTGCTGTGTTTCCTCGACTACGAAATCCAAAGGAGTTGGTCAAAGATAATGGCCCTCAGTTTATCTCCGCTGAGCTTCGGAGGGAGAGAAACATACGTCATTACAGATCTGATGTTTAGTATACTTGTGTAAATGAAGAAGTTATGATATTTAACAGAGAACTGAAAGACTGTCTACATACTGCTTCAATTCAAGGCGAACCTTGGATGACCTTCACTCTTGACGTTCTTGATGGATTATTGAAGTGCTCCTCATGCCACAACAGGTATTGTATGAGAACCAAGTTACAGGTCATGGAATTTTCTGCAAAGGAAGTGGACAGACATATTGTTCGAGAACACGTGAGAAGAAAACTAGCCAAAGTTTAAAAGTAAAAAGTAACTGAATCTGTTGTCCAGAAGAAAGGTAAAAATCCCTACCGGCTTGATGATAGTGAGGTGGGGAACGCCTTGGCAAGACCCACATCTTGCTAATATGCCGGAATCAAGTGAAAGTGTTACTCCTACTGAGGTACAACATGAATCTCTACAAGCCCATTTAATTGGCTGTTAGAGTTAGACAAAAACCTTTCTGGACCAAGGATTATATTTTACACATGTGGAGAATATTAAGTATTTGAGATAACAGTGTGAATATTTGTATGTATAACACAGAAAAGTTGAAACATTCTCTTTGTTTCATCTGATCATATTATGTGTTTATTCTTCACTTATGTGAATTTCTGTTTTGCTGTATTTTTTCTGAAAAGGGGAACATGTGTTCTCTTTCTATTTCGTTGTTTTAATATTCATGTCCAATGTGTGGCACTGTTTTTATGTTAACTGGTAAGAACTGCATAAGGAATGAGTAAAAGGAGATGAAATCGCTAGCTTCATCTCGTGTCGTTTTGCTTTATTGTGCCTGCTTACTGTAAAATAATGACATTATGCATAGTATAACTAGGCGTTGTAAGCTCCATTTATGGTTATATCTGGGAGAAGATGGGGTGGAGATAAATTTACTCTTTTCCCCTGTCAGGGATTTAAAGAGGAAATTATGTGCAGGTTCTGGCGTACGCATGGTTCCCTATCAATACTTCACTCGTACTGTGAGAGCATTAGTCTCTCCGCTCACAGATTGCTTTCTTTTCAGAGAGCGAATCCGCTCCTCGTGCCCTCCTGCTTTCTATCTCGCAACCAGGTGTACGAGAAGAAAGCAGCGGGGTAGAGGATCTAAGCCCTCGGATAAGAGCCCACCTTCTCCACAGAGAGAGATGACTCGCCGGTTCACTTCTCCCAGCCTGACCAGTGTCCCTTGGCTGCCGCCAGTGATACGGTCTCGTTTGGTGGAAGCGAATACGAGGTTAACCACAGCATGTCGGAGGAGCTGTCGGGCTCATCATTTGACCACGCCCCTCTGCTGACTACAGCGCACAGTGAGGCCAAGCCAGGTGTAGACGCTGAGCTCTTTCGGGTACTCACCAAGGCTGTGGAGGAGCTGGGTGTGGAGTGGTATTCTCCAGAAGAATCTGCTCGTGGCCACCTGGATGATTGGCTCCCACCGGGGCGCAGTCAAGCCCCTCGTCTGCAGACTTCACTGTTCTTCCCGGAAGTTCACAATGAATTCACCAGGTCATGGTGCACCCCCTACTTTGCCTGTCTACGACCATCTTCATCCTCCGCTCTCACCTCGGTTGACAGTGCAGAGGATATAGGCTACGAGAAGTTGCCTCCCCTTGAGGAGTCGGTGGCCGCACATCTGTGTCCGCCCACAGCTATCGGATGGGCGGCAAAAGTGGCTCATCCCTCGAAGCCGTGCAAAACTACCTCGGCCCTTGCTGGACGTGCATTCTCGTCCGCCGGCCAAGCGGTTTTAGTGCTACATTCCATGGCAGTGCTTCAGGTATAACATGCCAAACTCCTCCAGGGAATGGACGAGTCTGGTATTGACATCGTGCCCTTCAGAGAGCTGCGAAGTGCAACGGATCTTACACTACATGCTGCCCAGGCAAAAGAGTTGAGGAACTTACTGGACAAAGGAGCCATAGCACTGTTTCCACCAACCAAACCGAGTGGGCCTTCTACAGCTGCTACTTCCTCGTATCCAAGAAGGATGGGGGCCTACGCCTTGCCAAGACAAACTGTCCCCCAGCCAACGTATCTCGTTCCTGGAGGCACTTTTCGATTCAACACGTATGACGGCCAGAAATGCGCCAGACCGTCCTCTGGCTATTCAGCAGCTCGCCGGCCTCTTTCAAACCAGGAGTTTCTTGCCCCCTCAAGGTGTTTCAGAGAATGCTGGGTCTCATGGCCTCCGCGTCTCAAGAACTGAAGTTGGGCGTCCTTCGGATGCGTCCCCTTCAGTACTGGTTGAAACTGAGAGGTCTGGGACGCCTACGCATTTGGGTGGACCAAGTCTGTGTAACTGCCCTAGTCCCTTGGAAGGATCCCCTTTGGCTGGAGCAGGGTGTGCTCCTGGGCACCACACACAGACAGAAGGTGGTCATGACAGACAACTCCAACACAGGTTGGGGGGCTTTGTGCGATGGCGAACCGGCCTTCGGCCACTGGTCGAATCAGGAAAGAAGCCTGCACATCAACTACCTGCATATGGCCCTTCACTACTTCCTGCCAGTCTTACGGGACCGCCATGTCTTAGTCCGATTGGACAGCATGACAGTGGTATCCTACATAAATCACCAGGGAGGCATCTCCTCAAGACGCCATTTTCCCTGGTACTACGCCTCTTGGAACAGGCCCAATGTAATCTGCGCTCATGCATGTAGTGTATATGAGGAGTTCCAAACTCACCCTAAAGCTTGAATAACATTTTCCATGATCATACAACAAATTCTATATGTCTATATATTCCCACTACAGAAATAATTCAATAAAATTACCATAGAAATGGTTACATGTTTTAACTTTTTATTGTTTGTAATGCAAAATAGGAAACAGAGAAAATAATTGCTGAGCTCAACGAAACATGGGAAGAGAAGCTTCATCGCACAGAAGCCATTCGAATGGACAGGTTTGTTATAGTTTTTTTGTAATTACACAAGTGTGACATCATGTTGTGGGATTAATATAAACCTACATAGCGTTGACTGAAAAACAACTTCTTGGTTTTTACAGAGAAGCACTGCTGGCTGAGATGGGTGTGGCCATGCGTGAGGACGGAGGAACTGTTGGAGTTTTTTCACCCAAAAAGGTAAAAACACTTGTTTGATACACTTCAAACAGTGTCCAGGGGGACCACATATTATAACTAATAACATACATTTTTTACATCCCCTGAAGCCCTTGCAGAGAAAACCTCAGCCGGTTTTTATAGACACTGTTGGGCTCTTCTCTCCCAATGAGGTTGGTTGCCATGGATACTGTGTGGTTGCATCCTGATAGCTCTTCTAAATCCGTTCTAATGCACCTCTGTGTGTTCTTTTCCCATCAAAGCTCATTTAAACACCATACTGTATTGCTCTCTATTTAGGAATTTATTGCGTATGTGCTGCAATTCGTCTTAGTCCTTACAGTAACAGTAATTAAATACTAACATATGAGGCATTACTGTTCAGCAGTCTTTACATTTCAAGCATCATGGCCTCATTGCCCACATTACTGGAGTCTTCTTAAATATGATTTAGCATGAATATACACTTTTACTTTTGAATATAGTCTTCTCTCTTTAAGGTCTTGTAAACACATTTCAGATCTCTGGTTGGGGTTTGTTCTTAACTACTAAACAAATAAGTATTACATGTCTGCAAATTATTCAGGACTCAAAGCTGAAACTATTAAATATTTTTGTAGGTAACTTTAGTCTTAGCTGTGCAGTATGTTCTTATTTGAAAACTTAACGAAAATGTAATTGACAGCATTGACTCCATCATAATACTCTCTATGCACACTGAATGGCGAATCACGTTCTATTCTTATATCTTTCTAAATAAAAAATAGTGAATTGGCTTGTCTTTAGCATTATTCTTTTTTTACCTCGTGAGCATTTGTGTTCCCTTCAAAAATGCAAATCTAGTACCTGTCCATTTAAAATGGATTTAAATGTTTTTTTCCTAAATTGCAGACACCCCACCTGGTGAATTTAAATGAAGATCCTTTGATGTCTGAATGTCTACTATATTACATTAAAGATGGAATGACCAGGTTAGTGCTGAATCAGTGTTGTGGTATTTAGAAGTATTTGTACACACACAAAATAGTAATTTTGTGTGGATAAGCCAGTCATTAATTTAAAAAATAAGTAAGGATTTTCAATGTGTTTTATTCTACTCAGGGTAGGGAGAGAGGATGCAAGCATCAGGCAGGATATTGTTTTGAGTGGTCACTTTATCAAGGAGGAACATTGCATTATCACCAGCACCACTGGACCTATGGGAGAAGGTTTGATTACAAATACAGATGAAAGGTTGACTGGGGAATATTGTACAACATCAGTTTAACCTATTTGAAATTATATTTAGGGGTGATTTTGTTATTGTAAAAGGGCACCAACGTCCTTACTTGAAAATTAAAGGTTTACAGGAACCATTTAAAAGTTGAAGTTGTGATACAAAATGTATTATAACTAGCGCTGTCAATCGATGAAAATATTTAATAGCGATTAATCGCATGATTGTCATGAGTTAACTCATGATCAATCACACATTTTTATCCGTTCTAAATTAACCTTAAATTTATATTTTTCAAGTTTTAATACTCCATTCAACATGGGCACGGACAATAATGATGCTTCATGCAAATGTATGTTGTTTATTATTAGTAAAACCATACTGGACATACGTATGAAGACATGTTTCAAAGGTCATAGAACATAGAAAAACACAGGTTTACATTACTTCTTTCTTTGCAGCTATTAACTTTACATTTTCGTACAACAGGGCAGATCACTTCTTCTAAACATGCAAAGTGTACATTTATTACTGAAACCATCTTAAACATAGAGCATAAAGAACATAGACTTTTCAAATAACTTGTTCATGACTATTGAAAAAAAGAACATAGACAAAACAAAGGTTTACATTACTTTCCTTTCTTTCCACTGAGCCAATTGCTCAAACAGACAAGCATGTTTACATTTTCACACGACAGGGCAGCTCACTTCTGAAAACAGTCTTTCACAAGGTATGGATGTGGCAGGTGTTGCTAAGTATCTGCGTGCAAGGTTGGCCATCTCACTGTGTGCACCTTCATGTTTGGACCACCACTGCAAGGGGGACAATCCTCTATCCCAATAGAGGGCTCTGCCTTGTGGCGCTCCACACATTTCTCAATACATTCTTCTTCATCATTAGATGAAGAATCTGGCACAGACATAAGATATGACATCTTCTTAGGTGGCTCAGTTGTCACTAGTTTATTTTTCTCTCCAAGCCCCTCTATCAGAGCAAGTACTCCACACCTCAGCTCTGTCAGCACTGCTCAGAGATTTAAGACTTTCAATCTCTCATTCTAATGTGAGTGAGAGTGCTGTGCTTCTCTTAATGGTTCTTGATTTCTTTGAACACGCTTTATCATTTCCAGTGTGCTATTCCATCTGGTTGACACCTCCTGTATGAGTGACTCTTTCTTTTGATGATGTGAAACTTGCTGTTGCGTTTGCTGGGCTATGCTTGAAATGGCCCACTACTTTCCTTTCCAGGTGCTGTCAAACAGGCTGTTCTGGACCGAAACCGTGGTAGCTCGGGGGAGGCTGTGTGCAATGCAAGGCATATGCTCGAATGGGAGCTGCATGGCCGCTGCAATCATCTTGCGTGCACTATCAGTAGTCAGTGTGCTTATTTTGAGTTCAATATTCCACTGTCTGGCTACTTGCAGAAAGTGCTCAGCACAAACGTTAGCATAGTGCCTCTCGTCTGTCTTCATAACGGTCAAAGCATGCAACCGAAGTTTCCAGTGTGTGTCAAAATAATGTGCCGTGACCCCAGGTAGATATGGTTACTGAGGGAAGTCCAGTAAATCTCCGGTGAGCCATGTTTGACTGTCTTAACGTCTCTTCGACTGTAGCTTTCTCCTCTTCATAGGAGTCGTGAATCTTGCTTGTAACCGTGGTTCTCGAAGGTAGTTCGTATGTATAATCGTTAGATGCGATGCGAATAATTTCAAGTAGACCCTCGTCCTCCACCACATTAACTGGCCTACATGCTGTAGCCACCCATTTAGTTATAGATGTGGTGAGTCTATTGCTTGTCGAGGTGTCCATCTGTCTCCGCTGAAAACAATCGAGTGTTGTCTGCCTTTAGCGAGGGGGTAGAGAGCTCTTTGCATCAGTTTTATGCTTCGCCATCAAGTGATATTTTAAACTCTGCGTGGTGCGGTGATAACTTAATTCACATTGACAATAAATGCAGGTATCTTTTGTCTTGTGGACATAACCATCAGACATTGTTTTATATATGAATTTCCTGTTCAGAAGACCTTTTTCCTTCTCCATTTCTGTTTGATGCTGCATGTCCATTTCCAAGGCCAAGGGTTCAACAGAAAATTGCGCGCTGCCTTAATTGCGCGTAAAAACAATTGTCCCGTTAAAATTAACGCTGTAATTTTGACAGCCCTAATTATAACACTACTTACCCACACTTCATTCCAAATACTGGGCATAGACTAAAGTCATCCTGGATGTTTCTCCTGTTGTTTACAACAGTCATTCTAGAGCCTTGTGAGGGAGCAGAAATGTATGTCAATGGGAAAAGAGTGACAGAGCCCACTGTTCTCAGATCAGGTCTGTTTTTGCATTACCTTCAAGAATGTTTCAATGTGTTATAGAAAGGTTTTTTTTTAATTCTTTAGTTTTTCTCTCATATGATGCTGATATCTCGATATATTAAACAGTTAATTTAAATTTTTAGGGAATCGAATTATTATGGGCAAGAGCCATGTGTTCCGTTTAAACCATCCAGAGCAGGCCCGTCATGAGCGTGGGAAGACACCTAGTAGCGAGATTCCAATGGAACCTGTAGACTGGGCCTTTGCTCAGAGAGAACTTTTTGAGAAACAAGGCATCGATATGAAGCAGGAAATGGATCAGAGGTAAGAAATAAGATCAAGATGTGACTTTTGTGATGCTTATTTTGTAAATCATTAACTCTCTGTGAATACAGACTGCAAGAACTTGAGGATCAATACCGGAAGGAAAGAGAAGAGGCTAACAATCTATTGGAGCAACAAAGATTAGTAAGTGACATCAATGACATCAAGGTCCCTATTTTAACGATCTAAGCACATGGTCTAAAGCGCACAGTGCCAGTGACCTTAGGGCCTGTCTGAATCAAAAATGGTTGGCACGCCTGGCGCATGGTCTAATAGGGTTCACACTATTTTCAAAATAAGTAATGGGTGTGTTTTGGTAGTAATGTGCAGTAAACCAATCAGTGTCTCATCTCCCATTTCCTTAAAGAGCCAGTTGTTCTTGCGCCATGACAGATTCTCTTTTTACATGGCGGAACTTGCAAGGGAAATAAAGGATCGCTTCTCTAGCGAGGAGACCTTGCGCACAAGCAGACCATCTACAGGACAAGCCAGATTTTTATCTTTATGTACAAAATAATTGTCTTTTACATTATAATCCTTACATTTAATTTTTTTATATTTGTAAATATTTATATGTTTGTTCCTGTGTGTGAAAAAGTTGCATATTACTAATAAGCTCTTTAAATAACCCCAAACAAACGTCTTGGTTACGTATGTAACCTCACCTAGGTTCCCTGATGGAGGGAACGAGAAGTTGTGTCGAGACTGACAGAATGGGGTTTGTCTTGAGAAGCAATCATCTCCGACTCTTTGAAAAGGCCAATGAACTTGGCGAATGGGGCGGCATTCTGCCCCATACATACGGGTATAAAAGGGAAGATGGCATGCCCATTCATTCACCTTTTTGGGCGGAGAAACTTGAGAGGCACTCTTGTTCGCTGCAGCGTGCCGGCGCAGTGCTCGTGGCATGATGGACACAACGTCTCGTTCCCTCGACCAGCTCTTCCCTCAACCAAGGTTACATACGTAACCAAGACGTTCCCTTTCTGTCGGTCTCTCGACGTTGTGCCGAGACTGACAGAATGGGGTTCCTTTCGAAAATGCTAAGGTGCTGCGCCGCGTCACGATTTTCAGCAGTCACGAATGAGTCCTCGCTAATCGCAACCATCCAGTGGTGTAGTAAGACATCAATTCGTGTGACCACAACGAGAGGTTCTTACTACCGGCCGTACAGGCGGTGGCCTTGCTACTCTAGAGGCTAGTAGGCTGTCCGACACCGTAAGGAGCACTGGGAAGCGCTTAACCCCTTGCTTACGGCGGAACGCTACGGAGACCACATCCGAAGGGAGATCATATGTGGAATACCTACACAGTCTCACCAGTGGGGAGTAGTAGTGCGGGCCCAACCCAGGGGTGCACGTAAGTTGCATAGTCAGATCTGCTCTCTAAACTCTTCCAGTTATTTATATAAACTATATCATGGTGCAGGCACAACTCAGGCACAACAAGCCATTTAGTGATGATGTCTCATCACCACGGTGAGCAGGAGGGGGCCAGAGAATATTACAGTGTCTGCAAGCTCACACACCTCTTTAATATTATAATTTGTGATTAGCTTTAGCCTGCTCATTTAAAGTTGACTTGATGTCAGGCTCTCTGGCTACAGGTAAACATTTGACTATGGTGGCTGGTACCTCTATGTTAACGTTCCGAATAATAGATTCACCACTTTCAGTGGGTTTCTTAGTTGGTGCATCACTGAGTGTAATCAAAGACTGTAAACGGAATGGTTGAGTGATGTTTTGACCTGCAACTACACCATCTCATAGTCACAAAGTTTAAAAACAGTTATACAGTAAGTAACGATATATACTACGAATAAAATACACAAATATTAAAACAAAGTGAAAGTGCAAGTGCAGTGATACAAACAAACCGCCGGCAGTGATGCAATACAGTCGGAAGTCCGGGAAGACAGCCCATAGTGAAGCGGTCCCTGCCTCTCATTTGGGGCAAGCATATGCTGCTACGGTCAGACAGCACTATAGGTCAACCATCATAGTGTAGGTCAACCATCAGTTGGCACCCGGACGACATCAATCAGACAGCCAACGCGCTCACTCGACAGGTCACGCTCCCCGGAAGATGGCGACTCCATTCGGGCAGGCACAGGTTGTCCTGTTTGCCTCCCTGCGCACCTCCTATTGGCCCAACCAGACTTGGAACCTCCATATCTGGCACCTGGATGGGACGAGGAGATCCTGAGTGACCTGTCTCCCGCAGTCGTGAGCACGGTCAATCGGGCAAGAGCACCAACCACTAGGCAACTGTTGCTATAAGTCAGTTTTGTTGCTCTCCCCCTTCAGGTAAGTTTTTCGGACAGCACGACCCGATCAGCAGATTCCTAGGGGCGTGCGGAGGTTAAATCCCCCCCGTCCATGCTCCGTACCCTCCTGGGACCTTAACGTGGTCCTGGTGGGCCTGCTTAAGGCCCTGTTCGATCCCCTGGAGAACACGATCTTTCTCTCTCATGATGAAGACGGTTAGGGGATCAGCACGCACGTCCAGCGAGTGCCAAGAGTTGCGAGTACTCCCACTTGGGCTAGAACTTGCAGTCACTCCCCCTGGGGGGAAGACCCAACCCTCACCGTGTCATGTCCAGTACTCAGACCGGACGCTGAGCTCCCGATGCTCTGAGCAGCTCTTTGTCTGCTTTGGGGGACAGCAGCCAGATAGAGCTTTTGGCACCTAGAAATCGGGTTATGACATATCAGACAGCGGAGTATTCTATTGAGATCCTGGTTGCTCTTATCCTAGCAGGCCCATTAGTTACATTTTAACATTTTCCCCATGAAGACACATCTAGATCATATATCTAAGTCTTAACCATACAGAGCGTAAAAATGTAGTTCCCAAAAGAAGAGCTGGTCGAGCACACAAATCTAAAGACATGTAAATATTGTAGAAAATCTAATTAAACATGGTTTTCCTAATTTTTTAGTGTTCACCATTGAAATAAAATATGTAGAGGATGGTTGAAGTTAACAGATTTTACAAAAAAAAAAGTAATCCACTCATTTGTAGAGTAAAAAAATATTGTAGTGCCATTTAATATTTTGGTTTTCATTTCTACTGATGTTTCAAAAATTGAGCCAGGGAAATATTAAAAATTTGTTTAATTTGACACGGAATGACCCAACTAGTATTTTTTTGTTATTTGACTAATTACTAGTTTTTTAACTATAAGAACCCTCATTCACTGGGTTTATGATAGGGTCCTAAAGGTAAAATATTCCTGTTTTATCTTAAAAAGTTAAAATGAAAACCTTGCTTTGTTTATTTTACCATCTTGGCCCAACAAAACAACGCATAATGTTAGTTGGAACATGGAAAAAAAATTGCAGTTCCATTAAGTCACACTAGTACCACATGAATTAAACCAACTCAAATCATTCTCTTCACTTAAATTCTTTGTCCATTATTGTAAAACACTCTTTAGTCTTGAGATTAACAACATTTTGTGTCATATTCTTCAGGACTATGAGAGCAGGCTAGAAGCCCTGCAGAAGCAGGTAGATCGGTATTACCCTGATGCAGCAGAGGAGAAGGATGATCCTGATGAGGAAGGTAAAACTACACAACAGAGTCACTCAAAGCGATTATTCGGTTGTCAAATGTCTTGTCTTGTTGAAGTGTTAGTTTGAACTGATCAAAATGACATTCAGCACTGAGCCACTTGACGATGTCTTTCAATCATAGTACAATGGACTGTGAGGGAGACGGAACTGGCACTGTCGGTATTCCGTAAATGGAGGTGTTACCAGTTCACATCTCTCAGAGACCTGCTCTGGGGCAATGCCATCTTCCTCAAGGAAGCGAATGCCATTAGTGTGGAGCTGAAGAAGAAGGTTAGATGTATTGAGAGAGTAGAAAGCACTGCATTACCACTACATATTACAACATACTAACAGTAACTAATGGTTTTCTAAAATTTACCTACAGGTTCAGTTTCAGTTTGTGTTATTGACAGACACGCTGTACTCTCCTCTCCCGACTGACCTGTTACAAGCTGAGACAGCAAAAGACCGGGAGAATGGCCCATTCCCTCGCACCATTGTGGCTGTAGAAGTCCAAGATCAGATAAATGGAGCCAAACATTATTGGACTCTGGAAAAGCTCAGGTTATTATTGCAAATAGCTGTCGCCATCTATGGGCACTTTTAACAGTTCAAGAATTTTCTCCATTTTGTTTAAAACTGTTCCATTGACACAAAATTGTAAATGCAAAATGCTAACAAATCAGTAAGTACTTCTGCTGGACTGAGATGGTAGGGGAAAATTAAATGAGAAAGTGTCAGACGGGACCAGGTGGCGAGTCACTACGTGTGGAGCACTAGCTCAGATACAATGGTTCACCTAGTGAGGGAAACTCACATATACTGAGCTTGAATACACGCTGCTCCGCCGTGCTCGGACCCCTGAAGTGTGTAGTGATGGATGACTGCCTATACTTGCCTATACGAAGGTCCAGTGGAGGAAATAGGGAGGCTGGAATAGCGCGCTTATTTGCCTGAAGAGGGGAGAGGGCAATTCGCAGCCGTTCGCATCACTGTCGTTGGTCTCACTCAAGACTCGTTCAAACACCGGTTCAGCGCCCGTGCGAAAAAGGCCCAACCCGCAGCTCCCCAGATGTCTGCTAGAGAGGCGCTCTGAGCCAGAAGGCTGCAACCTGAGAAGGCTGCAACCCGGCAGAGTGAGCGTCACTGCAGTGGGCAGGGGCCTGAGATCGGTAAGCCAAGTGATGGTGTCCACAATCCAGTGTGACGGTCTCTGCTGATCGGGTCATGCTGCCCAGCACGACACAGATCGTGGTACTCTGTGCTGAGGGAAGCGCAGCCAGGCAAGAAGAGACGCCACTTATAGCGACAGATGCCTAGTGGTTGGTGCTCTTTCCCGAGTGACCATGCTCACGAGAGCGGGAGACAGGTCACTTCAGATCTTGTTGTCCCGTCCAGGGATGGATGTTCCAGAGGTCTTTTCTTGGGTGCCAGATCGTGTCCTTCTCAGGGGAATCGGCCAGGGGGGACTGGCTGTCAGAGCGTATGCTCGTAGAGCCAAGTCTGGTTGGGCCAATCGGACGCAACTAACAGACTTAGATTCTCCTCTTCCCTGGCTCTGCACAATACAGGCTCACTGGGGGGGGGAAGATGTACTTCCGCTTGTCCCGCAGCCAGCTGTGCGCAAAGGCATCCGTACCGAGGAGGTCTCGGTCAGGGAGTACCCAAACGGGCAATGGGAGGTGTGCAGGGGGGCAAACAGGGCCACCTGAGCTGGACTGCGGGGTAGGATGTTGCCAGCTTCCACGGAGCAACCTGTCAAGAGACCTATCACATCGGTTGTCTGATTGAGATCGTCCGGGATATGAATGACCCACAGGGACACCACCCACTGCTGACTCCACAGGAGGAGGCGTCGGGCGAGTTGTGACATCTGCCATGAACGAATGCCACCTGGGGGCCTCTACATCAGAAAGGCAATCTGTCAGCAACTCCAGGCAATTGGATTGCCACTGCAGGTGGGGGCCCCAGCCAAGCAAGGAGGCGTTTGCCATACCACGGCAAGTCACCAACTGCTCTAACGGGACTCCAGCCCGGAGTGGGACATGTCTGTCCAAGGGGCTATGGTGCGCCGGCAGACAGACGTGATGAGAACGCGCCTTGTGACGGTGTGCCACGCTATCCAGGGAACCCGCATATGCATCAACGCGAGTGGTATGGCTGCCGACGAGGACGCCATATGCCCCAGGATCCTCTGAGTGTTTCAGGGCGACTGCTGACTGCTGCCTGACGAGTGAGCAAAGATATATGTCTGTCGTCAAGATAGTTAACATACGCACACCCATTCGAGACATGATGTACACGTCCTTCTGGTTGATAACCACTAACCAATCCTGTCGGACGGATTCCAGGATGCGCCTCTGCGTTACTCTGGGACAATGAAGTAGGGGTTGTCACCCCTGAGACATCTCGGCCAGAGGAACAGCCTCGATTGCCCCTTTCTCTAGAAAGCAATGCTGCGACAGAGTTACGGCTTCCAGGACTGCCATGTCACGTCTGGTTAGCCGCTGTCGGGCAGGAAGCGAACTGTGTTTTGCTCGTGTCCAAAAACGAACACGGGCAGTGAACACAATACCGTTACCACGAACGCTACTTCAGCTTGCCGGAGACCCAGAAACTTGACGTAGGTATCGTGCCTTTCTGGCTCGAGGATGGTGCGGTCGCACCCTAGACTACAGCGGCGAGACATGCCTGGCGACATGTGAACGCTGCAGGAGAATTTGCTCTTTTGGAAATATGCTCTTTGAAGACAGCTCTGACCAGCTACTGAAACTGCCAGGGGAATCGCAAACGCCAGGACGAGAGACTTACAGAAAGGGAACATTGAGCTGAGATAAAACAAATTTTTTCAAGGACTCCGCCCGGATTAAACTATGATTAAAAACAGATCAAATATATATGTTCTAGGTTAAGAGATTCTGTTCTTTTTCCAAAGGTGTCTAACAGCACCACCTGCTTTAATTGCCGTAATTGCCGTAATTACCTTAATTCATTACATCCTGCCGAAAGAGTTCATTCATTTTTTACAGTTCATTTAAATGCTTACCATAGTAAAAATGAAGGCAAGTTATGAAAAGTACTAAAGATATCAAATGAAGTTCTGATAATCAGATGTATATTTATTTACATCTGATATTGCTATTCTGCTATTCTCTGGTGACTCCACTTGCATCTCACAGTAGACGTTAAACACACTCACCTGAGGAGCATCATCACGCGTTTTGCCTTGGCTCGCCTTTTTTAAAACTATTGACTGCTTTAAGAAGTGACCTGACTTCTGAAATACGCGAGAATTCGCTTTTTTATATGAATGTGCAGATCACTGCGACCCTGCACCAGCACTGGGGGTGAGAGAGAAAGCGCCGGACTGGAGTGGATCACAAAACTACAGACTAAGAGAAGGTCAAAGAGTATTTGATTTGTTAATTTGTTGTGGGTAAATTAATTCACATGTTTTTTTCATCATAACGCCCAATTTGCAGAGCGACGAGTTAACTACGCCTACTTATTCACATTCCACGGAATAGAAAAATCTCTTACGGTTGACATTTTATTCTGTGGTAACGGCTAGCCCTACAAGCTATCAGTAAAATAATCAGTGCAATGTTGATAGAACCGGGTTAATATGCTCATACTTTTTAGTTCTTGTAAGAACTCGAGCTGCTGTTTTGAACTAGCTGGAGTTTTTGTAATAGGCCCACAGGGCAGCCACATAATTGTGCACTACAAAAAGTCTTGACGTCATGAATTCATGAATTAGCTTCACTCCATCTGACAGTGACAGCATATGACATAATTTATATATAGATGTATTCTTTAGATGAAAAACACAGTTCCCTTTCTGTCGGTCTCTCGACGTTGTGTCGAACCGACATATGGGGTTTGACTTGATCATCTTCTGACTAGTTTTGAAAAGGTCAACAAAAGGCCGGATATCCGGGCATAAAAGGGAGACTGCATGCTCATTCATTCACCTTTTGTTCTTCAGAGCCTTGCGCATCTGATAACAACAAATACATTGCTGAATCTACGACGTGGTGCAGTGGACTGTCCCTTCTC
Source organism: Barbatula barbatula (assembly GCF_947034865.1). Taxonomy (NCBI): domain Eukaryota; kingdom Metazoa; phylum Chordata; class Actinopteri; order Cypriniformes; family Nemacheilidae; genus Barbatula; species Barbatula barbatula. Next base: position 11,118,349 of record NC_136770.1, on the reverse strand, counting down.
AGCAACTTCCCCTGGATGTCTCAGCAGTTCCAGAGGTGTTCTAAAAGAGCTTATTTCCTCAGCGTGGCATGGCCCGCTGCTCTCGTAGGTGCAATACTCTCATTGAGGAGGGGGAAGGACATGATGTCTGCCTCAGGTGTTTGGGGCCTTCCCATTTTGCAGGGGAAGCTGTTTGGCGACACCGTCGAGGACTTCTCACAGCAGTTCTCGGCAGTGCAGAAGCAGACGGAAGCTATTAATCACATCCGCGACCCGGCCACCTTTCGGCCATTGAGGTCCCGTTCGACGTCTGCTTCTGCTTCCCTGCAGCCCGGCCTTCTTCAGCGTCGACTCCGATGCCCCCTACTCAGGTGGCCCCCGGAAGAAGACGTCGAGTGGCCACCGTCTAGTCAACAGTCGCGGCGGAAACAGAAGTGTTCCTGACAAGGCGGATCCAGGGAGATCGAGACCACCATCAGTAGATCGTGCCTTTAGTCCCCATGTTTTGGTTCCTGGGTGCTTGGTCAGCACTGAGCTGTGGCTGGAGAGCACGACTCGATCCAATTCGCCAGACCTCCACCCAAGTTTTTGGGAATCCTCTTCACCTCGGTCAGAGGCAGGGATGCTCCCGTGATGTAGCTCGTCAGCCTGGCCGAAATTTCCTGCTGGTTTTACAGCCCGTACTTCATCGTCCCCAAGAAAGGCGGAGGGTTGCGCCCTATTTTAGGCGTACCCTGAACAAGCATCTTCAAAAGCTGCCGTTCAGGATGCTCACGAAGAGGTGCATCTTGACGTCTGTCAGACGCCATGATTGTTTTGTGGCCATCGACCTGAAGGACACGTACTTTCATGTCTCTATTCTCCCTCGTCATCGACCGTTCCTGCGGTTCGGTTTCGAGGGACGGGCATATCTGTACAAGGTTCTCCCATTTGGTCTGTCCCTGTCTCCACGGGTCTTAACGAAGGTCGTGGAAGCCGCCCTCACTCCCCTCAGGGAGAGAGGTGTACGTGTACTCAACTATCTCGACGACTTGCTTATCTTGGCTCACTCGCGAGATATGTTGTGTACACACAGGGACCTGGTGCTCCGGTCAACCGGGAAAAGAGTCAGCTCTATCCTGCGCAGAGCTCCTTTTTTCTCGGTATGGAACTGGACTCTATGTCTCCATGATGGCGTGGCTCACTTCCGAACGCGAAGTCAGTGCTGAACTGCTTGAACCTTCTCAGGCGGCAGCCAGCGGACCCCTGAAACTTTTTCAGAGCCTCTTGGGACACAAGGCGTCCTTGGCGGGGGTGGTCCCCCTCGGGTTGATGCACATGACGCCTCCAGCACTGGCTACAGAGACGAGTTCCCTGGAGAATGTGGCACACAGGCAGAAGGCGTATCGTCATTACACCTCTCTGCCATCGTATCCTAATCCTGTGGTCTTCAATTACCTTTTTGCAGACCAGCGTCCCTCTCGGACAGGTCTCGAGGCGGGTCGTTGTGACAACGCAGTGTCGGGTCGCTGGACAGAGCCCTGCCTGCACTGGCATATTAACTGCCTAGAGTTGCTAGCTGTGCTGCTTGCACTGAGGAGTATACGGCCTCTCGTGCAGGGCCATCATGTACTGGTCCAGTCGGACAGCATGACTGCCATAGCGTTTATCAACCGCCAGTGTGGCATTCGCTCACGGCAGTTAACGCAACTTGCCCGGCGCCTCTTCTTTGGAGTCAACAGGTGACGAAGTCCCTGCGTAACACATACATACCGAGCGACCTGAACCAGACAGCCAACACGCTCTCCCGTCAGTCGATGCCCCGTGGAGAGTAGCAAAGTATTTAGCGCAAGCAGGCTAAATCCGCCTAGTCTGCACTCCGTACCCTCTTGGAACATCGATGTGGTCCTGGCGGGACTTCAGAGGCCCCCTTCGAGCCCCTTAGAGGCTGAAATAGCCCAGATGTAGATAGACGGTAAAAGCCATTGAATATATAATATTTGACTGCATAAGCCATTAAATATAATGTGTTATGCTGAGTAAGCCAATAATTGAACGTGTTAGGCTGTGTTATCCAATAATTGATCAGGTATTTGGTATTCGCCGGTTTGACTGGGGGCAGCCTGCGGCGCATCAGGGACCCGGATCATTGTGCCTATTTCCATGACTGGACAACGATCGACAGAATGCTCCAGGTCCCCGCAACGCCAGCAGGCCGGCCCAGGCGTCCCAGCCATCCTGGTAGCAGGAAACACAGCATGTGCCGGGCGCGGAGAGAGCGATGGTCTACCTGAATCGTGGAACCCCCGGGGCGGGACTCGTGGACCCGTGCCATAATCCGGTGGATTCCCGAACCTTGTCCTGGCGTTCCAGGAGGACGGGACCTGGGGAAAGGGATAGGGTGAGAAGAACTCCGGGGCACACCTCCATCTGGTCCTCAGCCAACTGTATAGCAGCGTCCATCGACGTCGGGCGTTGGGACTGGACCCACTCGGCCGTCTTGCTGGGCAGCCGCGCGATAAACTACTCCAGCACCACACGATTGATAATGTCCTCGACATTGCCGTTCCCCGCCAGCAGCCATTTGCGGCAGGAGTCCCGGAGCTGGTGGGCCATCACAAAGTCCATGCGGAGGTTTCTGCAGATGTCTCGAAGAGTTCGAGGAAGGCCTCCGGATCATCCGGTGGTCCCGTCTTGGACATTGGCAGAAGGGTTACGGGGGAGAGGCGCTGCTGTGGCTGCCTGGCCCCCTGGTCTATCCAGCTCCGGAACCTCTCGCGGTCCTCTTGCTGGGTTTGAAAGACCGCCTGGAAGCAGCGCTCGTTGTGGGGATGCAATGACGTCCGCAAACGGCGTACCTGTTGAGGCCTGCATGGCGGTGGTTGCCTCCTACTTCCTATCCCGGGTTTCGGCACCAGTGTAACAAGGTTCAGCTTGAGGGTAAGGAAGAGAACCAGGTTTGCGAGTCCAACACTGGAGGTTTATTAATAATCAAAAAGAAAAACACACTGGGTGGTCAACAGAAAATAACTGGGGCGAATACTCCAGCACACCCCCAAGGACTTTCAGCACAGCTTGGTATACAGCTTGGTTCCAGTGCTCAGTCCGGTTCTCTCTCAACACCCCTCTGTCGGTCCTCTCCTTTTATTTGGTCTCCGCGCCCTTACTGGAAATGGATACAGGTGTTGATTGTTTGCACATGCTCTATTTACTCACCCCTCGTCTCCCGGCTCTCTCTCCTGCCCCAGACCTTGTTAAACCACGCCCCCCTTGCCACAGTAATTTATTTGAGATTAATCTATTTAACTCTTAAAATTTGAATTCAGGGGCAACCTAGTAAAAAATTATATTTGTCTGGAGCCCTGATGTGTAATGCTGCTCCCTGCAGGCATAGGTTGGACCTGATGAGAGAGATGTACGATCATGCTGCTGAGGTGCCCAGAAATGCTCTTGAAGACTACAACAGTGTCCTGACTGGAGGAGATCCTTTCTATGACCGGTTCCCCCGGTTTCGTCTGGTTGGAAGGTGTGTTGTAAAATTTAATTTTATAGCATGGCTAGTTAGACATATTTGTGTTCAGTGAAGAAACCAACTGTAATATGTCTGATGTTGGATACGGAACACATTATCAACAACCTTTCTGCCAGATTTCTTCTCCTCTCCTTAAATAACACTGACTATCTGAATATCCCACTGATACCGAAATGATTTATTTTAACCATAATGAAATTTGATATATTCAGCATTATTTCTCACTGTTCCATTATAATATATTAAGCCTTTACGTACCTGACCAATGACCTGGGAAAAACAAATGATTCATATTTCTTTTATCACTGATATCAAACTTCATCATGATATCATAAAAAATTTTTTATCAGTTTGCGCTGCCTTAAACTGAGCTGTTTCTTTATAATCGACAATCCACAGGCAATCAGTTTGAGCACGCAAAAGCTTCTTGTGTACCAAATGCTTCTTGTGCCCTTGAAAGTAACTGCAGGAAGAGTACTACAACACGTGAACTGATAAGGGAAAACTATGTTGCTTTAAATACTGCATTCATTATGTATTTACGAAAAATAGCTGCTCTTCCAATTATCTGCCCTTCTAAGTGCGTGGGTCACATGAATGCGATTGGATTTACCCGAAGATGCGATAATAGCACGTTTCTTGCACAGATCAATTGATTAATTTTATAAGACACCATCATTTTAACGTCAAAGTGCGTTTTTGACTTTTATTAACTTAACCAAATACCTGCATAAATATGACCATTATATGACCTAAAAGGAACAGCAACATAAACAGTATAAAAGGAAGGAAATGCAAAAAAAAAACGAAATACAAAATAATAGATGAAATTATGATATTGTTAAAAAAATTGGCTCCCATTCTATTTATACTTTTGGAATCTGGTCCTCAAAGAAAAGTAGTTGAAGACCCATGGCATATGACAAATTCAACACAATGTCAATTCATTAATATTGCTATATTTGATGGCATGAGGCAATACATTTGATACCATATTTGTCATATTCCACCATACTTCCTTTTAGATTAGATTAGATTCAACTTTATTGTCATTCCACATATACAAGTACAGTGTAACAAAATGTAGTTTAGGTCTAAACAGAAGTGCAATTAGCAAGTGCAGGATATACAGTGAATAAATACAGAATACAATATTAGGAAAATATTATACAGTGGGCATGGATTATGAAAATACTTTACAGTAGGTTTGTTCTATCAAAATATGACAGTAGGTATGTACTATGAACAATATATACAGATGGCTATATACTATGAACATTAATGTACAGGTGGCTATGAACAGATAATAATTTAGACTAAACAATAGTGCAAGTGACTTAAGTGTGCATAAGTTATAAACATTAGCTATTAAAGTTGCAGTGCAATAGATGAGTTAATGCAGTTGTTGAAGTTACAGTGCAGTGGATGAGTTATGCAGCTATTAAAGGTACAGTGCAGTATATGCACTGTACCCCAATGGACCCCAGTGATCATGTGGTGAGCAGTGGACAGCGAACCCCACCATGACACCTTGAAGGATCTGCCGGAGAGGTGGGATTGGAACCAGCGGAGAGAGGAGCCTGAGATTCCTAAAGATGACATGGTTGCAGGCAGTATCTGGTGATTGACCCTGTTAAACGCTGCAGATAGGTCTAGCAGAATCAGGACCGTGGATTTGGATTACGCCTTGGCTAGCCAGTTTTCTTCTGTGACCAATGGCAGTGCAGTCTCAGTGGAGTGGTTTGTTTTGAAGCCAGACTGTTTGTCATCCAGTAGATTGTTCTGGGATAGTTATGAAGAAACTTGGTTGAAAACTGCCCTTTCAAGAGTTTTAGCAATAAAAGGGAGGAGAGAGAGAGGTCTGTAACTCTTGGTAGTAGCAGGGTCCAATGTGGGTGTAGTGAGGTAAGTGGGACGAGAGCCGGGATTCGAGGCCAGTGTGTGAGTGAAACGACCGCGGGGTAGGTCAAGCCCGTTTCAGAAATCGAGGTATCTTATACTTAGAGTGAGTAACCATAGTAAACTACTCTGTGAACCTAACCTGGATGGGTTACATTTACGTCGTGAGAGAATATATGGTGAATCCCCGTTTGGTTGTTTTATCATATCTGGAGGATTTTTGATTTGAGTGATACAGTTTCTTTACAGTCCATTAAATATATCCACAATCTGCTTCATCCTTACATCACAAACCTCACTCGTCGTGGCCACGCTCTTACATCTGAGCAGATTCTTTGTATTGCCTTACGTTTCTTTGCTAATGGTATCTTTCTATATAACACCGGGGATGCAGAACACGTTAGCAAGGCAACTGTATGTAGAGCAGTAAGAATAGTGTGCATCACTCCCAAGCACTTTTTATACATTTGTCTTAAGTTTCCTGTGAGAGCCATCAAAGAGGAGTTTCATAGGAATGCAGGTGGATTGGGTACATAGCTGTCTTACAAACAGGATTTAGAAAAACCAGCCATGATTTTCTTGGGGGAGCAGGGGCAAGCATGGCCAGTTTTCTGTCTTCTATCGTCTTCTGTCTGCCACGGTTCTCGGTTCTCATATCCTCATAACTTTCAAGGCATGATTATTAAATATATCAAACATTTCCCAGTCAGGCATCCTACTAGCAAGAGCATTTAAACTCACCAGACTGAATGATGTTCTTATATTTCATTTTCAGCTGCTGCCATGTTCTTTTTATTGCAGAAGGATTGCACCTACATGACACAAATCGTAGATATATATATATATATATTACGCAATTAAACTTACGCATTGACACATAAAGCAATTTTCTCCCATGTCTCTCTTTTGCTGCTCTTCTTTCTATAAATGTGCTCATATTCGCTGTATGTTTGTAACTGTGCCTCCTCTTCGACTGGCGAGAAATAAACGGAGCACTTTTTGTCACGTGCCGTTGCCATGGTGAATCGTGTTATCTTCGCTCAATTGCTGATGTCTTTTTAAAGCCGCCACGAACACGCGTAACCTAGAGTGAATTTACTCAGAGTGGATTGAACTCATTGAAACCAGCTGTTCTGAAACAGAAAACTCAGGGTAGTGATTATCTGAGTAAATCAACTCAGAGTTCATATTTTAACTCAGTGTTGCTTGAACCCCCTTATTGGGTCCCAGTTTCTCCACAGTAAAAACACAAATTGTGTATCAGCCGTCATGATTTCTCCTCCATAGAGAGTTTGGTAATTCCTAATTGCATTGGTTCAGGACAGGATTGAGCAGAAGGTAAAACTGGATTGTAAAATGGTTACATAGTTTTCCTGTAGCTCAGTGGTAAGAGCATTGCATAAACAACACAAGGTTGAGGGTTTGATCGCAGGGGATTGCAGATACTTATGTAAAATGTAAAGGGTAATGCAATGTAAGTCGTTTGGATAAAAGCATCTGCCAAATGCCTAAATGTAAATGTGGATTGGATATTTGGAAAGATTGATTTATCGCAGTGATGGTGATTTGGATTTGGCAGTGCTATTGATCATGATATTATCAATCTTGATAGCTAGTGTTACATACTCTGAAAATTATTGGTTTTCTCCTTTGCATGCGAGTTCAGCTTGTAAATCAACATTTAAACTTAGTTGAAACATAGCTTTGAGTGGCACATCATTCTAACCGCTCTGAGCAGCAATCGTTCGGAATTCGATAGCAAAGTCAGCGGCTGATTGGCGGCCTTGATTCAATTGTAATTGTTGTGTAGAAACATCCATGCCTCCCGCCGGATATTCAAATACTTCTCGGATTTGTTTAATAAAATATACATATGATCTCTGAATTCTGCTGTCACTTAATGCATAATACTTAATTCTGCTGTTCACTTAATGCATAATATGCTAAATAAACCACCGGGAGAATGCATTTATTAGATATTATTTACTAGTATTGAATAATCTTGCTTGTTCTATAAACACCATGCACTGTGCTGTGTTTGACCTTTTCTGTGTTTCAGTTTTTTCTTATTTTCTCCTGTAAATCTGCTTTGAAACAATGCACATTGTGAAAAGCGCTAAATAATTGAATTACACATTGAATCTTATTCGGTAAAGAAGAGAAAATGTGACGACATCTTGAGCCCAATTTTTACTTCTGCAATGGACTTATGCCGTAGCCCTTATGCCGTAGGCTATGTGTCGGTTTTCATTTACACTTCTGCGTTGTTATCCCCGTCGAAAGGCAATGACCACTAGGCGTCAGTGCCCACGCACATGTTGCTTTTGTAACCAAGACAAGAGCCGAAGAAGAACCAGCTCATTTGAGAAGAAATAGCAGCAGTGATAGGGGCAAGTAAAAAGTCACTTTTGTTGGAACTTGAGATGTTAAATACAGAAGAACAAATAATTTTATTAAATAATTTATTTGGAAATCCAAGTCCGGTTCATCCCTAGTTAAGCCCAACAATGGCACAAAGGCAAAAGATTTTGGATTTTGTAAAACACAGGGAAAGGCATTTAGAACACCAACAAACTGCTGATATTTTGATCACTAGGTGGTGCTGACTACACTAACGGATCCAAGCAATTTTAATAGGGGCCTCCCCTTCGGGGATTGACCCATAGTTATAGCTAGATATTGTGTGAAAACTAAGATGTTGTTTTAATGCATTGATACAGAATATTTCATGTCAGCGTTGCGATTTAACCTCTATATATACAGCATCCATCAGTTTTTTTCTTACGTCTGAACTTTTCTTGACAGGTGACTGTGATTTAGACGGGGTTTGTGCTTAGGAAGGTTCTTAAACAGAAATTAATTCCTTTATTGCATGGGGTCTGTTCCTGGTGAGCTAATGTCCTGAAGATTTTAGCTTCAACCACAATAAAACACAGCTGAAGCAGCAAATCAAGGTGTTCCTGGTTTCTTGATAATTTCAAACAGGTGTGTTGAAACAGGGTTGGAGCTGCAGTCTGCACGACAGCAGCTCTCCATGAGCAGTGTTGGAGATCCCTGCTTTAATCAAAACCTTAGGAATTGACTCTCGATCAACACCTCAATATCAATTAATCTGGATTTGATTCCCAGCCCTATTATTAAGTTGCATCGATGAATACATTTATACTGCCTACCCCAACTCATCATATCGAGGGCTACAGTAGTCCCTACTTGTATGTAATTGGTTTGTTGCTGAATGTTGCGTTTGTTCTGTATGCTCCTTTTCTTTGTTCTCTCCTTTAGGTCATTTGTGTATTTAAGTAATATGCTCTATCCTGTGACCCTGGTCCATCGGATTGCCATTGTCAGTGAAAAGGGAGAGGTCAAAGGTTTCCTCAGAGTAGCTGTACAGGCAATATCAGGTAAATTTAAGACTGCAAATGTCCTGCAGCACAAAAGCAATATGACTCATGCTCCCAGGTCTGTTCACTTATTTGCTATATTTCTTGTTGTATTACATTTTTAGCTGCAATCAAAATTTCAAGTGCAGATATGTAGACATGTATGAATGTTTGAAGAAACTAGCAATTTTTAGATTCTGGAATATAGATTTAAGGGGTATGTTTATTTGAAGGATAAGTTGCGAATGAGTTCTTGAGGAAGTAATGTAAAGGTGCTCTGTTTTTTCCTTCAGCCGACGAAGACTCACCAGACTCTGGCTCTGGTGTTAGACAGTCAGGAACTGCCAAGATTTCATTTGATGATCAGCAGTTTGAAAAGGTATTGATATTCAAACACTCTAAAGATTTTTAGTTTGGTCAGTTGGTCTTTGAGCCTTTCAAGTTTGTGTCGAGTTGATGTTCAGCTTGTCTTAGACTTACTATCTGACAAATAGTCAGAAGCCCTAAAAAAATAAGCACATCAAAACAGACTGACCAGGCTGTGGGACCATCCAACAAAGAGGTGCACTTAACCATCATTAGCATGTTTGCTGGATGGTCCTGACGCACTGGTTTGCTTCCAAAACATGTAGGTACATGTAGCAAAAATATTTCAGGCCAATTTACGCTGGTTAGCAGTGTAATGGCTGGTTGACTAGTATGGTTTGTTTGCTAAAGCAAAGTTGACCAAGGGTATTGTTAATGGTGATTGAAACCAATTGGAAACAAACCAACGCATCAGCATTCATAACCACAAATGCAAAAGTTTCACTTGATGTTTCCTTTTGAGCAGTACCAGTCAGATTCTTGCCCTGCTGGTCTGTCCTGTGCTGCCGTCTCTCGGGAAGAGCTGCGAATCGTGGAAGGGGAGGGTCAGAATGCAGAAATATGTCTTTCATCAGATGAACTCAACAATAACACCTGTACAGGTAATAAACTTTTCCAAATTTTCTTGTTGGAATGTATATGCATTTTTAATGTAACGTTTGAGCTTGTTGTGTTTGTAATGGTTAATGTAGTGTTAATTATGTACAAATTTTATACTCAATTTAAAACACTTATCTCTACAGCTGTCTAATGGGACTTTTTTTAACTTGACTTTAATTTTGTGTTTTTCCTAGCTAACCCAGAGGAGCAGGAGACCTCCGTCAAAACAGGTCTTAATGGCATCCTGGATTCAGCTCTGGATCATTTGAGAATTGGGGAAGTCTTCATATTCAGAGTTACTGTGCTGCAGGCATCAAGCATATCTGAAGAGTATGCAGAGATATTCTGCCAGTTCAAGTAAGGCTTTTTTATAAACGGAGTTTTGTTTCCTAAAATTCTTATTTAAACCCTATTTCAGTGCATAAACATTTTCCAGTTTAAAGACAGTATCATTAGTGTTTTTAACATGTGATCTGTGTCTAATTGACATTCATCATTACTGCTCCCGGTTTGCAGTTTTATTCACAGGCATAATGAAGCATTTTCTACTCCACCGTTGAAGAACACTGGACGAGGTCCACCACTTGGGTTCTATCATGTGCAGAATGTAAGCACTACACTCTACACAACAGGATAAGATTATACAATAATGAAAAAAGCAATAATTATCAAACTAAAGCAGTAACTTGACAGCAGTAATATTTTTGAGCAGTGACTTCAGTTCAATAATATTTTACAATTGAATGTTGTTCCTGTAGCTCTGTTGGGCTTGGTGCACTTTCCTGTAGCTACAAGATAACTATACAAGATTACAAAATTACAAGGTAATCATGATCCAAAGGTAAGAGACAGTCACAGGAACAAACATCCATGGGTGATAATATCCACGAGTCTAACATCCACAGGTATAAAATCCAAAGGTATAAACATCCACAGGAACAAATATTAGGTAGGTATCACAGGTAGGGATAACAACTGCACTGTAAAATGTTACTGCTGAGTTTACAAAAAATATTAAGTCGATTTAACTTATTTTGATCCAGTTTGTTCACATTACGTGGTTTTACCCAAATAACAATAATATTAGGTTAGGATTAGAGTTAGCATTACACCGTAACATTATGTGCTAGTATTGTAATAAAATTTTGATCACGATTATGAAGCTAATAGTTGTGGCAGGCAGAGACGAGACAGACACAGAACTTTACAATTTTAGCCCCGGAGGGTGGTTTATTGTGTTGGCAGCGTGTTGTAGGGGACTCATAGATAGAAGTCCATGGGGAAGATGGCTCGTCCTCAGTCCGTCAAAGTCTTACGGGTGCTCGTGCTTCAGTGGGGTAAGTGGTGCAGGCGTGGTGTAGCAACGGATGTTGAATAGACTCTGACGTTGCGTCACGTCACGTCACGTCACGTCACGTCACGTCACGTCACGTCACGTCACGTCAGCCGTTGGGTCGAGTCAGATCAACTGTAGCTTCGTCACCCGCTGGTCTCTGTTAGAGAAGGAAGAAATATCACACGTTAACAAGGCGTCTCTGTGGAGAACAAGCTCACCCTTTCCCCTTCTTCCTCTGTTTAAAAAGGGTGAGCTTAATGGGGATCAGGTGGTGACGATCTGCACGTGAGTTGGCTTGATTGCGCCGTTGCCTTGGCGACGCTGATTTGCCACTGGCCTGCTCGTCACATAGTCTAATCGTTTAGCTTGGCAGATAAATGTTTTAAATTAAGAAACACATGTTGGTGTTGTGTGTACACTTTAGACTACCAAGGAGACAATGATTAGACAGCTAACAGGCTAATCGATTAGTTTGGCAAATTAATATGTTTTAAATTAAGGAACACAACTTTGTTATTGCGTGTACAATATAGACTACCAAGGGGAAAAAAACTCCACTCTGATAGATTAGAGCCATGTTGTACTGGGGAAACATTTTTGTAAAATAAATACATATTTATTTTAAATGTTTCATTTGTAAACTCTTGTAGCCTGAACTGGTTGGTATCGTTGGAAAGGGCCGTTCTACCCATTTTCTATTGCCGCTGCAGTACCCGCTCCCCCAGGAGCCCAACCTTCTCCTCAAAAGGCACAACAGCATCTCTTCCAATCACTCCTGCAGGAGCCGAACTTTCCTTCTTAAACTGCCGCAGTAGCACTCACTCCAGCAAAGCTCAGTCCTCTTCCTCCATGGCCGCTGCATCTTCTCCTATCTTCAGGAGCCTTCTTCTTTACTCAACAATACCGTTTCTTGATGTTTTGTTGTTGTATTTCTTAATAATGGAAGTATTTAGATTATTTAAAAAAATCAGTTTTATTATTATTATTATTTATTTATTATTACTCACAGTTGGTCGAGCCTTAAAAAGGAGGCACACCCAGATGAGGTGCCCCGATCCCTCACATTACAGACAATATGGTGGTGTTGTTCCTCCTTGGTGAGATGATATTGATCAACTTGCATTGGATCAGGTGTTGTAGGGCTATAGGGTGGTGGGTTGGGCAAAGTAGATGTATCGGTGGTAAAAGGCAGAGAAATGCTGAGCAATGTGACACTGACGGCTGAATACAATTTTCCAGCCCTATGGAGTCATCGTAATAGCCATATGGTACGGACCTCTGAACTCTGCTCTATTATCTGTTTACCATCAAGGAATGTCTCTTTCCATCCACCGTTAGTAGCCAATCCGTGATTGTAATGCATTCTCTGCCACAGAAGACTTCCCTTGACGAAGGCAAAGCAGCTGATGTACCTGCACGGAGAAAGGGCTAAAAGTCTTGTAAATTGGTATAGAGAGTATAATCCCAAAAATTCTGAGCCCATTGCCGAGCTTTTATCAGCACACAGTGACCATAAAACAAAGGTAAGAGACAGTCACAGGCACAAACATCCACGGATGATCACATCCATATTGAGTATAACATCCACAGGTATAACATACACAAGAACAAATAACAGGTAGGTATCTCAGATAGGAATAACAACTCGGTCATTAACTAGAATGTGAACAACATCAAACAACAACTAGACCTGATAAAGACATGTGGTCTGAGGTTAGTATATACAAGTATGGCTTTGTTCAGACTGTCACCTCAAATCACATCTGTGTATTCAGATCCAATTTGAATGTCCCGTGGTGCTCTATTTAGCAATATCTGCAAGGGGTGAGGAGCTGGGTGTCGGACTTCATCGTCAACAACCCGTTGGATTATCCGAGTCTGCCCGGGTCATGGATTATTCGAGTCTACTCGGGTCGTTGCTGGAACACGTTGGAGAACTGACGGACCAAGGCCTCTACATCGCTCTTCTGGTCCGGGGAGAGCTGCTCCCCAACGTGAACCACTGGTGGTTCCGTCGCCGCGCAGGCCGCCATCTGTTGGGCCACCTACTTCTTTAGGAGATTCACGTGGTAGAGCTGCTCCACCTTCCGTCTACCCGGCTGATGGACCCGGTAGTTGACCGGCCCTAGCTTCTCCAGAACGGTGTAGGGGACCTTCCAGGAAGCCAAGAACTTCGACGTAGCCGACGGGGTTAGGACCAAGACGCGGTCGTCCGGCTGGAGTTCCCGTGGTTGGGTGGGCCGGTCATACAATCGTTTCTGGGTGCACTGGGCCTCTAGCAGATGTTCCTTTACGAGTGGCATTACCCGGTCAATTCGCTCCCTCATCTGCTGTACGTGTTCAATTACACTCCTATGCGGGGTAGGCTGTTGTTCCCGGGTGTCTCGGGCCACGTTCAGGAGCCCCCGGGGCTGGCAGCCAAACAGCAGTTTGAATGGGGTAAACCCGGTGGATGCCTGGGGAACCTCTCTCACTCCGAAGAGAACGTAGGGAAGCATGAGGTCCCAGTCGCGCCCATCCTCTGCCACCACTCGCCGCAACATCCTCTTCAGGGTCTGGTTAAACCTCTCCACTAATCCATCCGTCTGCGGGTGGTACACCGAGGTGCGGAGTTGTTTTACCTAGAGGAGGTGAACAGAAGGAACATCTCCTTGGCGATCGCCTTGGTTGTTTCGTAGGCAATCGCCTTTCGTAGAGGGAGGGCTTCCGGGTATCTGGTGGCGTAATCGACGATTACCAGGATATTTACATTTATTCATTTGGCAGACGCTTTTTTATCCAAAGCGACTTACAAGTAGCTTTATACAGTGGCACATTACTGCAGAGCAATCAGGGGTAAGGTGCCTTGCTCAAGTCATGGCCTTCAGTCATGGCCTGCTGGCACTGAGATTAGAACCGGCAACCTTCTGATCACAAGCCCAATGCTCTAAATTGCCCCCGCCTTCCCCTTGGGTAAAACAAACAGGGTCTTCTCCTCCCCCCGCCTTAAGGCGACACAGTACAGCAGACCATTTTTCACCACGAAGTGCGGCAAGGGGTGAGGAGCTGGGTGTCGGACTTCGTCGTCAACAACCCGTACCTGGTTCCAACAGTTGCGTAAGCGATCATCCTCCCGCTGTTCTTTCCCAAATGATCCACTTTTGGTGACTGGAGGGTTCACCCTCCGGGGCTGGGCGTTCGCTCTCTCTCCCCCAGCTCGTGCGAAAGCTGCGTCCGCTAGCTCGACAACGTCTCCCAAGGAGGTGGGGTTCCTCATGCTTACGGGGTTCCTAAACCGGCGAGGCAGGGTGCGCAGCAGGATATCGACGACCACCTTCTCAGCTACTTTGTGGGCTGTGGATCCCTCCGTCATGAGCCAGAGATGAGCGAGTCTCGACAGCTGGGCGGCCTGCATCCGGACGGGAATTGCTCGTTGTACACCCACTGATGGAAGTGTTGTGCGGCAGCCACCGGTGACAAACCAACCCGAGCGAGGATTTCCGCCTTCAGCCTGTCGTAGTCATTCTGATGCGGGGTTTGGACCGCGAAATACGCCCTCTGTGCCTCGCCGGTCAGGAAGGGAGCCAGTATCCGTGCCCAATCGTCTCGGTCCCAGGCTTCCCTCACAGCGATTATCTCAAAGGTGTGGAGGTAGGCATCGATGTCATCCAACTCGGTCAACTTGGTGAGGTGGAAGTGTGCCGTGGCGCGGCCATCTGGGAGTGGGACTCGAGCGGCATTGGCTTGTGCGGTCTCAAACTGGTGTTCCAGTCGCTCTTGCCGGCGAGTGAGCTGTTTGGTAAACCGATGTTGTTGAGCAGAGATGTCCGTGAGGCAGCGAATGATTTCCTCCTGTTCCGCCATCGGGGAAGAGGGGCGAACAAGAGAGAGAGAGAGCGATTCCCTGCGGGTGAAAACCAGGCTGTATTAGTGAAAGTGCCGTCTCAATATGCCCGCATTCTCCACCACTGTGGCAGGCAGAGACGAGACAGACACAGAACTTTAACATTTTTGCCCTGGAGGGTGGTTTATTGTATATGCAGAGTGTTGTAGATGACTCCCGGAGAGAAGGCCGTGGGGAAGATGGCTCCTCCTCAGTCCGGCAAAGTCGTGTGGGTGCTCGTGCTTCAATGTGGTAAGTCGTGGAGGCGTGGACTCTGGCGTTGCGTGGACTCTGGCGTTGCGTCGAGTCATATAGTGTAGATTCGTCACCCGCTGGTCTCTGTTTGGAGAAGGAAAAATACCACAGGCTAGTAGGGACTCTCTGTGGAGAACAAGCTCTTCTTCCTTTGTTTAAAAAGGGTGAGCTTAATGGGGACCAGGTGGTGACGATCTGCAGGTGAGTTGGCTTGATTGCGCCATTCCCTTGGCGACGCTGATTTGCCACTGGCCCGCTCGTCACAAGAGTCTGTCAACACGCAAAAGTATATCTAAAGGCACAAAATGTCTTATTAGGCTAAGGCTAAAATATTTTTTTTCTGATTTTCCAGATTGCTGTAGAGGTGACCAAGTCCTTTATAGAGTACATTAAAACTCAGCCAATTGTGTTTGAAGTATTTGGACACTACCAGAAGCAGCCTTTCCCTCCACTCTGCAAGGATCTTATCAGGTAGATCTTGGAAAAGATTTAGTTTCCAACTCACATTGAAAAACATCACAGCTGTTATGAAATAACCAGTATTTTTTTCAGCCCATTGCGTCCATGCAGACAACAGTTCCTGAGAGTCATGCCACTTTCCAAACCTGGTGAGAACAATGAGCATTTGATTGATTTAAAATAAAAGAAACAACAATTTTAAAAAATGTTTTTTAATAAAGCTTTTTAGCAAATACTCCTGGTTTTGATGTTGCTGTTTGAGGTCTCTGTGCCCATGTCACAGTTTTTTTGTTGTTGGTGGTGGGTGTAGCCGCAGATAACAATACCCTTTCTGATCGGGAGAAGAACCTGGAGCTGATTCGCTACCTGTTGCCAGAGGTCTTCAATGGGGCTCTGTTGGACTCACTGTCAAGCCACGCCCTCAGTGCAGCAGGCGTGGCTGTTTCCTACCTACTTGAGGGGGAGGAGCAAGCCAAACTGCCGGCCCCACCCTTGTCTATTTGTTCAATCATTAAAGCGCAGAAGCCGGGTCTGTAATGGTTATGAGTGCTTAAGGCCAGTGTCTCTGAAACTCAGCCTCTAGTCTGTATAATGCCCTGGGATTAAATTATTTGATTTCAGTCATATTGTGTTTATTAATATTTTTACTAAGGAAAGAGCAGAGTGAAAACATTAAGAATGCTCCTATTGATTTTACCAATTTTCTCCCTTACCACACAGCCCACCCCCCAGAAATATATATATGTATATATAATAAGAAATATAAATATAAAACCATCTTTAAATAAATTCATAACTTTTTACAAAGGAAAACAACTTAAAAGTTTAGAAATAGAGGAAATAATTGACATCATTGTTAGCCCATTATGTCTTAGTACATTATCTGGCGTTGTATCATAAATCATATATTCCTTAAAGGGCTCATCGGATAAACATTTTCCACAAGGTGGCATGATTTATTAAAGCCTTCATTAAATGAAGTGTAAACAACACCACTTTTGCCTGTCTAAAGCAGCTATGCTTACAGCAACACGTTTTGGTGTATGTCTCCTTTTATTATAATGAGTTACTTCGCACCATCTTACAACTGGCATGTCAAAATCTGTCACAGCAAATAGCGCAACCTAGTAATGTTCTCACGTTGTGTTTGTCAATGACAAGCGCTAAAATCTGTGGAATTTGCTGCTGAAGATCTTTGGCCGCTGATTTCGTGCAGCCCTGATTCTACCCTTAAAAGCTTGATATCTTGCTATTCATTAGCAAATCAATTATCAGTAGTGACAAATAGTTGCAGCTAAACATATTAACGCAAACACTGTATTGACATACATACACACAGCCAAACAACCCTGATAGCACACATACATCTAACAGAAATCTATTCGATGTCTGCATTTACATTTGCTCATCTGCAATGTGTCTGGGAGACGTCTGCTGTCAGATGTCCTATAGAGATGTCTGTAAGATGTCTATGATTTAGAATGGATGTAAAACTGCTCTTTCTAAGATGTTAAGCAGACGTTTTTACACAGCAGATGTTTTCCAGATTTCCAAGGAGTCTCGTTTATAAACGTTGCGTATGCCAATTTTCATGCAAAGGTTGTGATTTATTAAATCACTCAAGTGACGACTAAAAGTTATACAAGATATATAGACATAGATTTCTTGTTCATGCACTGCTTTTAACATTTTATACACTTTGCTTTGGTATGTTGCGTGTTTTAATGTTTAAAAACAGCGAGGAGTATAAGATGCTTTTTCCTCTTAAACTAAATTGCAGAAATCGTGTTATAAAACATATTTTATGTATTTAAAACATTTCTAGCAAGAACAGGGATCAATGGTGCGCACTTGTGATCAATGGTGATATTATTGTGGACACTGTCCATCACATGAATGGAAATATGTATATGCATATGGAAATGATATGCAGATGACATTATGCATAGTTAAACCAGGAATTTTAAGCACCATTTATGGTTATATTGGGGAGATGATGGAGTGGAGGTACGCACATTCCTCCCCCGCCAGGGATTTATAAAGGGAATTATGCACAGGTTCTGGCGTACGCATGGCTTTATAAATCTGAAAACTTTTGTGCATATGCAAAAAATCATGAAGTGATTTGCGTAAACAAGCAGGTTTCTATTTATAGTGGATGGAAACATGCAGATTATGGGCAGTAATATTATAATAAGAACCCCTTCCTATGTAAGAAGGGGAGCTAAATCTGATCGGCTCCATTTTCACATGCTTGCAGTGACAGTCTCACAAAACAAAGTTACTGGGTTCTGTTGGTAGATGCACCGGGGACCTGATTATAGCACATAAGGAAAAAGTCAGATTTTTATCCGATGACTCATTTAATCTTTTGAAATAATAAAGTTTGATGTCCTAAACAAAGATCATTTTGAAATGTAGATTCAAAAAACAGTTGTTTTCATCTGTCCCAGCAGAATTGTCTTCTGAAGTCTCTTTAGTTAGGGACATTACTTGTAAAGCATAAACTCATCATTGCAAAAACGTCATGACACAACATAGACGTGATAAAAATCAGTAAAGTTTTTTGCAACCTGCCCTGTTGCTGTATTCGTTTGTATCATTGTCCTAATATATAGTGAATGAGGGTCTGTAGTTGTCAGTGCCTGAATTTGTATACATACTGATCTAGCTAGGGACTTGATTAATAAACACTGTATGTTTTCCTACCTGTGTTGTAAAAATCTAAGGTTTTAGCTCATCAATATGATTCAGATTATAATTGGACTATAGGGTAATATTTGACCCTAAAACATTTTTGGATGGGTAGAGAAAGTGTCAACTCATTTACCTTAATTTCTCAGGGAGTCACATGATTTTTTCCGGCATTGACAGACTAAAGGACACTTTGTTCCAGGGGCTGTTAGGCCTGTTAAAAAACGGTCTGTGTGTGTGTGCAAGTGGGTGTGTGTCTTTCTCTCTGTCAGTCTCTCTATTCCTTATCAAACAGATGGACATTTTCTGGCATTTCTCTTTGACATATACCAGAAATAAATAGTACTGCATGAGTGAAACAGGGTGTTCTGTGAGTTGAAACTGAGCTTAATGGTGCAGTACTCCCTAAACCTCTGCAGTATGTATGTATCTGTTTTTTAATATTGTTCGTTTCTTTATATTTCCTATATTTCCTTTTTCTGACGGAAAACATAGGTAATGATTATAATACATTATAATGCATTTTAATTAAACCTTATAAATCACAAATAATTAAACTTGAATTTATTTTAAATGTGCATTAGCTTTAATGCCATCAAAATGTGTACCCCCAAGTTGATGAAACAAAACGTTTCAGTAACACATGTAACCTTCTTTCCCTGATGCGCCCAATTCGCATACTATCCATTCTAAGTAGTATTCGAAAATAGAATAAGTATGTCCCAAATCGTATTATGTTGAAGAGTATGCCAAAGATTCCCAAAAGACCTAGTCTTGTAGAAATGAGAACGATGCACACTCTAATGGCTAGTATTACCCAAAACTTACCGCAAGTAGATGGAGTTTACTGACACTACACTGCATTAATAAAAGTAGTAAGCTTCACTGAATTAACAAGAACACATAGGGCCTACCTATTACAAGGTCGAACTCTTGAGTATCTGGCGCACAACGTGATTTCTCTGCCAAGACTACAGTCATAAGTTCTACAAAGACAACCCTCTCACAGTCCATTAAGAAAGATACCAGGCTTTTATAAAAACGTGCATATAACCTCAGAGAGCAGTTGCCCACCATAGCCGTTATTCATTCAGTAACATGCAGGCTGAAAACAAGAATATAGAATCTCGCAAAGGTATTGGCTGTAGCCTAACCAGCAGCTCTACAAATGTCTGCTAGAGAGGCACCCTCATCGACAGCACTGTAAGCCCATTCCATGAGTGACAGGTTAAACATACAGGTTTCGAAAAAGGAACCTTAGTCGGTTCCGCCAGGTTGCAGTGTTCTGCGGGCACAAATGCACCCTAACCGCACATTTCACCTAGGGAATCTCAACAAATCCCTTGGCCACCCCGCCATCAAGGGTGGAGAGAGCAAATGAGCCTGTAAATCATGTGCGTGCCGTAAAGTGTGTTGACCATGATTTCAAAAGCGCATCATGCACTTCCAGGAAGAAGGGCAACAGGGTGAGGTTTTGAATCACAAATAGATAAGTCTATCGTCTTGATACCCGTACTTTCTGTTTCAATATTCTGCTTACCAAATGATTTAACAGGGACATTGAGTTAAAGTTAAATATTCCTTGTGACATGTGCAGATGTTTAGGGATCACTGTTCTTTACATTACTTTATTCATCTGAACAGCAATGTGCATTAACAATGTACCAAGACCTTCCAATCCTGCTCCACTATAACTATAATCTTTTATATAATCCTCCTATTCTCTGATCCATACCCACCGCTTTCCCTTGAATATCTAGTAACCTCATGTGTCACTGAGTATTGATTTTATCCTTTAGTTTAAGATTACCAAAATATTAACTTGATTCTTCTCATTAGTTTTCTTCTGTTTTGTATGTAGTTCCTGCTACCAAACTGACAGCTCTCAAACAACCTACAGCAGGACCATGTCACTGTAAATATGACCTGATGGTCTTCTTTGAAATATGTGAGCTAGAGGCCAATGGGGAGTAAGTATCTAATCTCACCCTTAACCCTTTAACTTTGACTTGATTTCTGGGAAAGATACATTTTTCAGCACTTTAAACTCAAAATGCTTTAAAACATAATTTTTGTTTGTTTGTTTGTTTAAAAGACGTATATGTTGCATCTACTTTCTTATCGAGATAACCTGGACTATGTTTTTCTTGCAGCTATGTTTCATCAGTTGTAGACCATGGAGTCGGCTTGCCATGCCATGGCACTTTCATGTTACATCAGGTACTAGGATTTGTTCTTTGTTCTTTCTTTTGTAATTATCCTTCCTTTTCATTTCTTTCCTTCTGATATTGTATCCTGTAATATTTTAATGATAAGCTTAACACAGTAAAATTTTCTTTTGGTCTGGGCCCGTGTTTTTGAAAAAAGGTTTTCTTAGTCACACAATTCTGAGACAATTCTTTGAAATTTGGGCATTTCCCCTTAAAATTACAGAGATGATCATAGTGAAGATTAATTATTCACAAAGCATCTTAATCTTCAAAAGAGCTCTTAATTTGATGATTTGAGGATATTAGCAAGATCTAGCATTGAGGTTGCGAATTGCAAGAACAGCTCACTCCACCCCTTTCCCCTCCCTTTCAAAGTGCTACTGCGGCTCTCACAGAACGATGTTATCACATTTTTGCTTCTTTGCCGAAGGAGATAACATATTTATTAAACACACTCTTTAACGCAGTTTGTCTGTGTAGGGCTTCTAAATTCCATGCAAGTGGCTCAGGGGTGTATGTTGATAAAAACGAATTCTAAGACAATAAAAACAACACTTATTTTATATACCCTATTATGTTACATTTCTTTCAATAGATCCTCTGAAAATTATACACTGGATCTTTAAGGTCAAACAAACAATTTTAGGAGTAGGGAGGAAGACTTTTAAGAGACTTAAAAGATTATTCAGCAGAGTATAGACAAAGAGTAAAAATAATGATTACAGTGATTTAATCAGAATTGTCTGGGCTTCAAATTAAACAACATTAAAGACAACCAAATGCATCATTTGTGAAATGTTTTACAGTATCATATGAAGGCTCCTCCACTTCCCATAAAAAAACCTACCATTATGTATTGAAAATATCAACAGAATTCTGAAGGCAAAGTGATAATAACCTGTGCAGTGCTTTTTGCCATTTCTTGTCTTCTATTTAACTTCAAGTTTTCCACAAACCAATTTTTATTTACACAGATAGTTAATGCAGCTATAAAGCGCATTACACAGGAATTAAAATTATGTGAAATAATGCTGAACATAACTACAAAAATTTGAACAATATACTAATAAAATTCTGTCTTTATTAAACGATAAAATTTACTGTCGAATTACTGCCAACCAGGTAAATTAACAGTTCCAGGGTTAGGCCTACAGCAAATGTTACCAGATTGTTGTAGTGTAGGCCTATGAAATATTGTTCTCAATGAGATGCGTTTGGAAATATAACAAAAAATCCTGGATTTAAATCCTAGCTCGATGGAACCTAATTAATGTATGCTCCTATGGCCAGGCATCTTTGCACAAGCACTAGTCTTCTCACTTGACGATCTGAACCGAAGTACACTTATATTATTATGATGCGACTGTTTTGAGGTAAACGATAAGAAAAGCACTCACTCTCATTACATCATAGAGTAAGGTTAAATTTGTGATTTAGTAAGTGTCCGACTTCATGCGCGTGCTGCGCAGATCCATCTGCTTAACACGAGAGCTATTCATATAACTCCTGCAATACTGAGCATCACTGCATAATTTCCGACAAACTTAATATTTAAAGCAGTTTTGGATGCGTTAACAGAAGTCTGCGTGTGATCGTGTCACAGTATTGTTTTTTCCTTACGAAGGAGCAAGGAATTTAAACAATTCATGTCATGAGTTCAAATAAAAAAATCAGAGTCACAAACAATGATACTCCAAACATATTTCTAAATTAACTTTAAAAAGAAAAGAAACTAAATAAATGTAATTTGCCATTAAAAACTTTAATCTAAATTTAATGGCTGAAAACAGTCTCAAAATGTACATCATGCATTCAAACTGGAAAGCCTGCCTGAGTAAACAGCCACAGCACAAACAGAAGTCCTCGAAACATTTTTCCACATCATTCTATGAAAAAATGAAAGAATAATGTATGTTTGAATTCTTTAAATAAACTGTGTTGTTATTATTAGCCTAAATCAAATGTTGCTGTGTGTTTTCACTCTCTGGCTTTCTGCTGATGTGGCAATGAATGACGTAGTTTAGAACGGCTTTAATGCACCTTCATTTACACTAAACCTGACCCGCACCAGAGTCGCCTTTGATACTAGGGTCTGACGAGGGTCAGAACCGGCATATTGTTGATCGGCATTGGGTCTTTACCAAGAAATGTAATCCTCCTCAGAGACACCTTAACTAGCCTGTGTAAAGACGCCATTAGGCTTAAGAATACAGGTCCTGGTTTGGTCACCTCCGATGCCAACATTTTCACTGGCACCATAACAAATATGATCGACTGGATATTATTGCATTTGTAGCAACTTTCAAGTTTGGCAGTTTTGAGCATAATAGTTATCTATATTTTATAATAGATGTTAATAAATTATGCACTTTTAAGTAGGGTTGTCAAGGCATAAACATCTTATGATACTATACCAGACGAGCCGAGTCCATATGCAGTATTTTATTTAAAATTCACAACAAACAGATCCAAATCGGTAGGCAGATAGCATAGAAGTGAGGCAGACAGAGGTTATATTAGGCAGTCTAATCCAAACACCAAAGCAAATGGCAATCGAAGTCCCGCCTTCCAGCGATTTGGGACACACCTAGTGTCTCGATGAATGACACACTTAATAAGTATCTTAACCGAGTCTTTCAAAACAGATTTATTTTAGAGATAAAAACGAACCAAAAATGAGAGGGTATTAACAAAGGACATGTGGATTACAGTATATGCACTGAAAATACCCTGCAATAATCTGCTACTGGATTTATTAATGTTACATTACTCTCTTCAATTAATACTTTTACACGAAACAGGTTCAGGTAAAAGTTGCCAGAATTTATTTTCTGGCACTCACACAAAGGCTATGCACGAGGATGGTCCCCAAATTACCTCAGCAGAGATGATGGTTCACATACATCCACAGCACAGCAAACCAAATTGAAGAAACAAAAGAAATACATGCAAATCATAAAATGACTTTCAAAAGAACACCCTAGTGAAACACACTGCACATACGGTTAATAGATGTCTCATCTCTGCCTACAGTGCTTTACCTTCCATCCTCGTGGTATTCACACAGTGGGAGGAGTTCAACAGAAAACAAACAAACAAAAATAACACTAGTCCGCCTGGGCCTCCTTACTAGGCCAAGATACCCTCCTTTACCGGGCAGACTAGAGGAAACATCATCATACATAAAAAAACCTAAAAACAAACTCCAAACAAATAAGGAAATAACAAAAGCAACGATTAGGCCTCACAGAGCCGAAATAGCCGTTGCCGTACTGCAAAGGAAAACAAATCTTTATTATAATTGCATTAAACCCTCATCCCACATTCCCTAATTATACAACCCTTCGTACCCATCTCACTAGTCCAATGAGACACGTCAACTATGCAACAATACATTCACATGCGAGTCGGTGTGTCACCCTCTATTCCTGCCGGCCAGCAACAGACACCCTTTCAACTCTCTCCGGCCACCTTTATCCTTCTCACCACACCCCCTTTCTTGGGCAACTCCCTCGGTCGTACCTGCTACATTAAGTAAGTGCTAATCTGTGTCTCCATCTTCACTGAGCTTGTCTATATTGATTCACAGAAGGTGAAGCTAAATGGTTGCGGTGCACGTGAGGCATTCTTAAAAGTAGAAATATTTTCATCTCGATGAGGTGCCGACACACCACACCACGAAGCAGCATGTCACGACCGCTTCCCCTTAGACTACAATATTACAGTGTACTCTACTGTATGTAACTATAACATGAAACATATTTATCTAACAGGGCATCCAGAGGAGAGTTACAGTTACCATAGTACATGAGACAGGACGAGATATTAAGTGGAAGGAAGTGCGAGAGATAGTTGTTGGTGAGTTTAATCTTACACTCTTATGCCCTAAAACCAGATATATAAAAAAAATAGATTAATTTATGTTTGCTTATGTTTTACAGGACGCATACGGAACACAGCGGAAGCAGATGAGACCATAATAGACCCAAAAGTTCTATCTCTCAACATACTGTCTGCAGGATACTTTCGACCCACACAAGATGACAGGTACTTTACCAGCCCTCATAAATACTAACTTAAATTAGTTCTAGTTCTAGTATTATCTTCTTGTATTCTGGGATTCTTATCTTCCTTATATATTCCAGTACAATTTCTCGGTAGTTTTCAGTAAATGTGTGGGTTATATTCATATTTTGTAAAGCCTGTATCTTCGAGAGAAGTCAGTAGCATGTTCTTTAGTTAGACTGTGTAATGCATTGCTCTTTTTAGTATGATGATTCCATTTAAGTGATTGCAAAACTTCAAGAAACTAGTCAACTTAAAGACGTAATTATGATTATGTACTAATATGTTCTTCCTTCCATGTAACATATAGCTATGAATAATATCTTTTTTTAGAAAAAATAAGTGGACTGTCAAGCTCAAAAGTGACAGAAGCTTACAAGTTTCAAAGCAGTGCACAAAACTTCTAAGTTGTTGTTAAATATTGCTAGTATCCACCCACCTCTCTCTGGTTACTAGCCTTTGCACAAGGAATAGTTAGAAATGTGTTATAGAGTAACATTACTGAAGCAATAATAGAAATATGCCTTAAATCTCAAGTACAGTCACATAACTCACATTTGAAGTCGAAAGATTGTAGAAAGATTGTAGATGTTAACAATATTTATGACAAGAAACATACAGTATGAAAATATACCTTGAGGCAGTAAATATGTGAACCAACTAAACTAAGACAGACAGACCAGGAATTAAAAGATGGTTCTCTAGTTCTCCTCCTGGTTTTTTAAGTCTTTCCATTTGATGTCGGCCTGCATTTGTGTCAATTCCTCATCTATTCATTCCGTCCTTTCCAAAACTCAATTTCTCAGATGGAATGCTCACCAAATCAAATAGTGGATTTATTTAGTTTTCTAAATAATATTTTTATACCAAGCAATGTGAACAGTGTAAAATCAACTTTTTCTTTATCTAACACACTCAAGCAATACAATTCATTAACATGACCTCATCATGGCAGCTATAGACTATGTGTAGTGACAAGTGTAGTGACAAACTTCAGCTGTCGCCAGAAAATCGGGATGTCAGGTTCCGGTTTGCTCTCGCACCATGCAAAATGTCAGTGTTTAGAAGATGTCTTCAAGATCTGCCAAAAATAAGCATTAACAATGTACACTGCATCGTTGATACCTGGTCCCCTGCTCCAACAGAAGGGTGAGCTTGATGGGGATCAGGTGGTGACGATCCACAGGTGTGGCGGCTTGATTGCGGCGTTGCCTTGGCGATGCTGACGCAGTCACAGGTGCTACTCCCAGTCTGTGGTGGAGATTCCCTGGTCGCCAAAATGTTGGAACTAAACACGCAATTTCAGCGGATGAGATCTCCCACTGCGCCAGCCCTGGCAGATGTAACCCTGCTGCAGCAAGCACCACTGACCGCCACGAACCAGCGCTACCGCCGCCAGAACTTTACTCTGGTGAGCCCAGTTTCTGCAGAGAATTTTTAACTAAATGCTTCATGTTCTTTTCCCTACAGCCATTGACGTATTCGACCGAGCCGTCCAAGGTCGCGCTAGTACTTACATGGTTATCTGGACGAGCAGCTGAGTGGGGAACGGCGGTGTGGGAGAATAAACATCCTTGCGATTCTTTCTTTTGAAGCTTTTTCACTGATCGTGTGGTAGCAGGCCGCGAAGCAAGTCTGCAACAAGGGACCCAGTCTGTATCGGATTATTCCATCGAGTTTCGGACTTTACCTGCAGAGAGCAAATGGAATGAAGAGGCGCAGTGGAATATCTTCTTACATGGTTTGAGAGATCGTGTTCAGTGGGAGATCGTCGCCATGGACCTACCCACAGATTTTTCGACCTAGCTCTTCAAGTAGATGCCCGTCTTCGACGACGCAAACAGCTACTACCTCACTCACTGAGGCGTGAGGCTCTGGAGCGTGTCACTGCCAGATCTATTGAACAAGCCAGTCATGCTATGGAGGTTGAACCAATGCAGCTGGGCAGAGCTCGTCTTTCCCAAGAGGAGAGGAATCGGCAGAGAGTCAAGGGTCTTTGCCTTTATTGTGGCAACGTGGGTTACATTTTAAGGAACTGCCCAGTAAAAGACCAAGCCCAGCAGTGGAACTGAGGTTACTGTCGGGTGTACTTTCCCTAGAGAAAACCCAACAAGGTTAAGGCTGTGGTAGATTGGCCCACCCCAGAGAACCGTAAGGCCCTACAGAGGATTCTGGGGTTTGCCAATTTCTAGCGGCACTTCGTTCACAATGTCAGCCACCTAGCCGCTCTTCTGACCGCCTTAACCTCCCCCAGAACTACGTTCAAGTGGCATGATGCAGCCGAGGCTGCATTCGCCAACCTCAAGAGCTACTTTGTTTTTCGGCTCCCATCCTTATAGCCCCTGATTCCAAACGTCAGTTTGTGGTAGAGGTTGACGCATCAGAGGAGGGGGTAGGTGCGGTTCTTTTCCAGCGCTCTCCCTCGGACGACAACAAGATGTACCCTTGCGCGTTCTTTTCTCATCGTTTTACCCCGCCAAACGCAATTATGACATTGGTAACCGAGAGTTCCTGGCGGTCGAATTTGCATTGGCGGAGTGGCGTCACTGGTTAGAGGGTTCAGGGGTACCCTTTATAGTTTGTGCAACAGAAGTGAATCATACTAAATGTCTGGTTAGACAACGATTCTGGTGGCAAACAATGGCTCAAGACATCTGGGATTTTGTATTGGCCTGCACGGTGTGTGCTTGTGGTAAGACGGCTAATCAACCGCCAGAGGGGTTACTTCAACCGCTGGCGGTTCCATCAAGACCCTGGTCCCACATCACGCTAGATTTTATCACTGCAAGGGACATTCTGGATCACTCTCTTATTGATGATTACAGGCAACAGGTTGGTTTCTCATAGAGGAAGGGGTACTGTCATGGTTTATGGATTCACTGCCTCATCTAGCGCTATGTCTTTATGTTTTGATTTGTGCTTGTCTGTGTTGCGCTGATTACTCACTGGTAACAGCTTTGGCTCATCAGAGCGACCAGACTTAAGTTTAGTTTTCTGTCCTTTGTTGTCAGGTCGTTTCAGTTCCTACCGGGTTCTGGTGGTGTCCAGTTCTGTTATCCATGTCTAGCCTTCTATGGTGCTACTCCCAGTCTGTGATGGAGATTCTCCCGGGGTGACTTCTAACACGCTCATGCTGGAGTTATTAACTGGATTACAGTCATTTCTCTCTGCAGTTGTTCTCACACTGAGACTTCTTCGCTGAATCAGGATCACAGCAAGGTCTGCTGTAGAACACCAAAGGACTATTCATCTGACTTGATTTACCTGACTCACTATTTGCCGGTTAAGCAATTTCTAATAAAAAAATATTGTTACACTCGCTACTGAATCCTTCTTACTTTCCCTGACATAGAGCTTAAATTACCTTACCTTAAATATAGCTTAATTCCTTTGTCCCGCTCTCTTATTGGAGCAGGGGACCAGGCGTCAACGATGCAGTGTATATTGTTAATGCTTATATTTGGCAGATCTTTGAGACATCTTGTAAACACTAACATTTTGTATGATGCCATAGCAAATCGGAAACTGACATCCTGACTCCTGGCGACAGCAGAAGTTCGTCACTACGCTGCACATAGTCTATTCTGTTGTTAAGTAAGGAAGACAATTTCCGGGTTCAAGCATCTAATAATTTCAAGCGGGGCTTCAGCCTAAACAGCTGTGAATGATAAAATTTTCTCACATTGCATATATAAGCAGAGTATTTGTAACGTCTCCAGGCTTACGGATTTTCCAACATCAATATTTGAATACATTTTTAAAAATGAATCACTGACTTGCCATGTGGAATTTCATTACGGAGATGAAGGTTAGGATCGTAGTTTTTCTATAGTTTTGCAGCTCGCCATTGTAATAAGAACAGGCTGAGGGATTATGCCACATGCTGAAGTTGACTGGTTTATTGCAGGGGTGAATGGAGGAACAGGTGACCGGTTAAAATCCAAACAAACAGGTAACATCCACAGGTAGGTAATTTACAGCAACAGGTAACATACACGGGTATCAAAAAGGGTCAAACGAGTGCAAAGCCTAAAACAACGATTTATAAAACAGACCTATTTTCTTTTCTAGCTTAATTATATGAACATTTAATTGTTCTAAATTACAATAAATGACAAGGTTAACGGTGCTTTGGTGTAAAACATTTTATGAGATTTTAGGCTAGCCTGCTTCTAAGATAATTTACGACAATTAAAATACACAGTTAAAATAAAACATTAAAAACTACACTAATCAATAGAATTAGGCTTATAAGCAATAGGTAAGTACCTAATGTATTTGCAAAGTGAAATCTTTGTTTGATAAATAGGCATTCTAATGAAAACAGACTACATGCAAGCTTTGCGTGGCAGGCTCCAGGTAGGTTTTGGGGGGCTGAAGGACACTGGTTCTGCCTCCGACAGATCTGTAAAAGAGAAAAATAAATTAAGCAAACATAAAACTGTGTGAGCTTGATTTAAGCAGCCTGAAATGCAAGGTTAGCAGCATTCGATATTAAACCCTTATAAAAACATATCTTTCTCCTCCAATACAGACACATTTTTCTTCACCTAAATAAAGATTATGGTAAAAACATTTACATGTAAACATTAAACTATAATTGTGCCGCAAAAATTATCAGTAATGTATTTCTACATTCGTTTTTTAAACTAAGCTCTTAAAGACTGAAATCAGATTTTTTTTAAATGCACACACAATACAAGTAATCTAAGACAACAGTTCGGTTCACTGCACTAACCCTGTTGACCGCAGCAGTGATGTCTTTCCAAACTGTTTACTTCCTTTGATAATTTGCTTTTCAAGGTTAAAGTTTAAAATCTAAATCTGCAAATTTCCTCTTTTTGACCGGATTACATTTCTCCATGTGGCAAAATCTATGGGCGAGGCACCTACACCCTGAATTTTAGGGGCGCGATATGTAAATTACGATTTTCACAAATAATTTGCACATAAATCATTTTCACATATTAATCATGTTTACGTCCAATATAAATAATTTTAAACCAACTAATAGCAATGAAATATTAAATGATGACAGTTCCTCCGACGATGCTTGAACACCACATTGTGAAGAGAGAGTGTCAGTACACGATCCGTTCCACCTGCACGATCCGTTCACGCATGCGCGTAATTACGTATTAGAAAACGTCATGGTTTTCCTACACTATTTGTACCGTGACGCAGGCGATGAAACGTTTGACGGCAGGCGGCACAACTGGCGGCATATTCTTTGTTTACGTTTTGAAATGTCGCTTACGTTACCATGATTACGATGTGTTTATGTGGTTGCCAATCCAAAATAATAGAGTTGTTACATGAACATAGATGATTTTGGTTTCCTGTGGAATAAAGTATTTTTATCGACTGCAAATCTTCAGTTTCCTCCAAACGCATTTTGCGATTTTGCGATTCATTGCTGTATCATGTCTATTTACCTTACCGTGTTTCGATCTAAGGTCAGTAGTATTGTCAAAGACAGTTTGTGTCGTTTTTTAAATTAAAATCTGATAATACTAGTTGACTTTATGTAGTAATTTATTAGTATGGGCCTATATATAGGCTAATATATCTATCCATTTAATCTAAATTAGTACAATAATCCCTTCAATGTCGTTTACAGAAGCCAATAAGGAACATAACACGCATGTCTAACTAGACTGTAGTTCTTTCTTCATGTAAATTATAAAGTCAGGGGAAACATTACAGTATTTCAAACTGACTTGACAGAACGCATAGTGAAATGAGACCAGGTGGAACGAAGCATAGTATTGTATTTTATTTAACAGTAAAAAATATAAATAAAGTAAAACAAAGCTGCGCAAGCGTGGAACAGATCGTGCAGTGTCGTAAATCGTCGCTAAACGAAATCATCATTTGCGCATGAGCGGTTTCTACAACGTCGTTGTGCGCATGCGTGAACGTATCGTGCGTCGTTGTGCGCATGCGTGAACGGATCGTGCAGGTGGAACGGATCGTGTACTGACAGAGAGTAACCGGAGGTTTTAGCGTCACAAAAACATCAGAAGAAGAAAACGGCGCTTTCAAAATAAAAGTAGAACAGACCACAAAGTGGCACTTTAAAACTACAACGTCTTGTTAACACATAAATATAATACTGTGTAGGTATTAATGCAATTTATCGAACATTTACACTAGGGTCTTTTCAGAATTAAAAATAAAATTTTCAGAATTATCAACCCAATAACACCTGTCCATCTGCACAGCACCAATACAAAAACTGTTGAGTAAAATTACTGAATACAACAAATATTTGCAAGTAGTAGTGACCACCTCTTTTGTAATTTAACCACACTGTTACACTATGTTATTTAAACTATGCATAAAACCATATTGGAAGGATTTGCGCAATAATACAAACAAGGACGCCAATGCGAGTTTTGCAGAGGCCTCGACAGCTGTGTGTACTGTGCTACGTTTTATTCGGATAAAAAACGAATTAATTCCTCATTTGAAACAGTGAACCTATTTGTTCTTGCAGTACAGATTAAGCTATCTGGGTCTCAACGTCACCTTTTCTATACAGCCATCATAAAATGCGTATTCTTATATTTCTCTAGTCCACTAACAAAATTTTATTTTGTGTTTTCCAGACAGTTTCTTGATTCGGACATGCCTAGGTATTTATTTTCTTTCAAATCTCTCCTGCCGTTGTGTCAGACATGAAAAGAATATGTATCTTTCATCTTGTATTTCCCTGCCCATTTTTCCAATAAATTTCCATAATTATTTGCCATGTTTTATCTGTTTGCAATTTTTTTACACTTTTACAAATTACAAAATATTCAGTTATTTCAACCCAGCGTTGTGTCAAAATTGGACAAGCACAACGGTTGGGTTATAAATGTCCCTACATTGGGTTGTTTCAACCAAAATGCTGGGTTGTTTAACCCGTTGTTGGGTCAAATATGAACATTTTCTGGGTTAATTTAACCTAGCAGTTGGGTTTGTCCATTTTCTATCCAAAAGTTTAAAGTGTATATTTCTGAAAATGTGAAAAATACGTGGTCTATTTTCCATGGAAATGCTTTTGAGTATGAAGCCTCTGTTCTGTATGCTTTTGATATTTTGTGGAACCTCTTGGTTGCATGATTTGGCTTTGTATGGGCTATGTTTTGGCTGAATCATTAACAGAAGGTGTGGTACAGATTAAATATACATATTTCAAGAGGACTGATAATTTACCCATATAATGGAGTTTTATAAGCTCTCATGCTCAACAAATTCTGAACAAATTTTACATATACTAATGAAGAATTTATAGTTTTTGAAACTAACCTTCATCACAAATTTCCAAGCAATATTGTGAAACAAACTAAGGTTGCTTGAGGTGATTACTGTGGGTTTGACCACACACCATGAGCTCTCTTAACCTCAATATTAATCATGTATCAATTATTGTTATCACACATGCACGTAGATGTATGATTTTATATTAAATAAGTCAAGTTTACTGGCAGCTCTGCCTTTCCAACATTCTGTGCTTATAATAAGATTTATTTTTACCACTAGGGAGCAGTGTTGATCAAATCGAATGTGAATGTTGTACTGGTTCATAATTTATGATTCATTTCCACTTGCGCAGTGTGTGTGGAGCAGAGCGATCATTTTCAATTCATTTGTATGAGAGCAGCGCTTGACGCTCACGTGTTGCATTATGGGACAGCTGGGCAGAAAAAGGCGTTGGGAGCGGCCGAGAACGTAAAAAAGTTGGTCTCTTCTTAACTTGATGCAAATATCAAGCGACAAACGCCGGGCGACAACCAATCACTGTAAACAGTAGGCAAGCCAAGATTATGACGTATGTTTTCGACTGCTTGCAAATGGTGGATTCATTTCGGGGTGTTAGCAAAAATTTATGACACGACTCAAACCAAATGCGTTTCAGCGCTTCATGTTTCTTGCTGCCCTGCTGCTTGCGGTTTGTTTGTATCCTTGGATAGCACTTCCCTTTGATATTAATATATTTGTACTGTCGATACTAATTTATCTGATACCTAAATCTTTCTGATATCATTAATTTGGCATTCTAAACCAAATTCATGATATCTTAACTCAACTCCGTTAGCATAACGTTAGCTTGTCGCCTGTGCACTGTGTATGTAAGCATGCACGCTCATCAGACCAAGCCCCCGAGATCGTCACCCCTTTCTGTTTATCCCCGTTCTCAATCCCCGGATTTTTGAAAATGACATTACCCATCTGGCACCGCGCAGTTCACCCGCCATCTTTAATTACACATTCATCACACCTGTTCACTGTTTGGTTGTCACAATATTTAGGTCGGACTGTTTCACCTTGGACTTTGTTGAGGGTTGTTGTATCCTGTTGTTTTGTAACGTTTGTCCCGTGGAACAAAGTTTTTTAATTTAATTTAATTTAATCCGATAACCTAGAGACACCTACCCGAGAAAGGCGTAACTATAATCCTTGTTGTTTGTTGCCTGAAAGGATATGATTTATGAAGACACTTACCTGATATGATTCCTGAAGATACTTGTTGGATGTGAACTTGTTGTTAAGTGATCCCAGAAACTTTACCTACTGGCGTCCTCATTCCAATTACCATCTGGTCACATTACAGTGTAACAGTTTACACTTGCCTGTTAGTATGCTTGTTCTGTGTGCTAACTCTCTAAGTCTAAGTATTAACTATTTTTCAAATTCGGTGAATTACGGCTTCCTCTCCTATTATTGCTACATGCACTGCATGCCATATGTTTATCTTAGCCTTCGCATCCAAACTTTATTCAAAGATAGTAAGTGTAAAGCGGCCATAGAAAATACTTTGAATATGAATTGAGCACATCATTTGGTTCCGGTCGAAGATCCCCTGCAGCAGGGAAACTTTGAGATTGTGAGAATGCGCAGTCACAAGTCAAAACATCACTAAACAATCCCAATCACAGTCTTGAACAGGTTTGCCCCACCCAGCGATGCACAGACTGAGAAACCTGCTGAAAGTGCCCTAGTTATTGGTGATTCTATTGTTCAGAACGTTTACTGGGAGCCAGAACCCCTGACATCAAATAAAATTTAAATGTGTAACACAACTTTTAATCATATACACAAACAATAAAACAAACTTAAAATGTCGACATCTCCCTCGCGGTCGACTGCTGGCCACACCAACAAAATAAACCAGAAGATATATCCAGGCCTGGTAGTCTCACACCTTCCCTGTTGCCACTCCTCCGTGAGATATGTGAGACCAGGGCACGCGCAGTTCCCTCACGGCTCTCGTCCTGCCCTGCTCACCACAGTCAAGGATTAGGTTTAATTATTTTTAAAACATTAAAACTCTGTCAGTTCTTTGCCATGATTTCATTACATTTACATTTATTCATTTGGCAGACGCTTTTATCCAAAGCGACTTACAAGTAGTTTTCTGCAGTGGCACATTATATTTGTCATGAAATTAAAGACATGCGCAAAAACAGGTGAAAGAAGCATGATTCTATTCGGCAGGTGTTCTTATAAACAGACTGAGCCAGGGAACTACTTTAACCTTTCACCATAAGTAGCCAATATGGGAAATTCGAAATAAAATGATTTATTTTTGCTGAACGTTCTATGATTTTCATCATGTATTCTTTAATAACAGAATATGCTCACTGTGGTTAAAAAAACCTTAGCCTAGTGTAATTCCTATTTGTTATTACAAAAAAGTAGGCATTTTCCCAAAAATGTTAGATTACTTGACCTGCTATGCTAAACATACCAAGTAATATTAGAACGTGCTCCTACAGTAGTTATAGTAGTCATTAAAATGATTTGTAATTATCCATAATAATTTGCCACTTATTCACATTTTCTTTATGTTGTGAGTAATAAAGAATGGCATTTCTCGCGTGCGATTCTCATTGCACTTAGAATGCGCTTTACACAATGCCTTTTATGCAGTTGGTCGGAGGCAAAATGCTTTGAAAAGTTAAAAGTCCTTGTGTTTTTTTACTTTTCCCTTGAGACATTAATTAATCCATCGGGTTTGTATGGATTACTGAAGTTATGGCTGTGTGCTGTTTGATCCTTCATCTTTGAGGAACCATGAACTTCTAGCATTCTAGAGTATTTAAATGTAAATTGTTGCGATTGTATATTGCCATAAATTGTACTCTTTCTGTCGTTAATAATTATTTTTGAACTTGAGAACCCTATCTCTGATTGTACTTTTAAAATGCCAATGAACTTATGCCCCGTGCATATGGGTATAAATGGAAGTTGGTGTGTGCCCAATCATTCACCTTTTGATCTTCGGAATCTGCGAGGCATTTAATGCTGAGCATTATCTCTCTACTGGACTTTCTACGACACAGAGCAGCAGACTCGTCCCCTTGGCGTTTCGGTAGCGGACCTAGGTGTCAATTAGAGCAAATTTCCTTAAAGGGAACCCAGTGTATAGATATATGCATTGTAATAGCCTTAAACTACTAGCATTTGTCGTTAGAAACACATCAAATATTTTAAATTCTTAAAAAAAGTAAATGTAATACTAATTTTAACCTAAGGAGGCCGACATGTTTTTTTCGATGACGTGAAATGGTTGGACACACAGCTAGGCTGCAAAACCAAACACAGACACACTAATCAAACTCCATTATGGCCAAGACCACTGGTAATCTCCCTCGATCTGGGGCTCCATGCAAGAGCTCACCCTGTGGGGTCAAAATGATCACAAGTACGGTGAGCAAAAATCCCAGAATCACACGGGGGACCTAGTGAATGACCTGCAGAGAGCTGGAACCAAAGAAACAAAGGCTACCATCAGTAACACACTACACCGCCAGGGACTCAAATCCTGCAGTGTCAGACGTAACCCCCTGCTTAAGCCAGTACATGTCCGGGGCCGTCTGAAGTTTGCTAGAGAGCATTTTGATTATCCAGAAGAGGATTGGGAGAATGTCATATGGTCAGATGAAACCAAAATAGAACTTTTTGGTAAAAACTCAACTTGTCATGTTTGGAAGAGAAAGAATGCTGAGTTGCATCCAAAGAACACCATACCTACTGTGAAGCTTGGAGTTGGAAACAACTTCTCATTCTGTCACTCATAGTTGAAGCTTTCCATATACAGTGGGGCAAAAAAAGTGTGTACAGGTTTAGGTTGCAACCATTTGACATCACAGATTTTTACGCAAAAAGGCACCCTCAAAGTAAAAAAAATTCTATGTTTATGAATACTTTGGGGAGACGTTGAGGGAGCACATTGAATGTCTGATTGAGATCGTCCCGGAAATGAATGTCCCGCAGGGACACCACCCACTGCTGACTCCAGAGCAGGAGGCATCAGGCAAGTTGCAACATCTGCCATGAGCGAACGCCACCTGACGGTTGACATATGCTGGGGCTTGTTCCGAATGAGAGGCAGGGGCCTCTACATCGCAAGGCATGCTGTCAGCAACTCCAGGCAATTGGAAACTAACAAAAACAATCCAAGGTTTTTATTTAGCACAGTTACAGTTAAAAAATAGTAAAAACTCAACCTCCAAGTCTGTCCTATGAATTTGCACCAACCATCGCTCCAAAAGAAAGGCTACAGCGTTTTTCACCTATAAAACAGGAAGATTTAATTAAACTAAAGCAAGTTGTAGGTTTAGATGTTGCAATAAGACCCCATACCAACTAAATTATTAAAAGAGTTACTACCTGTTGCAGTTGAGCCCATTTATAACATTATCAACTCGTCAATTAATCTTAGCCATGTCCCAGGACCCTTTAAGATGGCCGTCATTAAGCCTCTAATCAAGAAACCAAACTTAGATCCAAATGAACTAGGAAACTATAGACCGATTTCAAATCTCCCATACCTGTCTAAAATACTAGAAAAAGTAGTGTCCACTCAGTTGTGCTCTTTCTTACAAAATAATGACATACACGAAAAATTCCAGTCAGGCTTTAGACCGCATAGTAGCACTGAAACTGCGCTCGTTAAAATTACAAACGACCTGCTCATAGCATCAGATAAAGGTAACATCTCACACCTAGTCCTGCTTGACCTTAGTGCTGCGTTTGATACCGTAGACCAGGGGTCGGCAACCCAAAATGTTGAAAGAGCCATATTGGACAAAAAAAAATAAAAAACAGCTGTCTGGAGCCGCAAAAAATTAAAAGCCTTATATAAGCCTTATAATGAACGCAACACATGCTGTAAGTGTCTATATTAGCTTTATTACCCCCCTAGTATCAAAATGATAAGTAGGCTACAAATACATAATGAGCATTCATGATTAAATGTTTATTTTCCCCTGCATCGCATCCTGGAGAGAATGACGCACCACGTGACTACTCTGCTGTACGATGGTGCTTTAGGTTTAACTTCCATTATAATTTTAATGTATTATGTTTCGTTGCATTGATGAAATTAAAGAAATACAATAAAGAAATCAGATTTTTTATGTCATTTTTACTTTAGGATTCGGAAAAACAACAAAATGTGCAACGTGCATATGCATCGTGTAATTTCAGACATCCCCATGGATATAAAATGCAGTCCTCTTCAATCCTCAATAATACAATACAATCCTCTTCCCCCAAACTATATACTGACAAAAATCAGTATCATCTGTGAACTGAACGTTTTCCCACGCTTTATTATCTCCCGGGTTGCAACAAAACTAGCAGCAGTAGTGGAGTTTGGAGATGCAATCCACTTCTTAAATTTATCTTTGCGCTCCTCTAATTTTCCACATTGGCAATGAAAGCAAATGATTTGGTCCAAGAACTGTTGAATCATCTGTTCTCCTCAACTATCTTTCTATTTTTCCCCTTGGGATCCATGACACACCCGCCGGTTTGTTCGTGTGTCTGTCAGCCACCGGTCTGGCATCACGCGCGCCGCCGCCGATCTGACAGAAACGCGTGTCGTAGTATATGACGTAAATCTTCGTTGACAGAAATGTTGAAATTAAATATTATACACATTTTTACAACGTTGAAAAACTTTAAGAATGTTTGTCATGTTTTTCCTCCTACAGAAATTATATTTAAATTTTCATATTTTTGAAAAAGCTCTAGGGAGCCACTAGGGCGGCGCTTAAGAGCCGCATGCGGCTCTAGAGCCGCGGGTTGCCGACCCCTGCCGTAGACCATAACATACTTCTAGATCGCTACACAATTATACCTGTATTGAGGGACAGGCACTACAATGGTTCAGATCTTACTTGTCAGACAGACATCAATTTGTCCATTTAATGGAATCATCAAATCTTGGGCAAGTAAATTATGGATTACCTCAGGGATCGGTTCTGGGACCCGTGCTGTTTTCCATATACATGCTGCCCCTCGGAAACATTATTAAAAAACATGGAATTAGCTTCCATTGCTATGAAGATGATACTTGGCTATACATCTCATCAAGACCAGATGATTCCTCCCAGCTATCCAAATTGGCAGAGTGCATTGAAGATATAAAACATTGGATGACCTGTAATTTCCTTCGTTTAAATTAAAATAAAACAGAAATATTACTTATAGGACCAATAACACGCAAACCGAATATCTCTGATAATAAACTGCAAGTTGAAGGATTTACTGTTACTCCAACAAATACAGTAAAAGATCTAGGCATTATATTAGACAGCAACCTGTCATTTCGAAATCACATCTCAAATGTCACAAGAAATGTTGCCAAATTACAAAATATTCTTTGTGTTGCTGACGCGGAGAAGCTTATTCATGCATTTATGACCTCAAGACTTGACTACTGTAATGCGCTACTTAGTAGTTGTCCTGCATCATCAATAAACAAACTACGGTTAGTTCAGAATGCAGCTGCCAGAGTTCTAACCAGGTCCAGAAAATACCATCACATAACCCCAATTTTATCATCCCTTCACTGGCTACCCATTAAGTATCGTATTGACTTTAAAGTTATTTTAATCACTTATAAAGCCTTAAAGGGTTTAGCCCCTACCTACCTAACAGAGCTTCTATCACACTACAAGCCATCACGCTCTCTAATTTTCGCCCAATTTAAATCTAGATGGAAGACACATCTTTTCAGCCGAGCATTCACTTAATGCTACATATGCTAAATAAACCACCGGGAAACTGCTGACATTAGATATTATTTACTAGGTGTTTTAATAACAAGTTAAAATAATCATGTACTGTGTTTTACCTTTTTTGTGTTTTTAGTTTTTTCCCCCTGTAAAGCTGCTTTGGAACAATGCAAATTGTGAAAAGCGCTATATAAATAAAATTGAATAAGCCTCGCAGGTTTTGATTAACAAAAAAGGTGAATGAATGGGCATGCCGCACAAGTCGGCGGCCATTTCAAAGTATAATCAGAGATGATAGGTTCTCAAGTCAAACTCCATTTTGTCAGTCTCAACACAAAGTCGCGAGACCGACAGAAAGGGAACTCATTTACATTTATTCATTTGGCAGATGCTTTTTTCCAAAGTGACTTACAAGTAGGAGAGCATATAACATTTTGTCAACACACTAAACAGTACCGAAAAAATATTAAAGCTTAATCCAGAAACAATGCTCATCCAGAAACAAACTCAAGCATCTTCAGTTTGCCAGACACTGCTGAAATGTTCAATTCAATTAAATTCAATTGAAATGTCAAAAGGTATCAGGTTCTATGGTCAGATGAATCCCAAATAGAGCTTTTTGGCAATAAACACAATTGGCGCATACAGAGCCATATGGAAAAGTACCTCATGCCCTCAGTTAAATATGGTGGTGGGACTTAAATGTGATCTGGGATGACCCAACACATGGTTAAAACTTACATATTACAGATTTTGATACTGTATGAAAGCTGGGTTCAAGCCCTTTCCATATTGGTTTTTAATAGTTTCAAGGCTCATACCTTTTATGAAACAAAAGTCATGGCTGTTTTTCAGGAACATAATTTGGAGAAAAACAGGTTTAAAGTTTAAAATTAATTGATTTTTCACAGCTCTGCTGGCATTAAACATCAGATAGGTTATAGAATAGCCTCATAATTTAATGAAAAAACATCAGATTTCTTAACCCTTATCTGCCATTATCGGAGAGCGACTCGGAGCTGCTACCTTGACCATGGGAGGCAGCACAAAGAAAATAAGTTTTCCTTTCACAAAACTGTGTTGTATTTGTAATGGTTTGTTTTTAATGGGAGCATATGTTTTTTCTTTATATTTTGAGCAAAATGTTAAAAAGTAAAGACAATTTTCACTGCCTTCAGATGAAGGGAGGTAGACATAAATTATAGTCAAGTCGCTGAACTTTTTATTCTTTTCATGGTTGATTGGATGCAATACACCAATCGCACCCTTGTACTTTGTGTTATTTAATTGAACAGCATGTAACCGAGTACTATAACAGAACACAAGAGCGCTTAAAGGACATATGGACGGATCGCTTATTGCTCCCTGAATTCTTTGTAAGTCGCTTTGAATAAAAGCATCTGCTAAATGTAAATGTAACTGCTAAAATAATAATGAAAAGTTATGCATCTCAGCTGTCTTGAGATTCTATCATTAATTCTTTCTTTTCCACTCAAAGCATTTCCTTGGGAATTTATCCTATGTACGAGCTTAATCATCTAGTAATTCTCTGCTAATTTTCATGTCTTAGTTTCATAAATTCATTTTCGTTTTTGTTATAACATCATTGTTTTGCACATCACTGTGGGTTGTAATTAATATAATATCCTAAAGATAAAAGTGCTTTGTTGCATGCATTTATATTTTCTCTGTTCCATTAGAAACACTTATGTTTACATTTTTCACTTTTTAATATGATCTATTTTATCAGTATTAACGTGGTCAAACTTACGTTATGCATTATTAGCTTATGTAGTAGTGACCAAAAGTGATGTCCGGGGACATATTTGTATAGTATTTGCAGTGTAGATTAAACAATTTCGCACGAAGCAAGCTACAAACTACCATTAAAAATGGATTTAAATCAAATATACTGTGAACAAAACAGTATCAAAAAAGCTCAAAAGGAATTATGGCATACATTAACTAAAAATGTTATCAGTTATTAATATTTGTTAATGATTATTTGAACCCATTCCTCCTGGCTTTGACTAAATAAGCTTTCTCATGTGTTCTGTGCGACTTGTCAAGGCTCCTTCTTGAAGCCAAGCTTAAGTTTACACTCCTTTTTTATATCTAAATATAACACCGTTTGCCACGTTTGGACATCACTTTTGGCCACTGCTCTATCTTTTGAAGTCTTCCAGGGTTTCTCTTCCTGTCAATTTTCTTCCTGAGAATACACCTTGGTCTTCATTACAAAAAAAGTAACTGAAGACCATCTTC
This sequence comes from Barbatula barbatula, assembly GCF_947034865.1. Lineage (NCBI taxonomy): Eukaryota > Metazoa > Chordata > Actinopteri > Cypriniformes > Nemacheilidae > Barbatula > Barbatula barbatula. The sequence goes on along the minus strand of NC_136770.1, from coordinate 11,077,450 downwards.
TACCCTATAGAACATTCTACCATTTTGAGGCAGCTTGGGATTCTTCCATGCACAACTCTTTGCTGCTTAACCGCGTCACTCCTAATGGAGACAAAATCTACATGACTCTGTCGGCCTACCTGGAGGTAATCAAGACCATCCAGTCATTTCCTTTAGATTTGAGGAAATTCTTTTGGGGAGATTTGCAGGTGTAGTTGGTTTAGATTGTAGTATACTAAACAGAGGGTTTATAACAGCCTAACCCATTGCATATGTGAAAAGGAGAAACTGCTTTGTAGCTGTAATGATGTTTCTTTTTCTTTATCAAACCATAGTTATTTTAACACTATTGGAAAAGCTCACAATGGTTTATATATCTCAGATGGAGAACTGCACACAACCCACAGTGCTTACTAAAGACTTATGCATGGTGTTCTACTCACGAGATGCCAAGCTCCCTGCATCTAGCTCCATCAAAAACCTCTTCAGCAGTGCCAGTTTGAGGCCATCTGAAGGGTATGTTTTTTTATTTTTACATTACTGCACTAGTGACTTGTACCTTCAAGTTGTAATTTTTTTATGTTTTTCTCTTTTTCTCTGCAAGAAACCGAGTGACCGGTGTATATGAGCTTAATCTGTGCCACATTGATGATGGTGGCAGCCCAGGTAAGACAGTACTGGAAACTTTGTTATATTGGACAGTTTATATTTTAAGGGAATTTTAAATGATGCCTGAATGTGCAGGGATGCAGAGACGGCGTAGAAGGGTGCTGGACACGTCAGTGGCGTATGTGCAAGGGGAGGAGAACCTGGCTGGCTGGAGGCCCCGTAGTGACAGCCTCATCCTGGACCATCAGTGGGAATTGGAGAAACTGAGCCTTCTGCGGGAGGTGAGAACAGCCATTCATTTTCATTATCACACATGAACAATACTGTGTCTAAGCTGTGTTGTTGGTTGCAAATTTTCTTGAAGATCTTACATATTGCCCTCTGTGGTATGATAGGTGGAGAAAACCAGGCACTATCTTCTCCTCAGAGAGAAGCTGGAGTCCACCCTGATGCTGGGCCAGGAGTCGCTGCTAACCTGCGAAAGTGAGGCTCTAACTGAGTCCTCTTCCCCCTTCCCCCTACTTCCTGACACACACAATGAGAGACAAAGGGAGCTGACTGCCAGGGTGAATAAGCAACTAACTACAGGCTTACCAAAAGAGGAAATGTTTTTATATTAAAATCTTATTACTGTGATTCCCAGAAACGAATACCAGGAGCAATACTTAAAGGGATAGTTCACCCAAAATGGAAAAATCTTTAATCATTTTCATTCCAAACCTGTTAGCCTTTGTTTTTTTCTGCACAACACCAAAGAAGATATTTTGAAGAAAGTTGGTAACCACACATCATGGACCCATTTGACTGTATGGAAACAAAACATCTCGGTTACGGATGTAACCTCGGTTCCATGGGAACGAGATGTTGTACCGAGACAATAGGACTTGAGAACCTATCATCAGTATACTTTGAAAAGGCCAATGAACTTGTCGACAACCATGAAGACTGTTCCAAAGTTTAGGAGCTAAATAGGAAAAGGATCTGCCGCCTGCACTTGATCTTGAAAATCTAGGTATTACCAACTGACCTGACGCCTGAGAGCGTAGTACACGTGATGGACTGTAATACGTGAGAAGTTCACTCAAGTAGTGAGGAGCTAAACCATGCAGGGCTTTATAGGTAATAAGGAAGATTTTAAAGTTAAAGTTAATGCGATGCTTTATAGGTAACTAGGCACCGTGACATGCTGGGGAGCTGTGACCAGGCCCCCAGACATCGTAACGGAGTAACTAGTGGGGAGATCTGCTTCATTGCCCTGTGGGGTGGAGGTTCTGTGGTGGGCAGCACGGCTGTCCTGCCAGAGTCAGGGCCCTGGGGGGGGGGCGAGCGGGTCTGCTGACTTACCTGCCTTAAGTCTTTGCTGCCAAATGCACCATCGCATGGAGAGTGCGGAGGGCCTGAGAAGGGCCGGCTTGATGTGGGACCTGGCAAGAATTGTGCGGCTCGACAGCAATCGTGTGGTTGCAGCTGTGCCCGATGTCGTGGGTCTCCCCGGCTGGCTCCTGCCATGGCCGCTTCCTGGGCTGCTGGCAGGGAGTTGATGTCCTCCATTGAAATCTCCATGTGCGGGGGGGGGCACCTGAGGGGGGGCACCTTAGCCGGGGGCGGATGTACGGAGGGGCAGGGCTGCTGGGATGCAGACGCTGTCCAGGACCTTGACCTCCGTCTGCTACTTCGTCGAAAGACTCGAAAGTGGTCTGTGAGAGCGAGGTCTGTGAGCCTTGTGCCACTAGAGCATTCTCTACCTGGGGTACAGACATAGCCCTTAGCTGCTCCAGAGTCGAGGAAACGCGCCGTTGACAGTTTTCGTGAGCTCTTCATGCACTGCCGGGAAACTGGCACCGGGGTTCCGTGTCCAGGTACCAGGAGTCCGGCCGTGATGCTTATGGCGGTCCAGGCAAGCACTGCTGACATCTCCACGTCTGCCTCATCCTGGGCTCAACCCGCCGTAGATGCAGGGAGTCCTCAGCGTCTAATTTCAGGAAATCGCTACCCGATGTTGCAAGCCGTGGATCCGCTATGGGACTGTCTGGCGACGCCGATAGGAGCCAGGTTTGGTGAGCGGGATGGGGCCTGGCGGTCCGCGGCAATGCTGCGACAGAGTTATGCCCATCAGGACTCCCATATCACCACCGCTGCTCACTGCCGCATCTGGTTTGTTTGCCGCTGTTGGGCAGGAAGCTAACGGTGTAGTTCGTGTCCAAAACAAACACGGCCAGCCGTGACCCCAATGCAGTTACCACGAACGCTACTTCAGCATTCCGAAGACCCAAACATGTGACGCAGGTATTTTGCCTGTCTGGCTTGAGGATGGTGCAGTTGCACCCAAGACTACAGTGGCGAGACATGCCTGGCGACATGTTCATGTTGCAGGAGAATTTGCTCTTTTAGAAAATTGCTCTTTGAAGACACCTCTGACCAGCTACTGAAACGCCCAGACAAGTTCCCCTGCTCTGCGTTGTAGATCCAGTAGGAAGAATCGCAGATCGTTTATTGCGCATAACCCTCGCAGGTTCCAAAGAACAAAAAAGGTGAATGAATGGGCATGCCATCTTCCCTTTTATAACCGTATGGACGGGGTGGAGTCCATTCGCCAAGTTCATTGGCCTTTTCAAAGAATAATCACGAGATCAAACCCCATTCTGTCAGTCTCGACTCAACTTTGAAAGACCGACAGAAAGGGAACCACAGTCCTGAACATATGTTCTTAAGGGTTCCACCAAAGATGCAACACAGGATAACAGAATTTGTATTTTGGGTTGAACTAAGACTTTGCTTTGTGAAATTCTAAACAAAAATATGTTTTTTTTTCAGTTCCTTTTTAATTACCTTAAAGAGGACTTTGTTGTCATATTCTTGCCCCAACAGTGTCTGCGATTACTTTACCACACCTTCAACAGGGATTACAGCAATGTGTTTGTTAGTGCCAGCAAGAGCAAGGTGAAGATGTTAAAAAGAATGTTGTACAATAAATGATTTTCAAATTTCTCCGTTTTTTTTTCTGACAGACATGATTGGTACATACAAGTTTTTTTTACAGCTGTTTACACTTAAACAGAATTGTGCATCAGCAACACAAAATGTTTTTATTTTTTGTGAGTCACTTGTCAATCTGGGCATGTCTGTTGTTTTATGTGTTTAACGACCTGTTTTGGTGTGTTTTAGTTGAGTGAGATGTCATTAACTCTTCTGAAAGAGTCACTGGGTGCTGAGAGCACACTAACACCCTCCTCCACATGTCCTTCACTCCTAGAGGAACTCAGGTCAGTATTTTGTGACTGCTGTCTGGTTATAAAAGAATAACCAAATGCTTCAAGTCAAACAAATTTCTGCAGCCTGAAGCATTTGCAAAATTAAGTGCTGTTTTCAAGCAAGCTTTTGGAAAACTGTTTAAGATAACAATGGTTACATTAACTAACTACTCTTTTGTAATAGACCTCCAACACATCGATCACGTGCTGTCAGTCCCAACCCTGATGCCGAAACAGATGGCAAGAAGTCTCCTTCAGAGTCCAGACCAAGAACCCACACTTTTGTCCCAGACATTCATGAAATACGTATCAGGTGAAAATCTGACCTATAAAATACTGTTAATAGTTGTAGTCAGTAGTACAAACATGTTTTCAATTTAACATTGTTAAAGGACCAGTTCATCCCAGAAATTTAATTGGCCTATATTTTACTCACCCTCAAGCCGTCACAGGTGTATATTATACATTTATTAATTTGGCAGATGCTTCTATCCAAAGCGACAAGTAGAAGAGCATATAAATATTTTGTCAACACACTAAACAGCACCGTTTCTTTATAAGGCCATGCTACTAGGAGTATTAAAGCGGGGTAAGCAAGGGAGAGAATGAATTTTTTGCACAAGAAATGGGAACGCTAAAGCTAATTATTTTAAAGATTGTCTTTCTCAGGATTTTCATAATCTCAAGTAGTTTTAGAATCAGTTGAAAACACTTTTTAATAAAACAAATCAAAGTTTTAAAAAACATTCATTTAAATAATCACACTAATACTGAACCTACACTTACTGCCCAAGCCTTCTACCAGTATTTTACCTCTATTTGTGGCTCACAGTCTTTTGATTATCATACTGTTACTTGTTCTCCAAATCCCATTACACTTTAAGGAAAATTTGCCTACTGATGTTTTTTAATATTCTAATTGATTAAAAAAATTACAGTAGTGGTAGCCCTGATGGCCAGGAACCTAAATTAGTTAAAATAGCTTCTCATTTTCTAATGTATCCTATTGCGGATTTATTTAATTTGTCTTCTTGATAAATTGTCATCTATTGGGTTGACCAGAAATGCCTTTCTTTGATTTAATGCTTATTTGCAAAACAGGCATTAATATGTTGTTTTCCTAAGTTTTCAGTCTGTGTGCTTGAGAGTTGAATCACCTGTGCCTTAAGGCTCTACTTTGGGGCCATTACTTTTCTCTATCTTTATTAACAACTACTGTCAAATCTGTCAAGATTGTTATACCACTAATTCAGATCTGTTGCAAATATAAAGTTATTTTACAATCTGGTTTTGACTTGGAATGGCTTCTTACCAATATTCTTCCATTCAATAAGAAATCGTCTTACTGTACGATGTTTGGTTCACAATTATTTCATTAGTTGCCTTTCGATTTGAATATTTCTTTTGATGATGGCTCACCTCTGGTCTTTTAAATATTTGTTTGGATTTACACTCATCTTACATTTAAGTCACACATTAATTATATTGTCATGCTGTTGTTTGCGCTTGCTGTATTAATTGTCTTACTTTTAAAGTAAGGAAATAATTTTTACCTTTATTCATTATACTGATATTGTCTATCATAATACCTCTGACACCTATCTGAAGCCTCTTAACATGGTTTATTACTCCTTATGTAGATTTGATTTAAGGTGTCCATATCGTACTCATTGCCTTGGTTATGTAACATGAGGGTTCGATATGTGGTGGTGGATCACTCTTTCTGAGAATAGACAGCAGGATGGAGACGGATAACTTTCTCAAGCCGTACTTTATTTATTAACTCTCCTGTTTCAACTCCCCACCACTTCACTTCCTTGTTCTTGTACCGAACTAACCAATCAGAAGCTGGAACTTAGACTGAGGTAAACGTGATGGATTCAGAGAAGCAGATTCAACAGAATATCCTGACTGCGTTAACTATGTAAACATGTAAATACATTTCTAGTAAATTAACTCAACCTCTAAACCTTACATTTCCTCCCCCTCCCACAAAAAAACGTCCTCGTTTTTCACCCACTAAATAAGAAAACCAAGTAACTGTAAACAACAACATCCAACAGTGTCACTTCAGAACATGGTCTCTGAGGAATCTGGGAGGTCTAACTGGATGTTTCCCCGAGCGTACAGAAGAACCAGAACCTTGAGGAGTGGAAGAGGGGACAGCGTCAAAATAGGGTACTGAGCCAGAGGGGGGCAGACCAAGACTGAGTCAGGGGAGAGTGGGATCGGGGCTGCGGTCGTGGTTGTGGATAAGTACTGGAGGGGCTAATGAGAGAGTACCACTGTGGCCAGATTGCTTGTAGCTCTTCCTTGCTACCCACTTTGAAGGTTTGAAGGGCAAAGCACCTGACAATGCAGTCAAACGAGAGAGGTGAGGCTGCAAAGGGTCACATGTAGGTGTTTTATGTCCACAATCTGGCACAGGAGCATGGTAGGGTCTGAGACGGTTGTATCTGGGACTTATCAGACGGCTCCAGGAGGTAGTGAATCCTGTACGTCACTTCAGGAGAATCCACATCAGAGCCAAGGCACTCCAATATTTCATAGGGGCCTTTCCAGTGAGAAGCGAGTTTTTTTTTTTTGCTGTGGTGGGGTCATTTAACCAAACAAGGTCTCCAGGAACATAGGGAGTGTGCTTAACACTCTTGTCATACTGCCATTTCTGCTGACTGTGGGCACAATCTCTGTTCCATTCAGCAGATCTGAAAGCGGACTGAAGTTTCTGTGTCAATTTTGCAACATAGTCAGCAGGAGAACCTGTAGTAGACGAAGATGGTGTGTTGTTTGGTACTAGCACGTTGGCAGGCATCCTGGCTTCATGTGTGAGGAAGAATGGTGTAAAACCTGTTGTAGGGTGAGGGTTGGTATTGTAAGCCAAAGCAACTTGATTGAGGCAGTCATCCCAATCACCAGGCTGTTGAAAAAGTGTCTTGGCTAACTGATCAGTGAGGGTCCTGTTGAACCTCGCAATCATGCCATCACACTGAAGATGATATGGACTGGTTCGTGTTTTCTGCAGGTCAGACTCAAATTGACGTCCCTGATCAGTGTGAAGCATTTCCGGGATGCCATGTTCACAAATTAACTTTTCAAACAGACATTTTGCAACCGTTATGGAGCGCTGGTCTGGAATGGCATAGAGGTTCACATACTTGGAGAAATAAAATTGAACAACAAGCACATACCTATTTCCACGACTTGTGATGGGTAGCTCAAGAATGTCAGCTGTGACCTTTTGGAATGGCTCAGTAGCAGCAATTGTTTTCATTGGAGCCCTCTGATAAGGTGTGGGACTCCGTCTTGCATCACATGGAGTACATTGCTTGCACCACATCAGACAGAATGTGAAGCACACTGTGAGGAGGCTGGAAGAGGCTGAGGTCCAGTATGTTTACAGCAAACTAGCTGTGTATCAGTACTGCAGAGGCTGTGGTGTACAGACAGAAGACTAGACAGATAGCATTGAGATGATTGCGGCCATCCTTGTGAATCACAGTCCAGTCAAAAGGATCAAGTTCAAGAGCCCAGCGTGCACGGCGACCAGTTCTGTCATTGTCAATGGGTATTTTCCTAAGACCCAAGAGAGGTTGATGGTCAGTGACAATAACAAAGGGCTGTTTATAAAGGTAATGGTGGAAATGTCGCACGGCCCAGACAATGGCCCAGAGTTCTCTGTCATATGTTGACCATTTTCTTTCTGCTTTTGTAAGGACATGACTAGCATAAGCAATCACTTTTTCTTGATTCCCTTGTCTCTGAGCAGGCACAGCACCAAATGCAGAGCCTGAAGCATCTGTGTAAAGTGAGAACGGCACAGTAAAGTCAGGGAATGTAACCACTGGAGGGTTTGTGAGTGCATGTTTCAGGTAAGTGAATGCATCCTGACATTGAAAAGTCCATTGGAAATGTGCATTCTTCTCTGTGAGTGTGTGTAGGGGGACACTGTGATGTGCATAGCTTCTGATGAACTTGCGGTAATATGAACAAAGTCCAAGAAATGCTCTTTCTTCTGTAGCTGACCGTGGAATAGGCCAGTCTTGAACACTTTTCACATTTCGTGGGTAGGGCTGAATGCCATCTTTGGATACAACATGGCCCAGAAACTGTACCTGATCTCTAGCGAAACAGCATTTTGAGGGATTCAGCTTCAGGCCACTTGACTGGAATCTGTAGAGAATTTCTTCCAGGTGCTGGAGATGTTCACCGAAAGAGCAGCTGTAGATGAGGACATAATCCAAATACACTAGACAGGTTTTCCAAGGAAGACCATGAAGTACCATTTCCATCAAGCGCTGGCATGTGGCTGGAGCGTTGGTGAGACCCATTGGCATAACTTTAAAGTGATAAAGGCCACTACCTGTTGTGAATGCTGTTTTTTCAAGGTCCTTCTCATCAAGCTCAACTTGCCAGTAGCCATGTTGCATGTCCATTGTGGAAAACCAGGCAGAGCCCGATAAAGCATCCAGTGCATTGTCGACTCTTGGAAGAGGGTGGTAATCTTTGATTGTAACTGCATTGAGTTTTCTGTAGTCCAGGCAGAAATGCCATGTGCCATTTTTCTTGCTCACTAAAACACCTGGTGCAGCCCAGGGACTGTAGCTGTCTTCAATGACATCTGCCTTCAACAGGTTTTCAACTTGAGTTTGTATTTCAGCTCTCTGTTCTGGTGTCACTCTGTAGGCTCTCTGTTTACTTGGTGTGGCATCGCCGGTGCGGATTTGATGCTTGATGATGCTCGTGCGACCTCTGTCCTCTGTGTGTTTACTGAATACTGCTGAGTATTTCTTAAGTAGTGATTTCAGAGACTGCACTTGGGAAGGTGAAAGGTCGTTGACATTTATCTGGATAGATGGAGCTAAATCATGCACAGGGGAGGTTGCACAACAGCTCCCTTCACCTGATATGATGTCCACAGATGAAGCAGAATAAAACTCACCCTGGTGTTGACCTGAATGCAACTCAATGTCATCTCTGGAGGGATTTATGACTCACACAACAGTTGTGCCATTTTGAACCTCACTGAGAGAATGTCACACGATGGGTTGGGCATGAGAACACCATAGTAATCAGTTGTCATGGGAGAAGCAGGTGTAGCTGCTGACACCCAGGCTGTGATGAGGGGTTTCACTCATTGCTGGAATCTTAGTGGGAACTAGCACAGACACATTACAGCAGGCAGCCACTTCGTGTCCTTTTGGGCAGGAGAGGAATTTTCATGTCCCAAAGTTGCAGCACTTTGTTTTTGATGTCAAGGAGGGCATGGTGTTTCCGCAGAAAATCAAAACCAAGAATGACTGGCTGGCAAGCACCTCTGAGAATTTCGAAGTCCTGTTGCCATACCTGATGTCCAAGTCTGATCCCAATCGTTAACTTGCCTAAAATGTCCAAGCACTGTCCATTGACTGAGCGAACTGGCAGAGAGGAGGGTGTCATGGGGCGTTTTCTCAATGCTGGATCTTCGCTCACAATAGAGACAGTAGAACCAGTGTCGATTAAAGTGCACACTTCAATGTCCTCAACGATAACCAAAACTGTGGAAGAGACAGAATCATCAGGTTGTGAGTCAATCTTGTCAGGCATCAACTTGGGGGAGTCATTCTAGTGCTATGAGACAGTAGATGTTTGCCCCCCAACAGCAGCTAATGGAAGTTTCCCTAGCGGTTGGAGCCAGAGTGTGGATATCTTTCAGGAGACTGGAAGCGAACACTGCCTCTAGTGTGTGGACTTCCATCTCTGTTTCTCTGTGGAGCAGGACTAGGGCCGCGTCTGTATCTGTTTGTGTCATCATGGCGATCATACCTGGAGTACTGATAAAATTGGCGTGAGGGAGAGCGATGCCGGTCACGTCTGTCATTGTCATGCCACTGACGGTCTCTCCGAGTAACAGGAGAAGGAGGACAACGTTCATAGCGGGACTCTGGATAAGAACGATAATGCTGCTCAGGTAAGTAATTGTCTCTGCTGGGTTGGCTGTTATGGTAAGGTTTTGGAGAGACACTGCGTGCACCGTATCGAGCATCGTTGGAGTAAATCCTTTCAGATTTGGAGTCTACACGCTGAGCCAGGTAACTGTGCTTCTCTGGTAACAGGTGTACTTCACTTTTTAAGCTGTTGACAGTAAGAGTCAGCTGCTGAACTGCATGCAGAAGCGTGTCACAAGACGAGTGATGTCTGCACTGTACACATCCAGACTTTCACCTGGTTTACGAGGTCGAGCATTCATATGTGTCCGGAAGAATGGCAGAGAGTATATTGGTCCAAAAACGTCCCTGAGTTTCTCCTTTACTAGTCCCCCTTAGTTGAAGAAGGAAGGCTGTCCCAATAGAGAAATGCAGCATCTGCTAGGCGAGGAAGCCATCACTGTAGGCAGATCCGTATCAGTCGAACTCATAGCCTGCACTGCCACTTCGAAGCGTCGGGACCAGCTTGTGAATGATTCAGTCCCATCTCCTTTAAAAGCAGGTGGAAGATCAATCTTCAGGGCACTGGAGACAGCATGTGTGGCTTGTTCGCCGTGTGGCTTGTTCGGAGACAGCATGTGTGGCTTGACATCACGCCGTCCTTGTTCGCAGTAACAAAACTCACCAAATGCTCAAAAGAAAACACAGCTGCCACCAAATGTTATGTGAGGGTTCGATATGCGGTGGTGGATCACTCTTTATGAGAATAGACAGCAGGATGGAGACGGATAACTTTCTCAAGCCGTACTTTATTTATTTACTCTCCTGTTTCAACTCCCCACCACTTCACTTCCTTGTTCTTGTATCGAACTAACCAATCAGAAGCTGGAACTTAGACTGAGGTAAACGTGATTATGTAAACATGTAAATACATTTCTAGTAAATGAACTCCACCTCTAATCCTTACAGTTACATCTTAAAACTAGAAGAACATTTCATTGGTTTTTACATCTTTATGGGGCTTTAAGGGTTTGCCGGACAGGGCTTAAGCCTTGTCCGAGACTAACTTAAATGTTGTGTCTTAATCGAAAACAACTTGCACTGACATATCTTAAAATATATAAATGTGATTGTTATGTCTCAGGATCCACCTGTCCACCAGCAATGTTTTTTTATAAAGTATGTTTTTAAAACGACTTAAATATCCTAATTTAACCAAGGCTTAGTTTTGGCTTAAGCTAATGCATGTCCGGGGTTAACCACCCCTATATGTGTTAAATATGTTTGTCCTTGGTATTTGACACAGTACTTGACCCTGTACCGATCTTCTTACTCACTTAGACATGTGCAATTTCATCATAAAGCTCCCAATGATTGGAATAATCTTCCTCAATCTTTGAGATCGGTATCTTCTCTATATTGTTTCAGGCTAGCCTTATTTTCTTATCTTAAAATAACTTGTATATGTTTTTGATTTAATTATTCTCTACGTCATACAATCATCTAGTTTTTTGAGAAGTTGATGATGTTAATCTTGAGAAGCTAGCACGTTTTACAGTGTAAAGAAGTCAGAATGCAGGAAATAGCATGTTACCTCCACTTTAAGCGGACCACAATCTGAGTTATATTCAATAATAAAGCAATACTCCCCAAGAAGCATTGTGTTACAGTGCATTTTATAACAGCTTAGGCGCGTTTTCAGGCATGACAAAGCTTAGCTGTTATAAAATGCACCTTTTTTCCCAGTGCTTTGTGGGGCTTATTGCTTTTATTAAACGTTTTTTCTGATTGGCTCAACCAATCTGAATCAGGGAGTAGAACTTATAATAGAGGGTATGCATTAACATAATTTTACCATGTGAACCCACCGGAACATAGCTCCTTGAGTGGCAAAACATTCAGCAAAATACCTGCTTTAATTTGGAGAAACAAAGAAACCGAAACTAAAACTCACAATTATTTGCTGAAATTAAAGGCAGTTGGACTCGACTGTGATCCTTACGACTTATGTAGGAACCAGGGGCCTGATTTATAGAAACCGTCTGAGGCAGGATGAATAAAGACAAAACTGAATTGCAGTGCACATACTAAATTTAATTTTACGATAAATTCTCAAAGTGTGTATGTGTGATTCATAGAACGAATATATGTACAGAAAATGGTGCACGACTCTCTTTCAGCTGTGAAATCTATAAATTGATCCTGAAATTTATCTTGAAATTGCACACAACTGAACAGTTTCAGATCTCAATGTCTGAATGAGCCCCTTTCAACGTCCAAAGTATATACGGGCAGCAAGTATGGCTTATATTTCCCAAAAACTTGCAGCACTCGACAAGCAAAGGTGCGTTCGTCTGCTCAGACGATTTTCCACGTCCAAGTGTTTTTATAGAACTGAACGTTCCCGTGGATTTTCGAGTAGGCACACTCTAAGATCATTTCTGTGTGTGCACACCCTTTATAAATGAGACCTCATGTGTCCTTGGACACTAAAATGTGCCATGGAAGTAAGTTTCCTGATATTTACTTTTAGCAAATTGCAGCGATTCATTCACATTTTTTTCTATCTTTAAGCGGTCTTTAAAAACAAATCTCTGATTTTGATCTCAATCATTTGCAACAACTTTTTCCCGTTCTTAATAGAGTTCACATTGCGGCAAACACTGATGCATTCAGTATTTCTGCCACTCAGTGGGCGTGACTCGCTTGACTTTTGTGTGCAGTGACGTCACTTGCATCCCCTCTATTCCCTGGGTCCTCCCAGCTTGGTAATGGTAGTGGATAGTGGCCATGTTTTTGGAGCTTGGAGGGTTAACACAAGTCTTCGGAGGCAGAACAATGGGGTTTTGTAACACAAATGTTTATATTTGAAAATGATTAACTATAATTTATGGCTTCACGAGAGAGTTGATTTCCAGTTGAAGGCTGATCGCTGACCCAACATACTGTATTATGTCCTTTAAATAGATTTCCTCAGATGTTTTTCTTATTTTAACTTTAAATTCGTGACCATCGTTTACTTTTGCTGTATCCTCTGTGCTACCTCGTGCGTCAATACTCAGTTGAGCTTACCCTTCAAATGTGGCTTACGTCAAACGTTGGGTTAGAGGTCAACCTTCAGCCAGAACTCAACTCTATTGATAACACGCATATTGCCGTTGCTGGAAGCCATAGATTATACTTCTTTGACTAAACTTTTGAAATATAAATATGTTTGTTACAAAAACCCATCCATACACTGAAAACAATTACTTTCTAGAATTTATTTAATAAAATACTAAAAAAATATTGAAGTGTCCATCCTCTCTCAAGGAGTGTGGTTCCAGAGCCCAAGCCATGCGTAGAGGTGATCTCTAGTCGGAACCTCTTAACCTCACGCACCATCTCAGGCTCCTTCCCCGTTAGCGAGGTGACGTTTTCCTCAGTCGGAAAAAGGGTGGCTTGCCCATTTCAGGTTGGTGGAGAGTTCCTTCCTCAAGTGGAGGAGTTTAAATATCTCGGGGTCTTCATCACGAGTGAGGGAAGGATGGAACGGGAGATTGACAGATGGATCGGTGCAGCTTCTGCAGTAATGCGGTCGATGTACCGGTCTGTCGTGGTGAAGAAAGAGCTGAGCCGCAAGGCGAAGCTCTCAATTTACCGGTCAATCTACGTTCCTACTCTCACCTATGGTCATGAGCTTTTGGTCATGACCGAAAGGACAAGATCCCGGATACAGGCGGCTGAAATGAGCTTCCTCCGCAGGGTGGCTGGGCGATCCCTTAGAGATAGGGTGAGAAGCTCGGTCACCCGGGAGGAGCTCGGAGTAGAGCCGCTGCTCCTCCACATCGAGAGGGGTCAGCTGAGGTGGCTTGGGCATCTGTTACGGATGCCTACTGGACGCCTTCCCCGGAAGGTGCTCCGGGCCCGTCCGACCGGGAGGAGACCCCGGGGAAGACCTAGGACACGCTGGTGGGACTATGTCTCCCGGCTGGCCTTGGAACGACTCTGTGTCCCCCTGGAAGAGCTGGAGGAAGTGTCTAGGGTGAGGGATGTCTAGGCATCTCTGCTTAGACTGAGCGGAGCCGTCTGTTGGAACCAGGCCCAGTATAGGTAGAGTCATCCCTACTCAGGTAGATTCCTGTACTAGGGCTAGTGCCCCATACGTAGTGACTCTCCTCTGGGTCGTCCCGTGTGTTGAATTCCTCACTCCTGATTTCCCGATTGGTGAATCTGTGACCTCCCCGCCGGTGGTAGTCCCACCTGGATTTGTCCCCCTACTCGGGCTGACACCTTTTGTTGCATGTTGTTCTCCCCACCGGTGAGACCATGTTAGTGTCTCCACATGTAACCTCCCCTCTGAGTAGAATGTGGCCTCCGTAACACACTCTTCAAAGAGGAGAGCAGTGTTTCCCCAGTATTCGGCTCCGGACAGCTCCTCGCTACAAGAGGTGTACGCCACTGTCCGTGATTTCCGTCAGTACAGGCTTCTCAGTATGACCACTACTATGTTACTGGAAGATTACATCTCGCAGGTAGCACTCTTGTGACTCGCTAGCCTAGTCAGGGTCGCTCCGCTGGAGGTCGTGATACGGTGCAAGCGTTGTGGCGTATAGATAGATCCCCAGTCATTCTCTCTACACAACGCTGAGAGACCGACTGAAGGGTCTTCATGCCACAACACTGCGCCGAACCACTGCAGCGAACGGGAGTGCCCTCTCGGGTTCCTCAGTACAAAGGGTGAGTGAATGACCGCCACTATCTTCCTTTATACCCGTATGTACGGGGCGGAGACTGGCGTGCGCGTGCCATTCGCCAAGCCCATTGGCGTTTTATAAATTAATCTCGGAGATGAGAGGTTCTCAAGATTAAACCCCAGTCAGTCTCTCTACACAACGTCTCGTTCCCTCCATCAGGGAACGGAGGTTACAGACGTAACCAAGACGTTTTCATCAGTCCACCAGCAACACGGTTACGTGCTTCGTCGCATATTCTGAATTACTGGTTACACATTGCATAGTTTTTTTATATTGCATAGATTACAGTCATATCAATATCAATGGCACATTAAAATACATTCAACAGTTTTAAGATATCTGGAATAGCTATCCTGAGAAGAAATTAAATTATTTTATTTGACCTCAAATGTTGCATGCGTTTTCTTCATGCCAGTAACAGATACAGAAATAACAAGCAATGTGTTGGATTTTTTATATAAATGGCAACATTATATTTTCAATGATTTTGTTACATTCTAATACATTTGAGTTTATTTAAATTAAATGTTATATTTTAATTTCATTTTAAAATGTGTAGATAAATAAAACAATAAACTTGCACTATTTAACAACAATTTTATAAAAGTTTACACGTAACTCAATGTTAAGCTTTTTCTTTTAATCATGATGCTGAGCATTTTATCCTTACTCAGAATGGGGAAACTTCCTAAATAAAGCGGACAGCCCATAACAAATTTAAGTAAGTAAAATGTATTTATATAGCACATTTATCACAGCAGAGCTGGCCAAAGTAAGGAAACTGAAAAAGAGTTAAAAAACATAAGACAAGCAAAAGGCAGGTTTGCAGTTGATTCCAAAGACGGAGGGCGGTAACTGAAAAACACCCTTTGTTTTTATACATGAATGCGGGACATCTAAAAGCCCTGTCTGAAGATCTTATATTCTATAACAGACAGGGAGCCAATGTTTGGTGGCCAGGATTGGTATAATATGATCAGTTCTCTTTGCCCTGGTAAACAGTCTTGAAGCAGTATTCTGTACTAACTGTAAATGTGTATTGGATGACTGAGTCCCAAATACAATGAGTTACAATAATCAAGGCGAGAGGTAATACGAGCATGAATTACCTTTTCCAAGTCATGAAAAGGCGAAAAACTTTCAGTCTCAAGATGATCCGTAATTGATAAAAACTGTTTTTAACTAATTAATTTATTTGTTTTCTCAAGCAAAGTTCAGAATAAAAAATAATACCGAGATTCCTGACCTGATACGAGACTGAGGATAAGTTATTGCTTCTTTATAACAATACTTTTCAGCTTTTTTTCAGGTTTTTCTTAATTTAATCTAAGAAAACTACCGATAAGCAGTTTCTAATGTCCACAAGAAAGGCCAATAAGGGTTTAGTGGAATTGCCAGCTTTCAATGGCAGGTGCAGCAGAGTATCATCGGCATATAAGTGAAATTAAAAGTTATGCTTATTAATAATATCTCCTAGAGGTCGCAGATACAAATAAAAATTTTTAGATGGATCCTCGAGGTACAAATAATAGGAGTCCTGGTTCTAAGATATGAACTGAACCATTTTAAAGCAGTACCCTTTATATCAATCAAATGTTCTAACAGACAAAGAAGAACATTATGATCAACTGTAATTTGTTTACTTGTTGACTCCGTTTGTTTGTTTTTATTTTAAAAAGTAGTGAGAACACTCAATTTGTAAAGGATAACATAATAAAGTGCTGCGAAAACATGCGATGCATGTGGGGGGAGGTGGACTAAAAGCTCATGCGCACACAATGCCAACAAAACGTAGAAATCAGTTTCACTTACACAGTACATGTTCGGCATCTATTAGCACAGGGACCGTCGCTCCATCTATCAGTTTCAAATGATCTCCAAATCCAGCATTATATCCACTGTTTATATAACATTCATCACCCAAATGCATTGAACAATCTACTCCGAAAGGCTATAGTCCTGTTAAATGAAAGAAAAAGAATAGTACACAAACTGCTTTTAACAGCACAAATCAGGGACAATCAAATGCCACCTATTTGGTGTGATTGGGACAACATGGAGTGGAATGTGATGTCACTGTCGCAAATAATAATTATTACAAGCCAGGGAAAAGTACGGTGCCTGTCTGGTCACCCATCAGAGAAAAAAAACATAACTCACAATTCCGTGGCAACAGTTTTGTCATTCGTTTTCTCAGTTTAAATATCCCTCCTCACAGATTCTAAAACTGCTCCCGCAGTTTACAAAACCGTGCTCTAGGATTAATAAACTGTACCCACAAGTTTCCAATGAGTGATCACGGTTGTGTAAATGGTACAGTGTTCATGTGTGTGTCAACTGTAATGCATTTATATTATTTATATTTATTAAGATAAACCGTCAAATCATATGCAAATATTGCTATGTTTCACTGCTGTACGGGCTCATACACAAATATGCCATTTTTAAAGCTCAAGCTCTTTGTTACCATCTGAGTTTGTAATTGCTACAGGTGAAGTGCCGAGGTAATTTCTTTACGCAAATTGTGATTCGGCACCGTTCAACTGCGCGGATTAATGTCTGATGTTTTGACAGTGCACCGGTGAGAATCTTCACTGTAGCGCAAATGGAGGCTGTGTTGAAGTGTTTTGATATTATTTCGGGTGCTGGGTCATTCTCTGAATCGGACAGAAGATCCCCGAACACGGGTCTTAAATGCTGACAAGTATGGTCATAAATCATTGTACATCATACAACTATCTATACCCTACAGGCATCTATACCAGGCGCTGCAGTGATAGCTGCCCACTGCTCCGGGTGTACATGTGTTCACGACTTGCTGTGCGTGTGTTCACTACTTTCTGGATGGGTTAAATGCAGAGGTCACATTTCAGGTGTGAATCACCATTTGAAATGCCTTGCCAATATTAATTATTAAACAGGAGAAGCAATTTAGCAGCAGAAGCGTACAGAACGGTGTAAGTGTATTTAAATTGTGTCTTGTTGAGTTTTAGTACTGTGTTAAACTGAGAAATCGCTTTGTATTTACTTCCGCTCTGTCACATGGTGAAATCGTGTGTAGTAACCTCACTATTCTTAGCTTTTTACACTGTGCTAGGCTTTAATGGACTAGTTTGATGCACTTATGTATTTTGTTGCCTATGTTGTTATAATTGCTTCTAATGTTTCCTCATCTGTAAGTCGCTTTGGATAAAAGCGTCTGCTAAATGACTAAATGTGAATGTAAATTAATTTGACTCACCAATCTCCAATCACATTCGCTTTTCTTTCTAAACTATGATAAGATAGAACTTTCTTGTTTTTCACAACTGATGAATCCCCAGATGTCAACGCTGTTTGCCATTTAAATGTAGAAGTAATAATCACCGCCATAAATTATACTAAAAGTTGTATAAAATCCTACCCAACAGTTCTGAGTACACGCAACAAATCACCTGTCAGTCACAGCATCCACACGCGGTACTAGAAGCCGGATCCTATTCGTTCTGTGTACGAATGTGACGAAATGACGTATAGACGAAAGACTCCAAATAAGGATCTCTAGAAAAAGTAGACCCAACAGGGAAAATTACAAACAATTATTACAAGCTTTCCATGGTGAATCCAGCAAGGGTAGTTACACAGTTTTAAACACCGTTCTTTCTCAATAATTGGTTTTAGTTCATTTATACTCGAAAGAACTTACGGACTGCCACTTTATCATAATTCTTATTTAAGATTTTGATTTATTTTAAATGTTTAAGGTAAAATTAGGATATAATTTGCAAAACTATGGGAACCGATTGTGAAAGCGTGTAAAGTGATAATTTTAACGGCACAAATTGAGCACAAACGAACGCAACCAGTTTGGGGTGATTTTGTAACGGTCACCAGCTGGAGTGCCCTTGAGGACCACTAGATGGCACTCCACATCAAACTTATCATTCATTCACACACTACATTTCCCATAACTCACTACCCGGACTCATCAGCACTGATTGCACACACACCTGCAGATCATTCACATACACATATATACCACTTCCACACACCCATTCTTTGCGAAGTCTTGTTTAGCCTGTCTGACATTTCTGAGCGATTTCCCTGTGTTTATTCCTTCTGTGCATTATCTTGGACTGTTGATTTGACCGTGATTCTCTGCTGCCTGCCTCGACCTCTGCCTGTTCCTGTTTATGATTTTGGATATCCCTTGACACCCCTGACGCTGTTGTTGATCGCTGCCTGTTTGACCATTCTCTTTGAATAAAGCTGCATTTGGATCTAACCTGCCTGTCCCGGAGCCGTTCATGACAGATTTAAACAACATGGGCTGGAAAGTGGAAGCAGTTAGAGCAAATGTTTAAATGGCACAAACAGGCACAAATCGAGCACAAAAGAACGTCACCAATTTGATACGATTTGGACAGCATGGGGTGGAGAGTAACGTAACACAGCCAAAAAAGTTATGCGTCATATTTTGAACGCCAAACCAGTACAAACTTTCACTTTTGCGGGACAAACACAGCACAGAGGTTGCAAAACTGTTTAGCTTTCCTGTAGCTCAGTGGTAAGAGCGTTGCGTTAACAACGCAAGATTGTGGGTTTGAGCCCAGGGGATTGCAGATATGTAAAATGTATAGGATAATGTAAGTCGCTTTGGATGAAAACGTCTGCCAAATGCCTAAATGTTAATGTTATGTAAATGGGAGAGGAGTCTGTACTTTTTGCCCAAATCACACCCATGACTCATTTGCTGTGTCTCGTTTTGTGGTATTATCCTCTAAAGGATGCGGGATATACGGAGGATTCTCAATTTAGAATTAAACCAGATGTCCATCGAAGGACATTCTTGCAGAAAAGGAAATGGAAAGTACCACGTTGCTATGACAACGCGTTGCACTGGTTGCACTAATTAAAATGATTTCTACATGATTTCAAAAATAAAAAGTGGGTTACTTTCTACCCTAAACAATGCCAAAAGAGTTCACCAAATCACCAAACACTTTTTAACCTATTTACTACATCTGCCTTCTAAGATTTAAAAAACGTGACACAAATTGTAAACTGTTAACATTTAAACACCACATATTTGATCGAATGTGCAGCTGCTGATGTTTATTCAAATAAAAGACGGTGGCCAACACAAAGAATGTTGGGTTATCTCTATATATGACCTAGCAGGCTTCAAATGAGACCTCCGGAGGATGCAGCCTTCCGAAACGAGACACAACAATTAAGAGAAAAGGGACAACCCTTTTAGGCCTGGCGCCACAGTCAATTTTCTGGTACTTAAACTAGCAAAAGTGGATTCAGAAATGCCCTAAGTGCACTTGTGCCCTACGCTTTAGACCATTCACTTAGATTGTTAAAATATGGCCCATTATGTGTTTTTAACACATTATGAGTAGCTTTCTGTTAATTTTGTGTTAAATATAAAAGGACCACACAGCGTTGAGTTAAAAGTAATACAAAATGGGCTGTCCTTAACTAGACAGAGATGTGTTCAGTTAAGGACAGGTTGTGTTGTTTTTTACAGTAGGGTTACACTGTTAATGAATAGTCTATTTTTGAGATTTTGGATTTTCCCTGCATATTTGGTAGCTGACTCTAACCTGTGCTCTGTTTTGATTTTGCAGTCCTATTGTGTCAAAGAAGGGTTATTTGCACTTCCTGGAACCCAACAGTAATGGCTGGGTTCAAAGATATGTAGTGGTACGTCGGCCTTATGTCTACATTTACAACACAGAGAGAGACACAGTGGAAAGGGCCATCCTTAACCTGTCCTCAGCACAAGTAGAGTACAGTGAAGACCAGCAGGCCATGCTAAAGGTGATGTATAGATACACAGATGCACTGAAGCTTTCTTTAATATTGCTCTATGAAATGCCTTTTAAGAGATCATGGTTATTCACCAAAAGACTGTTCCAAAAAGTAAGCTGCGTCAGCTGAATGATACTTCCCCCTTCAGATATTGAACCTTGTGGTCAAATTTGAATACAGCATCCCATACATACTTCAGTGGAAATTAACCGTAGAAGAGTAAAAAAAAGTGGACAGGATAAGAAAGATTTTGATTATAAATTATATTGAACTAAATAAACCTAATTATTAAACCCCAAATTAGTGTTTGTGCTGTTATTTTTCTATGCTTATCATTGTATTAATCTGATATCTTAACAACATGGTACTGCCATGTAAAATCCTATTTTATATATTTTGTAATGTTTGTGCTTAAGGATGCCCTAAAAGCCAGCTGCCTATGAGCACAGTAAACAGTGAGGCAGCCTCTTTACATTCTGGAGCTCATATTGTAAATTAAACTGTAATCTCAAATATTCTTAAAATTACTGTTTATGATTTTCAGACCCCCTACACATTTGCGTTGTACACAAAGCATCGTGGGATACTGCTTCAAGCCAGTAATGAAAATGAGATGCATGACTGGCTGTATGCCTTTAATCCTCTGCTTGCTGGATCTATCAGGTACAGGAAGAGTAAATATATGTTTATTTAACTTCCACAACAGACTTGTCATACCAATACTATCTCCTTCCCATCAGGTCTAAGGTGTCTAGAAGAAGAGCCGGTCAGATGAGGCTTTAAGACCATCAAATGTAAACTGTTCCTAGTGAACAATTCTTTAAGGAAAGAATCCCCCATCAAGGACTAACACATCAATCTAATCACAATTTCCCTAGTTTTAATCAGAGGTTCCCTGTCTTCTTTTAGCTACAGTACATGTTTGGACCTTTCCCACCGACACTCGCACCTGTATATTAAAAGGCCCATTGATCTGCTTTTCTAGTGGCCTACATATTCAACCTATAACGTCAACGACACAGGCTAACATTCTGAAGATAACAGCTCATACAAACACATCTAAATTTGTTACTATGAAAAATAAGGTTGAGCACGGAAAAACAAAGACTAGTAAGTTTTTGTAGGCACATGGCCTTATTGCGTTTCTTCTACTTGAGTATGTTTATAGGTTTGAAATGATAAAACTGGTCAGTATTTAATTAAACAGACCATATGTTCACTCATCTAGTCAAGTCAACTTATTCAAATTTCATTGTTACAAAGCATCTCTTGGCTATGGCTGATACAATTTATCAATGATAAGCAATTCTTAGTAAGAAACAGATCACTTACTTTACATTCTCTCTTTACATGAAGATATTAGTGTAGAAATTATAATAAATACTAATATACCTTGAAAATGCTTCCCTCTGTCAAAACCTGCTCCAAAAGTCAAGCAAAGATTCTACAGCTGTGTCCCCTGGAAATAAGGTCAAATTGTTGTGCTGCTTTTGAAGCAACCTTTGAATCGGGACAGCCTTACCAGCCTTCAGTCATGCTGCTGTGATGCAATCAGTCTTAAAATGCAGTTAAAATGCAAAAAAATTGGGACACAGCTTAAAGAAGGGAGATAGAAGGTCTGTAACACATACAATTTACCAACAACGGCTATTGTCATCTATTTAAAAAAACTAGCCTCTGGTCTCCGTTCCATTTTTCCTTCCCAAATGCGATACGACACTGCATCATGCCATATTATATATATATTTCATTATTGATACACAATAAAATGTCATACAATGTACATTTAACAATTTAAATTGATTAAAGGGACATCGAAAAAAACATCATATGCTGGTTTGGTATGTTGTTTATGATGGTTCACCTGGTTTAAACTGGTCATGTGCTGGTTTAAGATGGTCATGTGCTGGTCCATTGCTGGTTTAAACTGGTCAAAACATACCTAACCCAGCATATGCTGTTTTTTCTAACAGGGTAGGTGTAACGGTGGCCAGCTAGTGAAGAGCTGTTCGGTGTGTAAACCTCACTCCTCGACCTTGAGAGGCGCTCTAAGCGACAGACGCTAGAAGATGCGGTCTTTAGCCTCTTCAATAGAGTGTCCGACTCCCATGCCGGAACAACCCGGTTCAAGGCCGCGAGTAGATCTGTGAATATTTGATTCCATGTAGTAGTTCATACTGAAGGTCTGGAATTTATCGCCACTTTCTTTGGCCAAGGCCCGCCCAATAGGCCATATGACTGACACGTAAAGCAACCAATCACGTTTCGTCTTGAGCCACGTGGAAAAATCCCCACAGTAACAGACCGGTGTGAATTCATGAACGTGTCAAAAATGAACAGCAACAAAATGATTATACGTTTATTCTGTGAACCTTGCATACTTTTAAGAATTAAGCGTTTAGTCGATCGTGATGAATTCCTATAGCAAACACTATACACCACAGTTTACTTCTTAGAGCAGACGGCTTCGTTGTTTTCAGGCGGTCCGTTAAAAGAATGTGACACGCACATCTATGGGAAATCATGTGAAATTTCACCAATCAGATGACAACTTGAAACGTGCTGAAGTGTTTCCAAAGAAGTGTGCCATATGCTTCAGACGTTCAGCAAATGGATTGTGACGTCTGAGACTAGTTTCCATATGACAGCTGGGCCACACATATTCTGTGTGCAGAGCGTATGCGTTCCATATTTTTTCACCTGCCTATGTTAAAGGATTAGATCATTCAAATATGGAGGGATTATTGGGTCTGATTGTAAACTAAAACTCTAAAACTAAAAGTCTTAAACCAAAACTAAAGGTCTAAATTTGAAACTAAAAGTCCAAGTCCAAAATTTATTTGGTATTTAGGATTGGGCATTTGGTATTTAGGATGGGGCATTTTGTATGTAGGATTGGGCATTTAATCAAATTTATTTGCCATTTAGGATTAGGGTTGAGGATTTAGGATTAGGCATTTGAGGATTGAGGGGTGTATGCAAATTAAGAGGTGTGGCCTAAATACTGGAGGATGGGTTTGAAATGGCTGGTGCGCAGAGGCACATTAAGGACAGCAGAGGGAGCTCCCAGTGCTAAGGAGCACACTGTAATGAAACCAAACAGAGTGAGTGAGCGGCTGGAGCGAAGACTATGAGGCGCTGTATAGGGTTTGAATCAAACTGCGCTTATGAATACATATACACTCGATGCGTGCAAACAAACCTAAACAACACTCGCAGTCGCACATACATACAAACTCTGCACACACACAAAACTCTAAAACACTTGATGTGCGTGAACTTTTCAGTGTAAACGGAAAGCATTTCAGCTGTCTTCGTTTAGATCAACATGAATCTGAGAGTGATAATAGCTTTGACGTTCATTCGTCCTTTACTTGCTTGTGCAAGTTGCAATGAAGATGATAAAGCCGATTTCTTTAATAGAGTTTTACAGTGCCTTACACGCATACAGCAGGATCCCAGGGAGGGGGGTGTGCCATTGTCTCCGGCTTGGGTTTAACTGGCACATTTACTCATATGAGATGTCATAACGTGGACGGCCTCTATGGCCTGTTCTAGATCTCGGTGGTGGGACTGGTAGTTGTCCAGCAGCTCTCCCACCATCAAATGGAGTGATTATCAAACGGAGTGGTAATTTTATATACGGTACAACGTCTCGAGAACATCAACGAGTTCTTTGGTTTCGACATTTTGACTTTAATGAACCACGGACAAAAGACTGTCAATTGTTCAGGTTTGGTTATCTAAATCTCTATAGAGTGTGTCCCTGTGGAAAAGTGTACATGCATGCCAGTGGAGTGCGGTGGACTTAAAAAATGAGGAGGCAGATTTCTACCCATGTAATTTTTGTTAATCTCTGCACTATTAAAAAGTGCATTTGTCAGAAAACCAGTGTCATTTCAGTGTTTATGTGTGAAAAATTCCTTTTAATTACTACAAGTTCATTACAGTATGTACTTCTGATTTTTGTAGTTTTTTTATTTTCCCTGCTTTGGGAAAAGGTACATCAACACCACCTTCATCTTCCTCTGGAACATTTGGGATTTCCTATATAAGAATGACATCATTACCAATACCATTGATTTAATTATTAGCAGTCCCAGAAATACTCCAAGCATTTAGGAGATCAAATCAAATAGATGTGACTTACTTTAGCCTTGCTGCTATCCTGAGCAAGCCTGATCACAAGCAAAAGTTTTTGAACAAATCTGAACCACGTAATATTCTGTCAACAATCAGTAACTCCTCTGCCTCTGCCATCTCCGACACGAATCCTACAGGTGCTAAACTCCGATTAATACAACTAATAAAACAATTTAATAACGTTCAACCTAATTTAGCGCCCGCAGTTTAAAATGTATTATGAAGACGAGCAGGAAGGCGGGATCTCGCTGATGAGTTTATCCAATCATAGCCCGTTGGAGGCATTGCCTCCTCTCAGGTGACTTTTCTCCATTCTTTTCAATTACCCCCACTCAAACTCACAGCACACTTTAGCGGGTATATGTAAAGTCAATGAGCTTGGATGAGGCAAGAGAAACGCTGCCTCCCTTTGGAATTCTTTCGAGCGGGGTCGCTGTTTCACACTGTTGTACACGCTGATTTATCTCACATTTAGCTAAATACGTTATAACCTCCTAATTTGCATACACTCCTCAATCCTCAAATACCCAATCCTAAATCCTTAAACCTAAATGGCTAAATGATTAAATCTCCAATCCTCAAATTCCCAATCCTTAATCCCCAAATCCTCAATCCTAAATGGCTAAATGATTAAATGCCCAATTCTACATACAAAATGCCCCATCCTAAATACCAAATGCCCAATCGTAAATACTAAATTCATTTTCGACTTGGACTTTGTCTTTTGGACTTTTAGATGATCCTCAGTCGGAAAAGGGTGGCTTGCCCACTTCAGGTTGGTGGAGAGTTCCTTCCTCAAGTGGAGGAGTTTAAGTATCTCGGGGTCTTGTTCACGAGTGAGGGAAGGATGGAACGGGAGATTGACAGACGGATCGGTGCAGCTTCTGCAGTAATGCGGTCGATGTACCGGTCCGTCGTGGTGAAGAAAGAGCTGAGCCGCAAGGCGAAGCTCTCAATTTACCGGTCAATCTACGTTCCTACTCTCACCTATGGTCATGAGCTTTGGGCCATGACCGAAAGGACAAGATCCCGGATACAGGCGGCTGAGATGAGCTTCCTCCGCAGGGTGGCTGGGCGATCCCTTAGAGATAGGGTGAGAAGCTCGGTCACCCGGGAGGAGCTCGGAGTAGAGCCGCTGCTCCTCCACATCGAGAGGGGTCAGCTGAGGTGGCTTGGGCATCTGTTATGGATGCCTACTGGACGCCTTCCCCGGAAGGTGTTCCGGGCCCGTCCGACCGGGAGGAGACCCCGGGGAAGACCTAGGACACGCTGGTGGGACTATGTCTCCCGGCTGGCCTGGGAACGCCTCGGTGTCCCCCCGGAAGAGCTGGAGGAAGTGTCTAGGGTGAGGGATGTCTGGGCATCTCTGCTTAGACTGCTGCCCCCACTACCCGGCCCCGGATAAGCGGTAGAAAATGGATGAATGGATGGATGGACTTTTAGTTTCAAATTTAGACATTTAGTTTTAGACTTTTAGTTTATAATCAGATCCAATAATCCCTCCATACGTATCATGCTCAAAATGAACACGAATTGACACAGAAAGGCTGTAATTTCACCATCAATGTATAGATTATACATTGTACAAATATTCTACAGTGTTTATATTGCGCGAGGAAGGTGCTTCTATGCAGATAGTGACAAGCAGGTGGTCCAGAAAGTACAAGATGGTAGCGCGAGGGATAACAAGCTGCTAATATTGAGGTAGAGAAATACAAAGTGATTTATGACACCCAGGACTGTTTATATAAAGACATGAATGCAAAAGAAAAGGCATCGGTCACTGGAACTTATAATAAGTTATATTGAAACTCTTTTAATAGGCTAGGCTTATATAACTTTACATTCATCAAAAAATCTAAACTACAAATAAAATATTGTTTAAATAGTATTCTTTTCAGCTATTGTGTTTAGTCCTGAAAAGGTTCATAATTGTATTTTTGTGTTGTCCTACACTTAATTCATAGTCATGTTTTTTTAATCTGGATACACCATGGAAGTTTACAGTGGATTCTGTTTTATATATATATATATATTAACCACTTGCACTAAACATAAAACAGTGAATCACAATAATGAAAATAGCGCGTTTCACAAACGCTTTTTAAAAACGTACGTTTCGACCAATCATATATCGGAAATCCCCATACCCATTTTTTATTTAATCACACAGAGGATGTGGACTGCTAGCGCGCTACATAAGTAGTATGTGTGTATGATCTTTACTGCATACGTTTTGCACACAGAGTAGGCCTATGTGTGGCCCGGCCGTGAATCAGAGGTTTTGTCCTAACCAGCTGTGACAGCGCTGCGTGACGAGCAACAGCCTTTCTATTTAGAAACGGTTTCTATTGTTGCGAGGTCCGGCCACACAACAAAGTAAATTCTGCACCTCATTAATATTAATCGCCAAACTTGGATGAGGACAGGCTAAGCACGTTTGATTATCAAATACGTTTAGATTCTGTAATTATGGAGTCTGGTGAGGCATCACTGAAGTCATGAGAACAGGACGCATCTCTCTACGTACTCTGCGGTTGCAGCATGAGAGGGTGCATGGACAGAGAAAAACTGTTGTGATAAACTGTGTTTTGTGATTGATTGTCTCGTCCCAGACCTTTTTCGCATCAGGTTTATACAGTTAAATTGCTAATCGCAGGAATCTTATCACATAGCGTTATGTTTGGGCTTAAACCGTGTCCTATTTTTACTGCTGCGACAGACCTATGCCGTAGCCTCTTCACCCTAGGCCAGGGCTATTCAAATACATTTGCAGGGGGGCCAAACTAGGAAATTCCTAAATCTGTGAGGGCCGGACGGAATATGAAATAATGTACATTATTCTTTTGCTTTCCTTTATTATTTCGACACATTCAACTTGTATTGATTAGGACTACAACAAAGTGCAAAAACTGAGACATGTTTACTGTTTTAAGGGTAAAATCTGTGTATACAAGTAATAGCTTTGTTTTATATATATATATATATATATATATATATATATATAAACAATCAAAATAAAGCTGTCATAAATGCAAAACTGCAACTGCAGTTTCAAGTATCAAATCTTATTAGGGGAAATAAAAACATTAAAATATCCCTAAAGCATATATTTTCAAAGGTACAGTAAGTACAAATCTGCTAACTATGTGCTGTAAATATACTCTTGATGAAAACTAACTGATAACAAGAATATTTTTTACTTATTTAGTTTAGCTTATTTATCAGTGAGAGTATGTGTGTCACGCGATAAAAGATGGATCCAAAAGCAGAGATGACAAATAACATTCTTTAATGAGATAATAAACAAGGGCAGTCTGTCGTTGAAGCACACAGCAACAGAGATAAAACAAAAAGGTGAGCAGACTCCCGTCACGGTGGATACAGTTCAAGGCTGTCTTGTAGCAGCACAGAAGAAATCACAGACAGGAAGAACCGCAAAGGTTCACGAGCAGCAAAAGCCGGAGACAGAGGATACCTGATACTAGACAGTTTCAAACAAACAGGGCAGGATTAGGCGAGTATTTTACATAATATCACATCACAGACAAGACGTTGCTGCAGTAGTAACATGTGACATGAAGCAATAATCCGACAAAGAATCTACCAGAGCAAAGACCAGATAAAGGGAAAGCACTAAGGGTCAAGTGGAAACAGGTGTCAAAGCTGATCCGACAATCGCTGATTGCAATGACAAACAGGTGCATGAAGAGAGTGAGCGAGATCGGCAGAGCAGATCAGAAGAGAAAACGAGAAACTGAAATAGGCTACTATATAGCTCATGAGGTGAGTGTGAGAAAGGTTTTCTTCCTTTTCTCTCTGACTCTTGACAATGTGACTCAGTGGGAGAAGTGACAAAGATTTGCTTTTGCCATTTTAACATAATCTGGCTCATATGTGGTAAATGCAATTCTCAGGCACTGGGATAACTTCTCATTGCTCAGGCATTAATATGCCTTTGTTTTGACTGCATTCACATGAGAAAAGCTAGAGCTTGCATGTGTAGGTGGATCCAAACATTGTCAGTATCAGCACAGACACTTTTTTAATTGTGGGGTATTTAGCCTGGCTAATATGGTTACACCAAAAGTTGACTGGACCTTCAGACTGCAAGTGCTGTTTCAAAGCAAGTTAAGACGTCAATCATTTCTAGCTGAAGAGCACTCTCATCAATGTTAGGCATGTGCTCTTTAACTTTTGGCAATGAAGTTTGCGTCATGGTTTATTGAGAATGGACCGCAAGTAAACTGCATAATCTCCATTGGGAGACTAAAGCCATGAAATCTGTCACTGAAATTTTCAGTCAGCTTTGTCATGAATTCAATCATAGTTGGCATGACTTGTGCCCCTGGCGTACTGCTCAAAAATGTTCGGAGGTGTGTAAAGTGCATCAACTTGTTTGTGGTTAGGTCAGACACAAATACATTCAGCTTTGTTTTGAAAAGCACACAATCTCTCAACCATATCCGCAATACATTTCTCTCGCCCCTGTAACTCTGAATTTAGTGAGTTTAAGAGTCCAAAAATGTCACAGAGGAACTGAACTTGTGTCATGAACTGTTCATCAAGCATGTGCTCCAAGAAATTTGCCGCTCGTTTGTGTTTACATGTGCGAAGGAAAGAAGTAATCTCACTGCGGAGATCACAAAAACGATCCAAAGCTTTTCCTTTACTGAGCCACCTGACATCTGCAGAGCACGCTGGCTTACTGGCTCATTGCGAAGTCTCAACAAGCAACAGACGGAAAAGACAATACTGAAGGCTTGAAGTTAAGCGGATGAAGTTGACAATGCTTGTGACCTTGTCCATGGTGTTTTTAATTCACCGCTAAGCTTCGCGCACAATACAGACTCGTGAATAATGCAGTGTAAAAACTGCATTTGACGTGCCACAGCTGACAGTCTTGTATGGGATGAATTTCGACTCAAAATGATTAACAAATGCACGCACAGTCATCCGTGAACGTTATACACGTTTCATTTGTATTTTACGATTCACAAACAAATGCCTTATGATTTGATTCTGTGAAATTTAGATTTGAATAAACACGAAGCGATTTGTACAAATAGAGGCAGATTTGTGATTGCAATGTTTTATTTTGTGTTCATGTATATTGATTTTGCGCATACCAATGAGAAGTTGTGCATTTGTGGATCCTGTGACGCGCGTTCATACATCCTGTTCTGTTCATTTGGATTTTGAGACTTTCTTTACGCGGTTTTGCATTGGACAATACACACACACGCAACTGCAGATCCATGCGCAACCGTGCAGAAAATAAGAACTACCACTAGATGGCAGGCTTACGGAAACCATAGGTGCTGGTCATATCATTAGAATATCATCAAAAAGTTGATGCATTTCACTATTTCCATTAAAAAAGTCAAACTTGTAAATTATATGAATTCATTACACGCAGACTGATATATTTCAAATGTTTATTTATTTTAACTGTGATGATTATAACTGACAACTAATTAAAATACCAAATTGATAAGGCGTTTTAATCTCAAAGACAAAGCATTTTCTCATAAAGTTAATAGATGCAGTTATTACAGTTACAGTGCGAAATTCATCCCATAGTCTGGCTGCTAGTCCTTGCACTCTTCCGAGCATAGCTGGTGCTCCATCCGTTACTAGCAAGCAAACCTTTTGTAAATCCAGTTTATGTTCCCTGAAAAATTTAACAACATTTTGAAACAGCCCTTCACCTGTCGTATGTCCCTCCAGTGTAATGAGTCCCAGAAGCTCCTCATGAAAGCAAACTCCATCGTAAAATCTCACATAAACACAAATCTGGGCCACATCAGTTGTATCTGTCGATTCGTCAATAGTTCATCAAATACATCCTTTGCTAGTAGATCCACTCCATGGAAAGCTGAGGTGTCTGACAGTGTCTTTAATAGTCTCTGACTCGATGAAGGGCCACTTTTTTCTCGTTAGTATCCACGCCACTCGTAGAGAGGCAATGAAAGCTCTCTCTTGTTCGGTACAAAACCCGCCAATTGCACGCTGACTTTGCTCAAAAGAAGTTACCAGTCTGTCTATTCTACATCGTCTCTGCATTGAGCCCTCTTGATATTTCGCAGAAAAAGACAAATCTTTTGTGTTAAAATGTCTCTTCACATTATATTCTTTGGCCACAGCTATTGATTCGTTGCACAGTAAACACACAGGTCTATCAGTCCCTCGTTTCCTTGCCGTAGTTGGCACAGTAAATAAGTACTTCTCTGTACATTCGGTTTGGCTTGGACAACGCCATGTTAGATGCATGTGTCATAGACAGCGTGAGAACATTGAATCAGCGAGAATGAGTGTTTGTCACCATGGAGACGACCTGCTACGCTCTAGAATCTTTGCCTGTACTCTTGTACAAATAATTTACTTTGATAATTCATTTGGAGGCTTCTGATTAGACAAAAATTGTTGACCTGAGGGAGGGGTTCAAACAGACTAATCACAGCGCTTGCGGTCCGTGTTGAGTTGACGCATTGTTACATTTTTGGAGAGGTGCGGGTCAGGCTACGACATAGGTTACAGCGTATATCCTACGCATGGGCATAAACTTAACTTTTGCGTTAAGGTTTTTTGTCTAAAGGTTGCAGGCTTTAAGTCACCAAGTGTGTGTCACGTTCTTGAACAACACACTTGGAAACAACATAAATCCATCTAATCTTTGAAGAAAGCTGTCATGTTTATTTCGGTGTAAATTAAAATGAATCACAATCAACCAAATGTTGATTTCTTAAAAGTATGCAAGATTCATTGCATAAACTCATAAAAGTTAATACAGAGAAATATCCAGAACCACAACCATAAACATGAAGCGGCATGAAACGAAACGTGATTGGTTGCTTGACCTGTCAGTCATAGTGGCCTTTTTAACAGGCCTAAAATTTTAAGCGGTCAAGGTTTCCAGACCTTCAGTATGAACCTGCTCCATGCCTTTTAATAATAGGAAATGCATAAATAGAGTTCTTCTTTAAAACTACCACCTGTGAAAACATTATTTGTCAATTTAAGTAGTATTTTGAACTCTTTCGCATATATTTATTTTGAAATGTTCTTTTACAGGTCCTTCTAAAAAAATTAGCATCTTTTTAATAATGTAATGATAAAAATTTAACTTTCATATATTTTAGATTCATTGCACACCAACTGAAATATTTCAGGTCTTTTATTGTTTTAATACTGATGATTTTGGCATACAGCTCATGAAAACCCCAAATTCCTATCTCAAAAAATAGCATATTTCATCCGACCAATAAAAGAAAAGTGTTTTTAATACAAAAAAGTCAACCTTCAAATAATTATGTTCAGTTATCCACTCAATACTTGGTCGGGAATCCTTTTGCAGAAATGACGGCTTCAATGCGGCGTGGCATGGAGGCAATCAGCCTGTGGCACTGCTGAGGTGTTATGGAGGCCCAGGATGCTTTGATAGCGGCCTTAAGCTCATCCAGAGTGTTGAGTCTTGTGTCTCTCAACTTTCTCTTCACAATATCCCACAGATTCTCTATGGGGTTCAGGTCAGGAGAGTTGGCAGGCCAATTGAGCACAGTAATACCATGGTCAGTAAACCATTTACCAGTGGTTTTGGCACTGTGAGCAGGTGCCAGGTTGTGCTGAAAAATGAAATCTTCATCTCCATAAAGCTTTTCAGCAGATGGAAGCATGAAGTGCTCCAAAATCTCCTGATAGCTAGCTGCATTGACCCTGCCCTTGATAAAACACAGTGGACCAACACCAGCAGCTGACATGGCACCCCAGACCATCACTGACTGTGGGTACTTGACACTGGACTTCAGGCATTTTGGCATTTCCTTCTCCCCAGTCTTCCTCCAGACTCTGGCACCTTGATTTCCCAATGACATGCAAAATTTGAGCAACAGTCCAGTGCTGCTTCTCTGTAGCCCAGGTCAGGCGCTTCTGCCGCTGTTTCTGGGTCAATAGTGGCTTGACCTGGGGAATGCGGCAGTTGTAGCCCATTTCCTGCACACGCCTGTGCACGGTGGCTCTGGATGTTTCTACTCCAGACTGCTTCCGCAGGTCCTCCAAGGTCTGGAATCGGTCCTTCACCACAATCTTCCTCAGGGTCCGGTCACCTCTTCTCGTTGTGCAGCGTTTTTTGCCACACTTTTTCCTTCCCACAGACTTCCCACTGAGGTGCCTTGATACAGCACTCTGGGAACAGCCTATTCGTTCAGAAATTTCTTTCTGTGTCTTACCCTCTTGCTTGAGGTTGTCAATGATGGCCTTCTGGACAGCAGTCAGGTCGGCAGTCTTACCCATGAATCTTACCCATAAAAGCCTCAGGAATCTTTTGCAGGTGTTTAGAGTTAATTAGTTGATTCAGATGATTAGGTTAATAGCTCGAATTTTGGGTTTTCATGAGCTGTATGCCAAAATCATCAGTATTAAAACAATAAAAGACCTGAAATATTTCAGTTGGTGTGCAATGAATCTAAAATATATGAAAGTTAAATTTTTATCATTACATTATGGAAAATAATGAACTTTATCACAATATGCAATTTTGTTTTAGAATGACCTGTAGTTTTATCTGTTTGGGTATTTATTAAACATGGTTTTTATTTGTTTTAGGTATTTTTGGACTGTAATATTTTTGAGACGTACAGTGCAATTCTAATTCTCATCACAATTGATGAATACGATTTTTTTAAACATGATTTGACTTTGGCTGAACAACTTTTTAATTAATAAATATACAAATATGTTTTTTTGCTGTGAAATTATAAAGCTAATATAACTGCAAAATGCTTGGCTAGCAAAGCTGGAGAGTTGTGGGCCAACTGCGCTAGTGACTTAGCAGTTCTCACCAAACCAATATCACTATAATTTGACTACCGAAAGCAAAGTGGTGTGAGAGGATGGGATGATCATGTTGTTTGCCTAACAAAAGCCTTTTCTCCTTATATTAAGAGTACAGACCAACGGTTTTCAAATGACTTGAGGTGCCCTGCAAATAAGTCAATATAAAATAAACCAAAATAAGTGTGACTGAGGCCAGTCAACTACAACACAAGTTTAGCACATCCAGGGTCTCACATTTTAAATAACTCAAATAATAAAAAATCCTAAAATCGAAAAAGTATTCTGAAGGAATTAATTTTCCTCTATACAGTATGCAAAATATCAAACATAGTTTTCTCTCTAAGATACTGTTTGTATTTTGTGTTCAGGTCAGCAAAGCAATCAAGTAATTTAAGAAATAAATGTGTATATCACCAGAATGCCTTTTTGAAAGGACACTTTAAATTTTGTAGTTAGCCTTTAATTTTTTGTCAGTGCAATTTCCATTTTACTCCATTCAGGCATTTGGTTTTTCTTTAAGTACTACTTGCCTTGTATATAAACCTAATTGCTGTGAATTGTGCAACTGTACCATCTTTAATGGGCAGTAGTTCAGTGTCTCTTTTGAAATTTTGATTCAAATGCTTGTGTATACTTAACACATTGTCAGATATTAAATTGTTGTGAAACTTGCAAAACTGTGTGTGGGAGTGTCCTGGTACAGTTCTACAGTTTTGTCTATGAAGTGTGTGTGTTTTGTCTTGAGAAGTATTGTGTGGCCACTAGATGGCAGTAGTGAAAAGAGAAAAGTAAAGGAGAGAAAGAAAAATACACTGGTGTGTCCGAAAGCTCTAAAATACTGCCTTTGGATGCAGCATTTCAAGGTAAGAAGGCATCAAGCCACATCCGAATCCAAGGTCAATGCCTCATGAGGCAGCGAGGCCACAAGTCAGCTGCCTAAGGCTTTCGAACGCAATCTGTGCCTGCTTGTTTATTTTATTACAAATACTACATTTGCTGACAAGGATGTCAATTACAAGGATCTTGATTACAGTTCCTGTAG
Source organism: Barbatula barbatula (assembly GCF_947034865.1). Lineage (NCBI taxonomy): Eukaryota > Metazoa > Chordata > Actinopteri > Cypriniformes > Nemacheilidae > Barbatula > Barbatula barbatula. The sequence goes on along the minus strand of NC_136770.1, from coordinate 11,043,153 downwards.
CAGCTCTATTTCTGCTCCATTTCCCCTACGGGAACTTTCAGCTGCATGTGACTTCAGGGATATGGAAAAGCAAATGCTACATGATCAGCTAGTGGAGCAAGCTGCTAATCCACATGTTAGAGACATACTTTTGCTTGAATCGGACCTTACTCTGCATAAAGCTGTCTCGATAGCCGTGCAAATGGAGACAGCACTAAAACACTCACCGATTCTTTCAGATACCTCACATCTACATGCCATACAGAGACTCGTTGGAAGGTAACACAACCACTAAGGAACAACAAGATGACATCCTCCTCTGTGTCAGATTGGCCAGTTACCAACCTAAGACAACAACCTTCATGTTATCGTTGCGGATCCAGTAACCATCTTGCCAACAAACCTTAATGTCCAGCGATAAAAGCAGTTTGCAATTCTTGAATCAGCAGGAGACGTGGGTAAAAAAATACACTGCTCAAAAAAACAAAGGGAACACTTAATCTGAATGAATTAAATATTCTTATTAAATACTTTGTTCTTTAAATAGTTTAATGTGCTGACAACTAAATCACACAAAGATTATCAATGAAAATCAAATTGATTAACCCATGGAGGTCTGGATTTGGAGTCACACTTAAAATTGAAGTGGAAAAACACACTACAGGCTGATCCAACTTTGATGTAATGTCCTTAAAAAAGTCAAACCACAGTGGTTGGTGGATGGAGCGAGACATGATGTCCCAGATGTGCTCAATTGAATTCAGGTCTGGGGAACGGCGGGCCAGTCCATAGCATCAATTCCTTGCAGGAACTCCAACCACATGAGGTCTAGTATTGTCTTGCATTAGGAGGAACTCAGGGCCAACCGCATCGGCACATGGTCTCACAGGTGGTCTGAGGATGTCATCTCGGTACCTAATGGCAGTCAGGCTACCTCTGGCGAGCACATGGAGGGCTGTGCGGCCCTCCAAAGAAATGCCACCCCACCCCATTACTGACCCACTGCCAAAGCGGTCATGCTGGAGGATGTCGCGGGCAGCAGAACGTTCTCCACGGCGTCTCTAGACTCTATCACGTCTGTCACATGTGCTCAGTGTGAACCTGCTTTCATCTGTGAAGAGCACAGAGCGCCAGTGGCGAATTTGCCAATCTTGTTGTTCTCTGGCAAATGCCAAACGTCCTGCCCGGTGTTGGGCTGTAAGCACAACCCCACCTGTGGACGTAGGGCCCTCATACCACACTCATGGAGTCTGTTTCTGATCGTTTCAGCAAACACATGCACATTTGTGGCCTGCTGGAGGTATTTTTGCAGGGCTCTGGGAGTGCTCCTCCTGTTCCTCCTTGTGCAAAGGCGGAGGTATCGGTCCTGCTGCTGGGTTGTTGTCCTCCTACGGCCTCCTCCACGTATCCTAATGTACTGGCCTGTCTCCTGTCAGCGCCTCCATACTCTGGACACTACGCTGTCAGACACAGCAAACCTTCTTGCCACAGCTCGCATTGATGTGCCATCCTGGATGAGCTGCACTACCTGAGCCACTTGTGTGGGTTGTAGACTCCGTCTCATGCTACCACTAGAGTGAAAGCACCGCCAGCTTTCAAAAGTGACCAAAACTTAAGCCAGAAAGCATAGGAACTGAGAAGTGGTCTGTGGTCACCACCTGCAGAACCACTCCTTTATTGGGGGTGTCTTGCTAAGTGCCTATTCCATTTGCACAACAGCATGTGAAATTGAATGTCAATCATTGTTGCTTCCTAAGTAGGCAGTTTGATTTCACAGAAGTTTGATTGACTTGGAGTAACATTGTGTTTTTTAAGTGTTTTTTTGAGCAGTTTATATACTTTAATAAAAGTAAACATTTTCAAAACCCCATAATCAAACAGTTTAATAAGCAGTAGTGGGAGAAACTGAATACAATATGGATAACCTGCGTCGTCAGACACTTCTGAGGTCAAAATACAGTAGCCAAGGAATGACAGCAGGTAATATGGGCACAACAAGGCCTCCAGGGCATGTCACAATTGATAGAATTGTAAAAAAGTTCCACCCTGCCTTAGACACTCAGCTCCTGCAAGCAAACAAAATGGAATTATAGTGTATTCTTTGAATAGTCAGAACACCACTGGTAATGCCACAGGCACTCTGTGGTTCACAAGCAATAAGGTACAGCAAGCAGGCACTCTACTTTGTCCCAGCTTCACACAAACGAAGTAAAAAGTTCAAAGTAACTGATAAAAAAGCAAACCCCAAACAAAAAGGAAATAGGGATAACAATCACAAAATAGTTAGGATAACTCAACAAAACACAATAATGGAGAAAAGGACTATAATTATACAATAAGAAATCAAAGAAAAGAAAACTCCCACTTGTTTATAATAAGAGGGGAGAAGAACAACAAAAAAAGAAGACCAAACACACAGACAAGCGCTGAAGCATAATCAGGCACAAAACTAAACACCGTTTAGTTTCGGCAGAGCAATCGAAAGTTGAATTTTAAAAATGGCATCAAAATTGCATAAAAAATATGCATCAAAGCAGAAAGTCAAGCGATGCAAAACTCTGCAGGAAACTAACAACCCAATTAACAATTATACGTTATAAAAACTGTCAAGGTAGAGGCAGAAGAACCCAGATGCAGACAGCCAAGGTAACACAAAAAAACGTTATTAAACAAAAACCCACAATGGGGAAAAAAATTATTAAACAAGAACTCAAAACAATACTTCTCACGAGGGGGCAAACAAACGAAGTCCATTCATTCATTCATTCATTTTCTTCCGCTTATCCGGGGCCGGGTCGCGGGGGCAGCAAGTCTAAGCAGAGATGCCCAGACATCCCTCACCCTAGACACTTCCTCCAGCTCTTCCGGGGGGACACCGAGGCGTTCCCAGGCCAGCCGGGAGACATAGTCCCACCAGCGTGTCCTAGGTCTTCAGTAGGCATCCGTAACAGATGTCCAAGCCACCTCAGCTGACCCCTCTCGATGTGGAGGAGCAGCGGCTCTACTCCGAGCTTCTCCCGGGTGACAGAGCTTCTCACCCTATCTCTAAGGGATCGCCCAGCCACCCTGCGGAGGAAGCTCATTTCAGCCGCCTGTATCCGGGATCTTGTCCTTTTGGTCATGGCCCAAAGCTCATGACCATAGGTGAGAGTAGGAACGTAGATTGACCGGTAAATTGAGAGCTTCGCCTTGCGGCTCAGCTCTTTCTTCACCACGACGGACCGGTACATCGACCGCATTACTGCACCATTACTGCACCGATCCGTCTGTCAATCTCCCGTTCCATCCTTCCCTCACTCGTGAACAAGACCCCGAGATACTTAAACTCCTCCACTTGAGGAAGGAACTCTCCACCAACCTGAAGTGGGCAAGCCACCCTTTTCCGACTGAGGACCATGGCCTCGGATTTGGAGGTACTGATTTTCATTCCAGCCACTTCACACTCTGCTGTAAACCGTCCCTGTGCATGCTGAAGGTCCTGGTTTGAAGGGGCCAACACGACAACATCATCCGCAAATAGCAGAGACGAGATCGTGTGGTCCCCAAACCTGACACCCTCCGGCCCCTGGCTTCCATTTCCATAAAAATTACTAACAGAACGGCAGTGCAGTACTCCTTCCACCGTCCGACGACATCCCCAGTTGAGGTCAACAGCCTCCCACCTCCACTGTAAACAGCGTTGGTAGGGCACTGTTTCCCTCTCCTGAGGCGCCGGACGGTTTGCCAGAATCTCTTCGAGGCCAGTCGATAGTCCTTCTCCATGGCCTCACCAAACTCCTCCCAGGCCCGAGTTTTTGCATCCACAACCACCCGGGCAGCAGTCCGCTTGGCCTGCCGGTACCTGTCAGCTGCCTCAGGAGTCCCACAAGCCAACCAGGCCCGATAAGACTCCTTCTTCAGCTTGACGGTTTCCCTTACTTCCGGTGTCCACCACCGGGTTCGGGGATTCCCGCCTCGACAGGCACCGAAAACCTTACGGCCACAGCTCCGAGTGGCCGCTTCGACAATGGAGGCGGAGAACATGGTCCACTCGGACTCAATGTCTCCAGCCTCCCTCAGGATCTGGTTGAAGCTCTGTCGGAGGTGGGAGTTAAAGATCTCTCTGACAGGAGACTCGGCCAGGCGTTCCCAGCAGACCCTTACAGTACGTTTGGGTCTGCCGAGTCTGTCCAGCTTCCTCTCCTGCCATCGGATCCAACTCACCACCAGGTGGTGATCAGTTGACAGCTCCGCCCCTCTCTTAACCCAAGTGTCCAAAACATATGGTCGCAGGTCAGATGAAACGACCACAAAGTCGATCATCGACCTGCGGCCTAGGGTGTCCTGGTGCCACGTGCACTGATGGACACCCTTATGCTTGAACATGGTGTTCGTTATAGACAAACTGGCTAGCACAGAAGTCCAATAACTGAACACCGCTCGGGTTCAGATCAGGGGGGCCGTTCCTCCCAATCACGCCCCTCCAGGTGTCACTGTCATTGCCGACATGGGCGTTGAAGTCCCCCAGTAGGACGACGGAGTCCCCAGTCGGAGTACTTTCCAGCACCCCTCCCAGAGACTCCAAGAAGGTCGGGTACTCTGCACTGCCGTTCGGCCCGTAGGCACAAACAACAGTGAGAGACCTAACCCCGACCCGTAGGCGAAGGGAAACGACCCTCTCGTTCACCGGGGTAAACTCCAACACATGGTGGGAGAGCTCAGGGGCTATAAGCAGACCCACACCAGCCCACTGCCTCTCCCGATGGGCAACTCCAGAGTGATGAAGTGTCCATCCTCTCTCGAGGAGTGTGGTTCCAGAGCCCAAGCCATGCGTAGAGGTGATCCCGACTATCTCTAGTCGGAACCTATCAACCTCACGCACCATCTCAGGCTCCTTCCCCGCCAGCGAGGTGACGTTCCACGTCCCTAGAGCTAGCTTCCGTGTCCAGGGATCGGGCTGTCGAGGCACTCTCCTCCGACTGCCGCCCGATCCACTACGCACCGACCCCCTATGGTCCCTCCTGCTCATGGTGAGCCCACGGGAAGGCGGCCCCACGTCGCTCCTTCGGGCTGAGCCCGGCCGGACCCCGTGGGGAAAGGCCCGGCCACCAGACGCTCGCATACGAGCACCGACCCCGGGCCTGGCTCCAGGGTGTTGCCCCGGTTGCGCCATACTGGGCGACGTCACGGACCTTGTTATTTTGAACATCATAAAGGGTTTTTGAACCACTCTTAGTCTGACCCGTCGCCTAGGACCTGTTTGCCTTGGGAGACCCTACCAGGGGCATATAGCCCCCGACAACATAGCTCCTAGGGTCACTCGGGTACTCAAACCCCTCCACCACGTTAAGGTGGCGGTTCAAGGAAGGGCAAACGAAGTCCAAAACAATAAAATTTAAATCCAAAATATAAAGCAATGTAAGACTGGAACAGGGTAATTGCAGGGACTGGAAATGAAATAGGGTAATAGGGCTTTAAGTAGGGGAACACTAACTATGGATGATAACAAAGGGCAGGTGAGGGGAATGAAACACTAATGGGACAATGACAGGAAACAAGGGGACGGGGCCAAGGATGGAAGACACATGGCGCAAAGTCTCACGTGTCTCCTCTCATAACACAACAAGCATAAAAGGTACTGTCATGACCTTGTCCACAGAACTAGAAATCTACTGACAGGAAGGACAGGATCAAGGGATGCCCCCTGGCGGTCCAAGGAAGAAACTTCATTGGGACTAGACCGACAGACATGATGACAAACACCCCAAACATAGAACAGAACAAACGAGGGAAAACATGGAGGAGGTAATAAAGGGGTTAGGGTGGTACAACAAAAACAGCATTAACGGGAGGGGGAAGAGGAATAAGAATCCCAAACTTGGGGACATTAGGCATGGGTGGGAGAGGGGGAGGAGATCTGGGAGGGGCTAAGGATTGTCTTTTCAAGCAGGGAGGTGTGGGAGTGGCAGGACAGGAAGGGCCTGACATGGGGGTGTCCTTGTGGGGCCCCCACTGGTGCAGGGCCGAATGCCAGCATGACAATTACTGCTATTAATGAACTTGGACAAAACAGAAGTGTTACTTATTGGACTGAAAACCACCATAAGTAACAACCAAGAATACTGCTTTTCTATTGACGTATGTTCCATAAAACCCTTGTCGTCAGCAAAGAATCTTGCTGTTTAATTCGATAGTAATTTGTCATTTGAGAGCCATGTTGCCACACCTGTAAAATTGCCTTTTTCCATCTTCAGAATATATCTAAACTATGTCATATGCTGTCACTATCAGAAGTTAATTCAGCTCGAGTTCCTACACGTAAAAAAATATATGAGCATATTAGCCCGTTCTGTCAACCTTGCACTGGTTACCTATTAGCTTGTGCAGAGACTGCAGCTTTTGCCCGAGGGGAACTGGAATCCCATGGTTGGTCCTGGGCGACGCCCCCAGGGTTAAAACATCTGTGCACGGAAGAAACGTCGCTCGTTGCTGTTCCTTCAATCTCTCGAGACCTGTCTCCTCCCTGGAGACAGCTTTTTTCCGGCAGTTTGCTTCGGCAAAGTTTGTACTTCCTTCGTCAGCCAATCCGGTTCTCAGGGAGAATCCAACGAACTCACCGCCTACTTTTAACGCATCAGGACAAACCAGAACTTGTCCCAGCACATCTAAAAAGCCAATGCAAGTATCTGATCTATTTATAAATAGCTGCGCGTAAGCTTTGCCCCTTTTAAAAAGGAGATTGTTCTTGATTTTTTTTGCAGATGTGAATTGCTGATGTAATACTGCTACTTTTACATTGTCTATTACTTTCAATCTTTACTGCTGTTACGTTTCATGTGTGTTTGTCTAAGTGTTCATCATTGTTTAGTTAGTTGGTTTGTTTCCCCTTTTACGTAGTCAATAAACCCCAATTTGTATGCCACGCAGTGGCGGTTTTAGGCACGGGCGAACCGGCAGTCGCCCGGGGCGGCATTTTTTCATGTCACGTGGGGGGCGGCACCGGCACGAGCAGTAAAAAAACTCTGGGCCGCCGCAAATCGGTTATCTATTATCTATTCATTCATTGTGTGGGGAATTGGGGAATTGGCAAATTGGCGCCCCTGCATGCTGAAAAGATAAAGGTATGCAACTATAAAGTTCTCTTCAGTGTGAAAAGACGCTGCGGTGTTTAGCCTAGTCGTTAGAGCGCCCGACTCTCATTCGGACAGATGCCAGTTCGAGGCCCGCACAGGGCAGGTAGAACCGACACCACTTATACAACAAATTTGGTTTTAAGTCAACAAAAACGAGATCTAATTTCACCATAATATTGTGCTTTGCAACAAAACTGTTACAAGTTCAGTTATTATTATTTATTTCCATCAGTTGGGTTAACGTAAGGTCCCGTAATGAGCAAACAGAATTTTCCAATCTGTAGCTAGTTTCTAAGACGAACATAACCTTTGCTATTTATTTGCTACATCACACATGTCATGAATATGAAGGTTTTATGCATGTTTATGACAACTGTCATTAAGTGTCATTCGCTCAATTATGACATTTTTAATGCAAATATTGTTTGTTTCAGTTCTTTGTTGACAACTTTACATTAACCAATACATCTTAATTGTCATAAAAACATGACATAGCAGATTAATAATTGAATGTAAGACACTACTTAGCTGGTGTTTCGGCATCTAACCATATTGCCTTAGAGACTGAGAAATGGGGACACTTCTGTACGCGTCACAGTTGTTTTATTTGACAGAACAAACATTTTACTTGTACGGTCAACAGAAAGTTGGCCATCCCATCGCTCACCCCCTACCAACCACGACAAACAATATAACACATCGGATATAAAAGAAACGGAAGTGAACACAACAAAACACGTGACTACAAATAACCAATAAGAAGATAAATGAATTAAGGCCACTACAGCTGGGTTAACTGTCATATTGGTTTTGACATTGGCTGTCATGAGGCCATTATAACTGTCATGAATCTTTTTCTGACCACCTTTTTTCCAGTGGTACAAATTGAATGTCAGTAAAATATCATTAAGTCAAATTGTTTTATAACAATGTCATGTATACTTTTCTTGACCTCAACTACAGTGGTACAATTACATTTTAATGACAAATTCAATTTGTAGCACTGTAGTTTAGGTCAAGAAAAATATGACATAATTTAGTTTTTTCGAGGGGGGGGCGCTCAAAGATGTTCCCTGGGTGCAACTCAATGTAGAACCGCCACTGATGCCACGCTAGAATTGTTTCTGTGTTTATTGATCACATCTTAGCGTCACTTGAAACTGCTTGATTTCGTTATAAGACTGAAGTGGTACTGTATTACAGTAAGAGTTGTTTTCCCAGACCAGGAAGGTGATATTTCTTAGAGTTAATATACAATCTCCTGATCACCCGCTGGACGAGTGTATTTAGTTTGTCGCTATCATTGATTCTGCCGCATCAGGTAAAGTGTATAAGAAAGGTATTGTTAATCACCGTTAATTATACATATCTTACTGTAGGTAACTTCATAGTTTCCCGAGATGCACTACAACTGTTTGCCTGGCCGGGGGGGCTGCATAATTATTTTATTTTTAAGTTTTACCTAATAAATATTACATAAAGAATTTATAATATTTGACCTGTGTTTCTTTCTCCTTTAACTTAAATGTGTGCTTCTCTGTAATAACCACTGTGCGTGCATGGGTGTGTGCGCATCTGTGTCTGCGTATTTTAGTACCCCGCCCTGGGTGGGAGTGTGCCAGCTCGTGGACCGCTTCCGCCTTGGTCCTCGGCACCACCAGGAGATGTTTGACTTCCCCCCGCCGCTGTGCGACACAGTAGAGTAGGCTGTTCATGACCACTAAGTGGGGGAGAGGATGAGGTGCGGGGAGTCGATCCTGTCCCTCTAGCACTCGGATCTGACTCCAGCAATGCTTCAGGCACTCGTCTTCTTGCTTGTGCGGCCAAAGGCTCATCCTGCATTAACCTGGTGGAATAAATCCAGGTAAACATTTGGTGGGGGATTTTGGCACTCACCCTCGCTCTTGCTGCCGGTGGCCAGGAAGGACGGCTTCTTCTATTTTTGCACAAATGCATAAATAAGCTTCTCTGCGTCAGCAAGACATAGAATATTTCGTAATTTGGCAACATTTCTAAGGTGGAAAACGTCTCGGTTACGTATGTAACCTCCGTTCCCTGATGTAGGGAACGAGACGTTGTGTCGAACCGACAGATGCGGTTTGACTTGAGAACCTATCATCTTCTGACTATTTTGAAAAGGCCAATGATATTGGCGAATTAAATTTGCATGCCGGACTCCGCCCCCAGATATCTGGGTATAAAAGGGAGACGGCGTGCTGCATTCATTCACTTTTTGTGCTGAGGAGCCTGAGAGCATCTCGGCGGCAAGTGTTGTGGCATGAGGGACACAACGTCTAGTTCCCTCCATCAGGGAACGGAGGTTACATACGTAACCGAGACGTTCCCTTTCTGTCAGTCTCTCGACGTTGTGTTACCGACAGATGGGGTTCCTATGGAAAACGCCACAGCACTATGCCGCGTCACAATCTCTAGCGAAGCCACGGTGACTGGCCTAGGCGTGTTATATAATGCGTGAAATTATAACCCTCCAGTGGGTTTGGCAGGGCGTCCCAGAGCTTTGGCAAAGATGCGAGGCACCTGCCCTCGGCCACCACAGACGGAGGCCCTGTATCTCTTATGGCGAGAAGCCGTCCAGTACCGTAGGGCCACTGGGGAAGCGCTGTTCCCTGAAGGGGAGTATGCGCTACGGAGACCACTTCCCACCGCAGGGAGGAATATAGTGGAGACACCAACATGGTCTCGCCCGCAGGGGAGAACTCATGGGAGGTAAGCGCGGACCAAGGTACCGCTAGGTGGATGTCCACCTGGAGGAGGTCATGGGTCACCACGAGGGGGACCATCTCATGAGGAAAACGTCAGACGGAACCACCCTGTTGGGGGGTTACTACGTGTGGGGCACTAGGTCCGGTTAGAGCTATGTGAAAACTCGGCTATACCGTTCCAGAAAACGGTAAATTTAGTACCACAAAATTAGAGAAAAAAAGAGAACATATGGGGAAAAAAGACATATTTAAAATGTCCAAAAAAGAAAGGGAAAAATATGATGAAGCATGTAAATGTTTAGAGTTATGGGAGCGGGAAGCAAATAGACGTGACTATGTTTTTAAAGAAAAGGCATTGGAAGAACTGCCACCACCGAAAACTCCATTGTACCCTGTTTTGCATGAATATAATGATTTAACCCCTCTGTCTCCTTTACCCCATCTATGACTTGTTACAACCACCAACCGGAGGATGATTGTGTCCCTCCTCACCGACATCTGAACCCGATCGAGGCAGCTCCAGTGCCCCGACCAGTGTCTCCACCAGCACCAGTGCCGTCTCCACCACAGCCCATGGTGCGTCAAAAGCAAGAAAGAGCGCGTCCAGCACCGACGTACAAAGAACTTTTGACATTTTGCAAAGAATTCTCACCCTAAATGAAAGAATTAGACAGACTGTTTAAAGTCAAACTATAACCATCTGACCTAAGAAAGCTACAGGATTTCTTGGCCAGACTGGAGGAAGTATTTAAAGAACATTCTGGACTTCAACCTGATGCAGACGGACCAGACATTGGTCCGTTCGAAGGACATCTCAGATCCGCTTTTCTGCGGAACCTCAGAGGAGAGCTGAGACGAGAAGTGGAAAAATCATGCATCGAGCCAGATCGCGCGAGAATGAGTGAGATTGTCCGTCATGCTGTACACGCCGAAAGACAAACAGGCAAGAAAGAGCTTCAGAAGAAAAACACACAAGATAAAGAACTCCACATGGCTCTAATGAATATCGGAGGAGAACACGGAAGAATAGGAAGATGGCGAGGGAGAGGAGGTTTTAAACCCTCTAGTAATTATGATCCAGAGAAGTGTTTCAATTGTGGAAAAACGGGGCACTGGCGAAATTATTGTCCTGAGCCTCTGAGACCACTGAGGTCAAAACAAAAGGTAGATGGAAGTGAGGAGGCGAGGCATCATTCCGAGGGTGGTGAGTATGATTTCCCTTAGCATATGCAATGAAGAAATGCTTTTTCCTACTGTATGCAATGAAGATCTGCTTAGCTCACATTCCATGATGAATGAAACCGCTTTCTGAACTTTGCTAAAATGCACAATGCTTGTGTGCAACAAACCGCTTGAATTTTTGATAGATTCAGGGGCAACGAATAGCCAACTGTGATTCACAAGAAGTGTTTAAATTTGCCAGAGTCTAAACTAGCTGTGTTTTCCCTAAATGCTAGTGGCTCTAATGTAAAATAAGTAATGTCAAAAGGGTGCAATGTGAGTTGGGGAGGGACAAATTTCAACACAGGTTTCTCATGTCTGACTGCTGCCCGATTCATTTGCTGGGCAGAGTCATAATGTGTATGATGACAGATTGAGCATGATACCAACACGACCCGAGTGCAGCGCTCGTACAGCTGTACGATGTAATATTGAATTACGTAAGTAGGATCTAGAAAGTTTTGCCTCACAGAGCCTCATGACGTTGATTGCAATGGTGTGGGGAGCTGTGGGTGTTTTGCTGACAAATATGCGCACGCTATAGAATGGGTTAAAAGGGATGACGTGCAATATTCAAATTTGTTGCATGCCCATCGTGAGAATCATGCCTGTCTGTCAGCAACAAGGGGACTTGAAGTGTTTTCACACACAAAAAGATTAATGAAGAGTATTTAAATACCAGAAATTTTGGGAAAGGTGCCCGTTCAACTGATGGTAACAGGAAAATATTATTTGGGGTGATTAGGAACTGTGAGCCTGTTGTGATAACGCCCAAGGGTAATTTTCGTCCACGCAAACAGCAATACCCCCTTAAAACAGAAGCCTCAAATCAGAAGACCTCAATGGCATAAGGCCAATATTTCATGAGTTTAAAAAGATAATAAAAAGGAAAAAGAGGCATAGTTGTGCCATGTCCAAATTTACCGGTGCGCAGGCCTTTGTTTCCAGTTAAAAAGATAAGAGAAAAGAACACAAAGTAAATGTCTCCAAAGTCCAGCTGGCAAAACGATTTGTTCATTTTTGGGTCACGAAATTACTGACAGTGGCAGACAGCTGTCCGCAAAGCATGTCTGCAATTACAGACATCGCAATTCCAAAAGCAAAGAAGCAATTGATATCATTTTTAGGGACCATTTCTCTGCTCAGACAGCAGAGCTCATTGCACTCACACATGCATGCAAATTATCAAAGAATAAAAATGTATAACTTCACACAGATAGTAGATATGCATTTGGTGTAAATCATAATTTTGGCACACTGTGGAAACACAGAAACTTTGTAAAAGATGATGGTAAAAACATTCTTAATCACACACAGGTTACTGATATGCTATCTGCCATTCTTCTCCCAATTGCCATTGTTGTGTGTGACTGTGACACACACACACTTTTTTATCTGAAACAATTTCTACAGGAAGCCGACAAGCTGACCTTGCAGCAAAGCAAGCAACATCGGAGCCACAGACAGATTTTCTCCAGAAATCACTAACAAAATTCTTTCTCTTGCAGAGATGCAAACATTTTGCAGAACCAGCTAAGCATGCACTCTGCAAGGAGTGCTCATTTATATACACAGACAATGTTTGGGGGGCCCAAATGGCCTCAGCTGTTTGCCAAAACATTTTTTCCCTGCTTTTGCGATTTTGACGCATGGCCTAGACCACGCGTCAAAAGGGGGGATGTTACAAGGCAATGTGTTTTTGTGTTTTTGCTCTCAAAATGTTTGTGCAGGTCAAAAGAGCAGTAGCAAATGGAGCTGACAAATCATTACACAGCTTCCAGGAAGTCGTAGGAAAGACATGCCTCCCACTGCAAAAAGGTGTCCAAGGAGTGGCAACTCCAACCGTAGGCCATCAAAATGGCATCCACAATGGCTCTTCGCAATGGTCCTGCAAGCGACAGGAGGAGCGACACTGCTGGAGCTCGCAAAGGGAATCAACAGTTTGAGTCGGGACGCATTGAACCCCAAGAAATTAGAGATTATAGAATTTTGTTTTCGTGCAACACTATATTCCAAGTTTAATAAAATGGTATGGGGAGGGACAGTGTTACCCTAATTCTGCTAGGTACTGGGGAGCAAATATGTATTTGTGTAGAGGTAAGTGTACCTCAGGTCATGTGGTGGATAAGGCAACGAAATTTGAAAATGTGGGCCATTATGTCCCCTGGGACGGCCAAATAAAAAGGCAAAGGAGAAAGTTTTAGACTAGCTCTAACTCAGAAAATTTAAATTATGAGGGAACGGGAGGAATTTCACAAATGAGAGTAAGAATATGGAAGGTGATGAAGGTTTAAGCAGGTCAGTATTGGTGGATGTGGTGGACGAAGGGGAAAGACGCAGGTCAGAAGCTTCAGATATAATTTCAGCCAGGGAATTTCAGGCCGCAGAGCAGGCCGAAAAAGAGGCAGGAGAAGCAGAGCTAGAAGGTAGACAAGAGAATGGCAATATACCAATGCAAATGCAATACGGCATGTGCATTGGCACTGATAGAAAAGAAAGAGGTTGGAGTGAATGACAGTTGTTGGTGGTGTATGCGACTCCAGCAGGCATGGAAAGTCAGTCCTCTGAAATAAGAGGATGAGAGAAGGCTGAAGGGTCAATTACCCTGCAAAGCCACCACCCTGTTGACAGTTGCAAACAGCACCAACGAAGCAGAGGCGGCACGAAAGACAGACTGCAAAGAACCAGGTGGTAAGTACAGTAACAGTTTTGACACCAAGCCTCTGAATATACACCCCAGGATAGGACATGTTTGCCTGTGTAGAGCGAAAGGGGGGCAACTCATAGGAACATCAGAATGCAAAAACATAGTAAAAACCAATGATAACCAACCAAATTGTTCATTTAATAGTTGGAATTTCACCTGCCCGTTCTCAGAGGACGAGGTAGGCCTAAGTGGCGTAGTATGGGTCTGTGGGGAAAGAGCATTCCACAGACTGCCCGTGAGATGGACAGGCTGCTGTTATCCAGCTCTCCTGTCCGTAGGAGCAGCTGCCTACGCACCTAGAAAAATCAGAGAAAAAAGGGATTTGCTCGACGTTGACAGCATGCCCAGTACCTATGAAGGGGCATGTCTGATGGACCCCTGGACGTCCCCACAGGGCACTGTCCTGTGGAATATTTTTGGAGGTCTTGGTGGAGCTTTAAGCATGACAAAATTGAACGGATTGGCTTGGCAGGTTTTAGCATTGGCAAACTCGACTGAAAAAGCTTTGGGTCTATTGAGCGAGGAGATGCCACAGATGAGGGAAGTAGTTTTACAGAGTAGATTAGTTTTAGACATGCTTACGGCAGAGAAAGGCGGTGTGTGCAAAATGTTCGGGGTCAGTTGTTGTTTCTATATTCCGGATTATGCTGATAATGTCACAGACATTATAAAACACATGAAGAATGCAATCAGGGAACCAGATGATATGACTAACAGTCTGTTGAAATGGTGGAATAGCCAAGGTTGGGGGGCGTGGCTGATGCAGGTGGCATTACCCATTCTAGTGGGATTATTATTTCTTATAATTATGTTACCATGTTTAATTTACTGTTTTCAAAAGTGTTTAAATGAAATACTATTAGGGAGCATGGCTGCAATTGAACAAAGGTTCATGATGCAGACCATCGATCTCACGGAAGGGGAATTTAGGGAGTACGATGACAATGGCCTATGAAATCTGTTGGAGAAAGGGCAGTGCTCATCTTACAGGTTGAGGCATCATGAGTTTGGTTATCATATATGATAAAAGATGGGAATGTGATGGAAATTTTCATGACGTGGGTTTCTTCATGCTAATCTCTGTAAAAATTGGATTCAAGACTGTCTATCTTGTTGTTCTTAAATTCCTGAGAAATGTTTTGCTACGTGGCAGACCACTCAGCTCCTTTGCCCTTGAGCAAAGACCAAGAGGTTCTGGTAAAGATAAGGGATGGCGACACATTTGTGTTACCAAAGATACGTTCTTGCTCAAGGGAGGGGAGAAGAAGGGGTGTCATGTTTGGATCATATAAAAGCCCCTGTAAATGAGCAGGGAGGCACCTTCACTCTGCATATGTCTTTTGATGCAGACTGAATGTCAATAAAACTACTTTGCAAAGTAACTCATGCTCTCTGTGTGTTGCATTTGTCTAAAGTGTTTAAAAAACTCACCTTGATTAAGGAATAAGAAAATTCCACAACAGCAATGAGAAAAGATAAGTTTTCATTCTTGATTTAAATACAATGGAAGATGCAAGATGGATGTCCAGAAGGAGTTGGTTCAACAAACGAGAAAGAGAAAGCTCTGTCACCCTTAGAGCGAGGGACAAACAACAAACCCTTGACAGTGGATCTTAAAAGTCTGGAACATGACAAAGGCGGTGCTTGTTCGTAAAAAAAATTTAAACAAACAACAGAATATTGAACTGAATTCGATGCTGGGCTGTAAACTAAATGAAGCAAAGCAAAAATTGGGATTACATGGTCATATTTCTTAGCCCTGGTCAACAGCCTTGCAGCTGCATTCTCTGTGAGTCTAAACGTGAGGTAATAAAAGTATGAAGGACCTTCAACAGATCTTGAAAAGTAAAAAATGATTTAAGTTTGGAAATGACCCGCGATTTGTAAATACGGTTCTTCTACATAATCTGCATAAATATGATAAGTAATTTTTCTGTTTTATTAGAATTTAAAAGAAGGAAATTACAGGTCATCCAATGTTTTATATCTTCAATGCACTCAATGCCTAATATGCTCATACATTTTTGTACATGGAAGAACTCAAGCTGCCGCATTTTGGACCAGTTGGAGTTTTTGTAATAAGCCTGCAGGGCAACTACATAATAGTGCATTACAGTAGTCTTGCATTTATGAAACAAAGAGTAGATTTGCATGAATTTACTTCCCTGCATCTGATGGACCTCCCTGCTCACCGGCACTTTACCATCCACATTCAAACAGGCCCAGGTTAAGAAACCCACATTGGATCCCGCTACTACCAACAGTTACAGAGCTGTCTCTCTCCTCCCTTTTATTGCTAAAACTCTTGAAAGGGCAGTTTTCAACCAAGTATCTTCATACCTATCCAGGAACAAACTAATGGATGACAAGCAGTCTGGCTTCAAAACAAACCATTCCACTGAGACTGCACTGCTATCGGTCGCAGAACACTGTGGAACCTAAGGCGGTATCCAAATCCTCTGTCCTGATTCTGCTAAACCTATCTGCAGCGTATGACCCGGTCAATCACCATATACTGCTAGCAACTCTGCCTTCTTTAGGAATCTCAGGCCCCCCTCGCGCTGGTTCCAATCCTACATCTCCAGCAGATTCTTCAAGGTGTCATGGAGGGGCTCGCTGTCCACTACTCACCACATGAACACTGGGGTCCCTCAGGGATCGGTGCTTGGATCGCTGCTTTTTCCATTTACATGACATCCTTAGGACCCATCATACGGGCACACGGCTTCTCGTATCACTGTTATGCTGATGACACCCAGATCTACATCTCGTTTGACTCAGACGATACGATTGAAGCATAACCGCCTGCCTAGATGACATCTCAGCTTGGTTGAAAGAGCATCACCTCCAGCTGAACCTGGCCAAGACAGAACTACTTGTGTTTTTTCGGCACACCCCACGGTGCAACACGATCTCACCATCCAACTTGGCAATTCCACAATCACTCTCTCCGAATCAGCCAGGAACCTCAGAGTGATATTTGATGAACAGCTGTCCTTCAATGATCACATTGCAAAGACACAGGAAAACAAAAACCCATGAGACAGGATAAATAATAATGACACTAGGACACGGATTAACTAGACTGAGGAAAATAAACACTAGGACAAAACTCAACACAACTAGACTCACTAAACACAAGGTAACAAGAATTAGACAAATGGACGGTAGTATCGAAATCCAACTTACAGACTGGGTAAGGCATATAACATACAATGAACGTAACAACAAAGTTCACGGGAGGATGTCCAATAGGGTAAGGATAGGGTGGGAAAGTCTTAGTTCCCGGGGGCGCTCGCGAGCGTGGAGTCCCCAGGGACTTGATGGGAGCAGTCCTGGGTGGAACTGTTCTGGTTCCCGGCTGGAAGGCCGGCAGGGCAGGACTTGACGCTGGCTGGAGGGACCACCGGACTTGGGACCACCGGACTTGGGACCACCGGACTTGGGACCACCGGACTTGGGACCACCGGACTTGGGACCACCGGACTTGGGACCACCGGACTTGGGACCACCGGACTTGGGACCACCGGACTTGGGACCACCGCACTTGGGACCACCGCACTTGGGACCACCGCACTTGGGACCACCGCACTTGGGACCACCGCACTTGGGACCACCGCACTTGGGATGGCGATACACCTGCCCGTATGGTGACCCCCCAAAAAATATTTGGGCTGAGTCCCGGTGTTCTCTTCCGGCTGGAGCTTTGGGCCGGACAACACCCCCCTCCTCGGCTTCTTTTTTGACCAGCTGCGGAGAAGCGGTGAGGAGCACGACTAGACTGCTGGAGGAGTCGAAGGGTGCAGAGGGTGAGGAGAGGTCCACAGCCCCGATGCACAGGGTACGGCCCTCGGGGATGGCGGCCAGCGGGGGGGAAAAACTGGGATGGACTGAGACCCTGGGCTCCGGCCGATTCATGGCATACCTGATAAGGTCGGTGAAGCCCAGCGGTCTCAGCATTTGCATCTCCCACCCCGCTAGAGGTTGGTTGAGGCCGCCATTGAACAGGACCATCTGTTCCTGCTCACTGTGGACCATCTCCCCTGCCACCTCAAAGAAGCGGTCCGCAAACTCCAATACGTCAGAGTGCCCCTGACGTAAACCGAGGAGGCGATGAGCCTGGGTCGCTCGCCTTGCCTCCAATCTGCCTACTGGATTCTGTTTTGGCTCGTTCATTCTGTCAGGGTTTGGTAAGGAAGAACCCAAGTGCAGGCAGCGGTGAAGGGGATTAACAGATTTTAATAAATACAAAACACAAAACAAAAGCCCACAATGGGGTAAAAGAACATACAAGAACTGAAGGAGGACTTCAAAACACTAAGACCGAAACAAACACTCACAAGACTAGAATAAACTTAACGTAGCTTTCAGGACAAGACTTCTAGGGCAACAGACAAGGCTTCTATTACAGGGTAACAAGTACAACGAACAAGCACAAGACAATAGACATGAGGGCATCTTATAGGAAAACTAACAAAGGAGATAACAATGGGCAGGTGTGGGTAATGAGACACAGGAGGAAAGCAATACTAGGAACGAGAGGGGCGGGGCCAATGATGAGACTGGAGAGAACACATTATGTCCTGATTAACAATAATATGTTTCTCTCCACATAAAACACGTGGGTCTGTCATGATTCTGCCCCTAGACCAGAATGGGCAGAATCATGACGCTATCACTGGATCTGCAACAGCCCCCCTTTAAACCCTACTACACTCCTACACCCCATTGTAATGGAAATGTTCTAGTCTTGCTTCATGACGTGTTGTTCTTTATGTTTTTGAAGTGTTTATCTTTGTTTTTCATTCATGTTATTCTATCTTTGCTTCATGAAGTCTTTATCTTTGTTTTCTAAGATGGTTATCATGTTTTTCTCTATATGCGTCATACCACTCTGCCTTTGCCCTCGAGCAAAGGCCAAGATGTTCTGTTTGGAATAACGGGCATCACTTCTTGTAAACCAGCTCAGGATTCTTGTTGGAGGGCAAAGGGAGGGGGTGTCACGTGTGAATCATATATAATATCTGTTTGCAGAAGAGAAGAGAGCCATCACAAACATTTCATTGTTTGTGATGCAGATTGAACGACAATAAAATACTAAGTATTGCAAAGTACCTCATGCCTCTCTGTGCGTTGTGTTTGTCTGGGCTGACTCACATAGTATAAGGAATAAGAAAATTCCACGACACCATCAAGAACCCTGCGTTCAGCAAACGAGCGGCACCTTGTAATGCCTTCTCATGAGGGCATTCAATCGTTTTCCTGCTCATTCTCCTTCCTGGTGGAACAACAGATTGTGCTCCAGCTTTTGATGAAACTAGTAACTTTGTATTAACACCTATTGTACTATTGCTCTTTTATGACATATTGCTTATTACTCCCTGATATCTTGGTAAGTCGCTTTGGATAAAAGAGTCTGCTAAATGACTTTACGTAAATGTACTGAAATGCACTTATTGAGCTGTCAGAAGGCCAAAAATAAGCTTTTTGAACTGAAAACTGCTTTTTGATACAAAGAGCCTGAAAGGATCACGAGAAAGTAAGTTTTGAGAGAGAATACAGTTCATTACTGAAATGCTCTTATTGAGCTGTCAGAAGGCCAGAAAAATAGCGTTTTGAACTGAAAACTGATTTCTTTGTGAAAAAGTGCCTCTGAGGGTCGTGAGAAAGTAAGTTTTGACAAAGAACACAGTTCATTACTTAAATGGTCTTATTGAGATGTCAAAAGGCCAGAACAAAGCTTTTTGAACTGAAAACTAATTTTGGTGACAAAGAGCATCAGACAATCATGAGAAAGTGAGTTTTGACAAAGAACACAGTTCATACTGAAATGCTCTTATTGAACTGCCAGAAGGCCAGAAAGAAGCTTTTTGAACTGAAAACTGCTTTTTGTGACAAAGAGCATCAGAGGGTCATGAGAAAGTCAGTTTTCACAAAGAAAACAGTTCATTACTGAAATGCTCTTATTGAGCTGCCAGAAGGCCAGAAACAAGCTTTTTCACTGTGAAAACTGCTTTTTGTGACAAAGAGCATCAGAGGATGATGAGAACGTCAGTTTTAATAAAGAACACAGTTCATTACTAAAATGCTCTTATTGAGCTGTTAGAATGTCCGAAACAAGCTTACTGCGCTGAAAAATGCTTTTTGTGACAATGTTACACTTTTAAGAATGAAGCGATGTCACTTCCTTGGGCAACACGTTTATTTCTGTAGAAAACAGATAGAAAATACAGGTCAAATAGAGAGCAATTTCTCCGCACGTTCACCGCGATACATCTCGTGCTGAATACTACTTTCACTCTACTATCAGCTACTGATGCGCGGTGTAACCCTCTGCTGACGACTCAAAGGTTTACCAAACTGAACACAGCGTAATCAGGTAATGCAAGTAACTAACTAAATAGAACAGTCACATTTGAAATTTAAAGGGGAAATTTAAAGGGAGTGCAATGTTATTTGTCCATTTTTACATTCTTAGTGCTACAACAATGTGCATCAGAGGATGATGAGAAAGTCAGTTTAGACAAAGAACACAGTTCATTACTAAAATGTTCTAATTGTGAGCTGTTAGAATGTAAGAAACAAGCTTTATGAGCTGAAAACTGCATTTTGTGACAAAGTGCATCAGTTGATGATGAGAAATACAGTTTTGACAAAGAACACAGTTCATCAATGAAATGCTCTAATTGAGCTGTTAGAATGTCAAAAACAGGCTAACTGAGCTGAAAACTACATTTTGTGACAAAGTGCATCAAAGGATTATGAGAAAGTCAGTTTTGACAAAGAAAAGTTCATTTCTGAAATGATCTAATTGAACTGTTAGAATGTGTTGTGGAATTTTCTCATTCCTTAATCAAGGTGAGTTTTAAACACTTTAGACAAATGCAACACACAGAGAGCATGAGTTACCTTGCAAGGTATTTTATATTTATTGACATTCAGTCTGAATCACAAGCATGGTGCAGAGAGAAGGCACTCTTTCCTCCTGCACCCAGAGTTTATATATTAAAACGTGACACCCCCTCCCTTTGCCCCCTAGCCAGAATCCCGAGCTGGTTTACGAGAAGTGATGCCCGTTATTCCAAACAAAACATCTTGGCCTCTGCTCGAGGGCAAAGGCAGAGTGGTATGACGTGTATAGAGAAAAACATGATAACATTTTTAAAGAAAACATAGATAAACACTTCGTAAACATATAGACAGACACATCTAGAAGCTAGACTAGTCCATTACAAATGTCAGAAACAAGCTTACTTAGAATGTCTGACCCCAAAGAAATGACCCCAAAGAAATGTGAGCTGTTTAAATCAAGTCAGTTTTGAAAAAGAACACTGTTCATTATTAAAATGCTCTAATTGAGCTGTTAGAATGGCAGAAACAAGCTTTCTGAACTGAGAACTGCATTTTGTGACAAAGTGCATCAGTGGATGTTGAGAAAGTCAGTTTTGACAAAGAACACTGGTCATTACTGAAATGTTCTAATTGAGCTGTTAGAATGTTAGAAACAAGCTTTCTGAGCTGAGAACTGCATTTTGTGAAAAAGTGCATCAGTGGATGATGAGAATGTCAGTTTTGACAAAGAACACTGATCATTACTGAAATGGCCTAACTGAGCTGCTAGAATGTCAGAAACAAGCTTTCTGAGCTGAGAACTACATTTTGTGACAAAGTGCATCAGTGGATGATGAGAAACTCAGTTTTGACAAAGAAGACTGTTCATTACTGAAATGCTCTAATTGATCTGTTAGACTGTCAGAAACAAGCTTTCTGAGCTGAAAACTGCATTTTGTGACAAAGTGCATCAGTGGATGATGAGAATGTCAGTTTTGACAAAGAACACTGTTCATTACTAAAATGCTCTAATTGAGCTGTTAGAATGTCAGAAACAAGCTTTCTGAGCTGAAAACTGCATTTTGTGACAAAGTGCATCAGTGGATGATGAGAATGTCAGTTTTGACAAGAAAACTGTTCATTACTAAAATGCTCTAATTGAGCTGTTAGAATGTCAAAAACAAGCTTTCTGAGCTGAAAACTGCATTTTGTGACAAAGTGCATCAGTGGATGATGAGAATGTAAGTTTTGACAAAGAAAACTGTACATTACTAAAATGCTCTAATTGAGCTGTTAGAATGTCAGAAACAAGCTTGCTGAGCTGAAAACTGCATTTTGTTACACAGTTCATCAGTGGATGATGAGAATGTGAGTTTTGACAAAGAAAACTGTACATTACTAAAATGCTCTAATTGAGCTGTTAGAATGTCAGAAACAAGCTTTCTGAGCTGAAAACTGCATTTTGTGACAAATTGCATCAGTGGATGATGAGAATGTCAGTTTTGACAAAGAACACTGTTCATTACTAAAATGCTCTAATTGAGCTGTTAGAATGTCAGAAACAAGCTTTCTGAGCTGAAAACTGCATTTTGTGACAAAGTGCATCAGTGGATGATGAGAATGTCAGTTTTGACAAAGAACACTGTTCATTACTGAAATGCTCTAATTGAGCTGTTAGAATGTCAGAAACAAGCTTTCTGAGCTGAAAACTGCATTTTGTGACAAAGTGCATCAGTGGATGATGAGAATGTCAGTTTTGACAAAGAACACTGTTCATTACTAAAATGCTCTAATTGAGCTGTTAGAATGTCAAAAACAAGCTTTCTAAGCTGAAAACTGCATTTTTGACAAAGTGCATCAGTGGATGATGAGAATGTAAGTTTGGATTTTAATAATGCTCTAACTGTTAGAATGTCAGAAACAAGCTTTCTGAGCCGAGAACTGCATTTTGTGACAAAGTGAATCAGTGGATGGATGAGAATGTCAGTTTTGACAAAGAACACTGTTCATTACTGAAATGCTCCAATTGAGATGTTAGAATGTCAGAAACAAATTTTCTGAGCTGAGAAATGCATTTTGTGACAAAGTGCATCAGTGGATGATGAAAATGTCAGTTTTGACAAAGAACACTGTTCATTACTAAAATTCTCTAATTGAGCTGTTAGAATGTCAGAAACAAGCTTTCTGAGCTGAGAACTGCATTTTGTGACATAGTTCATCAGTGGATGATGAGAATGTCAGTTTTGACAAAGAACACTGTTCATTACTAAAATGCTCCAATTGAGCTGTTAGAATGTCAGAAACAAGCTTTCTGAGCATAAAACTGCATTTTGTGACAAAGTGCATCAGTGGGTGATGAGAATGTCAGTTTTGACAAAGAACACTGTTCATTACTAAAATGCTCTAATTGAGCTGTTAGAATGTCAGAAACAAGCTTTCTGAGCTGAAAACTGCATTTTGTGACAAAGTGAATCAGTGGATGATGAGAATGTCAGTTTTGACAAAGAACACTGATCATTACTAAAATGCTCTAATTGAGCTGTTAGAATGTCAGAAACAAGCTTTCTGAGCTGAGAACTGCATTTTGTGACAAAGTGAATCAGTGGATGATGAGAATGTCACTTTTGACAAAGAACACTGATCATTACTAAAATGCTCCAATTGAGCTGTTAGAATGTCAGAAACAAGCTTTCTGAGCTGAGAACTGCATTTTGTGACATAGTTCATCAGTGGATGATGAGAATGTCAGTTTTGACAAAGAACACTGTTCATTACTAAAATGCTCTAATTGAGCTGTTAGAATGTCAGAAACAAGCTTTCTGAGCTGAGAACTGCATTTTGTGACATAGTTCATCAGTGGATGATGAGAATGTCAGTTTTGACAAAGAACACTGATCATTACTAAAATGCTCTAATTGAGCTGTTAGAATGTCAGAAACAAGCTTTCTGAGCTGAGAACTGCATTTTCTGACATAGTTCATCAGTGGATGATGAGAATGTCAGTTTTGACAAAGAACACTGTTCATTACTAAAATGCTCTAATTGAGCTGTTAGAATGTTAGAAACAAGCTTTCTGAGCTGAGAACTGCATTTTGTGACATAGTTCATCAGTGGATGATGAGAATGTCAGTTTTGACAAAGAACACTGTTCATTACTAAAATGCTCCAATTGAGCTGTTAGAATGTAAGAAACAAGCTTTCTGAGCTGAGAACTGCATTTTGTGACATAGTTCATCAGTGGATGATGAGAATGTCAGTTTTGACAAAGAACACTGATCATTACTAAAATGCTCCAATTGAGCTGTTAGAATGTCAGAAACAAGCTTTCTGAGCTGAGAAATGCATTTTGTGACAAAGTGCTTCAGTGGATGATGAGAATGTCAGTTTTGACAAAGAACACTGTTCATTACTAAAATGCTCCAATTGAGCTGTTAGAATGTCAGAAACAAGCTTTCTGAGCTGAGAACTGCATTTTGTGACAAAGTGCTTCAGTGGATGATGAGAATGTCAGTTTTGACAAAGAACACTGTTCATTACTAAAATGCTCTAATTGAGCTGTTAGAATGTCAGAAACATGCTTTCTGAGCTGAAAACTGCATTTTGTGACAAAGTGAATCAGTGGATGATGAGAATGTCAGTTTTGACAAAGAACACTGATCATTACTAAAATGCTCTAATTGAGCTGTTAGAATGTCAGAAACAAGCTTTCTGAGCTGAGAAATGCATTTTGTGACATAGTTCATCAGTGGATGATGAGAATGTCAGTTTTGACAAAGAACACTGTTCATTACTGAAATGCTCCAATTGAGATGTTAGAATGTCAGAAACAAATTTTCTGAGCTGAGAAATGCATTTTGTGACAAAGTGCATCAGTGGATGATGAAAATGTCAGTTTTGACAAAGAACACTGATCATCACTAAAATACTCCAATTAAGCTGTTAGAATGTCAGAAACAAGCTTTCTGAGCTGAGAACTGCATTTTGTGACATAGTTTATCAGTGGATGATGAGAATGTCAGTTTTGACAAAGAACACTGTTCATTACTAAAATGCTCCAATTGAGCTGTTAGAATGTCAGAAACAAGCTTTCTGAGCTGAGAAATGCATTTTGTGACATAGTTCATCAGTGGATGATGAGAATGTCAGTTTTGACAAAGAACACTGTTCATTACTGAAATGCTCCAATTGAGATGTTAGAATGTCAGAAACAAATTTTCTGAGCTGAGAAATGCATTTTGTGACAAAGTGCATCAGTGGATGATGAAAATGTCAGTTTTGACAAAGAACACTGTTCATTACTAAAATTCTCTAATTGAGCTGTTAGAATGTCAGAAACAAGCTTTCTGAGCTGAGAACTGCATTTTGTGAGAAAGTGAATCAGTGGATGATGAGAATGTCAATTTTGACAAAGAACACTGTTCATTACTAAAATGCTCCAATTGAGCTGTTAGAATGTCAGAAACAAGCTTTCTGAGCATAAAACTGCATTTTGTGACAAAGTGCATCAGTGGGTGATGAGAATGTCACTTTTGACAAAGAACACTGTTCATTACTAAAATGCTCTAATTGAGCTGTTAGAATGTCAGAAACAAGCTTTCTGAGCTGAAAACTGCATTTTGTGACATAGTTCATCAGTGGATGATGAGAATGTCAGTTTTGACAAAGAACACTGTTCATTACTAAAATGCTCTAATTTAGCTGTTAGAATGTTAGAAACAAGCTTTCTGAGCTGAGAACTGCATTTTGTGACATAGTTCATCAGTGGATGATGAGAATGTCAGTTTTGACAAAGAACACTGTTCATTACTAAAATGCTCCAATTGAGCTGTTAGAATGTCAGAAACAAGCTTTCTGAGCTGAGAACTGCATTTTGTGACATAGTTCATCAGTGGATGATGAGAATGTCAGTTTTGACAAAGAACACTGTTCATTACTGAAATGCTCCAATTGAGATGTTAGAATGTCAGAAACAAATTTTCTGAGCTGAGAAATGCATTTTGTGACAAAGTGCATCAGTGGATGATGAAAATATCAGTTTTGACAAAGAACACTGTTCATTACTAAAATTCTCTAATTGAGCTGTTAGAATGTCAGAAATAAGCTTTCTGAGCTGAGAACTGCATTTTGTGAGAAAGTGAATCAGTGGATGATGAGAATGTCAGTTTTGACAAAGAACACTGTTCATTACTAAAATGCTCCAATTGAGCTGTTAGAATGTCAGAAACAAGCTTTCTGAGCATAAAACTGCATTTTGTGACAAAGTGCATCAGTGGGTGATGAGAATGTCAGTTTTGACAAAGAACACTGTTCATTACTAAAATGCTCTAATTGAGCTGTTAGAATGTCAGAAACAAGCTTTCTGAGCTGAAAACTGCATTTTGTGACAAAGTGAATCAGTGGATGATGAGAATGTCAGTTTTGACAAAGAACACTGATCATTACTAAAATGCTCTAATTGAGCTGTTAGAATGTCAGAAACAAGCTTTCTGAGCTGAGAACTGCATTTTGTGACAAAGTGAATCAGTGGATGATGAGAATGTCACTTTTGACAAAGAACACTGATCATTACTAAAATGCTCCAATTGAGCTGTTAGAATGTCAGAAACAAGCTTTCTGAGCTGAGAACTGCATTATGTGACATAGTTCATCAGTGGATGATGAGAATGTCACTTTTGACAAAGAACACTGTTCATTACTAAAATGCTCTAATTGAGCTGTTAGAAGGTCAGAAACAAGCTTTCTGAGCTGAGAACTGCATTTTGTGACATAGTTCATCAGTGGATGATGAGAATGTCAGTTTTGACAAAGAACACTGTTCATTACTGAAATGCTCTAATTGAGCTGTTAGAATGTCAGAAACAAGCTTTCTGAGCTGAGAACTGCATTTTGTGACATAGTTCATCAGTGGATGATGAGAATGTCAGTTTTGACAAAGAACACTGTTCATTACTAAAATGCTCTAATTGAGCTGTTAGAATGTCAGAAACAAGCTTTCTGAGCTGAGAACTGCATTTTGTGACATAGTTTATCAGTGGATGATGAGAATGTCAGTTTTGACAAAGAACACTGTTCATTACTAAAATGCTCCAATTGAGCTGTTAGAATGTTAGAAACAAGCTTTCTGAGCTGAGAAATGCATTTTGTGACATAGTTCATCAGTGGATGATGAGAATGTCAGTTTTGACAAAGAACACTGTTCATTACTGAAATGCTCCAATTGAGATGTTAGAATGTCAGAAACAAATTTTCTGAGCTGAGAAATGCATTTTGTGACAAAGTGCATCAGTGGATGATGAAAATGTCAGTTTTGACAAAGAACACTGTTCATTACTAAAATTCTCTAATTGAGCTGTTAGAATGTCAGAAACAAGCTTTCTGAGCTGAGAACTGCATTTTGTGAGAAAGTGAATCAGTGGATGATGAGAATGTCAGTTTTGACAAAGAACACTGTTCATTACTAAAATGCTCCAATTGAGCTGTTAGAATGTCAGAAACAAGCTTTCTGAGCATAAAACTGCATTTTGTGACAAAGTGCATCAGTGGGTGATGAGAATGTCACTTTTGACAAAGAACACTGTTCATTACTAAAATGCTCTAATTGAGCTGTTAGAATGTCAGAAACAAGCTTTCTGAGCTGAAAACTGCATTTTGTGACAAAGTGAATCAGTGGATGATGAGAATGTCAGTTTTGACAAAGAACACTGATCATTACTAAAATGCTCTAATTGAGCTGTTAGAATGTCAGAAACAAGCTTTCTGAGCTGAGAACTGCATTTTGTGACAAAGTGAATCAGTTGGGAATGAGAATGTCACTTTTGACAAAGAACACTGATCATTACTAAAATGCTCCAATTGAGCTGTTAGAATGTCAGAAACAAGCTTTCTGAGCTGAGAACTGCATTTTGTGACATAGTTCATCAGTGGATGATGAGAATGTCAGTTTTGACAAAGAACACTGTTCATTACTGAAATGCTCTAATTGAGCTGTTAGAATGTCAGAAACAAGCTTTCTGAGCTGAGAACTGCATTTTGTGACATAGTTCATCAGTGGATGATGAGAATGTCAGTTTTGACAAAGAACACTGTTCATTACTAAAATGCTCTAATTGAGCTGTTAGAATGTCAGAAACAAGCTTTCTGAGCTGAGAACTGCATTTTGTGACATAGTTCATCAGTGGAGGATGAGAATGTCAGTTTTGACAAAGAACACTGTTCATTACTAAAATGCTCCAATTGAGCTGTTAGAATGTCAGAAACAAGCTTTCTGAGCTGAGAAATGCATTTTGTGACATATTTCATCAGTGGATGATGAGAATGTCAGTTTTGACAAAGAACTCTGTTCATTACTGAAATGCTCCAATTGAGCTGTTAGAATGTCAGAAACAAGCTTTCTGAGCTGAAAACTGCATTTTGTGACAAAGTGAATCAATGGATGGATGAGAATGTCACTTTTGACAAAGAACACTGTTCATTACTGAAATGCTCCAATTGAGCTGTTAGAATGTCAGAAACAAGCTTTCTGAGCTGAGAAATGCATTTTGTGACAAAGTGCATCAGTGGATGATGAGAATGTCAGTTTTCACAAAGAACACTGTTCATTACTAAAATGCTCTAATTGAGCTGTTAGAATGTCAGAAACAAGCTTTCTGAGCTGAGAACTGCATTTTGTGACAAAAAGCATCAGTGGATGATGAGAATGTCAGTTTTGACAAAGAACACTGATCATTACTAAAATGCTCTAATTGAGCTGTTAGAACGTCAGAAACAAGCTTTCTGAGCTGAGAACTGCATTTTGTGACATAGTTCATCAGTGGATGATGAGAATGTCAGTTTTGACAAAGAACACTGATCATTACTAAAATGCTCCAATTGAGCTGTTAGAATGTCAGAAACAAGCTTTCTGAGCTGAGAAATGCATTTTGTGACCAGTGGCGGCCGGCCAATAGAGGGCGCTAGGGCGCCGCTCCCCTTAAGCCACAAAAAAAAAAATTAAAACAATTAAAACAAAAATAGTAATAATAATGAGAAAAACATCAGTATGTCAATATTTGTGTGTTTTAAATATGGAATGCACCCAGTAATACATGTAAAATATGATACAAAATCATATTTGCAACCTTTCCTCTGCCTGTCTGACCGCTTCATCAGCTCTGGGGCGATAGAGAAAGCGCCCCAAGGAGGCGGGTCTATGTAGCAGTTAAGCCAATTGCTAATTTAAGATATGAATGTATGACATAAAATTTAGCCAATCAGCGTTCTTAAATAGAATCCAAGAAGGGCGATCATTTTATCGCCCCAAGCCCTGATAAAATAAGGACTGGGCTCTAGGGGCGCCATTTTTACTAAACGACAATGGCGAGCGCGGACGTTACTCCTCCAAGACCCAACCCTAACTCGGTGAAATCTCTCCTCCAAGATCCGTTTGAGAGGAGAACTTTGTCGGAGAAAGTACGGGTGAAAGAGCTGGGCCCAGATCAACCTGACCTCTCAATCAAACAGCAGGCTAGCGAAAAAGGGAAGCAGTATATGCGCGGCTTCTCCCGTAGCTTCACACACACACACACACACACGTTTCTTTGTATATAGTTGACCTTAGCATAAAAATCATTCAGTTATATATGGTACTCTAAAAAATGTTAATAGTGTGTTTGCTAATATTACTGTATATATGTTTTGTATCAATTAATTGTTGCAGTTCTGGAGCACATTAACAATTAGTTACATTTAGTTTGATCATAAAATACTTAATGCTATTCTTCCAAAGGTTTGAGTTCAGCCACTTGATATCCATTTCTATATTATACATCCTTTATACAGTGTAAGAATTCCTATAAACTTTATAATAATTTAATGTTATTGTCCACTTTCCACTCTGTTCTGACAGCATGCATATTGTGTTGCCTATTTACTACCAATGGCACCAACAGCCTTTCCAAAAGATGTTACTTATATGTAGAAATAGTCAATTGTTTACAAGTTCAGTTTAAATGCAAATAAAAGGCTTGTGTTTGTGCATCATGATGTTTATGTTTTTGTGTACGAATGCCTCAACTTTTTAATATTGGCATTAAATAATTACTGACTATTTCACTGAGCACTGCTGTCCTGCAGTTTGTGTTAAATTTTATTGCGATGGTTACGGAAACAAAAAAGTATGGCACAGCCCCACCGAGAATATTTTTCACCAGCCGCCACTGTTTGTGACAAAGTGCTTCAGTGGATGATGAGAATGTCAGTTTTGACAAAGAACACTGTTCATTACTAAAATGCTCTAATTGAGCTGTTAGAATGTCAGAACAAGCTTTCTGAGCTGAGAACTGCATTTTGTGACATAGTTCATCAGTGGATGATGAGAATGTCAGTTTTGACAAAGAACACTGTTCATTACTGAAATGCTCCAATTGAGCTATTAGAATGTCAGAAACAAGCTTTCTGAGCTGAAAACTGCATTTTTTTGACAAAGTGCATCAGTGGATGATGAGAATGTCAGTTTTGACAAAGAACACTGTTCATTACTAAAATGCTCTAATTGAGCTGTTAGAATGTCAGAAACAAGCTTTCTGAGCTGAGAACTGCATTTTGTGACATAGTTCATCAGTGGATGATGAGAATGTCAGTTTTGACAAAGAACACTGTTCATTACTAAAATGCTCTAATTGAGCTGTTAGAATGTAAGAAACAAGCTTTCTGAGCTGAGAACTGCATTTTGTGACATAGTTCATCAGTGGATGATGAGAATGTCAGTTTTGACAAAGAACACTGTTCATTACTAAAATGCTCCAATTGAGCTGTTAGAATGTCAGAAACAAGCTTTCTGAGCTGAGAAATGCATTTTGTGACATAGTTCATCAGTGGATGATGAGAATGTCAGTTTTGACAAAGAACTCTGTTCATTACTGAAATGCTCCAATTGAGCTGTTAGAATGTCAGAAACAAGCTTTCTGAGCTGAAAACTGCATTTTGTGACAAAGTCAATCAGTGGATGGATGAGAATGTCACTTTTGACAAAGAACACTGTTCATTACTGAAATGCTCCAATTGAGCTGTTAGAATGTCAGAAACAAGCTTTCTGAGCTGAGAAATGCATTTTGTGACAAAGTGCATCAGTGGATGATGAGAATGTCAGTTTTGACAAAGAACACTGTTCATTACTAAAATGCTCTAATTGAGCTGTTAGAATGTCAGAAACAAGCTTTCTGAGCTGAGAACTGCATTTTGTGACAAAAAGCATCAGTGGAT
This sequence comes from Barbatula barbatula, assembly GCF_947034865.1. Lineage (NCBI taxonomy): Eukaryota > Metazoa > Chordata > Actinopteri > Cypriniformes > Nemacheilidae > Barbatula > Barbatula barbatula. The sequence goes on along the minus strand of NC_136770.1, from coordinate 11,012,341 downwards.
GATGAGAATGTCAGTTTTGACAAAGAACACTGTTCATTACTAAAATGCTCCAATTGAGCTGTTAGAATGTCAGAAACAAGCTTTCTGAGCTGAGAAATGCATTTTGTGACAAAGTGCTTCAGTGGATGATGAGAATGTCAGTTTTGACAAAGAACACTGTTCATTACTAAAATGCTCTAATTGAGCTGTTAGAATGTCAGAAACAAGCTTTCTGAGCTGAGAACTGCATTTTGTGACATAGTTCATCAGTGGATGATGAGAATGTCGGTTTTGACAAAGAACACTGTTCATTACTAAAATGCTCCAATTGAGCTGTTAGAATGTCAGAAACAAGCTTTCTGAGCTGAGAACTGCATTTTGTGACAAAAAGCATCAGTGGATGATGAGAATGTCAGTTTTGACAAAGAACACTGATCATTACTAAAATGCTCCAATTGAGCTGTTAGAATGTCAGAAACAAGCTTTCTGAGCTGAAAACTGCATTTTGTGACATAGTTTTTCAGTGGATGATGAGAATGTCAGTTTTGACAAAGAACACTGTTCATTACTAAAATGGTCTAATTGAGCTGTTAGAATGTCAGAAACAAGCTTTCTGAGTTGAGAACTGCATTTTGTGACATAGTTCATCAGTGGATGATGAGAATGTCAGTTTTGACAAAGAACACTGATCATCACTAAAATGCTCCAATTAAGCTGTTAGAATGTCAGAAACAAGCTTTCTGAGCTGAGAACTGCATTTTGTGACATAGTTCATCAGTGGATGATGAGAATGTCAGTTTTGACAAAGAACACTGTTCATTACTGAAATGCTCCAATTGAGCTGTTAGAATGTCAGAAACAAGCTTTCTGAGCTGAGAACTGCATTTTTTGACAAAAAGCATCAGTGGATGATGAGAATGTCAGTATTGACAAAGAACACTGATCATTACTAAAATGCTCTAATTGAGCTGTTAGAATGTCAGAAACAAGCTTTCTGAGCTGAGAACTGCATTTTGTGACAAAAAGCATCAGTGGATGATGAGAATGTCAGTTTTGACAAAGAACACTGTTCATTACTAAAATGCTCTAATTTAGCTGTTAGAATGTTAGAAACAAGCTTTCTGAGCTGAGAACTGCATTTTGTGACATAGTTCATCAGTGGATGATGAGAATGTCAGTTTTGACAAAGAACACTGTTCATTACTAAAATGCTCCAATTGAGCTGTTAGAATGTCAGAAACAAGCTTTCTGAGCTGAGAACTGCATTTTGTGACATAGTTCATCAGTGGATGATGAGAATGTCAGTTTTGACAAAGAACACTGTTCATTACTGAAATGCTCCAATTGAGATGTTAGAATGTCAGAAACAAATTTTCTGAGCTGAGAAATGCATTTTGTGACAAAGTGCATCAGTGGATGATGAAAATGTCAGTTTTGACAAAGAACACTGTTCATTACTAAAATTCTCTAATTGAGCTGTTAGAATGTCAGAAACAAATTTTCTGAGCTGAGAAATGCATTTTGTGACAAAGTGCATCAGTGGATGATGAGAATGTCAGTTTTGACAAAGAACACTGATCATTACTAAAATGCTCCAATTGAGCTGTTAGAATGTCAGAAACAAGCTTTCTGAGCTGAGAACTGCATTTTGTGACATAGTTCATCAGTGGATGATGAGAATGTCAGTTTTGACAAAGAACACTGTTCATTACTAAAATGCTCCAATTGAGCTGTTAGAATGTCAGAAACAAGCTTTCTGAGCTGAGAACTGCATTTTGTGACATAGTTCATCAGTGGATGATGAGAATGTCAGTTTTGACAAAGAACACTGATCATTACTAAAATGCTCCAATTGAGCTGTTAGAATGTCAGAAACAAGCTTTCTGAGCTGAGAACTGCATTTTGTGACAAAGTGCTTCAGTGGATGATGAGAATGTCAGTTTTGACAAAGAACACTGTTCATTACTAAAATGCTCTAATTGAGCTGTTAGAATGTCAGAAACAAGCTTTCTGAGCTGAGAACTGCATTTTGTGACAAAGTGAATCAGTGGATGATGACAATGTCACTTTTGACAAAGAACACTGATCATTACTAAAATGCTCCAATTGAGCTGTTAGAATGTTAGAAACAAGCTTTCTGAGCTGAGAACTGCATTTTGTGACATAGTTCATCAGTGGATGATGAGAATGTCAGTTTTGACAAAGAACACTGTTCATTACTGAAATGCTCCAATTAAGATGTTAGAATGTCAGAAACAAATTTTCTGAGCTGAGAAATGCATTTTGTGACAAAGTGCATCAGTGGATGATGAGAATGTCAGTTTTGACAAAGAACACTGATCATCACTAAAATGCTCCAATTAAGCTGTTAGAATGTCAGAAACAAGCTTTCTGAGCTGAGAACTGCATTTTGTGACATAGTTCATCAGTGGATGATGAGAATGTCAGTTTTGACAAAGAACACTGTTCATTACTGAAATGCTCCAATTGAGCTGTTAGAATGTCAGAAACAAGCTTTCTGAGCTGAAAACTGCATTTTGTGACAAAAAGCATCAGTGGATGATGAGAATGTCAGTTTTGACAAAGAACACTGATCATTACTAAAATGCTCCAATTGAGCTGTTAGAATGTCAGAAACAAGCTTTCTGAGCTGAGAAATGCATTTTGTGACAAAGTGCTTCAGTGGATGATGAGAATGTCAGTTTTGACAAAGAACACTGTTCATTACCAAAATGCTCTAATTGAGCTGTTAGAATGTCAGAAACAAGCTTTCTGAGCTGAGAACTGCATTTTGTGACATAGTTCATCAGTGGATGATGAGAATGTCAGTTTTGACAAAGAACACTGTTCATTACTAAAATGCTCTAATTGAGCTGTTAGAATGTCAGAAACAAGCTTTCTGAGCTGAGAACTGCATTTTGTGACATAGTTCATCAGTGGATGATGAGAATGTCAGTTTTGACAAAGAACACTGTTCATTACTAAAATTCTCTAATTGAGCTGTTAGAATGTCAGAAACAAGCTTTCTGAGCTGAGAACTGCATTTTGTGACATAGTTCATCAGTGGATGATGAGAATGTCAGTTTTGACAAAGAACACTGTTCATTACTAAAATGCTCTAATTGAGCTGTTAGAATGTCAGAAACAAGCTTTCTGAGCTGAGAACTGCATTTTGTGACATAGTTCATCAGTGGATGATGAGAATGTCAGTTTTGACAAAGAACACTGTTCATTACTGAAATGCTCTAATTGAGCTGTTAGAATGTCAGAAACAAGCTTTCTGAGCTGAGAACTGCATTTTGTGACATAGTTCATCAGTGGATGATGAGAATGTCAGTTTTGACAAAGAACACTGTTCATTACTAAAATGCTCTAATTGAGCTGTTAGAATGTCAGAAACAAGCTTTCTGAGCTGAGAACTGCATTTTGTGACATAGTTCATCAGTGGATGATGAGAATGTCAGTTTTGACAAAGAACACTGTTCATTACTAAAATGCTCCAATAGAGCTGTTAGAATGTCAGAAACAAGCTTTCTGAGCTGAGAAATGCATTTTGTGACATAGTTCATCAGTGGATGATGAGAATGTCAGTTTTGACAAAGAACTCTGTTCATTACTGAAATGCTCCAATTGAGCTGTTAGAATGTCAGAAACAAGCTTTCTGAGCTGAAAACTGCATTTTGTGACAAAGTGAATCAGTGGATGGATGAGAATGTCACTTTTGACAAAGAACACTGTTCATTACTGAAATGCTCCAATTGAGCTGTTAGAATGTCAGAAACAAGCTTTCTGAGCTGAGAAATGCATTTTGTGACAAAGTGCATCAGTGGATGATGAGAATGTCAGTTTTGACAAAGAACACTGTTCATTACTAAAATGCTCTAATTGAGCTGTTAGAATGTCAGAAACAAGCTTTCTGAGCTGAGAACTGCATTTTGTGACAAAAAGCATCAGTGGATGATGAGAATGTCAGTTTTGACAAAGATCACTGATCATTACTAAAATGCTCCAATTGAGCTGTTAGAATGTCAGAAACAAGCTTTCTGAGCTGAGAACTGCATTTTGTGACAAAGTGAATCAGTGGATGATGAGAATGTCACTTTTGACAAAGAACACTGATCATTACTAAAATGCTCCAATTGAGCTGTTAGAATGTCAGAAACAAGCTTTCTGAGCTGAGAACTGCATTTTGTGACATAGTTCATCAGTGGATGATGAGAATGTCAGTTTTGACAAAGAACACTGTTTCATTACTAAAATGCTCTAATTGAGCTGTTAGAATGTCAGAAACAAGCTTTCTGAGCTGAGAACTGCATTTTGTGACATAGTTCATCAGTGGATGATGAGAATGTCAGTTTTGACAAAGAACACTGTTCATTACTGAAATGCTCTAATTGAGCTGTTAGAATGTCAGAAACAAGCTTTCTGAGCTGAGAACTGCATTTTGTGACATAGTTCATCAGTGGATGATGAGAATGTCAGTTTTGACAAAGAACACTGTTCATTACTAAAATGCTCTAATTGAGCTGTTAGAATGTCAGAAACAAGCTTTCTGAGCTGAGAACTGCATTTTGTGACATAGTTCATCAGTGGAGGATGAGAATGTCAGTTTTGACAAGGAACACTGTTCATTACTAAAATGCTCCAATTGAGCTGTTAGAATGTCAGAAACAAGCTTTCTGAGCTGAGAAATGCATTTTGTGACATAGTTCATCAGTGGATGATGAGAATGTCAGTTTTGACAAAGAACTCTGTTCATTACTGAAATGCTCCAATTGAGCTGTTAGAATGTCAGAAACAAGCTTTCTGAGCTGAAAACTGCATTTTGTGACAAAGTGAATCAGTGGATGGATGAGAATGTCACTTTTGACAAAGAACACTGTTCATTACTGAAATGCTCCAATTGAGCTGTTAGAATGTCAGAAACAAGCTTTCTGAGCTGAGAACTGCATTTTGTGACATAGTTCATCAGTGGATGATGAGAATGTCGGTTTTGACAAAGAACACTGTTCATTACTAAAATGCTCCAATTGAGCTGTTAGAATGTCAGAAACAAGCTTTCTGAGCTGAGAACTGCATTTTGTGACAAAAAGCATCAGTGGATGATGAGAATGTCAGTTTTGACAAAGAACACTGATCATTACTAAAATGCTCCAATTGAGCTGTTAGAATGTCAGAAACAAGCTTTCTGAGCTGAAAACTGCATTTTGTGACATAGTTTTTCAGTGGATGATGAGAATGTCAGTTTTGACAAAGAACACTGTTCATTACTAAAATGCTCTAATTGAGCTGTTAGAATGTCAGAAACAAGCTTTCTGAGTTGAGAACTGCATTTTGTGACATAGTTCATCAGTGGATGATGAGAATGTCAGTTTTGACAAAGAACACTGATCATCACTAAAATGCTCCAATTAAGCTGTTAGAATGTCAGAAACAAGCTTTCTGAGCTGAGAACTGCATTTTGTGACATAGTTCATCAGTGGATGATGAGAATGTCAGTTTTGACAAAGAACACTGTTCATTACTGAAATGCTCCAATTGAGCTGTTAGAATGTCAGAAACAAGCTTTCTGAGCTGAGAACTGCATTTTTTGACAAAAAGCATCAGTGGATGATGAGAATGTCAGTATTGACAAAGAACACTGATCATTACTAAAATGCTCTAATTGAACTGTTAGAATGTCAGAAACAAGCTTTCTGAGCTGAGAACTGCATTTTGTGACAAAAAGCATCAGTGGATGATGAGAATGTCAGTTTTGACAAAGAACACTGTTCATTACTAAAATGCTCTAATTTAGCTGTTAGAATGTTAGAAACAAGCTTTCTGAGCTGAGAACTGCATTTTGTGACATAGTTCATCAGTGGATGATGAGAATGTCAGTTTTGACAAAGAACACTGTTCATTACTGAAATGCTCCAATTGAGATGTTAGAATGTCAGAAACAAATTTTCTGAGCTGAGAAATGCATTTTGTGACAAAGTGCATTAGTGGATGATGAAAATGTCAGTTTTGACAAAGAACACTGTTCATTACTAAAATTCTCTAATTGAGCTGTTAGAATGTCAGAAACAAATTTTCTGAGCTGAGAAATGCATTTTGTGACAAAGTGCATCAGTGGATGATGAGAATGTCAGTTTTGACAAAGAACACTGATCATTACTAAAATGCTCTAATTGAGCTGTTAGAATGTCAGAAACAAGCTTTCTGAGCTGAGAACTGCATTTTGTGACAAAGTGAATCAGTGGATGATGAGAATGTCACTTTTGACAAAGAACACTGATCATTACTAAAATGCTCCAATTGAGCTGTTAGAATGTCAGAAACAAGCTTTCTGAGCTGAGAACTGCATTTTGTGACATAGTTCATCAGTGGATGATGAGAATGTCAGTTTTGACAAAGAACACTGATCATTACTAAAATGCTCCAATTGAGCTGTTAGAATGTCAGAAACAAGCTTTCTGAGCTGAGAACTGCATTTTGTGACAAAGTGCTTCAGTGGATGATGAGAATGTCAGTTTTGACAAAGAACACTGTTCATTACTAAAATGCTCTAATTGAGCTGTTAGAATGTCAGAAACAAGCTTTCTGAGCTGAGAACTGCATTTTGTGACAAAGTGAATCAGTGGATGATGAGAATGTCACTTTTGACAAAGAACACTGATCATTACTAAAATGCTCCAATTGAGCTGTTAGAATGTTAGAAACAAGCTTTCTGAGCTGAGAACTGCATTTTGTGACATAGTTCATCAGTGGATGATGAGAATGTCAGTTTTGACAAAGAACACTGTTCATTACTGAAATGCTCCAATTAAGATGTTAGAATGTCAGAAACAAATTTTCTGAGCTGAGAAATGCATTTTGTGACAAAGTGCATCAGTGGATGATGAGAATGTCAGTTTTGACAAAGAACACTGATCATCACTAAAATGCTCCAATTAAGCTGTTAGAATGTCAGAAACAAGCTTTCTGAGCTGAGAACTGCATTTTGTGACATAGTTCATCAGTGGATGATGAGAATGTCAGTTTTGACAAAGAACACTGTTCATTACTGAAATGCTCCAATTGAGCTGTTAGAATGTCAGAAACAAGCTTTCTGAGCTGAAAACTGCATTTTGTGACAAAAAGCATCAGTGGATGATGAGAATGTCAGTTTTGACAAAGAACACTGATCATTACTAAAATGCTCCAATTGAGCTGTTAGAATGTCAGAAACAAGCTTTCTGAGCTGAGAAATGCATTTTGTGACATAGTTCATCAGTGGATGATGAGAATGTCAGTTTTGACAAAGAACACTGATCATTACTAAAATGCTCCAATTGAGCTGTTAGAATGTCAGAAACAAGCTTTCTGAGCTGAAAACTGCATTTTTTTGACAAAGTGCATCAGTGGATGATGAGAATGTCAGTTTTGACAAAGAACACTGATCATTACTAAAATGCTCTAATTGAGCTGTTAGAATGTCAGAAACAAGCTTTCTGAGCTGAGAACTGCATTTTGTGACATAGTTCATCAGTGGATGATGAGAATGTCAGTTTTGACAAAGAACACTGTTCATTACTAAAATGCTCTAATTGAGCTGTTAGAATGTCAGAAACAAGCTTTCTGAGCTGAGAACTGCATTTTGTGACATAGTTCATCAGTGGATGATGAGAATGTCAGTTTTGACAAAGAACACTGTTCATTACTAAAATGCTCTAATTGAGCTGTTAGAATGTCAGAAACAAGCTTTCTGAGCTGAGAACTGCATTTTGTGACATAGTTCATCAGTGGATGATGAGAATGTCAGTTTTGTCACGAAATGGCTTTGGACAGAACCCAGATGCAGGCAGACGAAGGTATAACAAAAAATGTTTATTAAATAAAACACCCGCAAGGGGGTAAACATGAACAAAAACACTAGAAAAAACAAACACCTCCAACGAGGGGGACAAAAGGAAACAAAGTCCTTAATAATAAAATAATAAGTCCACAAACTATTTGCCTGGAGTCGTGTAATCCCCAGTCACAGCTCAACATAGACATCCACATTAGACAATCAATATAAGACAAAGACATATGATAAAGACAAAGACAATGCACCAACACTGAACAGAGAGAAACTGAGACCATATAAAGGGAGACACTAACGAGGAGTGATTACATGGGGAGAGTGGTGACAGCTGATGGGAATGAAACCCTAACGAGGTGAATTACAAAACAGACGATGGGAATGAAACTACAGGAGATAGGAGGGTGGGGCTGAGACATAACAGGAAGACACGTGGCATTAAGTAACAACATAAAGCCACCTGTCTCCACACATAACACAACAGAAACCCGAAAGACGTGGCAATGTCATGACTCTGCCCAGGGAGCTAGAAAGCTCGAGACAGGAAGGACAGAGTCCTAACATTACCCCCGCCCCCAGAAACGCCCCATGGCGTCTCAAGGGAGAAACTTCAGCGGGCCAAAACACCAAAGCACAAAGACAAACACCACAAGCACAACACAGAACAAACTAAGGGGAACATAAGGGAGGCTATGAAGGGGTTCGGGTGGGTCAACAAAAACAACAAACATGGGAGGGGGGGTGGGGGAATGGGAGGCCAAACCTTGGGGACACCAGAAAAGGGTGGGACAGGTTGAGGAGACTTGAAACAACCGGACGAGACCGGCGGGGACTTGAAACAACCGGACGAGACCGGCGGGGACTTGAAACAACCGGACGAGACCGGCGGGGACTTGAAACAACCGGACGAGACCGGCGGGGACTTGAAACAACCGGACGAGACCGGCGGGGACTTGAAACAACCGGACGAGACCGGCGGGGACTTGAAACAACCGGACGAGACCGGCGGGGACTTGAAACAACCGGACGAGACCGGCGGGGACTTGAAACAACCGGACGAGACCGGCGGGGACTTGAAACAACCGGACGAGACCGGCGGGGACTTGAAACAACCGGACAAGACCGGCGGGGACTTGAAAAGGCTAGGGAGAGGTGTGTGTCCAAGGGGGAAAAAAGTTTGAGGTGATGCCGGCCGGGGAACTGGCTGAGGCACCGGCTGGAAGTCCGGCTGAGGCACCGGCTGGAAATCCGCCTGCGGAAGGACAGGCCTGGACGCCTGCGGATGGGCAGGTCTGGACGCCTGCTGATGGGCAGGTCTGGACGCCTGCTGATGGGCAGGTCCTGAAGCCTGCGGAAGGGCAGGTCCTGATGCCTGCGGAAAGGCAGGTCCTGATGCCTGCGGAAAGGCAGGTCCTGATGCCTGCGGAAAGGCAGGTCCTGATGCCTGCGGAAAGGCAGGTCCTGATGCCTGCGGAAAGGCAGGTCCTGATGCCTGCGGAAAGGCAGGTCCTGATGCCTGCGGAAAGGCAGGTCCTGATGCCTGCGGAAAGGCAGGTCCTGAAGCCTGCGGAAAGGCAGGTCCTGATGCCTGCGGAAGGGCAGGTCTGGCCGCCTGCGGAGAGGCAGGTCCTGACGCCTGCGGAGAGGCAGGTCCTGACGCCTGCGGAGAGGCAGGTCCTGACGCCTGCGGAGAGGCAGGTCCTGACGCCTGCGGAGAGGCAGGTCTGGACGCCTGCTGGATCGCTGGCTGTGAACCCGGCTGGAGAACCGACAGGAGCGCCGGCTGGGCTGGGTTACGTGCCCCCCTCCGTTGCCTCTTCCTCTTCTGCCGAGCCAATCTCCTGGTAGTCGGCTGGAGGAAGGAGGTGAAGGACGGGGCAATGTCATGACTCTGCCCAGGGAGCTAGAAAGCTCGAGACAGGAAGGACAGAGTCCTAACAAGTTTTGACAAAGAACACTGTTCATTACTAAAATGCTCCAATTGAGCTGTTAGAATGTCAGAAACAAGCTTTCTGAGCTGAGAAATGCATTTTGTGACATAGTTCATCAGTGGATGATGAGAATGTCAGTTTTGACAAAGAACACTGTTCATTACTAAAATGCTCTAATTGAGCTGTTAGAATGTCAGAAACAAGCTTTCTGAGCTGAGAACTGCATTTTGTGACATAGTTCATCAGTGGATGATGAGAATGTCAGTTTTGACAAAGAACACTGTTCATTACTAAAATGCTCTAATTGAGCTGTTAGAATGTCAGAAACAAGCTTTCTGAGCTGAGAACTGCATTTTGTGACATAGTTCATCAGTGGATGATGAGAATGTCAGTTTTGACAAAGAACACTGTTCATTACTAAAATGCTCCAATTGAGCTGTTAGAATGTCAGAAACAAGCTTTCTGAGCTGAGAAATGCATTTTGTGACATAGTTCATCAGTGGATGATGAGAATGTCAGTTTTGACAAAGAACTCTGTTCATTACTGAAATGCTCCAATTGAGCTGTTAGAATGTCAGAAACAAGCTTTCTGAGCTGAAAACTGCATTTTGTGACAAAGTCAATCAGTGGATGGATGAGAATGTCACTTTTGACAAAGAACACAGTTCATTACTAAAATGCTCTAATTGAGCTGTTAGAATGTCAGAAACAAGCTTTCTGAGCTTAGAACTGCATTTTGTGATAAAAAGCATCAGTGGATGATGAGAATGTCAGTTTTGACAAAGAACACTGATCATTACTAAAATGCTCCAATTGAGCTGTTAGAATGTCAGAAACAAGCTTTCTGAGCTGAGAAATGCATTTTGTGACAAAAAGCATCAGTGGATGATGAGAATGTCAGTTTTGACAAAGAACACTGATCATTACTAAAATGCTCCAATTGAGCTGTTAGAATGTCAGAAACAAGCTTTCTGAGCTGAGAAATGCATTTTGTGACAAAGTGCTTCAGTGGATGATGGGAATGTCAGTTTTGACAAAGAACACTGTTCATTACTAAAATGCTCTAATTGAGCTGTTAGAATGTCAGAAACAAGCTTTCTGAGCTGAGAACTGCATTTTGTGACATAGTTCATTAGTGGATGATGAGAATGTTTTAGTTTTGACAAAGAACACTGTTCATTACTAAAATGCTCTAATTTAGCTGTTAGAATGTCAGAAACAAGCTTTCTGAGCTGAGAACTGCATTTTGTGACATAGTTCATCAGTGGATGATGAGAATGTCAGTTTTGACAAAGAACACTGTTCATTACTAAAATTCTCTAATTGAGCTGTTAGAATGTCAGAAACAAGCTTTCTGAGCTGAGAACTGCATTTTGTGACATAGTTCATCAGTGGATGATGAGAATGTCAGTTTTGACAAAGAACACTGTTCATTACTAAAATGCTCTAATTGAGCTGTTAGAATGTCAGAAACAAGCTTTCTGAGCTGAGAACTGCATTTTGTGACATAGTTCATCAGTGGATGATGAGAATGTCAGTTTTGACAAAGAACACTGTTCATTACTGAAATGCTCTAATTGAGCTGTTAGAATGTCAGAAACAAGCTTTCTGAGCTGAGAACTGCATTTTGTGACATAGTTCATCAGTGGATGATGAGAATGTCAGTTTTGACAAAGAACACTGTTCATTACTAAAATGCTCTAATTGAGCTGTTAGAATGTCAGAAACAAGCTTTCTGAGCTGAGAACTGCATTTTGTGACATAGTTCATCAGTGGATGATGAGAATGTCAGTTTTGACAAAGAACACTGTTCATTACTAAAATGCTCCAATTGAGCTGTTAGAATGTCAGAAACAAGCTTTCTGAGCTGAGAAATGCATTTTGTGACATAGTTCATCAGTGGATGATGAGAATGTCAGTTTTGACAAAGAACTCTGTTCATTACTGAAATGCTCCAATTGAGCTGTTAGAATGTCAGAAACAAGCTTTCTGAGCTGAAAACTGCATTTTGTGACAAAGTGAATCAGTGGATGGATGAGAATGTCACTTTTGACAAAGAACACTGTTCATTACTGAAATGCTCCAATTGAGCTGTTAGAATGTCAGAAACAAGCTTTCTGAGCTGAGAAATGCATTTTGTGACAAAGTGCATCAGTGGATGATGAGAATGTCAGTTTTGACAAAGAACACTGTTCATTACTAAAATGCTCTAATTGAGCTGTTAGAATGTCAGAAACAAGCTTTCTGAGCTGAGAACTGCATTTTGTGACAAAAAGCATCAGTGGATGATGAGAATGTCAGTTTTGACAAAGAACACTGTTCATTACTAAAATGCTCTAATTGAACTGTTAGAATGTTAGGAACAAGCTTTCTGAGCTGAGAACTGCATTTTGTGACATAGTTCATCAGTGGATGATGAGAATGTCAGTTTTGACAAAGAACACTGTTCATTACTAAAATGCTCCAATTGAGCTGTTAGAATGTCAGAAACAAGCTTTCTGAGCTGAGAACTGCATTTTGTGACAAAAAGCATCAGTGGATGATGAGAATGTCAGTTTTGACAAAGAACACTGATCATTACTAAAATGCTCCAATTGAGCAGTTAGAATGTCAGAAACAAGCTTTCTGAGCTGAAAACTGCATTTTGTGACATAGTTCATCAGTGGATGATGAGAATGTCAGTTTTGACAAAGAACACTGTTCATTACTAAAATGCTCTAATTGAGCTGTTAGAATGTCAGAAACAAGCTTTCTGAGTTGAGAACTGCATTTTGTGACATAGTTCATCAGTGGATGATGAGAATGTCAGTTTTGACAAAGAACACTGATCATCACTAAAATGCTCCAATTAAGCTGTTAGAATGTCAGAAACAAGCTTTCTGAGCTGAGAACTGCATTTTGTGACATAGTTCATCAGTGGATGATGAGAATGTCAGTTTTGACAAAGAACACTGTTCATTACTGAAATGCTCCAATTGAGCTGTGAAAATGTCAGAAACAAGCTTTCTGAGCTGAGAACTGCATTTTGTGACAAAAAGCATCAGTGGATGATGAGAATGTCAGTTTTGACAAAGAACACTGATCATCACTAAAATGCTCCAATTGAGCTGTTAGAATGTCAGAAACAAATTTTCTGAGCTGAGAAATGCATTTTGTGACAAAGTGCATCAGTGGATGATGAGAATGTCAGTTTTGACAAAGAACACTGATCATCACTAAAATGCTCCAATTAAGCTGTTAGAATGTCAGAAACAAGCTTTCTGAGCTGAGAACTGCATTTTGTGACATAGTTCATCAGTGGATGATGAGAATGTCAGTTTTGACAAAGAACACTGTTCATTAATGAAATGCTCCAATTGAGCTGTTAGAATGTCAGAAACAAGCTTTCTGAGCTGAAAACTGCATTTTGTGACAAAAAGCATCAGTGGATGATGAGAATGTCAGTTTTGACAAAGAACACTGATCATTACTAAAATGCTCCAATTGAGCTGTTAGAATGTCAGAAACAAGCTTTCTGAGCTGAGAAATGCATTTTGTGACAAAGTGCATCAGTGGATGATGAGAATGTCAGTTTTGACAAAGAACACTGTTCATTACTAAAATGCTCTAATTGAGCTGTTAGAATGTCAGAAACAAGCTTTCTGAGCTGAGAACTGCATTTTGTGACAAAAAGCATCAGTGGATGATGAGAATGTCAGTTTTGACAAAGAACACTGATCATTACTAAAATGCTCCAATTGAGCTGTTAGAATGTCAGAAACAAGCTTTCTGAGCTGAGAAATTCATTTTGTGACATAGTTCATCAGTGGATGATGAGAATGTCAGTTTTGACAAAGAACACTGATCATCACTAAAATGCTCCAATTAAGCTGTTAGAATGTCAGAAACAAGCTTTCTGAGCTGAGAACTGCATTTTGTGACAAAAAGCATCAGTGGATGATGAGAATGTCAGTTTTGACAAAGAACACTGATCATCACTAAAATGCTCCAATTGAGCTGTTAGAATGTCAGAAACAAATTTTCTGAGCTGAGAAATGCATTTTGTGACAAAGTGCATCAGTGGATGATGAGAATGTCAGTTTTGACAAAGAACACTGATCATCACTAAAATGCTCCAATTAAGCTGTTAGAATGTCAGAAACAAGCTTTCTGAGCTGAGAACTGCATTTTGTGACATAGTTCATCAGTGGATGATGAGAATGTCAGTTTTGACAAAGAACACTGTTCATTACTGAAATGCTCCAATTGAGCTGTTAGAATGTCAGAAACAAGCTTTCTGAGCTGAAAACTGCATTTTGTGACAAAAAGCATCAGTGGATGATGAGAATGTCAGTTTTGACAAAGAACACTGATCATTACTAAAATGCTCCAATTGAGCTGTTAGAATGTCAGAAACAAGCTTTCTGAGCTGAGAAATGCATTTTGTGACAAAGTGTTTCATTGGATGATGAGAATGTCAGTTTTGACAAAGAACACTGTTCATTACTAAAATGCTCTAATTGAGCTGTTAGAATGTCAGAAACAAGCTTTCTGAGCTGAGAACTGCATTTTGTGACATAGTTCATCAGTGGATGATGAGAATGTCAGTTTTGACAAAGAACACTGTTCATTACTAAAATGCTCTAATTGAGCTGTTAGAATGTTAGAAACAAGCTTTCTGAGCTGAGAACTGCATTTTGTGACATAGTTCATCAGTGGATGATGAGAATGTCAGTTTTGACAAAGAACACTGTTCATTACTAAAATGCTCCAATTGAGCTGTTAGAATGTCAGAAACAAGCTTTCTGAGCTGAGAACTGCATTTTGTGACATAGTTCATCAGTGGATGATGAGAATGTCAGTTTTGACAAAGAACTCTGTTCATTACTGAAATGCTCCAATTGAGCTGTTAGAATGTCAGAAACAAGCTTTCTGAGCTGAGAACTGCATTTTGTGACAAAGTGAATCAGTGGATGGATGAGAATGTCACTTTTGACAAAGAACACTGTTCATTAATGAAATGCTCCAATTGAGCTGTTAGAATGTCAGAAACAAGCTTTCTGAGCTGAAAACTGCATTTTTTGACAAAAAGCATCAGTGGATGATGAGAATGTCAGTTTTGACAAAGAACACTGATCATTACTAAAATGCTCCAATTGAGCTGTTAGAATGTCAGAAACAAGCTTTCTGAGCTGAGAAATGCATTTTGTGACAAAGTGCATCAGTGGATGATGAGAATGTCAGTTTTGACAAAGAACACTGTTCATTACTAAAATGCTCTAATTGAGCTGTTAGAATGTCAGAAACAAGCTTTCTGAGCTGAGAACTGCATTTTGTGACATAGTTCATCAGTGGATGATGAGAATGTCAGTTTTGACAAAGAACACTGATCATTACTAAAATGCTCCAATTGAGCTGTTAGAATGTCAGAAACAAGCTTTCTGAGCTGAAAACTGCATTTTTTTGACAAAGTGCATCAGTGGATGATGAGAATGTCAGTTTTGACAAAGAACACTGTTCATTACTAAAATGCTCTAATTGAGCTGTTAGAATGTCAGAAACAAGCTTTCTGAGCTGAGAACTGCATTTTGTGACATAGTTCATCAGTGGATGATGAGAATGTCAGTTTTGACAAAGAACACTGTTCATTACTAAAATGCTCTAATTGAGCTGTTAGAATGTCAGAAACAAGCTTTCTGAGCTGAGAACTGCATTTTGTGACATAGTTCATCAGTGGATGATGAGAATGTCAGTTTTGACAAAGAACACTGTTCATTACTAAAATGCTCTAATTGAGCTGTTAGAATGTCAGAAACAAGCTTTCTGAGCTGAGAACTGCATTTTGTGACATAGTTCATCAGTGGATGATGAGAATGTCAGTTTTGACAAAGAACACTGTTCATTACTTAAATGCTCCAATTGAGCTGTTAGAATGTCAGAAACAAGCTTTCTGAGCTGAGAAATGCATTTTGTGACATAGTTCATCAGTGGATGATGAGAATGACAGTTTTGACAAAGAACTCTGTTCATTACTGAAATGCTCCAATTGAGCTGTTAGAATGTCAGAAACAAGCTTTCTGAGCTGAAAACTGCATTTTGTGACAAAGTCAATCAGTGGATGGATGAGAATGTCACTTTTGACAAAGAACACTGTTCATTACTAAAATGCTCTAATTGAGCTGTTAGAATGTCAGAAACAAGCTTTCTGAGCTGAGAACTGCATTTTGTGATAAAAAGCATCAGTGGATGATGAGAATGTCAGTTTTGACAAAGAACACTGATCATTACTAAAATGCTCCAATTGAGCTGTTAGAATGTCAGAAACAAGCTTTCTGAGCTGAGAAATGCATTTTGTGACAAAAAGCATCAGTGGATGATAAGAATGTCAGTTTTGACAAAGAACACTGATCATTACTAAAATGCTCCAATTGAGCTGTTAGAATGTCAGAAACAAGCTTTCTGAGCTGAGAAATGCATTTTTTGACAAAGTGCTTCAGTGGATGATGGGAATGTCAGTTTTGACAAAGAACACTGTTCATTACTAAAATGCTCTAATTGAGCTGTTAGAATGTCAGAAACAAGCTTTCTGAGCTGAGAACTGCATTTTGTGACATAGTTCATTAGTGGATGATGAGAATGTTTTAGTTTTGACAAAGAACATTGTTCATTACTAAAATGCTCTAATTGAGCTGTTAGAATGTCAGAAACAAGCTTTCTGAGCTGAGAACTGCATTTTGTGACATAGTTCATCAGTGGATGATGAGAATGTCAGTTTTGACAAAGAACACTGTTCATTACTAAAATTCTCTAATTGAGCTGTTAGAATGTCAGAAACAAGCTTTCTGAGCTGAGAACTGCATTTTGTGACATAGTTCATCAGTGGATGATGAGAATGTCAGTTTTGACAAAGAACACTGTTCATTACTAAAATGCTCTAATTGAGCTGTTAGAATGTCAGAAACAAGCTTTCTGAGCTGAGAACTGCATTTTGTGACATAGTTCATCAGTGGATGATGAGAATGTCAGTTTTGACAAAGAACACTGTTCATTACTGAAATGCTCTAATTGAGCTGTTAGAATGTCAGAAACAAGCTTTCTGAGCTGAGAACTGCATTTTGTGACATAGTTCATCAGTGGATGATGAGAATGTCAGTTTTGACAAAGAACACTGTTCATTACTAAAATGCTCTAATTGAGCTGTTAGAATGTCAGAAACAAGCTTTCTGAGCTGAGAACTGCATTTTGTGACATAGTTCATCAGTGGATGATGAGAATGTCAGTTTTGACAAAGAACTCTGTTCATTACTGAAATGCTCCAATTGAGCTGTTAGAATGTCAGAAACAAGCTTTCTGAGCAGAAAACTGCATTTTGTGACAAAGTGAATCAGTGGATGGATGAGAATGTCACTTTTGACAAAGAACACTGTTCATTACTGAAATGCTCCAATTGAGCTGTTAGAATGTCAGAAACAAGCTTTCTGAGCTGAGAAATGCATTTTGTGACAAAGTGCATCAGTGGATGATGAGAATGTCAGTTTTGACAAAGAACACTGTTCATTACTAAAATGCTCTAATTGAGCTGTTAGAATGTCAGAAACAAGCTTTCTGAGCTGAGAACTGCATTTTGTGACAAAAAGCATCAGTGGATGATGAGAATGTCAGTTTTGACAAAGAACACTGTTCATTACTAAAATGCTCTAATTGAGCTGTTAGAATGTTAGAAACAAGCTTTCTGAGCTGAGAACTGCATTTTGTGACATAGTTCATCAGTGGATGATGAGAATGTCAGTTTTGACAAAGAACACTGTTCATTACTAAAATGCTCCAATTGAGCTGTTAGAATGTCAGAAACAAGCTTTCTGAGCTGAGAACTGCATTTTGTGACAAAAAGCATCAGTGGATGATGAGAATGTCAGTTTTGACAAAGAACACTGATCATTACTAAAATGCTCCAATTGAGCAGTTAGAATGTCAGAAACAAGCTTTCTGAGCTGAAAACTGCATTTTGTGACATAGTTCATCAGTGGATGATGAGAATGTCAGTTTTGACAAAGAACACTGTTCATTACTAAAATGCTCTAATTGAGCTGTTAGAATGTCAGAAACAAGCTTTCTGAGTTGAGAACTGCATTTTGTGACATAGTTCATCAGTGGATGATGAGAATGTCAGTTTTGACAAAGAACACTGATCATCACTAAAATGCTCCAATTAAGCTGTTAGAATGTCAGAAACAAGCTTTCTGAGCTGAGAACTGCATTTTGTGACATAGTTCATCAGTGGATGATGAGAATGTCAGTTTTGACAAAGAACACTGTTCATTACTGAAATGCTCCAATTGAGCTGTGAAAATGTCAGAAACAAGCTTTCTGAGCTGAGAACTGCATTTTGTGACAAAAAGCATCAGTGGATGATGAGAATGTCAGTTTTGACAAAGAACACTGATCATCACTAAAATGCTCCAATTGAGCTGTTAGAATGTCAGAAACAAATTTTCTGAGCTGAGAAATGCATTTTGTGACAAAGTGCATCAGTGGATGATGAGAATGTCAGTTTTGACAAAGAACACTGATCATCACTAAAATGCTCCAATTAAGCTGTTAGAATGTCAGAAACAAGCTTTCTGAGCTGAGAACTGCATTTTGTGACATAGTTCATCAGTGGATGATGAGAATGTCAGTTTTGACAAAGAACACTGTTCATTAATGAAATGCTCCAATTGAGCTGTTAGAATGTCAGAAACAAGCTTTCTGAGCTGAAAACTGCATTTTGTGACAAAAAGCATCAGTGGATGATGAGAATGTCAGTTTTGACAAAGAACACTGATCATTACTAAAATGCTCCAATTGAGCTGTTAGAATGTCAGAAACAAGCTTTCTGAGCTGAGAAATGCATTTTGTGACAAAGTGCATCAGTGGATGATGAGAATGTCAGTTTTGACAAAGAACACTGTTCATTACTAAAATGCTCTAATTGAGCTGTTAGAATGTCAGAAACAAGCTTTCTGAGCTGAGAACTGCATTTTGTGACAAAAAGCATCAGTGGATGATGAGAATGTCAGTTTTGACAAAGAACACTGATCATTACTAAAATGCTCCAATTGAGCTGTTAGAATGTCAGAAACAAGCTTTCTGAGATGAGAAATGCATTTTGTGACATAGTTCATCAGTGGATGATGAGAATGTCAGTTTTGACAAAGAACACTGTTCATTACTAAAATGCTCTAATTGAGCTGTTAGAATGTCAGAAACAAGCTTTCTGAGCTGAGAACTGCATTTTGTGACAAAAAGCATCAGTGGATGATGAGAATGTCAGTTTTGACAAAGAACACTGATCATTACTAAAATGCTCCAATTGAGCTGTTAGAATGTCAGAAACAAGCTTTCTGAGCTGAGAAATGCATTTTGTGACAAAGTGCTTCAGTGGATGATGAGAATGTCAGTTTTGACAAAGAACACTGTTCATTACTAAAATGCTCTAATTGAGCTGTTAGAATGTCAGAAACAAGCTTTCTGAGCTGAGAACTGCATTTTGTGACATAGTTCATCAGTGGATGATGAGAATGTCAGTTTTGACAAAGAACACTGTTCATTACTAAAATGCTCTAATTTAGCTGTTAGAATGTTAGAAACAAGCTTTCTGAGCTGAGAACTGCATTTTGTGACATAGTTCATCAGTGGATGATGAGAATGTCAGCTTTGACAAAGAACACTGTTCATTACTGAAATGCTCCAATTGAGATGTTAGAATGTCAGAAACAAATTTTCTGAGCTGAGAACTGCATTTTGTGACATAGTTCATCAGTGGATGATGAGAATGTCAGTTTTGACAAAGAACACTGATCATCACTGAAATGCTCCAATTAAGCTGTTAGAATGTCAGAAACAAGCTTTCTGAGCTGAGAACTGCATTTTGTGACATAGTTCATCAGTGGATGATGAGAATGTCAGTTTTGACAAAGAACACTGTTCATTACTGAAATGCTCCAATTGAGCTGTTAGAATGTCAGAAACAAGCTTTCTGAGCTGAGAACTGCATTTTGTGACAAAAAGCATCAGTGGATGATGAGAATGTCAGTTTTGACAAAGAACACTGATCATCACTAAAATGCTCCAATTGAGCTTGTTAGAATGTCAGAAACAAGCTTTCTGAGCTGAGAACTGCATTTTGTGACATAGTTCATCAGTGGATGATGAGAATGTCAGTTTTGACAAAGAACACTGTTCATTACTGAAATGCTCCAATTGAGCTGTTAGAATGTCAGAAACAAGCTTTCTGAGCTGAGAACTGCATTTTGTGACAAAGTGCATCAGTGGATGATGAGAATGTCAGTTTTGACAAAGAACACTGTTCATTACTAAAATGCTCCAATTGAGCTGTTAGAATGTCAGAAACAAGCTTTCTGAGCTGAGAACTGCATTTTGTGACAAAAAGCATCAGTGGATGATGAGAATGTCAGTTTTGACAAAGAACACTGTTCATTACTAAAATGCTCTAATTGAGCTGTTAGAATGTCAGAAACAAGCTTTCTGAGCTGAGAAATGCATTTTGTGACAAAGTGCTTCAGTGGATGATGAGAATGTCAGTTTTGACAAAGAACACTGTTCATTACTAAAATGCTCTAATTGAGCTGTTAGAATGTCAGAAACAAGCTTTCTGAGCTGAGAACTGCATTTTGTGACAAAAAGCATCAGTGGATGATGAGAATGTCAGTTTTGACAAAGAACACTGATCATTACTAAAATGCTCCAATTGAGCTGTTAGAATGTCAGAAACAAGCTTTCTGAGCTGAGAAATGCATTTTGTGACAAAGTGCTTCAGTGGATGATGAGAATGTCAGTTTTGACAAAGAACACTGTTCCTTACTAAAATGCTCTAATTGAGCTGTTAGAATGTCAGAAACAAGCTTTCTGAGCTGAGAACTGCATTTTGTGACAAAAAGCATCAGTGGATGATGAGAATGTCAGTTTTGACAAAGAACACTGATCATCACTAAAATGCTCCAATTGAGCTTGTTAGAATGTCAGAAACAAATTTTCTGAGCTGAGAAATGCATTTTGTGACAAAGTGCATCAGTGGATGATGAGAATGTCAGTTTTGACAAAGAACACTGATCATCACTAAAATGCTCCAATTAAGCTGTTAGAATGTCAGAAACAAGCTTTCTGAGCTGAGAACTGCATTTTGTGACATAGTTCATCAGTGGATGATGAGAATGTCAGTTTTGACAAAGAACACTGTTCATTACTGAAATGCTCCAATTGAGCTGTTAGAATGTCAGAAACAAGCTTTCTGAGCTGAGAAATGCATTTTGTGACAAAGTGCATCAGTGGATGATGAGAATGTCAGTTTTGACAAAGAACACTGTTCATTACTAAAATGCTCTAATTGAGCTGTTAGAATGTCAGAAACAAGCTTTCTGAGCTGAGAACTGCATTTTGTGACAAAAAGCATCAGTGGATGATGAGAATGTCAGTTTTGACAAAGAACACTGATCATTACTAAAATGCTCCAATTGAGCTGTTAGAATGTCAGAAACAAGCTTTCTGAGCTGAGAAATGCATTTTGTGACAAAGTGCTTCAGTGGATGATGAGAATGTCAGTTTTGACAAAGAACACTGTTCATTACTAAAATGCTCTAATTGAGCTGTTAGAATGTCAGAAACAAGCTTTCTGAGCTGAGAACTGCATTTTGTGACAAAAAGCATCAGTGGATGATGAGAATGTCAGTTTTGACAAAGAACACTGATCATTACTAAAATGCTCCAATTGAGCTGTTAGAATGTCAGAAACAAGCTTTCTGAGCTGAGAAATGCATTTTGTGACAAAGTGCTTCAGTGGATGATGAGAATGTCAGTTTTGACAAAGAACACTGTTCATTACTAAAATGCTCTAATTGAGCTGTTAGAATGTCAGAAACAAGCTTTCTGAGCTGAGAACTGCATTTTGTGACATAGTTCATCAGTGGATGATGAGAATGTCAGTTTTGACAAAGAACACTGTTCATTACTAAAATGCTCTAATTTAGCTGTTAGAATGTTAGAAACAAGCTTTCTGAGCTGAGAACTGCATTTTGTGACATAGTTCATCAGTGGATGATGAGAATGTCAGTTTTGACAAAGAACACTGTTCATTACTAAAATGCTCCAATTGAGCTGTTAGAATGTCAGAAAGAAGCTTTCTGAGCTGAGAACTGCATTTTGTGACGTAGTTCATCAGTGGATGATGAGAATGTCAGTTTTGACAAAGAACACTGTTCATTACTGAAATGCTCCAATTGAGCTGTTAGAATGTCAGAAACAAGCTTTCTGAGCTGAGAAATGCATTTTGTGACATAGTTCATCAGTGGATGATGAGAATGTCAGTTTTGACAAAGAACACTGATCATCACTAAAATGCTCCAATTAAGCTGTTAGAATGTCAGAAACAAGCTTTCTGAGCTGAGAACTGCATTTTGTGACATAGTTCATCAGTGGATGATGAGAATGTCAGTTTTGACAAAGAACACTGTTCATTACTGAAATGCTCCAATTGAGCTGTTAGAATGTCAGAAACAAGCTTTCTGAGCTGAGAACTGCATTTTGTGACAAAAAGCATCAGTGGATGATGAGAATGTCAGTTTTGACAAAGAACACTGATCATCACTAAAATGCTCCAATTGAGCTTGTTAGAATGTCAGAAACAAATTTTCTGAGCTGAGAAATGCATTTTGTGACAAAGTGCATCAGTGGATGATGAGAATGTCAGTTTTGACAAAGAACACTGATCATCACTAAAATGCTCCAATTAAGCTGTTAGAATGTCAGAAACAAGCTTTCTGAGCTGAGAACTGCATTTTGTGACATAGTTCATCAGTGGATGATGAGAATGTCAGCTTTGACAAAGAACACTGTTCATTACTGAAATGCTCCAATTGAGATGTTAGAATGTCAGAAACAAATTTTCTGAGCTGAGAACTGCATTTTGTGACATAGTTCATCAGTGGATGATGAGAATGTCAGTTTTGACAAAGAACACTGATCATCACTGAAATGCTCCAATTAAGCTGTTAGAATGTCAGAAACAAGCTTTCTGAGCTGAGAACTGCATTTTGTGACATAGTTCATCAGTGGATGATGAGAATGTCAGTTTTGACAAAGAACACTGTTCATTACTGAAATGCTCCAATTGAGCTGTTAGAATGTCAGAAACAAGCTTTCTGAGCTGAGAACTGCATTTTGTGACAAAAAGCATCAGTGGATGATGAGAATGTCAGTTTTGACAAAGAACACTGATCATCACTAAAATGCTCCAATTGAGCTTGTTAGAATGTCAGAAACAAGCTTTCTGAGCTGAGAACTGCATTTTGTGACATAGTTCATCAGTGGATGATGAGAATGTCAGTTTTGACAAAGAACACTGTTCATTACTGAAATGCTCCAATTGAGCTGTTAGAATGTCAGAAACAAGCTTTCTGAGCTGAGAACTGCATTTTGTGACAAAGTGCATCAGTGGATGATGAGAATGTCAGTTTTGACAAAGAACACTGTTCATTACTAAAATGCTCCAATTGAGCTGTTAGAATGTCAGAAACAAGCTTTCTGAGCTGAGAACTGCATTTTGTGACAAAAAGCATCAGTGGATGATGAGAATGTCAGTTTTGACAAAGAACACTGTTCATTACTAAAATGCTCTAATTGAGCTGTTAGAATGTCAGAAACAAGCTTTCTGAGCTGAGAAATGCATTTTGTGACAAAGTGCTTCAGTGGATGATGAGAATGTCAGTTTTGACAAAGAACACTGTTCATTACTAAAATGCTCTAATTGAGCTGTTAGAATGTCAGAAACAAGCTTTCTGAGCTGAGAACTGCATTTTGTGACAAAAAGCATCAGTGGATGATGAGAATGTCAGTTTTGACAAAGAACACTGATCATTACTAAAATGCTCCAATTGAGCTGTTAGAATGTCAGAAACAAGCTTTCTGAGCTGAGAAATGCATTTTGTGACAAAGTGCTTCAGTGGATGATGAGAATGTCAGTTTTGACAAAGAACACTGTTCCTTACTAAAATGCTCTAATTGAGCTGTTAGAATGTCAGAAACAAGCTTTCTGAGCTGAGAACTGCATTTTGTGACAAAAAGCATCAGTGGATGATGAGAATGTCAGTTTTGACAAAGAACACTGATCATCACTAAAATGCTCCAATTGAGCTTGTTAGAATGTCAGAAACAAATTTTCTGAGCTGAGAAATGCATTTTGTGACAAAGTGCATCAGTGGATGATGAGAATGTCAGTTTTGACAAAGAACACTGATCATCACTAAAATGCTCCAATTAAGCTGTTAGAATGTCAGAAACAAGCTTTCTGAGCTGAGAACTGCATTTTGTGACATAGTTCATCAGTGGATGATGAGAATGTCAGTTTTGACAAAGAACACTGTTCATTACTGAAATGCTCCAATTGAGCTGTTAGAATGTCAGAAACAAGCTTTCTGAGCTGAGAAATGCATTTTGTGACAAAGTGCATCAGTGGATGATGAGAATGTCAGTTTTGACAAAGAACACTGTTCATTACTAAAATGCTCTAATTGAGCTGTTAGAATGTCAGAAACAAGCTTTCTGAGCTGAGAACTGCATTTTGTGACAAAAAGCATCAGTGGATGATGAGAATGTCAGTTTTGACAAAGAACACTGATCATTACTAAAATGCTCCAATTGAGCTGTTAGAATGTCAGAAACAAGCTTTCTGAGCTGAGAAATGCATTTTGTGACAAAGTGCTTCAGTGGATGATGAGAATGTCAGTTTTGACAAAGAACACTGTTCATTACTAAAATGCTCTAATTGAGCTGTTAGAATGTCAGAAACAAGCTTTCTGAGCTGAGAACTGCATTTTGTGACAAAAAGCATCAGTGGATGATGAGAATGTCAGTTTTGACAAAGAACACTGATCATTACTAAAATGCTCCAATTGAGCTGTTAGAATGTCAGAAACAAGCTTTCTGAGCTGAGAAATGCATTTTGTGACAAAGTGCTTCAGTGGATGATGAGAATGTCAGTTTTGACAAAGAACACTGTTCATTACTAAAATGCTCTAATTGAGCTGTTAGAATGTCAGAAACAAGCTTTCTGAGCTGAGAACTGCATTTTGTGACATAGTTCATCAGTGGATGATGAGAATGTCAGTTTTGACAAAGAACACTGTTCATTACTAAAATGCTCTAATTTAGCTGTTAGAATGTTAGAAACAAGCTTTCTGAGCTGAGAACTGCATTTTGTGACATAGTTCATCAGTGGATGATGAGAATGTCAGTTTTGACAAAGAACACTGTTCATTACTAAAATGCTCCAATTGAGCTGTTAGAATGTCAGAAAGAAGCTTTCTGAGCTGAGAACTGCATTTTGTGACGTAGTTCATCAGTGGATGATGAGAATGTCAGTTTTGACAAAGAACACTGTTCATTACTGAAATGCTCCAATTGAGCTGTTAGAATGTCAGAAACAAGCTTTCTGAGCTGAGAAATGCATTTTGTGACATAGTTCATCAGTGGATGATGAGAATGTCAGTTTTGACAAAGAACACTGATCATCACTAAAATGCTCCAATTAAGCTGTTAGAATGTCAGAAACAAGCTTTCTGAGCTGAGAACTGCATTTTGTGACATAGTTCATCAGTGGATGATGAGAATGTCAGTTTTGACAAAGAACACTGTTCATTACTGAAATGCTCCAATTGAGCTGTTAGAATGTCAGAAACAAGCTTTCTGAGCTGAGAACTGCATTTTGTGACAAAAAGCATCAGTGGATGATGAGAATGTCAGTTTTGACAAAGAACACTGATCATCACTAAAATGCTCCAATTGAGCTTGTTAGAATGTCAGAAACAAATTTTCTGAGCTGAGAAATGCATTTTGTGACAAAGTGCATCAGTGGATGATGAGAATGTCAGTTTTGACAAAGAACACTGATCATCACTAAAATGCTCCAATTAAGCTGTTAGAATGTCAGAAACAAGCTTTCTGAGCTGAGAACTGCATTTTGTGACATAGTTCATCAGTGGATGATGAGAATGTCAGTTTTGACAAAGAACACTGTTCATTACTAAAATGCTCTAATTTAGTCAGTCAAGTCAAGTCAAGTCAGCTTTATTTATATAG
This sequence comes from Barbatula barbatula, assembly GCF_947034865.1. Classification (NCBI taxonomy): domain Eukaryota; kingdom Metazoa; phylum Chordata; class Actinopteri; order Cypriniformes; family Nemacheilidae; genus Barbatula; species Barbatula barbatula. The sequence continues at coordinate 10,986,493 of NC_136770.1, read as the reverse complement.
CGCTTTTTACAATTTTCATTGTTACAAAGCAGCTGTACAAGAAAAAATGACTATAAGTAAAACATAAAAGGTTATGGAATTCAAAACACAGGTCAAATATCAGACACACAATAAATTACTATATGCAGAGTTAATTAAATAAGACTATCAAATTCTAGCAGCCCCCCCGGCCAGGCAAAACAGTGCAAAACAGTATGCAAACGGTGGCGAGGAACCCAAAACTCCATTGGAGGAGAAAAAAACCTCGGAGGGAAACCAGGCCTAACCAGGGGATTCCAGTTCCCCTCTGGCAAAAACTGCAGCCTCTGCACAAGCTCAACAGTGCTTGCACAACAAGGCGAAAATAAAAAAAAATTAGATTTAAAATTATCATTAATAATCTAATAGTGGCTGAAGTTTTGTAGGGACGTCACTTCCTTCGTCCAGCATTTGTCAGGTCTAGGAATGGATTGCGCCCTGCCCGCTCCACTCTTGTAACCTTGGAACAATGAGACAAGACTGGCTGAGAGTAGAGTACTGTTCTGCACTCTTTGATGCAACAAATGCATCAGTTGTTATTGGAAGTGTCCCTGGTTCCGGTTGATCTAACTAGTGCAGCCTAGATCTTTGAAATACATATATTATGATAATCTAGTGTATGCAAGATTAAAAAGATGCGTCTTTAGTCTAGATTTAAACTGACAGAGTGTGTCCGCCTCCCGGACATTGCAGGGAAGACTGTTCCAAAGTTTAGGCGCTAGATAGGAAAAGGATCTGCCGCCTGCACTTGATTTTGAAATTCTAGGTATTACCAACTGACCTGACGCCTGAGAGCGTAGTGCACGTGATGGACTATAATACGTAAGAAGTTCTCTCAAGTAGTGAGGAGCTAAACCATGCAAGGCTTTATAGGTAATAAGCAAGATTTTAAAATTTATGCGATGCTTTATAGGTAACCAGTGCAAGGTTGACAGAACCGGGCTAATATGCTCATACTTTTTTGTACGTGTAAGAACTCGAGCTGCCGCATTTTGGACCAGTTGGAGTTTTTGTAATAGGCCTGCAGGGCAACCACCTAATTTAGCTGTTAGAATGTTAGAAACAAGCTTTCTGAGCTGAGAACTGCATTTTGTGACATAGTTCATCAGTGGATGATGAGAATGTCAGTTTTGACAAAGAACACTGTTCATTACTGAAATGCTCCAATTGAGCTGTTAGAATGTCAGAAACAAGCTTTCTGAGCTGAGAAATGCATTTTGTGACATAGTTCATCAGTGGATGATGAGAATGTCAGTTTTGACAAAGAACACTGTTCATTACTAAAATGCTCCAAATGAGCTGTTAGAATGTCAGAAACAAGCTTTCTGAGCTGAGAAATGCATTTTGTGACATAGTTCATCAGTGGATGATGAGAATGTCAGTTTTGACAAAGAACTCTGTTCATTACTGAAATGCTCCAATTGAGCTGTTAGAATGTCAGAAACAAGCTTTCTGAGCTGAAAACTGCATTTTGTGACAAAGTGAATCAGTGGATGATGAGAATGTCACTTTTGACAAAGAACACTGTTCATTACTGAAATGCTCCAATTGAGCTGTTAGAATGTCAGAAACAAGCTTTCTGAGCTGAGAACGCATTTTGTGACAAAGTGCATCAGTGGATGATGAGAATGTCAGTTTTGACAAACACTGTTCATTACTAAAATGCTCTAATTGAGCTGTTAGAATGTCAGAAACAAGCTTTCTGAGCTGAGAACTGCATTTTGTGACAAAAAGCATCAGTGGATGATGAGAATGTCAGTTTTGACAAAGAACACTGATCATTACTAAAATGCTCCAATTGAGCTGTTAGAATGTCAGAAACAAGCTTTCTGAGCTGAGAAATGCATTTTGTGACAAAGTGCTTCAGTGGTTGATGAGAATGTCAGTTTTGACAAAGAACACTGTTCATTACTAAAATGCTCTAATTGAGCTGTTAGAATGTCAGAAACAAGCTTTCTGAGCTGAGAACTGCATTTTGTGACATAGTTCATCAGTGGATGATGAGAATGTCAGTTTTGACAAAGAACACTGTTCATTACTAAAATGCTCTAATTGAGCTGTTAGAATGTTAGAAACAAGCTTTCTGAGCTGAGAACTGCATTTTGTGACATAGTTCATCAGTGGATGATGAGAATGTCAGTTTTGACAAAGAACACTGTTCATTACTAAAATGCTCCAATTGAGCTGTTAGAATGTCAGAAACAAGCTTTCTGAGCTGAGAACTGCATTTTGTGACATAGTTCATCAGTGGATGATGAGAATGTCAGTTTTGACAAAGAACACTGATCATTACTAAAATGCTCCAATTGAGCTGTTAGAATGTCAAAAACAAGCTTTCTGAGCTGAGAAATGCATTTTGTGACATAGTTCATCAGTGGATCATGAGAATGTCAGTTTTGACAAAGAACACTGTTCATTACTAAAATGCTCTAATTGAGCTGTTAGAATGTCAAAAACAAGCTTTCTGAGCTGAGAAATGCATTTTGTGACATAGTTCATCAGTGGATGATGAGAATGTCAGTTTTGACAAAGAACACTGTTCATTACTGAAATGCTCCAATTGAGCTGTTAGAATGTCAGAAACAAGCTTTCTGAGCTGAGAAATGCATTTTGTGACAAAGTGCATCAGTGGATGATGAGAATGTCAGTTTTGACAAAGAACACTGTTCATTACTAAAATGCTCTAATTGAGCTGTTAGAATGTCAGAAACAAGCTTTCTGAGCTGAGAACTGCATTTCGTGACAAAAAGCATCAGTGGATGATGAGAATGTCAGTTTTGACAAAGAACACTGATCATTACTAAAATGCTCCAATTGAGCTGTTAGAATGTCAGAAACAAGCTTTCTGAGCTGAGAAATGCATTTTGTGACAAAGTGCTTCAGTGGATGATGAGAATGTCAGTTTTGACAAAGAACACTGTTCATTACTAAAATGCTCTAATTGAGCTGTTAGAATGTCAGAAACAAGCTTTCTGATCTGAGAACTGCATTTTGTGACAAAAAGCATCAGTGGATGATGAGAATGTCAGTTTTGACAAAGAACACTGATCATTACTAAAATGCTCCAATTGAGCTGTTAGAATGTCAGAAACAAGCTTTCTGAGCTGAGAAATGCATTTTGTGACAAAGTGCTTCAGTGGATGATGAGAATGTCAGTTTTGACAAAGAACACTGTTCATTACTAAAATGCTCTAATTGAGCTGTTAGAATGTCAGAAACAAGCTTTCTGAGCTGAGAACTGCATTTTGTGACAAAGTGAATCAGTGGATGATGAGAATGTCACTTTTGACAAAGAACACTGATCATTACTAAAATGCTCCAATTGAGCTGTTAGAATGTCAGAAACAAGCTTTCTGAGCTGAGAACTGCATTTTGTGACATAGTTCATCAGTGGATGATGAGAATGTCAGTTTTGACAAAGAACACTGTTCATTACTAAAATGCTCTAATTGAGCTGTTAGAATGTCAGAAACAAGCTTTCTGAGCTGAGAACTGCATTTTGTGACATAGTTCATCAGTGGATGATGAGAATGTCAGTTTTGACAAAGAACACTGATCATTACTAAAATGCTCCAATTGAGCTGTTAGAATGTCAGAAACAAGCTTTCTGAGCTGAGAACTGCATTTTGTGACATAGTTCATCAGTAGATGATGAGAATGTCAGTTTTGACAAAGAACACTGTTCATTACTAAAATGCTCTAATTGAGCTGTTAGAATGTCAGAAACAAGCTTTCTGAGCTGAGAACTGCATTTTGTGACATAGTTCATCAGTGGATGATGAGAATGTCAGTTTTGACAAAGAACACTGTTCATTACTAAAATGCTCCAATTGAGCTGTTAGAATGTCAGAAACAAGCTTTCTGAGCTGAGAAATGCATTTTGTGACATAGTTCATCAGTGGATGATGAGAATGTCAGTTTTGACAAAGAACTCTGTTCATTACTGAAATGCTCCAATTGAGCTGTTAGAATGTCAGAAACAAGCTTTCTGAGCTGAAAACTGCATTTTGTGACAAAGTGAATCAGTGGATGGATGAGAATGTCACTTTTGACAAAGAACACTGTTCATTACTGAAATGCTCCAATTGAGCTGTTAGAATGTCAGAAACAAGCTTTCTGAGCTGAGAAATGCATTTTGTGACAAAGTGCATCAGTGGATGATGAGAATGTCAGTTTTGACAAAGAACACTGTTCATTACTAAAATGCTCTAATTGAGCTGTTAGAATGTCAGAAACAAGCTTTCTGAGCTGAGAACTGCATTTTGTGACAAAAAGCATCAGTGGATGATGAGAATGTCAGTTTTGACAAAGAACACTGATCATTACTAAAATGCTCCAATTGAGCTGTTAGAATGTCAGAAACAAGCTTTCTGAGCTGAGAACTGCATTTTGTGACATAGTTCATCAGTGGATGATGAGAATGTCAGTTTTGACAAAGAACACTGTTCATTACTGAAATGCTCTAATTGAGCTGTTAGAATGTCAGAAACAAGCTTTCTGAGCTGAGAACTGCATTTTGTGACATAGTTCATCAGTAGATGATGAGAATGTCAGTTTTGACAAAGAACACTGTTCATTACTAAAATGCTCTAATTGAGCTGTTAGAATGTCAGAAACAAGCTTTCTGAGCTGAGAACTGCATTTTGTGACATAGTTCATCAGTGGATGATGAGAATGTCAGTTTTGACAAAGAACACTGTTCATTACTAAAATGCTCCAATTGAGCTGTTAGAATGTCAGAAACAAGCTTTCTGAGCTAAGAAATGCATTTTGTGACATAGTTCATCAGTGGATGATGAGAATGTCAGTTTTGACAAAGAACTCTGTTCATTACTGAAATGCTCCAATTGAGCTGTTAGAATGTCAGAAACAAGCTTTCTGAGCTGAAAACTGCATTTTGTGACAAAGTGAATCAGTGGATGGATGAGAATGTCACTTTTGACAAAGAACACTGTTCATTACTGAAATGCTCCAATTGAGCTGTTAGAATGTCAGAAACAAGCTTTCTGAGCTGAGAAATGCATTTTGTGACAAAGTGCATCAGTGGATGATGAGAATGTCAGTTTTGACAAAGAACACTGTTCATTACTAAAATTCTCTAATTGAGCTGTTAGAATGTCAGAAACAAGCTTTCTGAGCTGAGAACTGCATTTTAAGACAAAAAGCATCAGTGGATGATGAGAATGTCAGTTTTGACAAAGAACACTGATCATTACTGAAATGCTCTAATTGAGCTGTTAGAATGTCAGAAACAAGCTTTCTGAGCTGAGAACTGCATTTTGTGACATAGTTCATCAGTAGATGATGAGAATGTCAGTTTTGACAAAGAACACTGTTCATTACTAAAATGCTCTAATTGAGCTGTTAGAATGTCAGAAACAAGCTTTCTGAGCTGAGAACTGCATTTTGTGACATAGTTCATCAGTGGATGATGAGAATGTCAGTTTTGACAAAGAACACTGTTCATTACTAAAATGCTCCAATTGAGCTGTTAGAATGTCAGAAACAAGCTTTCTGAGCTGAGAAATGCATTTTGTGACATAGTTCATCAGTGGATGATGAGAATGTCAGTTTTGACAAAGAACTCTGTTCATTACTGAAATGCTCCAATTGAGCTGTTAGAATGTCAGAAACAAGCTTTCTGAGCTGAAAACTGCATTTTGTGAGAAAGTGAATCAGTGGATGGATGAGAATGTCACTTTTGACAAAGAACACTGTTCATTACTGAAATGCTCCAATTGAGCTGTTAGAATGTCAGAAACAAGCTTTCTGAGCTGAGAACTGCATTTTGTGACATAGTTCATCAGTGGATGATGAGAATGTCAGTTTTGACAAAGAACACTGTTCATTACTGAAATGCTCCAATTGAGCTGTTAGAATGTCAGAAACAAGCTTTCTGAGCTGAGAAATGCATTTTGTGACATAGTTCATCAGTGGATGATGAGAATGTCAGTTTTGACAAAGAACTCTGTTCATTACTGAAATGCTCCAATTGAGCTGTTAGAATGTCAGAAACAAGCTTTCTGAGCTGAAAACTGCATTTTGTGAGAAAGTGAATCAGTGGATGGATGAGAATGTCACTTTTGACAAAGAACACTGTTCATTACTGAAATGCTCCAATTGAGCTGTTAGAATGTCAGAAACAAATTTTCTGAGCTGAGAAATGCATTTTGTGACAAAGTGCATCAGTGGATGATGAAAATGTCAGTTTTGACAAAGAACACTGTTCATTACTAAAATTCTCTAATTGAGCTGTTAGAATGTCAGAAACAAGCTTTCTGAGCTGAGAACTGCATTTTGTGACAAAGTGCATCAGTGGATGATGAGAATGTCAGTTTTGACAAAGAACATTGTTCATTACTAAAATGCTCTAATTGAGCTGTTAGAATGTCAGAAACAAGCTTTCTGAGCTGAAAACTGCATTTTGTGACAAAGTGAATCAGTGGATGATGAGAATGTCAGTTTTGACAAAGAACACTGATCATTACTAAAATTCTCTAATTGAGCTGTTAGAATGTCAGAAACAAGCTTTCTGAGCTGAGAACTGCATTTTGTGACAAAGTGAATCAGTGGATGATGAGAATGTCACTTTTGACAAAGAACACTGATCATTACTAAAATGCTCTAATTGAGCTGTTAGAATGTCAGAAACAAGCTTTCTGAGCTGAGAACTGCATTTTGTGACATAGTTCATCAGTGGATGATGAGAATGTCAGTTTTGACAAAGAACACTGTTCATTACTAAAATGCTCCAATTGAGCTGTTAGAATGTCAGAAACAAGCTTTCTGAGCTGAGAAATGCATTTTGTGACATAGTTCATGAGTGGATGATGAGAATGTCAGTTTTGACAAAGAACTCTGTTCATTACTGAAATGCTCCAATTGAGCTGTTAGAATGTCAGAAACAAACTTTCTAAGCTGAAAACTGCATTTTGTGACAAAAAGCATCAGTGGATGATTAGAATGTCAGTTTTGACAAAGAACACTGATCATTACTAAAATGCTCCAATTGAGCTGTTAGAATGTCAGAAACAAGCTTTCTGAGCTGAGAAATGCATTTTGTGACAAAGTGCTTCAGTGGATGATGAGAATGTCAGTTTTGACAAAGAACACTGTTCATTACTAAAATGCTCTAATTGAGCTGTTAGAATGTCAGAAACAAGCTTTCTGAGCTGAGAACTGCATTTTGTGACATAGTTCATCAGTGGATGATGAGAATGTCAGTTTTGACAAAGAACACTGTTCATTACTAAAATGCTCTAATTGAGCTGTTAGAATGTTAGAAACAAGCTTTCTGAGCTGAGAACTGCATTTTGTGACATAGTTCATCAGTGGATGATGAGAATGTCAGTTTTGACAAAGAACTCTGTTCATTACTGAAATGCTCCAATTGAGCTGTTAGAATGTCAGAAACAAGCTTTCTGAGCTGAGAACTGCATTTTGTGACAAAGTGAATCAGTGGATGGATGAGAATGTCACTTTTGACAAAGAACACTGTTCATTAATGAAATGCTCCAATTGAGCTGTTAGAATGTCAGAAACAAGCTTTCTGAGCTGAAAACAGCATTTTGTGACAAAGCGAATCAGTGGATGGATGAGAATGTCACTTTTGACAAAGAACACTGTTCATTAATGAAATGCTCCAATTGAGCTGATAGAATGTCAGAAACAAGCTTTCTGAGCTGAGAACTGCATTTTGTGACAAAGTGAATCAGTGGATGGATGAGAATGTCACTTTTGACAAAGAACACTGTTCATTAATGAAATGCTCCAATTGAGCTGTTAGAATGTCAGAAACAAGCTTTCTGAGCTGAAAACAGCATTTTGTGACAAAGTGAATCAGTGGATGGATGAGAATGTCAGTTTTGACAAAGAACTCTGTTCATTACTGAAATGCTCCAATTGAGCTGTTAGAATGTCAGAAACAAGCTTTCTGAGCTGAAAACTGCATTTTGTGACAAAGTGAATCAGTGGATGGATGAGAATGTCACTTTTGACAAAGAACACTGTTCATTACTGAAATGCTCCAATTGAGCTGTTAGAATGTCAGAAACAAGCTTTCTGAGCTGAGAAATGCATTTTGTGACAAAGTGCATCAGTGGATGATGAGAATGTCAGTTTTGACAAAGAACACTGTTCATTACTAAAATGCTCTAATTGAGCTGTTAGAATGTCAGAAACAAGCTTTCTGAGCTGAGAACTGCATTTTGTGACAAAAAGCATCAGTGGATGATGAGAATGTCAGTTTTGACAAAGAACACTGATCATTACTAAAATGCTCCAATTGAGCTGTTAGAATGTCAGAAACAAGCTTTCTGAGCTGAGAAATGCATTTTGTGACAAAGTGCTTCAGTGGATGATGAGAATGTCAGTTTTGACAAAGAACACTGTTCATTACTAAAATGCTCTAATTGAGCTGTTAGAATGTCAGAAACAAGCTTTCTGAGCTGAGAACTGCATTTTGTGACATAGTTCATCAGTGGATGATGAGAATGTCAGTTTTGACAAAGAACACTGTTCATTACTAAAATGCTCTAATTGAGCTGTTAGAATGTTAGAAACAAGCTTTCTGAGCTGAGAACTGCATTTTGTGACATAGTTCATCAGTGGATGATGAGAATGTCAGTTTTGACAAAGAACACTGTTCATTACTAAAATGCTCCAATTGAGCTGTTAGAATGTCAGAAACAAGCTTTCTGAGCTGAGAACTGCATTTTGTGACATAGTTCATCAGTGGATGATGAGAATGTCAGTTTTGACAAAGAACACTGATCATTACTAAAATGCTCCAATTGAGCTGTTAGAATGTCAGAAACAAGCTTTCTGAGCTGAGAACTGCATTTTGTGACAAAGTGCATCAGTGGATGATGAGAATGTCAGTTTTGACAAAGAACTCTGTTCATTACTGAAATGCTCCAATTGAGCTGTTAGAATGTCAGAAACAAGCTTTCTAAGCTGAAAACTGCATTTTGTGACAAAAAGCATCAGTGGATGATGAGAATGTCAGTTTTGACAAAGAACACTGATCATTACTAAAATGCTCCAATTGAGCTGTTAGAATGTCAGAAACAAGCTTTCTGAGCTGAGAAATGCATTTTGTGACAAAGTGCTTCAGTGGATGATGAGAATGTCAGTTTTGACAAAGAACACTGTTCATTACTAAAATGCTCTAATTGAGCTGTTAGAATGTCAGAAACAAGCTTTCTGAGCTGAGAACTGCATTTTGTGACATAGTTCATCAGTGGATGATGAGAATGTCAGTTTTGACAAAGAACACTGTTCATTACTAAAATGCTCTAATTGAGCTGTTAGAATGTTAGAAACAAGCTTTCTGAGCTGAGAACTGCATTTTGTGACATAGTTCATCAGTGGATGATGAGAATGTCAGTTTTGACAAAGAACACTGTTCATTACTAAAATGCTCCAATTGAGCTGTTAGAATGTCAGAAACAAGCTTTCTGAGCTGAGAACTGCATTTTGTGACATAGTTCATCAGTGGATGATGAGAATGTCAGTTTTGACAAAGAACTCTGTTCATTACTGAAATGCTCCAATTGAGCTGTTAGAATGTCAGAAACAAGCTTTCTGAGCTGAGAACTGCATTTTGTGACAAAGTGAATCAGTGGATGGATGAGAATGTCACTTTTGACAAAGAACACTGTTCATTAATGAAATGCTCCAATTGAGCTGTTAGAATGTCAGAAACAAGCTTTCTGAGCTGAAAACAGCATTTTGTGACAAAGCGAATCAGTGGATGGATGAGAATGTCACTTTTGACAAAGAACACTGTTCATTAATGAAATGCTCCAATTGAGCTGATAGAATGTCAGAAACAAGCTTTCTGAGCTGAGAACTGCATTTTGTGACAAAGTGAATCAGTGGATGGATGAGAATGTCACTTTTGACAAAGAACACTGTTCATTAATGAAATGCTCCAATTGAGCTGTTAGAATGTCAGAAACAAGCTTTCTGAGCTGAAAACAGCATTTTGTGACAAAGTGAATCAGTGGATGGATGAGAATGTCAGTTTTGACAAAGAACTCTGTTCATTACTGAAATGCTCCAATTGAGCTGTTAGAATGTCAGAAACAAGCTTTCTGAGCTGAAAACTGCATTTTGTGACAAAGTGAATCAGTGGATGGATGAGAATGTCACTTTTGACAAAGAACACTGTTCATTACTGAAATGCTCCAATTGAGCTGTTAGAATGTCAGAAACAAGCTTTCTGAGCTGAGAAATGCATTTTGTGACAAAGTGCATCAGTGGATGATGAGAATGTCAGTTTTGACAAAGAACACTGTTCATTACTAAAATGCTCTAATTGAGCTGTTAGAATGTCAGAAACAAGCTTTCTGAGCTGAGAACTGCATTTTGTGACAAAAAGCATCAGTGGATGATGAGAATGTCAGTTTTGACAAAGAACACTGATCATTACTAAAATGCTCCAATTGAGCTGTTAGAATGTCAGAAACAAGCTTTCTGAGCTGAGAAATGCATTTTGTGACAAAGTGCTTCAGTGGATGATGAGAATGTCAGTTTTGACAAAGAACACTGTTCATTACTAAAATGCTCTAATTGAGCTGTTAGAATGTCAGAAACAAGCTTTCTGAGCTGAGAACTGCATTTTGTGACATAGTTCATCAGTGGATGATGAGAATGTCAGTTTTGACAAAGAACACTGTTCATTACTAAAATGCTCTAATTGAGCTGTTAGAATGTTGGAAACAAGCTTTCTGAGCTGAGAACTGCATTTTGTGACATAGTTCATCAGTGGATGATGAGAATGTCAGTTTTGACAAAGAACACTGTTCATTACTAAAATGCTCCAATTGAGCTGTTAGAATGTCAGAAACAAGCTTTCTGAGCTGAGAACTGCATTTTGTGACATAGTTCATCAGTGGATGATGAGAATGTCAGTTTTGACAAAGAACACTGATCATTACTAAAATGCTCCAATTGAGCTGTTAGAATGTCAGAAACAAGCTTTCTGAGCTGAGAACTGCATTTTGTGACAAAGTGCTTCAGTGGATGATGAAAATGTCAGTTTTGACAAAGAACACTGTTCATTACTAAAATGCTCTAATTGAGCTGTTAGAATGTCAGAAACAAGCTTTCTGAGCTGAGAACTGCATTTTGTGACATAGTTCATCAGTGGATGATGAGACTGTCAGTTTTGACAAAGAACACTGTTCATTACTGAAATGCTCCAATTGAGATGTTAGAATGTCAGAAACAAATTTTCTGAGCTGAGAAATGCATTTTGTGACAAAGTGCATCAGTGGATGATGAGAATGTCAGTTTTGACAAAGAACACTGTTCATTACTGAAATGCTCCAATTGAGCTGTTAGAATGTCAGAAACAAGCTTTCTGAGCTGAGAAATGCATTTTGTGACAAAGTGCATCAGTGGATGATGAGAATGTCAGTTTTGACAAAGAACACTGTTCATTACTAAAATGCTCTAATTGAGCTGTTAGAATGTCAGAAACAAGCTTTCTGAGCTGAGAACTGCATTTTGTGACAAAAAGCATCAGTGGATGATGAGAATGTCAGTTTTGACAAAGAACACTGATCATTACTAAAATGCTCCAATTGAGCTGTTAGAATGTCAGAAACAAGCTTTCTGAGCTGAGAAATGCATTTTGTGACAAAGTGCTTCAGTGGATGATGAGAATGTCAGTTTTGACAAAGAACACTGTTCATTACTAAAATGCTCTAATTGAGCTGTTAGAATGTCAGAAACAAGCTTTCTGAGCTGAGAACTGCATTTTGTGACATAGTTCATCAGTGGATGATGAGAATGTCAGTTTTGACAAAGAACACTGTTCATTACTAAAATGCTCTAATTGAGCTGTTAGAATGTTAGAAACAAGCTTTCTGAGCTGAGAACTGCATTTTGTGACATAGTTCATCAGTGGATGATGAGAATGTCAGTTTTGACAAAGAACACTGTTCATTACTAAAATGCTCCAATTGAGCTGTTAGAATGTCAGAAACAAGCTTTCTGAGCTGAGAACTGCATTTTGTGACATAGTTCATCAGTGGATGATGAGAATGTCAGTTTTGACAAAGAACACTGATCATTACTAAAATGCTCCAATTGAGCTGTTAGAATGTCAGAAACAAGCTTTCTGAGCTGAGAACTGCATTTTGTGACAAAGTGCTTCAGTGGATGATGAGAATGTCAGTTTTGACAAAGAACACTGTTCATTACTAAAATGCTCTAATTGAGCTGTTAGAATGTCAGAAACAAGCTTTCTGAGCTGAGAACTGCATTTTGTGACATAGTTCATCAGTGGATGATGAGAATGTCAGTTTTGACAAAGAACACTGTTCATTACTGAAATGCTCCAATTGAGATGTTAGAATGTCAGAAACAAATTTTCTGAGCTGAGAAATGCATTTTGTGACAAAGTGCATCAGTGGATGATGAGAATGTCAGTTTTGACAAAGAACACTGATCATCACTAAAATGCTCCAATTAAGCTGTTAGAATGTCAGAAACAAGCTTTCTGAGCTGAGAACTGCATTTTGTGACATAGTTCATCAGTGGATGATGAGAATGTCCGTTTTGACAAAGAACACTGTTCATTACTGAAATGCTCCAATTGAGCTGTTAGAATGTCAGAAACAAGCTTTCTAAGCTGAAAACTGCATTTTGTGACAAAAAGCATCAGTGGATGATGAGAATGTCAGTTTTGACAAAGAACACTGATCATTACTAAAATGCTCCAATTGAGCTGTTAGAATGTCAGAAACAAGCTTTCTGAGCTGAGAAATGCATTTTGTGACAAAGTGCTTCAGTGGATGATGAGAATGTCAGTTTTGACAAAGAACACTGTTCATTACTAAAATGCTCTAATTGAGCTGTTAGAATGTCAGAAACAAGCTTTCTGAGCTGAGAACTGCATTTTGTGACATAGTTCATCAGTGGATGATGAGAATGTCAGTTTTGACAAAGAACTCTGTTCATTACTGAAATGCTCCAATTGAGCTGTTAGAATGTCAGAAACAAGCTTTCTGAGCTGAGAACTGCATTTTGTGACAAAGTGAATCAGTGGATGGATGAGAATGTCACTTTTGACAAAGAACTCTGTTCATTAATGAAATGCTCTAATTGAGCTGTTAGAATGTCAGAAACAAGCTTTCTGAGCTGAAAACAGCATTTTGTGACAAAGTGAATCAGTGGATGGATGAGAATGTCACTTTTGACAAAGAACACTGTTCATTAATGAAATGCTCCAATTGAGCTGTTAGAATGTCAGAAACAAGCTTTCTGAGCTGAGAACTGCATTTTGTGACAAAGTGAATCAGTGGATGGATGAGAATGTCACTTTTGACAAAGAACACTGTTCATTAATGAAATGCTCCAATTGAGCTGTTAGAATGTCAGAAACAAGCTTTCTGAGCTGAAAACAGCATTTTGTGACAAAGTGAATCAGTGGATGGATGAGAATGTCAGTTTTGACAAAGAACTCTGTTCATTACTGAAATGCTCCAATTGAGCTGTTAGAATGTCAGAAACAAGCTTTCTGAGCTGAAAACTGCATTTTGTGACAAAGTGAATCAGTGGATGGATGAGAATGTCACTTTTGACAAAGAACACTGTTCATTACTGAAATGCTCAAATTGAGCTGTTAGAATGTCAGAAACAAGCTTTCTGAGCTGAGAAATGCATTTTGTGACAAAGTGCATCAGTGGATGATGAGAATGTCAGTTTTGACAAAGAACACTGATCATTACTAAAATGCTCCAATTGAGCTGTTAGAATGTCAGAAACAAGCTTTCTGAGCTGAGAACTGCATTTTGTGACATAGTTCATCAGTGGATGATGAGAATGTCAGTTTTGACAAAGAACACTGTTCATTACTGAAATGCTCCAATTGAGATGTTAGAATGTCAGAAACAAATTTTCTGAGCTGAGAAATGCATTTTGTGACAAAGTGCATCAGTGGATGATGAGAATGTCAGTTTTGACAAAGAACACTGATCATCACTAAAATGCTCCAATTAAGCTGTTAGAATGTCAGAAACAAGCTTTCTGAGCTGAGAACTGCATTTTGTGACATAGTTCATCAGTGGATGATGAGAATGTCAGTTTTGACAAAGAACACTGTTCATTACTGAAATGCTCCAATTGAGCTGTTAGAATGTCAGAAACAAGCTTTCTGAGCTGAAAACTGCATTTTGTGACAAAAAGCATCAGTGGATGATGAGAATGTCAGTTTTGACAAAGAACACTGATCATTACTAAAATGCTCCAATTGAGCTGTTAGAATGTCAGAAACAAGCTTTCTGAGCTGAGAAATGCATTTTGTGACAAAGTGCTTCAGTGGATGATGAGAATGTCAGTTTTGACAAAGAACACTGTTCATTACTAAAATGCTCTAATTGAGCTGTTAGAATGTCAGAAACAAGCTTTCTGAGCTGAGAACTGCATTTTGTGACATAGTTCATCAGTGGATGATGAGAATGTCAGTTTTGACAAAGAACACTGTTCATTACTAAAATGCTCTAATTGAGCTGTTAGAATGTTAGAAACAAGCTTTCTGAGCTGAGAACTGCATTTTGTGACATAGTTCATCAGTGGATGATGAGAATGTCAGTTTTGACAAAGAACACTGTTCATTACTAAAATGCTCCAATTGAGCTGTTAGAATGTCAGAAACAAGCTTTCTGAGCTGAGAACTGCATTTTGTGACATAGTTCATCAGTGGATGATGAGAATGTCAGTTTTGACAAAGAACTCTGTTCATTACTGAAATGCTCCAATTGAGCTGTTAGAATGTCAGAAACAAGCTTTCTGAGCTGAGAACTGCATTTTGTGACAAAGTGAATCAGTGGATGGATGAGAATGTCACTTTTGACAAAGAACACTGTTCATTAATGAAATGCTCCAATTGAGCTGTTAGAATGTCAGAAACAAGCTTTCTGAGCTGAAAACAGCATTTTGTGACAAAGTGAATCAGTGGATGGATGAGAATGTCACTTTTGACAAAGAACACTGTTCATTAATGAAATGCTCCAATTGAGCTGTTAGAATGTCAGAAACAAGCTTTCTGAGCTGAGAACTGCATTTTGTGACAAAGTGAATCAGTGTATGGATGAGAATGTCACTTTTGACAAAGAACACTGTTCATTAATGAAATGCTCCAATTGAGCTGTTAGAATGTCAGAAACAAGCTTTCTGAGCTGAAAACAGCATTTTGTGACAAAGTGAATCAGTGGATGGATGAGAATGTCACTTTTGACAAAGAACACTGTTCATTAATGAAATGCTCCAATTGAGCTGTTAGAATGTCAGAAACAAGCTTTCTGAGCTGAAAACTGCATTTTGTGACAAAAAGCATCAGTGGATGATGAGAATGTCAGTTTTGACAAAGAACACTGATCATTACTAAAATGCTCCAATTGAGCTGTTAGAATGTCAGAAACAAGCTTTCTGAGCTGAGAAATGCATTTTGTGACAAAGTGCATCAGTGGATGATGAAAATGTCAGTTTTGACAAAGAACACTGTTCATTACTAAAATTCTCTAATTGAGCTGTTAGAATGTCAGAAACAAGCTTTCTGAGCTGAGATCTGCATTTTGTGAGAAAGTGAATCAGTGGATGATGAGAATGTCAGTTTTGACAAAGAACACTGTTCATTACTAAAATGCTCCAATTGAGCTGTTAGAATGTCAGAAACAAGCTTTCTGAGCATAAAACTGCATTTTGTGACAAAGTGCATCAGTGGGTGATGAGAATGTCAGTTTTGACAAAGAACACTGTTCATTACTAAAATGCTCTAATTGAGCTGTTAGAATGTCAGAAACAAGCTTTCTGAGCTGAAAACTGCATTTTGTGACAAAGTGAATCAGTGGATGATGAGAATGTCAGTTTTGACAAAGAACACTGATCATTACTAAAATGCTCTAATTGAGGTGTTAGAATGTCAGAAACAAGCTTTCTGAGCTGAGAACTGCATTTTGTGACAAAGTGAATCAGTGGATGATGAGAATGTCAGTTTTGACAAAGAACACTGATCATTACTAAAATGCTCCAATTGAGCTGTTAGAATGTCAGAAACAAGCTTTCTGAGCTGAAAACTGCATTTTTTTGACAAAGTGCATCAGTGGATGATGAGAATGTCAGTTTTGACAAAGAACACTGTTCACTACTAAAATGCTCTAATTGAGCTGTTAGAATGTCAGAAACAAGCTTTCTGAGCTGAGAACTGCATTTTGTGACATAGTTCATCAGTGGATGATGAGAATGTCAGTTTTGACAAAGAACACTGTTCATTACTAAAATGCTCTAATTGAGCTGTTAGAATGTCAGAAACAAGCTTTCTGAGCTGAGAACTGCATTTTGTGACATAGTTCATCAGTGGATGATGAGAATGTCAGTTTTGACAAAGAACACTGTTCATTACTGAAATGCTCTAATTGAGCTGTTAGAATGTCAGAAACAAGCTTTCTGAGCTGAGAACTGCATTTTGTGACATAGTTCATCAGTGGATGATGAGAATGTCAGTTTTGACAAAGAACACTGTTCATTACTAAAATGCTCTAATTGAGCTGTTAGAATGTCAGAAACAAGCTTTCTGAGCTGAGAACTGCATTTTGTGACATAGGTCATCAGTGGATGATGAGAATGTCAGTTTTGACAAAGAACACTGTTCATTACTAAAATGCTCCAATTGAGCTGTTAGAATGTCAGAAACAAGCTTTCTGAGCTGAGAAATGCATTTTGTGACATAGTTCATCAGTGGATGATGAGAATGTCAGTTTTGACAAAGAACTCTGTTCATTACTGAAATGCTCCAATTGAGCTGTTAGAATGTCAGAAACAAGCTTTCTGAGCTGAAAACTGCATTTTGTGACAAAGTGAATCAGTGGATGGATGAGAATGTCACTTTTGACAAAGAACACTGTTCATTACTGAAATGCTCCAATTGAGCTGTTAGAATGTCAGAAACAAGCTTTCTGAGCTGAGAAATGCATTTTGTGACAAAGTGCATCAGTGGATGATGAGAATGTCAGTTTTGACAAAGAACACTGTTCATTACTAAAATGCTCTAATTGAGCTGTTAGAATGTCAGAAACAAGCTTTCTGAGCTGAGAACTGCATTTTGTGACAAAAAGCATCAGTGGATGATGAGAATGTCAGTTTTGAAAAAGAACACTGATCATTACTAAAATGCTCCAATTGAGCTGTTAGAATGTCAGAAACAAGCTTTCTGAGCTGAGAAATGCATTTTGTGACAAAGTGCTTCAGTGGATGATGAGAATGTCCGTTTTGACAAAGAACACTGTTCATTACTAAAATGCTCTAATTGAGCTGTTAGAATGTCAGAAACAAGCTTTCTGAGCTGAGAACTGCATTTTGTGACATAGTTCATCAGTGGATGATGAGAATGTCGGTTTTGACAAAGAACACTGTTCATTACTAAAATGCTCCAATTGAGCTGTTAGAATGTCAGAAACAAGCTTTCTGAGCTGAGAACTGCATTTTGTGACAAAAAGCATCAGTGGATGATGAGAATGTCAGTTTTGACAAAGAACACTGTTCATTACTAAAATGCTCTAATTGAGCTTTTAGAATGTCAGAAACAAGCTTTCTGAGTTGAGAACTGCATTTTGTGACATAGTTCATCAGTGGATAATGAGAATGTCAGTTTTGACAAAGAACACTGATCATCACTAAAATGCTCCAATTAAGCTGGTAGAATGTCAGAAACAAGCTTTCTGAGCTGAGAACTGCATTTTGTGACATAGTTCATCAGTGGATGATGAGAATGTCAGTTTTGACAAAGAACACTGTTCATTACTGAAATGCTCCAATTGAGCTGTTAGAATGTCAGAAACAAGCTTTCTGAGCTGAGAACTGCATTTTGTGACAAAAAGCATCAGTGGATGATGAGAATGTCAGTTTTGACAAAGAACACTGATCATTACTAAAATGCTCCAATTGAGCTTGTTAGAATGTCAGAAACAAATTTTCTGAGCTGAGAAATGCATTTTGTGACAAAGTGCATCAGTGGATGATGAGAATGTCACTTTTGACAAAGAACACTGATCATCACTAAAATGCTCCAATTAAACTGTTAGAATGTCAGAAACAAGCTTTCTGAGCTGAGAACTGCATTTTGTGACGTAGTTCATCAGTGGATGATGAGAATGTCAGTTTTGACAAAGAACACTGTTCATTACTGAAATGCTCCAATTGAGCTGTTAGAATGTCAGAAACAAGCTTTCTGAGCTGAGAAATGCATTTTGTGACAAAGTGCATCAGTGGATGATGAGAATGTCAGTTTTGACAAAGAACACTGTTCATTACTAAAATGCTCTAATTGAGCTGTTAGAATGTCAGAAACAAGCTTTCTGGGCTGAGAACTGCATTTTGTGAAAAAAAGCATCAGTGGATGATGAGAATGTCAGTTTTGACAAAGAACACTGATCATTACTAAAATGCTCCAATTGAGCTGTTAGAATGTCAGAAACAAGCTTTCTGAGCTGAGAAATGCATTTTGTGACAAAGTGCTTCAGTGGATGATGAGAATGTCAGTTTTGACAAAGAACACTGTTCATTACTAAAATGCTCTAATTGAGCTGTTAGAATGTCAGAAACAAGCTTTCTGAGCTGAGAACTGCATTTTGTGACAAAAAGCATCAGTGGATGATGAGAATGTCAGTTTTGACAAAGAACACTGTTCATTACTAAAATGCTCTAATTTAGCTGTTAGAATGTTAGAAACAAGCTTTCTGAGCTGAGAACTGCATTTTGTGACATAGTTCATCAGTGGATGATGAGAATGTCAGTTTTGACAAAGAACACTGTTCATTACTAAAATGCTCCAATTGAGCTGTTAGAATGTCAGAAACAAGCTTTCTGAGCTGAGAACTGCATTTTGTGACATAGTTCATCAGTGGATGATGAGAATGTCAGTTTTGACAAAGAACACTGTTCATTACTAAAATGCTCCAATTGAGCTGTTAGAATGTCAGAAACAAGCTTTCTGAGCTGAGAAATGCATTTTGTGACATAATTCATCAGTGGATGATGAGAATGTCAGTTTTGACAAAGAACTCTGTTCATTACTGAAATGCTCCAATTGAGCTGTTAGAATGTCAGAAACAAGCTTTCTGAGCTGAAAACTGCATTTTGTGACAAAGTGAATCAGTGGATGGATGAGAATGTCAGTTTTGACAAAGAACACTGTTCATTACTAAAATGCTCCAATTGAGCTGTTAGAATGTCAGAAACAAGCTTTCTGAGCTGAGAACTGCATTTTGTGACATAGTTCATCAGTGGATGATGAGAATGTCAGTTTTGACAAAGAACACTGTTCATTACTAAAATGCTCCAATTGAGCTGTTAGAATGTCAGAAACAAGCTTTCTGAGCTGAGAAATGCATTTTGTGACATAGTTCATCAGTGGATGATGAGAATGTCAGTTTTGACAAAGAACTCTGTTCATTACTGAAATGCTCCAATTGAGCTGTTAGAATGTCAGAAACAAGCTTTCTGAGCTGAAAACTGCATTTTGTGACAAAGTGAATCAGTGGATGGATGAGAATGTCACTTTTGACAAAGAACACTGTTCATTACTGAAATGCTCCAATTGAGCTGTTAGAATGTCAGAAACAAGCTTTCTGAGCTGAGAAATGCATTTTGTGACAAAGTGCATCAGTGGATGATGAGAATGTCAGTTTTGACAAAGAACACTGTTCATTACTAAAATGCTCTAATTGAGCTGTTAGAATGTCAGAAACAAGCTTTCTGAGCTGAGAACTGCATTTTGTGACATAGTTCATCAGTGGATGATGAGAATGTCAGTTTTGACAAAGAACACTGTTCATTACTAAAATGCTCTAATTGAGCTGTTAGAATGTCAGAAACAAGCTTTCTGAGCTGAGAACTGCATTTTGTGACATAGTTCATCAGTGGATGATGAGAATGTCGGTTTTGACAAAGAACACTGTTCATTACTAAAATGCTCCAATTGAGCTGTTAGAATGTCAGAAACAAGCTTTCTGAGCTGAGAACTGCATTTTGTGACAAAAAGCATCAGTGGATGATGAGAATGTCAGTTTTGACAAAGAACACTGTTCATTACTAAAATGCTCTAATTGAGCTGTTAGAATGTCAGAAACAAGCTTTCTGAGTTGAGAACTGCATTTTGTGACATAGTTCATCAGTGGATGATGAGAATGTCAGTTTTGACAAAGAACACTGATCATCACTAAAATGCTCCAATTAAGCTGTTAGAATGTCAGAAACAAGCTTTCTGAGCTGAGAACTGCATTTTGTGACATAGTTCATCAGTGGATGATGAGAATGTCAGTTTTGACAAAGAACACTGTTCATTACTGAAATGCTCCAATTGAGCTGTTAGAATGTCAGAAACAAGCTTTCTGAGCTGAGAACTGCATTTTGTGACAAAAAGCATCAGTGGATGATGAGAATGTCAGTTTTGACAAAGAACACTGATCATTACTAAAATGCTCCAATTGAGCTTGTTAGAATGTCAGAAACAAATTTTCTGAGCTGAGAAATGCATTTTGTGACAAAGTGCATCAGTGGATGATGAGAATGTCAGTTTTGACAAAGAACACTGATCATCACTAAAATGCTCCAATTAAGCTGTTAGAATGTCAGAAACAAGCTTTCTGAGCTGAGAACTGCATTTTGTGACATAGTTCATCAGTGGATGATGAGAATGTCAGTTTTGACAAAGAACACTGTTCATTACTAAAATGCTCTAATTGAGCTGTTAGAATGTTAGAAACAAGCTTTCTGAGCTGAGAACTGCATTTTGTGACATAGTTCATCAGTGGATGATGAGAATGTCAGTTTTGACAAAGAACACTGTTCATTACTAAAATGCTCCAATTGAGCTGTTAGAATGTCAGAAACAAGCTTTCTGAGCTGAGAACTGCATTTTGTGACATAGTTCATCAGTGGATGATGAGAATGTCAGTTTTGACAAAGAACTCTGTTCATTACTGAAATGCTCCAATTGAGCTGTTAGAATGTCAGAAACAAGCTTTCTGAGCTGAGAACTGCATTTTGTGACAAAAAGCATCAGTGGATGATGAGAATGTCAGTTTTGACAAAGAACACTGATCATTACTAAAATGCTCCAATTGAGCTTGTTAGAATGTCAGAAACAAATTTTCTGAGCTGAGAAATGCATTTTGTGACAAAGTGCATCAGTGGATGATGAGAATGTCAGTTTTGACAAAGAACACTGATCATCACTAAAATGCTCCAATTAAGCTGTTAGAATGTCAGAAACAAGCTTTCTGAGCTGAGAACTGCATTTTGTGACATAGTTCATCAGTGGATGATGAGAATGTCAGCTTTGACAAAGAACACTGTTCATTACTGAAATGCTCCAATTGAGCTGTTAGAATGTCAGAAACAAGCTTTCTGAGCTGAGAAATGCATTTTGTGACAAAGTGCATCAGTGGATGATGAGAATGTCAGTTTTGACAAAGAACACTGTTCATTACTAAAATGCTCTAATTGAGCTGTTAGAATGTCAGAAACAAGCTTTCTGAGCCGAGAACTGCATTTTGTGACAAAAAGCATCAGTGGATGATGAGAATGTCAGTTTTGACAAAGAACACTGATCATTACTAAAATGCTCCAATTGAGCTGTTAGAATGTCAGAAACAAGCTTTCTGAGCTGAGAAATGCATTTTGTGACAAAGTGCTTCAGTGGATGATGAGAATGTCAGTTTTGACAAAGAACACTGTTCATTACTAAAATGCTCTAATTGAGCTGTTAGAATGTCAGAAACAAGCTTTCTGAGCTGAGAACTGCATTTTGTGACAAAAAGCATCAGTGGATGATGAGAATGTCAGTTTTGACAAAGAACACTGTTCATTACTAAAATGCTCCAATTGAGCTGTTAGAATGTCAGAAACAAATTTTCTGAGCTGAGAAATGCATTTTGTGACAAAGTGCATCAGTGGATGATGAGAATGTCAGTTTTGACAAAGAACACTGTTCATTACTAAAATGCTCTAATTGAGCTGTTAGAATGTCAGAAACAAGCTTTCTGGGCTGAGAACTGCATTTTGTGAAAAAAAGCATCAGTGGATGATGAGAATGTCAGTTTTGACAAAGAACACTGATCATCACTAAAATGCTCCAATTAAGCTGTTAGAATGTCAGAAACAAGCTTTCTGAGCTGAGAACTGCATTTTGTGACATAGTTCATCAGTGGATGATGAGAATGTCAGCTTTGACAAAGAACACTGTTCATTACTGAAATGCTCCAATTGAGCTGTTAGAATGTCAGAAACAAGCTTTCTGAGCTGAGAAATGCATTTTGTGACAAAGTGCATCAGTGGATGATGAGAATGTCAGTTTTGACAAAGAACACTGTTCATTACTAAAATGCTCTAATTGAGCTGTTAGAATGTCAGAAACAAGCTTTCTGAGCCGAGAACTGCATTTTGTGACAAAAAGCATCAGTGGATGATGAGAATGTCAGTTTTGACAAAGAACACTGATCATTACTAAAATGCTCCAATTGAGCTGTTAGAATGTCAGAAACAAGCTTTCTGAGCTGAGAAATGCATTTTGTGACAAAGTGCTTCAGTGGATGATGAGAATGTCAGTTTTGACAAAGAACACTGTTCATTACTAAAATGCTCTAATTGAGCTGTTAGAATGTCAGAAACAAGCTTTCTGAGCTGAGAACTGCATTTTGTGACAAAAAGCATCAGTGGATGATGAGAATGTCAGTTTTGACAAAGAACACTGTTCATTACTAAAATGCTCCAATTGAGATGTTAGAATGTCAGAAACAAATTTTCTGAGCTGAGAAATGCATTTTGTGACAAAGTGCATCAGTGGATGATGAGAATGTCAGTTTTGACAAAGAACACTGTTCATTACTAAAATGCTCTAATTGAGCTGTTAGAATGTCAGAAACAAGCTTTCTGGGCTGAGAACTGCATTTTGTGAAAAAAAGCATCAGTGGATGATGAGAATGTCAGTTTTGACAAAGAACACTGATCATTACTAAAATGCTCCAATTGAGCTGTTAGAATGTCAGAAACAAGCTTTCTGAGCTGAGAAATGCATTTTGTGACAAAGTGCTTCAGTGGATGATGAGAATGTCAGTTTTGACAAAGAACACTGTTCATTACTAAAATGCTCTAATTGAGCTGTTAGAATGTCAGAAACAAGCTTTCTGAGCTGAGAAATGCATTTTGTGACAAAAAGCATCAGTGGATGATGAGAATGTCAGTTTTGACAAAGAACACTGTTCATTACTAAAATGCTCTAATTTAGCTGTTAGAATGTTAGAAACAAGCTTTCTGAGCTGAGAACTGCATTTTGTGACATAGTTCATCAGTGGATGATGAGAATGTCAGTTTTGACAAAGAACACTGTTCATTACTAAAATGCTCCAATTGAGCTGTTAGAATGTCAGAAACAAGCTTTCTGAGCTGAGAACTGCATTTTGTGACATAGTTCATCAGTGGATGATGAGAATGTCAGTTTTGACAAAGAACACTGTTCATTACTAAAATGCTCCAATTGAGCTGTTAGAATGTCAGAAACAAGCTTTCTGAGCTGAGAAATGCATTTTGTGACATAATTCATCAGTGGATGATGAGAATGTCAGTTTTGACAAAGAACTCTGTTCATTACTGAAATGCTCCAATTGAGCTGTTAGAATGTCAGAAACAAGCTTTCTGAGCTGAAAACTGCATTTTGTGACAAAGTGAATCAGTGGATGGATGAGAATGTCAGTTTTGACAAAGAACACTGTTCATTACTAAAATGCTCCAATTGAGCTGTTAGAATGTCAGAAACAAGCTTTCTGAGCTGAGAACTGCATTTTGTGACATAGTTCATCAGTGGATGATGAGAATGTCAGTTTTGACAAAGAACACTGTTCATTACTAAAATGCTCCAATTGAGCTGTTAGAATGTCAGAAACAAGCTTTCTGAGCTGAGAAATGCATTTTGTGACATAGTTCATCAGTGGATGATGAGAATGTCAGTTTTGACAAAGAACTCTGTTCATTACTGAAATGCTCCAATTGAGCTGTTAGAATGTCAGAAACAAGCTTTCTGAGCTGAAAACTGCATTTTGTGACAAAGTGAATCAGTGGATGGATGAGAATGTCACTTTTGACAAAGAACACTGTTCATTACTGAAATGCTCCAATTGAGCTGTTAGAATGTCAGAAACAAGCTTTCTGAGCTGAGAAATGCATTTTGTGACAAAGTGCATCAGTGGATGATGAGAATGTCAGTTTTGACAAAGAACACTGTTCATTACTAAAATGCTCTAATTGAGCTGTTAGAATGTCAGAAACAAGCTTTCTGAGCTGAGAACTGCATTTTGTGACATAGTTCATCAGTGGATGATGAGAATGTCAGTTTTGACAAAGAACACTGTTCATTACTAAAATGCTCTAATTGAGCTGTTAGAATGTCAGAAACAAGCTTTCTGAGCTGAGAACTGCATTTTGTGACATAGTTCATCAGTGGATGATGAGAATGTCGGTTTTGACAAAGAACACTGTTCATTACTAAAATGCTCCAATTGAGCTGTTAGAATGTCAGAAACAAGCTTTCTGAGCTGAGAACTGCATTTTGTGACAAAAAGCATCAGTGGATGATGAGAATGTCAGTTTTGACAAAGAACACTGTTCATTACTAAAATGCTCTAATTGAGCTGTTAGAATGTCAGAAACAAGCTTTCTGAGTTGAGAACTGCATTTTGTGACATAGTTCATCAGTGGATGATGAGAATGTCAGTTTTGACAAAGAACACTGATCATCACTAAAATGCTCCAATTAAGCTGTTAGAATGTCAGAAACAAGCTTTCTGAGCTGAGAACTGCATTTTGTGACATAGTTCATCAGTGGATGATGAGAATGTCAGTTTTGACAAAGAACACTGTTCATTACTGAAATGCTCCAATTGAGCTGTTAGAATGTCAGAAACAAGCTTTCTGAGCTGAGAACTGCATTTTGTGACAAAAAGCATCAGTGGATGATGAGAATGTCAGTTTTGACAAAGAACACTGATCATTACTAAAATGCTCCAATTGAGCTTGTTAGAATGTCAGAAACAAATTTTCTGAGCTGAGAAATGCATTTTGTGACAAAGTGCATCAGTGGATGATGAGAATGTCAGTTTTGACAAAGAACACTGATCATCACTAAAATGCTCCAATTAAGCTGTTAGAATGTCAGAAACAAGCTTTCTGAGCTGAGAACTGCATTTTGTGACATAGTTCATCAGTGGATGATGAGAATGTCAGTTTTGACAAAGAACACTGTTCATTACTGAAATGCTCCAATTGAGCTGTTAAGAATGTCAGAAACAAGCTTTCTGAGCTGAGAACTGCATTTTGTGACAAAAAGCATCAGTGGATGATGAGAATGTCAGTTTTGACAAAGAACACTGATCATTACTAAAATGCTCCAATTGAGCTTGTTAGAATGTCAGAAACAAATTTTCTGAGCTGAGAAATGCATTTTGTGACAAAGTGCATCAGTGGATGATGAGAATGTCAGTTTTGACAAAGAACACTGATCATCACTAAAATGCTCCAATTAAGCTGTTAGAATGTCAGAAACAAGCTTTCTGAGCTGAGAACTGCATTTTGTGACATAGTTCATCAGTGGATGATGAGAATGTCAGTTTTGACAAAGAACACTGTTCATTACTGAAATGCTCCAATTGAGCTGTTAGAATGTCAGAAACAAGCTTTCTGAGCTGAGAACTGCATTTTGTGACATAGTTCATCAGTGGATGATGAGAATGTCAGTTTTGACAAAGAACACTGTTCATTACTGAAATGCTCCAATTGAGATGTTAGAATGTCAGAAACAAATTTTCTGAGCTGAGAAATGCATTTTGTGACAAAGTGCATCAGTGGATGATGAAAATGTCAGTTTTGACAAAGAACACTGTTCATTACTAAAATTCTCTAATTGAGCTGTTAGAATGTCAGAAACAAGCTTTCTGAGCTGAGAACTGCATTTTGTGACATAGTTCATCAGTGGATGATGAAAATGTCAGTTTTGACAAAGAACACTGTTCATTACTAAAATTCTCTAATTGAGCTGTTAGAATGTCAGAAACAAGCTTTCTGAGCTGAGAACTGCATTTTGTGAGAAAGTGAATCAGTGGATGATGAGAATGTCAGTTTTGACAAAGAACACTGTTCATTACTAAAATGCTCCAATTGAGCTGTTAGAATGTCAGAAACAAGCTTTCTGAGCTGAGAAATGCATTTTGTGACAAAGCGCTTCAGTGGATGATGAGAATGTCAGTTTTGACAAAGAACACTGTTCATTACTAAAATGCTCTAATTGAGCTGTTAGAATGTCAGAAACAAGCTTTCTGAGCTGAGAACTGCATTTTGTGACAAAAAGCATCAGTGGATGATGAGAATGTCAGTTTTGACAAAGAACACTGTTCATTACTAAAATGCTCCAATTGAGATGTTAGAATGTCAGAAACAAATTTTCTGAGCTGAGAAATGCATTTTGTGACAAAGTGCATCAGTGGATGATGAGAATGTCAGTTTTGACAAAGAACACTGTTCATTACTAAAATTCTCTAATTGAGCTGTTAGAATGTCAGAAACAAGCTTTCTGAGCTGAGAACTGCATTTTGTGACATAGTTCATCAGTGGATGATGAGAATGTCAGTTTTGACAAAGAACACTGTTCATTACTGAAATGCTCCAATTGAGATGTTAGAATGTCAGAAACAAATTTTCTGAGCTGAGAAATGCATTTTGTGACAAAGTGCATCAGTGGATGATGAGAATGTCAGTTTTGACAAAGAACACTGTTCATTACTAAAATTCTCTAATTGAGCTGTTAGAATGTCAGAAACAAGCTTTCTGAGCTGAGAACTGCATTTTGTGACATAGTTCATCAGTGGATGATGAAAATGTCAGTTTTGACAAAGAACACTGTTCATTACTAAAATTCTCTAATTGAGCTGTTAGAATGTCAGAAACAAGCTTTCTGAGCTGAGAACTGCATTTTGTGAGAAAGTGAATCAGTGGATGATGAGAATGTCAGTTTTGACAAAGAACACTGTTCATTACTAAAATGCTCCAATTGAGCTGTTAGAATGTCAGAAACAAGCTTTCTGAGCTGAGAACTGCATTTTGTGACATAGTTCATCAGTGGATGATGAGAATGTCAGTTTTGACAAAGAACACTGTTCATTACTAAAATGCTCTAATTGAGCTGTTAGAATGTTAGAAACAAGCTTTCTGAGCTGAGAACTGCATTTTGTGACATAGTTCATCAGTGGATGATGAGAATGTCAGTTTTGACAAAGAACACTGTTCATTACTAAAATGCTCCAATTGAGCTGTTAGAATGTCAGAAACAAGCTTTCTGAGCTGAGAACTGCATTTTGTGACATAGTTCATCAGTGGATGATGAGAATGTCAGTTTTGACAAAGAACACTGATCATTACTAAAATGCTCCAATTGAGCTGTTAGAATGTCAGAAACAAGCTTTCTGAGCTGAGAAATGCATTTTGTGACATAGTTCATCAGTGGATGATGAGAATGTCAGTTTTGACAAAGAACACTGTTCATTACTGAAATGCTCCAATTGAGCTGTTAGAATGTCAGAAACAAGCTTTCTGAGCTGAGAAATGCATTTTGTGACAAAGTGCATCAGTGGATGATGAGAATGTCAGTTTTGACAAAGAACACTGTTCATTACTAAAATGCTCTAATTGAGCTGTTAGAATGTCAGAAACAAGCTTTCTGAGCTGAGAACTGCATTTCGTGACAAAAAGCATCAGTGGATGATGAGAATGTCAGTTTTGACAAAGAACACTGATCATTACTAAAATGCTCCAATTGAGCTGTTAGAATGTCAGAAACAAGCTTTCTGAGCTGAGAAATGCATTTTGTTACAAAGTGCTTCAGTGGATGATGAGAATGTCAGTTTTGACAAAGAACACTGTTCATTACTAAAATGCTCTAATTGAGCTGTTAGAATGTCAGAAACAAGCTTTCTGAGCTGAGAACTGCATTTTGTGACAAAAAGCATCAGTGGATGATGAGAATGTCAGTTTTGACAAAGAACACTGATCATTACTAAAATGCTCCAATTGAGCTGTTAGAATGTCAGAAACAAGCTTTCTGAGCTGAGAAATGCATTTTTTGACAAAGTGCTTCAGTGGATGATGAGAATGTCAGTTTTGACAAAGAACACTGTTCATTACTAAAATGCTCTAATTGAGCTGTTAGAATGTCAGAAACAAGCTTTCTGAGCTGAGAACTGCATTTTGTGACATAGTTCATCAGTGGATGATGAGAATGTCAGTTTTGACAAAGAACACTGTTCATTACTAAAATGCTCTAATTTAGCTGTTAGAATGTTAGAAACAAGCTTTCTGAGCTGAGAACTGCATTTTGTGACATAGTTCATCAGTGGATGATGAGAATGTCAGTTTTGACATAGAACACTGTTCATTACTAAAATGCTCCAATTGAGCTGTTAGAATGTCAGAAACAAATTTTCTGAGCTGAGAAATGCATTTTGTGACAAAGTGCATCAGTGGATGATGAAAATGTCAGTTTTGACAAAGAACACTGTTCATTACTAAAATTCTCTAATTGAGCTGTTAGAATGTCAGAAACAAGCTTTCTGAGCTGAGAAATGCATTTTGTGACATAGTTCATCAGTGGATGATGAGAATGTCAGTTTTGACAAAGAACTCTGTTCATTACTGAAATGCTCCAATTGAGCTGTTAGAATGTCAGAAACAAGCTTTCTGAGCTGAAAACTGCATTTTGTGACAAAGTGAATCAGTGGATGGATGAGAATGTCACTTTTGACAAAGAACACTGTTCATTACTGAAATGCTCCAATTGAGCTGTTAGAATGTCAGAAACAAGCTTTCTGAGCTGAGAAATGCATTTTGTGACAAAGTGCATCAGTGGATGATGAGAATGTCAGTTTTGACAAAGAACACTGTTCATTACTAAAATGCTCTTATTGAGCTGTTAGAATGTCAGAAACAAGCTTTCTGAGCTGAGAACTGCATTTTGTGACAAAAAGCATCAGTGGATGATGAGAATGTCAGTTTTGACAAAGAACACTGATCATTACTAAAATGCTCCAATTGAGCTGTTAGAATGTCAGAAACAAGCTTTCTGAGCTGAGAAATGCATTTTGTGACAAAGTGCTTCAGTGGATGATGAGAATGTCAGTTTTGACAAAGAACACTGTTCATTACTAAAATGCTCTAATTGAGCTGTTAGAATGTCAGAAACAAGCTTTCTGAGCTGAGAACTGCATTTTGTGACATAGTTCATCAGTGGATGATGAGAATGTCAGTTTTGACAAAGAACACTGTTCATTACTAAAATGCTCTAATTGAGCTGTTAGAATGTTAGAAACAAGCTTTCTGAGCTGAGAACTGCATTTTGTGACATAGTTCATCAGTGGATGATGAGAATGTCAGTTTTGACAAAGAACACTGTTCATTACTAAAATGCTCCAATTGAGCTGTTAGAATGTCAGAAACAAGCTTTCTGAGCTGAGAACTGCATTTTGTGACATAGTTCATCAGTGGATGATGAGAATGTCAGTTTTGACAAAGAACACTGATCATTACTAAAATGCTCCAATTGAGCTGTTAGAATGTCAGAAACAAGCTTTCTGAGCTGAGAACTGCATTTTGTGACAAAGTGCTTCAGTGGATGATGAGAATGTCAGTTTTGACAAAGAACACTGTTCATTACTAAAATGCTCTAATTGAGCTGTTAGAATGTCAGAAACAAGCTTTCTGAGCTGAGAACTGCATTTTGTGACATAGTTCATCAGTGGATGATGAGAATGTCAGTTTTGACAAAGAACACTGTTCATTACTGAAATGCTCCAATTGAGATGTTAGAATGTCAGAAACAAATTTTCTGAGCTGAGAAATGCATTTTGTGACAAAGTGCATCAGTGGATGATGAGAATGTCAGTTTTGACAAAGAACACTGATCATCACTAAAATGCTCCAATTAAGCTGTTAGAATGTCAGAAACAAGCTTTCTGAGCTGAGAACTGCATTTTGTGACATAGTTCATCAGTGGATGATGAGAATGTCAGTTTTGACAAAGAACACTGTTCATTACTAAAATGCTCTAATTGAGCTGTTAGAATGTCAGAAACAAGCTTTCTGAGCTGAGAACTGCATTTTGTGACATAGTTCATCAGTGGATGATGAGAATGTCAGTTTTGACAAAGAACACTGTTCATTACTAAAATGCTCCAATTGAGCTGTTAGAATGTCAGAAACAAGCTTTCTGAGCTGAGAACTGCATTTTGTGACAAAGTGCTTCAGTGGATGATGAGAATGTCAGTTTTGACAAAGAACACTGTTCATTACTAAAATGCTCTAATTGAGCTGTTAGAATGTCAGAAACAAGCTTTCTGAGCTGAGAACTGCATTTTGTGACATAGTTCATCAGTGGATGATGAGAATGTCAGTTTTGACAAAGAACACTGATCATTACTAAAATGCTCCAATTGAGCTGTTAGAATGTCAGAAACAAGCTTTCTGAGCTGAGAACTGCATTTTGTGACAAAGTGCTTCAGTGGATGATGAGAATGTCAGTTTTGACAAAGAACACTGTTCATTACTAAAATGCTCTAATTGAGCTGTTAGAATGTCAGAAACAAGCTTTCTGAGCTGAGAACTGCATTTTGTGACATAGTTCATCAGTGGATGATGAGAATGTCAGTTTTGACAAAGAACACTGATCATTACTAAAATGCTCCAATTGAGCTGTTAGAATGTCAGAAACAAGCTTTCTGAGCTGAGAACTGCATTTTGTGACAAAGTGCTTCAGTGGATGATGAGAATGTCAGTTTTGACAAAGAACACTGTTCATTACTAAAATGCTCTAATTGAGCTGTTAGAATGTCAGAAACAAGCTTTCTGAGCTGAGAACTGCATTTTGTGACATAGTTCATCAGTGGATGATGAGAATGTCAGTTTTAACAAAGAACACTGTTCATTACTGAAATGCTCCAATTGAGCTGTTAGAATGTCAGAAACAAGCTTTCTGAGCTGAAAACTGCATTTTGTGACAAAAAGCATCAGTGGATGATGAGAATGTCAGTTTTGACAAAGAACACTGATCATTACTAAAATGCTCCAATTGAGCTGTTAGAATGTCAGAAACAAGCTTTCTGAGCTGAGAAATGCATTTTGTGACAAAGTGCTTCAGTGGATGATGAGAATGTCAGTTTTGACAAAGAACACTGTTCATTACTAAAATGCTCTAATTGAGCTGTTAGAATGTCAGAAACAAGCTTTCTGAGCTGAGAACTGCATTTTGTGACATAGTTCATCAGTGGATGATGAGAATGTCAGTTTTGACAAAGAACACTGTTCATTACTAAAATGCTCTAATTGAGCTGTTAGAATGTTAGAAACAAGCTTTCTGAGCTGAGAACTGCATTTTGTGACATAGTTCATCAGTGGATGATGAGAATGTCAGTTTTGACAAAGAACACTGTTCATTACTAAAATGCTCCAATTGAGCTGTTAGAATGTCAGAAACAAGCTTTCTGAGCTGAGAACTGCATTTTGTGACATAGTTCATCAGTGGATGATGAGAATGTCAGTTTTGACAAAGAACTCTGTTCATTACTGAAATGCTCCAATTGAGCTGTTAGAATGTCAGAAACAAGCTTTCTGAGCTGAGAACTGCATTTTGTGACAAAGTGAATCAGTGGATGGATGAGAATGTCACTTTTGACAAAGAACACTGTTCATTAATGAAATGCTCCAATTGAGCTGTTAGAATGTCAGAAACAAGCTTTCTGAGCTGAAAACAGCATTTTGTGACAAAGTGAATCAGTGGATGGATGAGAATGTCACTTTTGACAAAGAACACTGTTCATTAATGAAATGCTCCAATTGAGCTGTTAGAATGTCAGAAACAAGCTTTCTGAGCTGAGAACTGCATTTTGTGACAAAGTGAATCAGTGGATGGATGAGAATGTCACTTTTGACAAAGAACACTGTTCATTAATGAAATGCTCCAATTGAGCTGTTAGAATGTCAGAAACAAGCTTTCTGAGCTGAAAACAGCATTTTGTGACAAAGTGAATCAGTGGATGGATGAGAATGTCACTTTTGACAAAGAACACTGTTCATTAATGAAATGCTCCAATTGAGCTGTTAGAATGTCAGAAACAAGCTTTCTGAGCTGAAAACTGCATTTTGTGACAAAAAGCATCAGTGGATGATGAGAATGTCAGTTTTGACAAAGAACACTGATCATTACTAAAATGCTCCAATTGAGCTGTTAGAATGTCAGAAACAAGCTTTCTGAGCTGAGAAATGCTTTTTGTGACAAAGTGCATCAGTGGATGATGAAAATGTCAGTTTTGACAAAGAACACTGTTCATTACTAAAATTCTCTAATTGAGCTGTTAGAATGTCAGAAACAAGCTTTCTGAGCTGAGATCTGCATTTTGTGAGAAAGTGAATCAGTGGATGATGAGAATGTCAGTTTTGACAAAGAACACTGTTCATTACTAAAATGCTCCAATTGAGCTGTTAGAATGTCAGAAACAAGCTTTCTGAGCATAAAACTGCATTTTGTGACAAAGTGCATCAGTGGGTGATGAGAATGTCAGTTTTGACAAAGAACACTGTTCATTACTAAAATGCTCTAATTGAGCTGTTAGAATGTCAGAAACAAGCTTTCTGAGCTGAAAACTGCATTTTGTGACAAAGTGAATCAGTGGATGATGAGAATGTCAGTTTTGACAAAGAACACTGATCATTACTAAAATGCTCTAATTGAGGTGTTAGAATGTCAGAAACAAGCTTTCTGAGCTGAGAACTGCATTTTGTGACAAAGTGAATCAGTGGATGATGAGAATGTCAGTTTTGACAAAGAACACTGATCATTACTAAAATGCTCCAATTGAGCTGTTAGAATGTCAGAAACAAGCTTTCTGAGCTGAAAACTGCATTTTTTTGACAAAGTGCATCAGTGGATGATGAGAATGTCAGTTTTGACAAAGAACACTGTTCACTACTAAAATGCTCTAATTGAGCTGTTAGAATGTCAGAAACAAGCTTTCTGAGCTGAGAACTGCATTTTGTGACATAGTTCATCAGTGGATGATGAGAATGTCAGTTTTGACAAAGAACACTGTTCATTACTAAAATGCTCTAATTGAGCTGTTAGAATGTCAGAAACAAGCTTTCTGAGCTGAGAACTGCATTTTGTGACATAGTTCATCAGTGGATGATGAGAATGTCAGTTTTGACAAAGAACACTGTTCATTACTAAAATGCTCTAATTGAGCTGTTAGAATGTCAGAAACAAGCTTTCTGAGCTGAGAACTGCATTTTGTGACATAGTTCATCAGTGGATGATGAGAATGTCAGTTTTGACAAAGAACACTGTTCATTACTAAAATGCTCCAATTGAGCTTTTAGAATGTCAGAAACAAGCTTTCTGAGCTGAGAAATGCATTTTGTGACATAGTTCATCAGTGGATGATGAGAATGTCAGTTTTGACAAAGAACTCTGTTCATTACTGAAATGCTCCAATTGAGCTGTTAGAATGTCAGAAACAAGCTTTCTGAGCTGAAAACTGCATTTTGTGACAAAGTGAATCAGTGGATGGATGAGAATGTCACTTTTGACAAAGAACACTGTTCATTACTGAAATGCTCCAATTGAGCTGTTAGAATGTCAGAAACAAGCTTTCTGAGCTGAGAAATGCATTTTGTGACAAAGTGCATCAGTGGATGATGAGAATGTCAGTTTTGACAAAGAACACTGTTCATTACTAAAATGCTCTAATTGAGCTGTTAGAATGTCAGAAACAAGCTTTCTGAGCTGAGAACTGCATTTTGTGACAAAAAGCATCAGTGGATGATGAGAATGTCAGTTTTGAAAAAGAACACTGATCATTACTAAAATGCTCCAATTGAGCTGTTAGAATGTCAGAAACAAGCTTTCTGAGCTGAGAAATGCATTTTGTGACAAAGTGCTTCAGTGGATGATGAGAATGTCCGTTTTGACAAAGAACACTGTTCATTACTAAAATGCTCTAATTGAGCTGTTAGAATGTCAGAAACAAGCTTTCTGAGCTGAGAACTGCATTTTGTGACATAGTTCATCAGTGGATGATGAGAATGTCGGTTTTGACAAAGAACACTGTTCATTACTAAAATGCTCCAATTGAGCTGTTAGAATGTCAGAAACAAGCTTTCTGAGCTGAGAACTGCATTTTGTGACAAAAAGCATCAGTGGATGATGAGAATGTCAGTTTTGACAAAGAACACTGTTCATTACTAAAATGCTCTAATTGAGCTGTTAGAATGTCAGAAACAAGCTTTCTGAGCTGAGAACTGCATTTTGTGACATAGTTCATCAGTGGATGATGAGAATGTCAGTTTTGACAAAGAACACTGATCATCACTAAAATGCTCCAATTAAGCTGGTAGAATGTCAGAAACAAGCTTTCTGAGCTGAGAACTGCATTTTGTGACATAGTTCATCAGTGGATGATGAGAATGTCAGTTTTGACAAAGAACACTGTTCATTACTGAAATGCTCCAATTGAGCTGTTAGAATGTCAGAAACAAGCTTTCTGAGCTGAGAACTGCATTTAGTGACAAAAAGCATCAGTGGATGATGAGAATGTCAGTTTTGACAAAGAACACTGATCATTACTAAAATGCTCCAATTGAGCTTGTTAGAATGTCAGAAACAAATTTTCTGAGCTGAGAAATGCATTTTGTGACAAAGTGCATCAGTGGATGATGAGAATGTCACTTTTGACAAAGAACACTGATCATCACTAAAATGCTCCAATTAAACTGTTAGAATGTCAGAAACAAGCTTTCTGAGCTGAGAACTGCATTTTGTGACAAAAAGCATCAGTGGATGATGAGAATGTCAGTTTTGACAAAGAACACTG
Organism: Barbatula barbatula; assembly: GCF_947034865.1. Lineage (NCBI taxonomy): Eukaryota > Metazoa > Chordata > Actinopteri > Cypriniformes > Nemacheilidae > Barbatula > Barbatula barbatula. The sequence goes on along the minus strand of NC_136770.1, from coordinate 10,951,508 downwards.
TTCATTACTGAAATGCTCCAATTGAGCTGTTAGAATGTCAGAAACAAGCTTTCTGAGCTGAGAAATGCATTTTGTGACAAAGTGCATCAGTGGATGATGAGAATGTCAGTTTTGACAAAGAACACTGTTCATTACTAAAATGCTCTAATTGAGCTGTTAGAATGTCAGAAACAAGCTTTCTGGGCTGAGAACTGCATTTTGTGAAAAAAAGCATCAGTGGATGATGAGAATGTCAGTTTTGACAAAGAACACTGATCATTACTAAAATGCTCCAATTGAGCTGTTAGAATGTCAGAAACAAGCTTTCTGAGCTGAGAACTGCATTTTGTGACAAAAAGCATCAGTGGATGATGAGAATGTCAGTTTTGACAAAGAACACTGTTCATTACTAAAATGCTCTAATTTAGCTGTTAGAATGTTAGAAACAAGCTTTCTGAGCTGAGAACTGCATTTTGTGACATAGTTCATCAGTGGATGATGAGAATGTCAGTTTTGACAAAGAACACTGTTCATTACTAAAATGCTCCAATTGAGCTGTTAGAATGTCAGAAACAAGCTTTCTGAGCTGAGAACTGCATTTCGTGACAAAAAGCATCAGTGGATGATGAGAATGTCAGTTTTGACAAAGAACACTGATCATTACTAAAATGCTCCAATTGAGCTGTTAGAATGTCAGAAACAAGCTTTCTGAGCTGAGAAATGCATTTTGTTACAAAGTGCTTCAGTGGATGATGAGAATGTCAGTTTTGACAAAGAACACTGTTCATTACTAAAATGCTCTAATTGAGCTGTTAGAATGTCAGAAACAAGCTTTCTGAGCTGAGAACTGCATTTTGTGACAAAAAGCATCAGTGGATGATGAGAATGTCAGTTTTGACAAAGAACACTGATCATTACTAAAATGCTCCAATTGAGCTGTTAGAATGTCAGAAACAAGCTTTCTGAGCTGAGAAATGCATTTTTTGACAAAGTGCTTCAGTGGATGATGAGAATGTCAGTTTTGACAAAGAACACTGTTCATTACTAAAATGCTCTAATTGAGCTGTTAGAATGTCAGAAACAAGCTTTCTGAGCTGAGAACTGCATTTTGTGACATAGTTCATCAGTGGATGATGAGAATGTCAGTTTTGACAAAGAACACTGTTCATTACTAAAATGCTCTAATTTAGCTGTTAGAATGTTAGAAACAAGCTTTCTGAGCTGAGAACTGCATTTTGTGACATAGTTCATCAGTGGATGATGAGAATGTCAGTTTTGACATAGAACACTGTTCATTACTAAAATGCTCCAATTGAGCTGTTAGAATGTCAGAAACAAATTTTCTGAGCTGAGAAATGCATTTTGTGACAAAGTGCATCAGTGGATGATGAAAATGTCAGTTTTGACAAAGAACACTGTTCATTACTAAAATTCTCTAATTGAGCTGTTAGAATGTCAGAAACAAGCTTTCTGAGCTGAGAAATGCATTTTGTGACATAGTTCATCAGTGGATGATGAGAATGTCAGTTTTGACAAAGAACTCTGTTCATTACTGAAATGCTCCAATTGAGCTGTTAGAATGTCAGAAACAAGCTTTCTGAGCTGAAAACTGCATTTTGTGACAAAGTGAATCAGTGGATGGATGAGAATGTCACTTTTGACAAAGAACACTGTTCATTACTGAAATGCTCCAATTGAGCTGTTAGAATGTCAGAAACAAGCTTTCTGAGCTGAGAAATGCATTTTGTGACAAAGTGCATCAGTGGATGATGAGAATGTCAGTTTTGACAAAGAACACTGTTCATTACTAAAATGCTCTTATTGAGCTGTTAGAATGTCAGAAACAAGCTTTCTGAGCTGAGAACTGCATTTTGTGACAAAAAGCATCAGTGGATGATGAGAATGTCAGTTTTGACAAAGAACACTGATCATTACTAAAATGCTCCAATTGAGCTGTTAGAATGTCAGAAACAAGCTTTCTGAGCTGAGAAATGCATTTTGTGACAAAGTGCTTCAGTGGATGATGAGAATGTCAGTTTTGACAAAGAACACTGTTCATTACTAAAATGCTCTAATTGAGCTGTTAGAATGTCAGAAACAAGCTTTCTGAGCTGAGAACTGCATTTTGTGACATAGTTCATCAGTGGATGATGAGAATGTCAGTTTTGACAAAGAACACTGTTCATTACTAAAATGCTCTAATTGAGCTGTTAGAATGTTAGAAACAAGCTTTCTGAGCTGAGAACTGCATTTTGTGACATAGTTCATCAGTGGATGATGAGAATGTCAGTTTTGACAAAGAACACTGTTCATTACTAAAATGCTCCAATTGAGCTGTTAGAATGTCAGAAACAAGCTTTCTGAGCTGAGAACTGCATTTTGTGACATAGTTCATCAGTGGATGATGAGAATGTCAGTTTTGACAAAGAACACTGATCATTACTAAAATGCTCCAATTGAGCTGTTAGAATGTCAGAAACAAGCTTTCTGAGCTGAGAACTGCATTTTGTGACAAAGTGCTTCAGTGGATGATGAGAATGTCAGTTTTGACAAAGAACACTGTTCATTACTAAAATGCTCTAATTGAGCTGTTAGAATGTCAGAAACAAGCTTTCTGAGCTGAGAACTGCATTTTGTGACATAGTTCATCAGTGGATGATGAGAATGTCAGTTTTGACAAAGAACACTGTTCATTACTGAAATGCTCCAATTGAGATGTTAGAATGTCAGAAACAAATTTTCTGAGCTGAGAAATGCATTTTGTGACAAAGTGCATCAGTGGATGATGAGAATGTCAGTTTTGACAAAGAACACTGATCATCACTAAAATGCTCCAATTAAGCTGTTAGAATGTCAGAAACAAGCTTTCTGAGCTGAGAACTGCATTTTGTGACATAGTTCATCAGTGGATGATGAGAATGTCAGTTTTGACAAAGAACACTGTTCATTACTAAAATGCTCTAATTGAGCTGTTAGAATGTCAGAAACAAGCTTTCTGAGCTGAGAACTGCATTTTGTGACATAGTTCATCAGTGGATGATGAGAATGTCAGTTTTGACAAAGAACACTGTTCATTACTAAAATGCTCCAATTGAGCTGTTAGAATGTCAGAAACAAGCTTTCTGAGCTGAGAACTGCATTTTGTGACAAAGTGCTTCAGTGGATGATGAGAATGTCAGTTTTGACAAAGAACACTGTTCATTACTAAAATGCTCTAATTGAGCTGTTAGAATGTCAGAAACAAGCTTTCTGAGCTGAGAACTGCATTTTGTGACATAGTTCATCAGTGGATGATGAGAATGTCAGTTTTGACAAAGAACACTGATCATTACTAAAATGCTCCAATTGAGCTGTTAGAATGTCAGAAACAAGCTTTCTGAGCTGAGAACTGCATTTTGTGACAAAGTGCTTCAGTGGATGATGAGAATGTCAGTTTTGACAAAGAACACTGTTCATTACTAAAATGCTCTAATTGAGCTGTTAGAATGTCAGAAACAAGCTTTCTGAGCTGAGAACTGCATTTTGTGACATAGTTCATCAGTGGATGATGAGAATGTCAGTTTTGACAAAGAACACTGATCATTACTAAAATGCTCCAATTGAGCTGTTAGAATGTCAGAAACAAGCTTTCTGAGCTGAGAACTGCATTTTGTGACAAAGTGCTTCAGTGGATGATGAGAATGTCAGTTTTGACAAAGAACACTGTTCATTACTAAAATGCTCTAATTGAGCTGTTAGAATGTCAGAAACAAGCTTTCTGAGCTGAGAACTGCATTTTGTGACATAGTTCATCAGTGGATGATGAGAATGTCAGTTTTAACAAAGAACACTGTTCATTACTGAAATGCTCCAATTGAGCTGTTAGAATGTCAGAAACAAGCTTTCTGAGCTGAAAACTGCATTTTGTGACAAAAAGCATCAGTGGATGATGAGAATGTCAGTTTTGACAAAGAACACTGATCATTACTAAAATGCTCCAATTGAGCTGTTAGAATGTCAGAAACAAGCTTTCTGAGCTGAGAAATGCATTTTGTGACAAAGTGCTTCAGTGGATGATGAGAATGTCAGTTTTGACAAAGAACACTGTTCATTACTAAAATGCTCTAATTGAGCTGTTAGAATGTCAGAAACAAGCTTTCTGAGCTGAGAACTGCATTTTGTGACATAGTTCATCAGTGGATGATGAGAATGTCAGTTTTGACAAAGAACACTGTTCATTACTAAAATGCTCTAATTGAGCTGTTAGAATGTTAGAAACAAGCTTTCTGAGCTGAGAACTGCATTTTGTGACATAGTTCATCAGTGGATGATGAGAATGTCAGTTTTGACAAAGAACACTGTTCATTACTAAAATGCTCCAATTGAGCTGTTAGAATGTCAGAAACAAGCTTTCTGAGCTGAGAACTGCATTTTGTGACATAGTTCATCAGTGGATGATGAGAATGTCAGTTTTGACAAAGAACTCTGTTCATTACTGAAATGCTCCAATTGAGCTGTTAGAATGTCAGAAACAAGCTTTCTGAGCTGAGAACTGCATTTTGTGACAAAGTGAATCAGTGGATGGATGAGAATGTCACTTTTGACAAAGAACACTGTTCATTAATGAAATGCTCCAATTGAGCTGTTAGAATGTCAGAAACAAGCTTTCTGAGCTGAAAACAGCATTTTGTGACAAAGTGAATCAGTGGATGGATGAGAATGTCACTTTTGACAAAGAACACTGTTCATTAATGAAATGCTCCAATTGAGCTGTTAGAATGTCAGAAACAAGCTTTCTGAGCTGAGAACTGCATTTTGTGACAAAGTGAATCAGTGGATGGATGAGAATGTCACTTTTGACAAAGAACACTGTTCATTAATGAAATGCTCCAATTGAGCTGTTAGAATGTCAGAAACAAGCTTTCTGAGCTGAAAACAGCATTTTGTGACAAAGTGAATCAGTGGATGGATGAGAATGTCACTTTTGACAAAGAACACTGTTCATTAATGAAATGCTCCAATTGAGCTGTTAGAATGTCAGAAACAAGCTTTCTGAGCTGAAAACTGCATTTTGTGACAAAAAGCATCAGTGGATGATGAGAATGTCAGTTTTGACAAAGAACACTGATCATTACTAAAATGCTCCAATTGAGCTGTTAGAATGTCAGAAACAAGCTTTCTGAGCTGAGAAATGCTTTTTGTGACAAAGTGCATCAGTGGATGATGAAAATGTCAGTTTTGACAAAGAACACTGTTCATTACTAAAATTCTCTAATTGAGCTGTTAGAATGTCAGAAACAAGCTTTCTGAGCTGAGATCTGCATTTTGTGAGAAAGTGAATCAGTGGATGATGAGAATGTCAGTTTTGACAAAGAACACTGTTCATTACTAAAATGCTCCAATTGAGCTGTTAGAATGTCAGAAACAAGCTTTCTGAGCATAAAACTGCATTTTGTGACAAAGTGCATCAGTGGGTGATGAGAATGTCAGTTTTGACAAAGAACACTGTTCATTACTAAAATGCTCTAATTGAGCTGTTAGAATGTCAGAAACAAGCTTTCTGAGCTGAAAACTGCATTTTGTGACAAAGTGAATCAGTGGATGATGAGAATGTCAGTTTTGACAAAGAACACTGATCATTACTAAAATGCTCTAATTGAGGTGTTAGAATGTCAGAAACAAGCTTTCTGAGCTGAGAACTGCATTTTGTGACAAAGTGAATCAGTGGATGATGAGAATGTCAGTTTTGACAAAGAACACTGATCATTACTAAAATGCTCCAATTGAGCTGTTAGAATGTCAGAAACAAGCTTTCTGAGCTGAAAACTGCATTTTTTTGACAAAGTGCATCAGTGGATGATGAGAATGTCAGTTTTGACAAAGAACACTGTTCACTACTAAAATGCTCTAATTGAGCTGTTAGAATGTCAGAAACAAGCTTTCTGAGCTGAGAACTGCATTTTGTGACATAGTTCATCAGTGGATGATGAGAATGTCAGTTTTGACAAAGAACACTGTTCATTACTAAAATGCTCTAATTGAGCTGTTAGAATGTCAGAAACAAGCTTTCTGAGCTGAGAACTGCATTTTGTGACATAGTTCATCAGTGGATGATGAGAATGTCAGTTTTGACAAAGAACACTGTTCATTACTAAAATGCTCTAATTGAGCTGTTAGAATGTCAGAAACAAGCTTTCTGAGCTGAGAACTGCATTTTGTGACATAGTTCATCAGTGGATGATGAGAATGTCAGTTTTGACAAAGAACACTGTTCATTACTAAAATGCTCCAATTGAGCTTTTAGAATGTCAGAAACAAGCTTTCTGAGCTGAGAAATGCATTTTGTGACATAGTTCATCAGTGGATGATGAGAATGTCAGTTTTGACAAAGAACTCTGTTCATTACTGAAATGCTCCAATTGAGCTGTTAGAATGTCAGAAACAAGCTTTCTGAGCTGAAAACTGCATTTTGTGACAAAGTGAATCAGTGGATGGATGAGAATGTCACTTTTGACAAAGAACACTGTTCATTACTGAAATGCTCCAATTGAGCTGTTAGAATGTCAGAAACAAGCTTTCTGAGCTGAGAAATGCATTTTGTGACAAAGTGCATCAGTGGATGATGAGAATGTCAGTTTTGACAAAGAACACTGTTCATTACTAAAATGCTCTAATTGAGCTGTTAGAATGTCAGAAACAAGCTTTCTGAGCTGAGAACTGCATTTTGTGACAAAAAGCATCAGTGGATGATGAGAATGTCAGTTTTGAAAAAGAACACTGATCATTACTAAAATGCTCCAATTGAGCTGTTAGAATGTCAGAAACAAGCTTTCTGAGCTGAGAAATGCATTTTGTGACAAAGTGCTTCAGTGGATGATGAGAATGTCCGTTTTGACAAAGAACACTGTTCATTACTAAAATGCTCTAATTGAGCTGTTAGAATGTCAGAAACAAGCTTTCTGAGCTGAGAACTGCATTTTGTGACATAGTTCATCAGTGGATGATGAGAATGTCGGTTTTGACAAAGAACACTGTTCATTACTAAAATGCTCCAATTGAGCTGTTAGAATGTCAGAAACAAGCTTTCTGAGCTGAGAACTGCATTTTGTGACAAAAAGCATCAGTGGATGATGAGAATGTCAGTTTTGACAAAGAACACTGTTCATTACTAAAATGCTCTAATTGAGCTGTTAGAATGTCAGAAACAAGCTTTCTGAGCTGAGAACTGCATTTTGTGACATAGTTCATCAGTGGATGATGAGAATGTCAGTTTTGACAAAGAACACTGATCATCACTAAAATGCTCCAATTAAGCTGGTAGAATGTCAGAAACAAGCTTTCTGAGCTGAGAACTGCATTTTGTGACATAGTTCATCAGTGGATGATGAGAATGTCAGTTTTGACAAAGAACACTGTTCATTACTGAAATGCTCCAATTGAGCTGTTAGAATGTCAGAAACAAGCTTTCTGAGCTGAGAACTGCATTTAGTGACAAAAAGCATCAGTGGATGATGAGAATGTCAGTTTTGACAAAGAACACTGATCATTACTAAAATGCTCCAATTGAGCTTGTTAGAATGTCAGAAACAAATTTTCTGAGCTGAGAAATGCATTTTGTGACAAAGTGCATCAGTGGATGATGAGAATGTCACTTTTGACAAAGAACACTGATCATCACTAAAATGCTCCAATTAAACTGTTAGAATGTCAGAAACAAGCTTTCTGAGCTGAGAACTGCATTTTGTGACAAAAAGCATCAGTGGATGATGAGAATGTCAGTTTTGACAAAGAACACTGTTCATTACTGAAATGCTCCAATTGAGCTGTTAGAATGTCAGAAACAAGCTTTCTGAGCTGAGAAATGCATTTTGTGACAAAGTGCATCAGTGGATGATGAGAATGTCAGTTTTGACAAAGAACACTGTTCATTACTAAAATGCTCTAATTGAGCTGTTAGAATGTCAGAAACAAGCTTTCTGGGCTGAGAACTGCATTTTGTGAAAAAAAGCATCAGTGGATGATGAGAATGTCAGTTTTGACAAAGAACACTGATCATTACTAAAATGCTCCAATTGAGCTGTTAGAATGTCAGAAACAAGCTTTCTGAGCTGAGAACTGCATTTTGTGACAAAAAGCATCAGTGGATGATGAGAATGTCAGTTTTGACAAAGAACACTGTTCATTACTAAAATGCTCTAATTTAGCTGTTAGAATGTTAGAAACAAGCTTTCTGAGCTGAGAACTGCATTTTGTGACATAGTTCATCAGTGGATGATGAGAATGTCAGTTTTGACAAAGAACACTGTTCATTACTAAAATGCTCCAATTGAGCTGTTAGAATGTCAGAAACAAGCTTTCTGAGCTGAGAACTGCATTTTGTGACATAGTTCATCAGTGGATGATGAGAATGTCAGTTTTGACAAAGAACACTGTTCATTACTAAAATGCTCCAATTGAGCTGTTAGAATGTCAGAAACAAGCTTTCTGAGCTGAGAAATGCATTTTGTGACATAATTCATCAGTGGATGATGAGAATGTCAGTTTTGACAAAGAACTCTGTTCATTACTGAAATGCTCCAATTGAGCTGTTAGAATGTCAGAAACAAGCTTTCTGAGTTGAAAACTGCATTTTGTGACAAAGTGAATCAGTGGATGGATGAGAATGTCAGTTTTGACAAAGAACACTGTTCATTACTAAAATGCTCCAATTGAGCTGTTAGAATGTCAGAAACAAGCTTTCTGAGCTGAGAACTGCATTTTGTGACATAGTTCATCAGTGGATGATGAGAATGTCAGTTTTGACAAAGAACACTGTTCATTACTAAAATGCTCCAATTGAGCTGTTAGAATGTCAGAAACAAGCTTTCTGAGCTGAGAAATGCATTTTGTGACATAGTTCATCAGTGGATGATGAGAATGTCAGTTTTGACAAAGAACTCTGTTCATTACTGAAATGCTCCAATTGAGCTGTTAGAATGTCAGAAACAAGCTTTCTGAGCTGAAAACTGCATTTTGTGACAAAGTGAATCAGTGGATGGATGAGAATGTCACTTTTGACAAAGAACACTGTTCATTATTGAAATGCTCCAATTGAGCTGTTAGAATGTCAGAAACAAGCTTTCTGAGCTGAGAAATGCATTTTGTGACAAAGTGCATCAGTGGATGATGAGAATGTCAGTTTTGACAAAGAACACTGTTCATTACTAAAATGCTCTAATTGAGCTGTTAGAATGTCAGAAACAAGCTTTCTGAGCTGAGAACTGCATTTTGTGACAAAAAGCATCAGTGGATGATGAGAATGTCAGTTTTGACAAAGAACACTGATCATTACTAAAATGCTCCAATTGAGCTGTTAGAATGTCAGAAACAAGCTTTCTGAGCTGAGAAATGCATTTTGTGACAAAGTGCTTCAGTGGATGATGAGAATGTCAGTTTTGACAAAGAGCACTGTTCATTACTAAAATGCTCTAATTGAGCTGTTAGAATGTCAGAAACAAGCTTTCTGAGCTGAGAACTGCATTTTGTGACAAAAAGCATCAGTGGATGATGAGAATGTCAGTTTTGACAAAGAACACTGTTCATTACTAAAATGCTCTAATTTAGCTGTTAGAATGTTAGAAACAAGCTTTCTGAGCTGAGAACTGCATTTTGTGACATAGTTCATCAGTGGATGATGAGAATGTCAGTTTTGACAAAGAACACTGTTCATTACTAAAATGCTCTAATTGAGCTGTTAGAATGTCAGAAACAAGCTTTCTGAGCTGAGAACTGCATTTTGTGACATAGTTCATCAGTGGATGATGAGAATGTCAGTTTTGACAAAGAACACTGTTCATTACTGAAATGCTCTAATTAATCTGTTAGAATGTCAGAAACAAGCTTTCTGAGCTGAGAACTGCATTTTGTGACATAGTTCATCAGTGGATGATGAGAATGTCAGTTTTGACAAAGAACACTGTTCATTACTAAAATGCTCTAATTGAGCTGTTAGAATGTCAGAAACAAGCTTTCTGAGCTGAGAACTGCATTTTGTGACATAGTTCATCAGTGGATGATGAGAATGTCAGTTTTGACAAAGAACACTGTTCATTACTAAAATGCTCCAATTGAGCTGTTAGAATGTCAGAAACAAGCTTTCTGAGCTGAGAACTGCATTTTGTGACATAGTTCATCAGTGGATGATGAAAATGTCAGTTTTGACAAAGAACACTGTTCATTACTAAAATGCTCTAATTGAGCTGTTAGAATGTCAGAAACAAGCTTTCTGAGCTGAGAACTGCATTTTGTGACATAGTTCATCAGTGGATGATGAGAATGTCAGTTTTGACAAAGAACACTGTTCATTACTAAAATGCTCCAATTGAGCTGTTAGAATGTCAGAAACAAGCTTTCTGAGCTGAGAACTGCATTTTGTGACATAGTTCATCAGTGGATGATGAAAATGTCAGTTTTGACAAAGAACACTGTTCATTACTAAAATTCTCTAATTGAGCTGTTAGAATGTCAGAAACAAGCTTTCTGAGCATAAAACTGCATTTTGTGACAAAGTGCATCAGTGGGTGATGAGAATGTCAGTTTTGACAAAGAACACTGATCATTACTAAAATGCTCTAATTGAGCTGTAAGAATGTCAGAAACAAGCTTTCTAAGCTGAGAACTGCATTTGGTGACAAAAGTGAATCAGTGGATGATGAGAATGTCACTTTTGACAAAGAACACTGTTCATTACTAAAATGCTCTAATTGAGCTGTTAGAATGTCAGAAACAAGCTTTCTGAGCTGAGAACTGCATTTTGTGACATAGTTCATCAGTGGATGATGAGAATGTCAGTTTTGACAAAGAACACTGTTCATTACTAAAATGCTCCAATTGAGCTGTTAGAATGTCAGAAACAAGCTTTCTGAGCTGAGAAATGCATTTTGTGACATAGTTCATCAGTGGATGATGAGAATGTCAGTTTTGACAAAGAACTCTGTTCATTACTGAAATGCTCCAATTGAGCTGTTAGAATGTCAGAAACAAGCTTTCTGAGCTGAGAAATGCATTTTGTGACAAAGTGCATCAGTGGATGATGAGAATGTCAGTTTTGACAAAGAACACTGTTCATTACTAAAATGCTCTAATTGAGCTGTTAGAATGTCAGAAACAAGCTTTCTGAGCTGAGAACTGCATTTTGTGACAAAAAGCATCAGTGGATGATGAGAATGTCAGTTTTGACAAAGAACACTGATCATTACTAAAATGCTCCAATTGAGCTTGTTAGAATGTCAGAAACAAATTTTCTGAGCTGAGAAATGCATTTTGTGACAAAGTGCATCAGTGGATGATGAGAATGTCAGTTTTGACAAAGAACACTGTTCATTACTAAAATGCTCTAATTTAGCTGTTAGAATGTCAGAAACAAACTTTCTGAGCTGAGAAATGCATTTTGTGACAAAGTGCATCAGTGGATGATGAAAATGTCAGTTTTGACAAAGAACACTGTTCATTACTAAAATTCTCTAATTGAGCTGTTAGAATGTCAGAAACAAGCTTTCTGAGCTGAGAACTGCATTTTGTGAGAAAGTGAATCAGTGGATGATGAGAATGTCAGTTTTGACAAAGAACACTGTTCATTACTAAAATGCTCCAATTGAGCTGTTAGAATGTCAGAAACAAGCTTTCTGAGCATAAAACTGCATTTTGTGACAAAGTGCATCAGTGGGTGATGAGAATGTCAGTTTTGACAAAGAACACTGTTCATTACTAAAATGCTCTAATTGAGCTGTTAGAATGTCAGAAACAAGCTTTCTGAGCTGAAAACTGCATTTTGTGACAAAGTGAATCAATGGATGATGAGAATGTCAGTTTTGACAAAGAACACTGATCATTACTAAAATGCTCTAATTGAGCTGTTAGAATGTCAGAAACAAGCTTTCTAAGCTGAGAACTGCATTTGGTGACAAAGTGAATCAGTGGATGATGAGAATGTCAGTTTTGACAAAGAACACTGTTCATTACTAAAATGCTCCAATTGAGCTGTAAGAATGTCAGAAACAAGCTTTCTGAGCTAAGAACTGCATTTTGTGACATAGTTCATCAGTGGATGATGAGAATGTCAGTTTTGACAAAGAACACTGATCATTACTAAAATGCTCTAATTGAGCTGTTAGAATGTCAGAAACAAGCTTTCTGAGCTGAGAACTGCATTTTGTGACAAAGTGAATCAGTGGATGATGAGAATGTCACTTTTGACAAAGAACACTGATCATTACTAAAATGCTCCAATTGAGCTGTTAGAATGTCAGAAACAAGCTTTCTGAGCTGAGAACTGCATTTTGTGAAATAGTTCATCAGTGGATGATGAGAATGTCAGTTTTGACAAAGAACACTGTTCATTACTAAAATGCTCCAATTGAGCTGTTAGAATGTCAGAAACAAGCTTTCTGAGCTGAGAACTGCATTTTGTGACATAGTTCATCAGTGGATGATGAGAATGTCAGTTTTGACAAAGAACACTGATCATTACTAAAATGCTCCAATTGAGCTGTTAGAATGTCAGAAACAAGCTTTCTGAGCTGTGAACTGCATTTTGTGACAAAGTGCTTCAGTGGATGATGAGAATGTCAGTTTTGACAAAGAACACTGTTCATTACTAAAATGCTCTAATTGAGCTGTTAGAATGTCAGAAACAAGCTTTCTGAGCTGAGAACTGCATTTTGTGACAAAGTGAATCAGTGGATGATGAGAATGTCACTTTTGACAAAGAACACTGATCATTACTAAAATGCTCCAATTGAGCTGTTAGAATGTTAGAAACAAGCTTTCTGAGCTGAGAACTGCATTTTGTGACATAGTTCATCAGTGGATGATGAGAATGTCAGTTTTGACAAAGAACACTGTTCATTACTAAAATGCTCCAATTGAGCTGTTAGAATGTCAGAAACAAGCTTTCTGAGCTGAGAACTGCATTTTGTGACATAGTTCATCATTGGATGATGAGAATGTCAGTTTTGACAAAGAACACTGATCATTACTAAAATGCTCCAATTGAGCTGTTAGAATGTCAGAAACAAGCTTTCTGAGCTGAGAACTGCATTTTGTGACAAAGTGCATCAGTGGATGATGAGAATGTCAGTTTTGACAAAGAACACTGATCATCACTAAAATGCTCCAATTAAGCTGTTAGAATGTCAGAAACAAGCTTTCTGAGCTGAGAACTGCATTTTGTGACATAGTTCATCAGTGGATGATGAGAATGTCAGTTTTGACAAAGAACACTGTTCATTACTGAAATGCTCCAATTGAGCTGTTAGAATGTCAGAAACAAGCTTTCTGAGCTGAGAACTGCATTTTTTGACAAAAAGCATCAGTGGATGATGAGAATGTCAGTTTTGACAAAGAACACTGATCATTACTAAAATGCTCCAATTGAGCTGTAAGAATGTCAGAAACAAGCTTTCTGAGCTAAGAACTGCATTTTGTGACATAGTTCATCAGTGGATGATGAGAATGTCAGTTTTGACAAAGAACACTGTTCATTACTGAAATGCTCCAATTGAGCTGTTAGAATGTCAGAAACAAGCTTTCTGAGCTGAGAACTGCATTTTTTGACAAAAAGCATCAGTGGATGATGAGAATGTCAGTTTTGACAAAGAACACTGTTCATTACTAAAATGCTCTAATTGAGATGTTAGAATGTCAGAAACAAGCTTTCTGAGCTGAGAACTGCATTTTGTGACAAAAAGCATCAGTGGATGATGAGAATGTCAGTTTTGACAAAGAACACTGATCATTACTAAAATGCTCCAATTGAGCTGTTAGAATGTCAGAAACAAGCTTTCTGAGCTGAGAAATGCATTTTGTGACAAAGTGCTTCAGTGGATGATGAGAATGTCAGTTTTGACAAAGAACACTGTTCATTACTAAAATGCTCTAATTGAGCTGTTAGAATGTCAGAAACAAGCTTTCTGAGCTGAGAACTGCATTTTGTGACAAAAAGCATCAGTGGATGATGAGAATGTCAGTTTTGACAAAGAACACTGATCATTACTAAAATGCTCCAATTGATTTGTTAGAATGTCAGAAACAAGCTTTCTGAGCTGAGAAATGCATTTTGTGACAAAGTGCTTCAGTGGATGATGAGAATGTCAGTTTTGACAAAGAACACTGTTCATTACTAAAATGCTCTAATTGAGCTGTTAGAATGTCAGAAACAAGCTTTCTGAGCTGAGAACTGCATTTTGTGACATAGTTCATCAGTGGATGATGAGAATGTCAGTATTGACAAAGAACACTGTTCATTACTAAAATGCTCTAATTTAGCTGTTAGAATGTTAGAAACAAGCTTTCTGAGCTGAGAACTGCATTTTGTGACATAGTTCATCAGTGGATGATGAGAATGTCAGTTTTGACAAAGAACACTGTTCATTACTAAAATGCTCCAATTGAGCTGTTAGAATGTCAGAAACAAGCTTTCTGAGCTGAGAACTGCATTTTGTGACATAGTTCATCAGTGGATGATGAGAATGTCAGTTTTGACAAAGAACACTGTTCATTACTGAAATGCTCCAATTGAGATGTTAGAATGTCAGAAACAAGCTTTCTGAGCTGAGAACTGCATTTTGTGACATAGTTCATCAGTGGATGATGAGAATGTCAGTTTTGACAAAGAACACTGTTCATTACTGAAATGCTCCAATTGAGCTGTTAGAATGTCAGAAACAAGCTTTCTGAGCTGAGAAATGCATTTTGTGACAAAGTGCATCAGTGGATGATGAGAATGTCAGTTTTGACAAAGAACACTGTTCATTACTAAAATGCTCTAATTGAGCTGTTAGAATGTCAGAAACAAGCTTTCTGAGCTGAGAACTGCATTTTGTGACAAAAAGCATCAGTGGATGATGAGAATGTCAGTTTTGACAAAGAACACTGATCATTACTAAAATGCTCCAATTGAGCTGTTAGAATGTCAGAAACAAGCTTTCTGAGCTGAGAAATGCATTTTGTGACAAAGTGCTTCAGTGGATGATGAGAATGTCAGTTTTGACAAAGAACACTGTTCATTACTAAAATGCTCTAATTGAGCTGTTAGAATGTCAGAAACAAGCTTTCTGAGCTGAGAACTGCATTTTGTGACAAAGTGCATCAGTGGATGATGAGAATGTCAGTTTTGACAAAGAACACTGTTCATTACTAAAATGCTCTAATTGAGCTGTTAGAATGTCAGAAACAAGCTTTCTGAGCTGAGAACTGCATTTTGTGACAAAAAGCATCAGTGGATGATGAGAATGTCAGTTTTGACAAAGAACACTGATCATTACTAAAATGCTCCAATTGAGCTGTTAGAATGTCAGAAACAAGCTTTCTGAGCTGAGAAATGCATTTTGTGACAAAGTGCTTCAGTGGATGATGAGAATGTCAATTTTGACAAAGAACACTGTTCATTACTAAAATGCTCTAATTGAGCTGTTAGAATGTCAGAAACAAGCTTTCTGAGCTGAGAACTGCATTTTGTGACAAAAAGCATCAGTGGATGATGAGAATGTCAGTTTTGACAAAGAACACTGATCATTACTAACATGCTCCAATTGAGCTGTTAGAATGTCAGAAACAAGCTTTCTGAGCTGAGAAATGCATTTTGTGACAAAGTGCTTCAGTGGATGATGAGAATGTCAGTTTTGACAAAGAACACTGTTCATTACTAAAATGCTCTAATTGAGCTGTTAGAATGTCAGAAACAAGCTTTCTGAGCTGAGAACTGCATTTTGTGACATAGTTCATCAGTGGATGATGAGAATGTCAGTTTTGACAAAGAACACTGTTCATTACTAAAATGCTCTAATTTAGCTGTTAGAATGTTAGAAACAAGCTTTCTGAGCTGAGAACTGCATTTTGTGACATAGTTCATCAGTGGATGATGAGAATGTCAGTTTTGACAAAGAACACTGTTCATTACTAAAATGCTCCAATTGAGCTGTTAGAATGTCAGAAACAAGCTTTCTGAGCTGAGAACTGCATTTTGTGACATAGTTCATCAGTGGATGATGAGAATGTCAGTTTTGACAAAGAACAATGTTCATTACTGAAATGCTCCAATTGAGATGTTAGAATGTCAGAAACAAGCTTTCTGAGCTGAGAACTGCATTTTGTGACATAGTTCATCAGTGGATGATGAGAATGTCAGTTTTGACAAAGAACACTGTTCATTACTGAAATGCTCCAATTGAGCTGTTAGAATGTCAGAAACAAGCTTTCTGAGCTGAGAAATGCATTTTGTGACAAAGTGCATCAGTGGATGATGAGAATGTCAGTTTTGACAAAGAACACTGTTCATTACTAAAATGCTCTAATTGAGCTGTTAGAATGTCAGAAACAAGCTTTCTGAGCTGAGAACTGCATTTTGTGACAAAAAGCATCAGTGGATGATGAGAATGTCAGTTTTGACAAAGAACACTGATCATTACTAAAATGCTCCAATTGAGCTGTTAGAATGTCAGAAACAAGCTTTCTGAGCTGAGAAATGCATTTTGTGACAAAGTGCTTCAGTGGATGATGAGAATGTCAGTTTTGACAAAGAACACTGTTCATTACTTAAATGCTCTAATTGAGCTGTTAGAATTTTAGAAACAAGCTTTCTGAGCTGAGAACTGCATTTTGTGACAAAAAGCATCAGTGGATGATGAGAATGTCAGTTTTGACAAAGAACACTGATCATTACTAAAATGCTCCAATTGAGCTGTTAGAATGTCAGAAACAAGCTTTCTGAGCTGAGAAATGCATTTTGTGACAAAGTGCTTCAGTGGATGATGAGAATGTCAGTTTTGACAAAGAACACTGTTCATTACTAAAATGCTCTAATTGAGCTGTTAGAATGTCAGAAACAAGCTTTCTGAGCTGAGAACTGCATTTTGTGACATAGTTCATCAGTGGATGATGAGAATGTCAGTTTTGACAAAGAACACTGTTCATTACTAAAATGCTCTAATTTAGCTGTTAGAATGTTAGAAACAAGCTTTCTGAGCTGAGAACTGCATTTTGTGACATAGTTCATCAGTGGATGATGAGAATGTCAGTTTTGACAAAGAACACTGTTCATTACTAAAATGCTCCAATTGAGCTGTTAGAATGTCAGAAACAAGCTTTCTGAGCTGAGAACTGCATTTTGTGACATAGTTCATCAGTGGATGATGAGAATGTCAGTTTTGACAAAGAACACTGTTCATTACTGAAATGCTCCAATTGAGCTGTTAGAATGTCAGAAACAAGCTTTCTGAGCTGAAAACTGCATTTTGTGACAAAAAGCATCAGTGGATGATGAGAATGTCAGTTTTGACAAAGAACACTGATCATTACTAAAATGCTCCAATTGAGCTGTTAGAATGTCAGAAACAAGCTTTCTGAGCTGAGAAATGCATTTTGTGACAAAGTGCATCAGTGGATGATGAGAATGTCAGTTTTGACAAAGAACACTGTTCATTACTAAAATGCTCTAATTGAGCTGTTAGAATGTCAGAAACAAGCTTTCTGAGCTGAGAACTGCATTTTGTGACATAGTTCATCAGTGGATGATGAGAATGTCAGTTTTGACAAAGAACACTGTTCATTACTAAAATTCTCTAATTGAGCTGTTAGAATGTCAGAAACAAGCTTTCTGAGCTGAGATCTGCATTTTGTGAGAAAGTGAATCAGTGGATGATGAGAATGTCAGTTTTGACAAAGAACACTGTTCATTACTAAAATGCTCCAATTGAGCTGTTAGAATGTCAGAAACAAGCTTTCTGAGCATAAAACTGCATTTTGTGACAAAGTTCATCAGTGGGTGATGAGAATGTCAGTTTTGACAAAGAACACTGTTCATTACTAAAATGCTCTAATTGAGCTGTTAGAATGTCAGAAACAAGCTTTCTGAGCTGAAAACTGCATTTTGTGACAAAGTGAATCAGTGGATGATGAGAATGTCAGTTTTGACAAAGAACACTGATCATTACTAAAATGCTCTAATTGAGCTGTTAGAATGTCAGAAACAAGCTTTCTGAGCTGAGAACTGCATTTTGTGACAAAGTGAATCAGTGGATGATGAGAATGTCACTTTTGACAAAGAACACTGATCATTACTAAAATGCTCCAATTGAGCTGTTAGAATGTCAGAAACAAGCTTTCTGAGCTGAAAACTGCATTTTTTTGACAAAGTGCATCAGTGGATGATGAGAATGTCAGTTTTGACAAAGAACACTGTTCATTACTAAAATGCTCTAATTGAGCTGTTAGAATGTCAGAAACAAGCTTTCTGAGCTGAGAACTGCATTTTGTGACATAGTTCATCAGTGGATGATGAGAATGTCAGTTTTGACAAAGAACACTGTTCATTACTAAAATGCTCTAATTGAGCTGTTAGAATGTCAGAAACAAGCTTTCTGAGCTGAGAACTGCATTTTGTGACATAGTTCATCAGTGGATGATGAGAATGTCAGTTTTGACAAAGAACACTGTTCATTACTGAAATGCTCTAATTAATCTGTTAGAATGTCAGAAACAAGCTTTCTGAGCTGAGAACTGCATTTTGTGACATAGTTCATCAGTGGATGATGAGAATGTCAGTTTTGACAAAGAACACTGTTCATTACTAAAATGCTCTAATTGAGCTGTTAGAATGTCAGAAACAAGCTTTCTGAGCTGAGAACTGCATTTTGTGACATAGTTCATCAGTGGATGATGAGAATGTCAGTTTTGACAAAGAACACTGTTCATTACTAAAATGCTCCAATTGAGCTGTTAGAATGTCAGAAACAAGCTTTCTGAGCTGAGAAATGCATTTTGTGACATAGTTCATCAGTGGATGATGAGAATGTCAGTTTTGACAAAGAACTCTGTTCATTACTGAAATGCTCCAATTGAGCTGTTAGAATGTCAGAAACAAGCTTTCTGAGCTGAAAACTGCATTTTGTGACAAAGTGAATCAGTGGATGGATGAGAATGTCACTTTTGACAAAGAACACTGTTCATTACTGAAATGCTCCAATTGAGCTGTTAGAATGTCAGAAACAAGCTTTCTGCGCTGAGAAATGCATTTTGTGACAAAGTGCATCAGTGGATGATGAGAATGTCAGTTTTGACAAAGAACACTTTTCATTACTAAAATGCTCTAATTGAGCTGTTAGAATGTCAGAAACAAGCTTTCTGAGCTGAGAACTGCATTTTGTGACATAGTTCATCAGTGGATGATGAGAATGTCGGTTTTGACGAAGAACACTGTTCATTACTAAAATGCTCCAATTGAGCTGTTAGAATGTCAGAAACAAGCTTTCTGAGCTGAGAACTGCATTTTGTGACAAAAAGCATCAGTGGATGATGAGAATGTCAGTTTTGACAAAGAACACTGATCATTACTAAAATGCTCCAATTGAGCTGTTAGAATGTCAGAAACAAGCTTTCTGAGCTGAAAACTGCATTTTGTGACATAGTTCATCAGTGGATGATGAGAATGTCAGTTTTGACAAAGAACACTGTTCAATACTAAAATGCTCTAATTGAGCTGTTAGAATGTCAGAAACAAGCTTTCTGAGTTGAGAACTGCATTTTGTGACATAGTTCATCAGTGGATGATGAGAATGTCAGTTTTGACAAAGAACACTGATCATCACTAAAATGCTCCAATTAAGCTGTTAGAATGTCAGAAACAAGCTTTCTGAGCTGAGAACTGCATTTTGTGACATAGTTCATCAGTGGATGATGAGAATGTCAGTTTTGACAAAGAACACTGTTCATTACTGAAATGCTCCAATTGAGCTGTTAGAATGTCAGAAACAAGCTTTCTGAGCTGAGAACTGCATTTTGTGACAAAAAGCATCAGTGGATGATGAGAATGTCAGTTTTGACAAAGAACACTGATCATTACTAAAATGCTCCAATTGAGCTTGTTAGAATGTCAGAAACAAATTTTCTGAGCTGAGAAATGCATTTTGTGACAAAGTGCATCAGTGGATGATGAGAATGTCAGTTTTGACAAAGAACACTGATCATCACTAAAATGCTCCAATTAAGCTGTTAGAATGTCAGAAACAAGCTTTCTGAGCTGAGAACTGCATTTTGTGACATAGTTCATCAGTGGATGATGAGAATGTCAGTTTTGACAAAGAACACTGTTCATTACTGAAATGCTCCAATTGAGCTGTTAGAATGTCAGAAACAAGCTTTCTGAGCTGAGATCTGCATTTTGTGAGAAAGTGAATCAGTGGATGATGAGAATGTCAGTTTTGACAAAGAACACTGTTCATTACTAAAATGCTCCAATTGAGCTGTTAGAATGTCAGAAACAAGCTTTCTGAGCATAAAACTGCATTTTGTGACAAAGTGCATCAGTGGGTGATGAGAATGTCAGTTTTGACAAAGAACACTGTTCATTACTAAAATGCTCTAATTGAGCTGTTAGAATGTCAGAAACAAGCTTTCTGAGCTGAAAACTGCATTTTGTGACAAAGTGAATCAGTGGATGATGAGAATGTCAGTTTTGACAAAGAACACTGATCATTACTAAAATGCTCTTATTGAGCTGTTAGAATGTCAGAAACAAGCTTTCTGAGCTGAGAAATGCATTTTGTGACAAAGTGAATCAGTGGATGATGAGAATGTCACTTTTGACAAAGAACACTGATCATTACTAAAATGCTCCAATTGAGCTGTTAGAATGTCAGAAACAAGCTTTCTGAGCTGAAAACTGCATTTTTTTGACAAAGTGCATCAGTGGATGATGAGAATGTCAGTTTTGACAAAGAACACTGTTCATTACTAAAATGCTCTAATTGAGCTGTTAGAATGTCAGAAACAAGCTTTCTGAGCTGAGAACTGCATTTTGTGACATAGTTCATAAGTGGATGATGAGAATGTCAGTTTTGACAAAGAACACTGTTCATTACTAAAATGCTCTAATTGAGCTGTTAGAATGTCAGAAACAAGCTTTCTGAGCTGAGAACTGCATTTTGTGACATAGTTCATCAGTGGATGATGAGAATGTCAGTTTTGACAAAGAACACTGTTCATTACTGAAATGCTCTAATTGAGCTGTTAGAATGTCAGAAACAAGCTTTCTGAGCTGAGAACTGCATTTTGTGACATAGTTCATCAGTGGATGATGAGAATGTCAGTTTTGACAAAGAACACTGTTCATTACTAAAATGCTCTAATTGAGCTGTTAGAATGTCAGAAACAAGCTTTCTGAGCTGAAAACTGCATTTTGTGACAAAGTGAATCAGTGGATGGATGAGAATGTCACTTTTGACAAAGAACACTGTTCATTACTGAAATGCTCCAATTGAGCTGTTAGAATGTCAGAAACAAGCTTTCTGCGCTGAGAAATGCATTTTGTGACAAAGAGCATCAGTGGATGATGAGAATGTCAGTTTTGACAAAGAACACTGTTCATTACTAAAATGCTCTAATTGAGCTGTTAGAATGTCAGAAACAAGCTTTCTGAGCTGAGAACTGCATTTTGTGACAAAAAGCATCAGTGGATGATGAGAATGTCAGTTTTGACAAAGAACACTGATCATTACTAAAATGCTCCAATTGAGCTGTTAGAATGTCAGAAACAAGCTTTCTGAGCTGAGAAATGCATTTTGTGACAAAGTGCTTCAGTGGATGATGAGAATGTCAGTTTTGACAAAGAACACTGTTCATTACTAAAATGCTCTAATTGAGCTGTTAGAATGTCAGAAACAAGCTTTCTGAGCTGAGAACTGCATTTTGTGACATAGTTCATCAGTGGATGATGAGAATGTCGGTTTTGACGAAGAACACTGTTCATTACTAAAATGCTCCAATTGAGCTGTTAGAATGTCAGAAACAAGCTTTCTGAGCTGAGAACTGCATTTTGTGACAAAAAGCATCAGTGGATGATGAGAATGTCAGTTTTGACAAAGAACACTGATCATTACTAAAATGCTCCAATTGAGCTGTTAGAATGTCAGAAACAAGCTTTCTGAGCTGAAAACTGCATTTTGTGACATAGTTCATCAGTGGATGATGAGAATGTCAGTTTTGACAAAGAACACTGTTCATTACTAAAATGCTCTAATTGAGCTGTTAGAATGTCAGAAACAAGCTTTCTGAGTTGAGAACTGCATTTTGTGACATAGTTCATCAGTGGATGATGAGAATGTCAGTTTTGACAAAGAACACTGATCATCACTAAAATGCTCCAATTAAGCTGTTAGAATGTCAGAAACAAGCTTTCTGAGCTGAGAACTGCATTTTGTGACATAGTTCATCAGTGGATGATGAGAATGTCAGTTTTGACAAAGAACACTGTTCATTACTGAAATGCTCCAATTGAGCTGTTAGAATTTCAGAAACAAGCTTTCTGAGCTGAGAACTGCATTTTGTGACAAAAAGCATCAGTGGATGATGAGAATGTCAGTTTTGACAAAGAACACTGATCATTACTAAAATGCTCCAATTGAGCTTGTTAGAATGTCAGAAACAAATTTTCTGAGCTGAGAAATGCATTTTGTGACAAAGTGCATCAGTGGATGATGAGAATGTCAGTTTTGACAAAGAACACTGATCATCACTAAAATGCTCCAATTAAGCTGTTAGAATGTCAGAAACAAGCTTTCTGAGCTGAGAACTGCATTTTGTGACATAGTTCATCAGTGGATGATGAGAATGTCAGTTTTGACAAAGAACACTGTTCATTACTGAAATGCTCCAATTGAGCTGTTAGAATGTCAGAAACAAGCTTTCTGAGCTGAGAACTGCATTTTGTGACAAAAAGCATCAGTGGATGATGAGAATGTCAGTTTTGACAAAGAACACTGATCATTACTAAAATGCTCCAATTGAGCTGTTAGAATGTCAGAAACAAGCTTTCTGAGCTGAGAAATGCATTTTGTGACAAAGTGCTTCAGTGGATGATGAGAATGTCAGTTTTGACAAAGAACACTGTTCATTACTAAAATGCTCTAATTGAGCTGTTAGAATGTCAGAAACAAGCTTTCTGAGCTGAGAACTGCATTTTGTGACAAAAAGCATCAGTGGATGATGAGAATGTCAGTTTTGACAAAGAACACTGTTCATTACTAAAATGCTCTAATTGAGCTGTTAGAATGTCAGAAACAAGCTTTCTGAGCTGAGAACTGCATTTTGTGACATAGTTCATCAGTGGATGATGAGAATGTCAGTTTTGACAAAGAACACTGTTCATTACTAAAATGCTCCAATTGAGCTGTTAGAATGTCAGAAACAAGCTTTCTGAGCTGAGAAATGCATTTTGTGACATAGTTCATCAGTGGATGATGAGAATGTCAGTTTTGACAAAGAACTCTGTTCATTACTGAAATGCTCCAATTGAGCTGTTAGAATGTCAGAAACAAGCTTTCTGAGCTGAAAACTGCATTTTGTGACAAAGTGAATCAGTGGATGGATGAGAATGTCACTTTTGACAAAGAACACTGTTCATTACTGAAATGCTCCAATTGAGCTGTTAGAATGTCAGAAACAAGCTTTCTGAGCTGAGAAATGCATTTTGTGACAAAGTGCATCAGTGGATGATGAGAATGTCAGTTTTGACAAAGAACACTGTTCATTACTAAAATGCTCCAATTGAGCTGTTAGAATGTCAGAAACAAGCTTTCTGAGCTGAGAACTGCATTTTGTGACAAAAAGCATCAGTGGATGATGAGAATGTCAGTTTTGACAAAGAACACTGATCATTACTAAAATGCTCCAATTGAGCTGTTAGAATGTCAGAAACAAGCTTTCTGAGCTGAAAACTGCATTTTGTGACATAGTTCATCAGTGGATGATGAGAATGTCAGTTTTGACAAAGAACACTGTTCATTACTAAAATGCTCTAATTGAGCTGTTAGAATGTCAGAAACAAGCTTTCTGAGTTGAGAACTGCATTTTGTGACATAGTTCATCAGTGGATGATGAGAATGTCAGTTTTGACAAAGAACACTGATCATCACTAAAATGCTCCAATTAAGCTGTTAGAATGTCAGAAACAAGCTTTCTGAGCTGAGAACTGCATTTTGTGACATAGTTCATCAGTGGATGATGAGAATGTCAGTTTTGACAAAGAACACTGTTCATTACTGAAATGCTCCAATTGAGCTGTTAGAATGTCAGAAACAAGCTTTCTGAGCTGAGAACTGCATTTTGTGACATAGTTCATCAGTGGATGATGAGAATGTCAGTTTTGACAAAGAACACTGTTCATTACTAAAATGCTCTAATTGAGCTGTTAGAATGTCAGAAACAAGCTTTCTGAGCTGAGAACTGCATTTTGTGACATAGTTCATCAGTGGATGATGAGAATGTCAGTTTTGACAAAGAACACTGTTCATTACTGAAACGCTCTAATTGAGCTGTTAGAATGTCAGAAACAAGCTTTCTGAGCTGAGAACTGCATTTTGTGACATAGTTCATCAGTGGATGATGAGAATGTCAGTTTTGACAAAGAACACTGTTCATTACTAAAATGCTCTAATTGAGCTGTTAGAATGTCAGAAACAAGCTTTCTGAGCTGAGAACTGCATTTTGTGACATAGTTCATCAGTGGATGATGAGAATGTCAGTTTTGACAAAGAACACTGTTCATTACTAAAATGCTCCAATTGAGCTGTTAGAATGTCAGAGACAAGCTTTCTGAGCTGAGAAATGCATTTTGTGACATAGTTCATCAGTGGATGATGAGAATGTCAGTTTTGACAAAGAACTCTGTTCATTACTGAAATGCTCCAATTGAGCTGTTAGAATGTCAGAAACAAGCTTTCTGAGCTGAAAACTGCATTTTGTGACAAAGTGAATCAGTGGATGGATGAGAATGTCACTTTTGACAAAGAACACTGTTCATTACTGAAATGCTCCAATTGAGCTGTTAGAATGTCAGAAACAAGCTTTCTGAGCTGAGAAATGCATTTTGTGACAAAGTGCATCAGTGGATGATGAGAATGTCAGTTTTGACAAAGAACACTGTTCATTACTAAAATGCTCTAATTGAGCTGTTAGAATGTCAGAAACAAGCTTTCTGAGCTGAGAACTGCATTTTGTGACAAAAAGCATCAGTGGATGATGAGAATGTCAGTTTTGACAAAGAACACTGATCATTACTAAAATGCTCCAATTGAGCTGTTAGAATGTCAGAAACAAGCTTTCTGAGCTGAGAAATGCATTTTGTGACAAAGTGCTTCAGTGGATGATGAGAATGTCAGTTTTGACAAAGAACACTGTTCATTACTAAAATGCTCTAATTGAGCTGTTAGAATGTCAGAAACAAGCTTTCTGAGCTGAGAACTGCATTTTGTGTCATAGTTCATCAGTGGATGATGAGAATGTCAGTTTTGACAAAGAACACTGTTCATTACTAAAATGCTCTAATTGAGCTGTTAGAATGTCAGAAACAAGCTTTCTGAGCTGAGAACTGCATTTTGTGTCATAGTTCATCAGTGGATGATGAGAATGTCAGTTTTGACAAAGAACACTGTTCATTACTAAAATGCTCCAATTGAGCTGTTAGAATGTCAGAAACAAGCTTTCTGAGCTGAGAACTGCATTTTGTGACATAGTTCATCAGTGGATGATGAGAATGTCAGTTTTGACAAAGAACACTGATCATTACTAAAATGCTCCAATTGAGCTGTTAGAATGTCAGAAACAAGCTTTCTGAGCTGAGAAATGCATTTTGTGACAAAGTGCTTCAGTGGATGATGAGAATGTCAGTTTTGACAAAGAACACTGTTCATTACTAAAATGCTCTAATTGAGCTGTTAGAATGTCAGAAACAAGCTTTCTGAGCTGAGAACTGCATTTTGTGACAGTTCATCAGTGGATGATGAGAATGTCAGTTTTGATAAAGAACACTGTTCATTACTGAAATGCTCCAATTGAGCTGTTAGAATGTCAGAAACAAGCTTTCTGAGCTGAGAACTGCATTTTGTGACAAAAAGCATCAGTGGATGATGAGAATGTCAGTTTTGACAAAGAACACTGATCATTACTAAAATGCTCCAATTGAGCTTGTTAGAATGTCAGAAACAAATTTTCTGAGCTGAGAAATGCATTTTGTGACAAAGTGCATCAGTGGATGATGAGAATGTCAGTTTTGACAAAGAACACTGATCATCACTAAAATGCTCCAATTAAGCTGTTAGAATGTCAGAAACAAGCTTTCTGAGCTGAGAACTGCATTTTGTGACATAGTTCATCAGTGGATGATGAGAATGTCAGTTTTGACAAAGAACACTGTTCATTACTGAAATGCTCCAATTGAGCTGTTAGAATGTCAGAAACAAGCTTTCTGAGCTGAGAACTGCATTTTGTGACAAAGTGCATCAGTGGATGATGAAAATGTCAGTTTTGACAAAGAACACTGTTCATTACTAAAATTCTCTAATTGAGCTGTTAGAATGTCAGAAACAAGCTTTCTGAGCTGAGAACTGCATTTTGTGAGAAAGTGAATCAGTGGATGATGAGAATGTCAGTTTTGACAAAGAACACTGTTCATTACTAAAATGCTCCAATTGAGCTGTTAGAATGTCAGAAACAAGCTTTCTGAGCATAAAACTGCATTTTGTGACAAAGTGCATCAGTGGGTGATGAGAATGTCAGTTTTGACAAAGAACACTGTTCATTACTAAAATGCTCTAATTGAGCTGTTAGAATGTCAGAAACAAGCTTTCTGAGCTGAAAACTGCATTTTGTGACAAAGTGAATCAGTGGATGATGAGAATGTCAATTTTGACAAAGAACACTGTTCATTACTAAAATTCTCTAATTGAGCTGTTAGAATGTCAGAAACAAGCTTTCTGAGCTGAGAACTGCATTTTGTGAGAAAGTGAATCAGTGGATGATGAGAATGTCACTTTTGACAAAGAACACTGTTCATTAATGAAATGCTCCAATTGAGCTGTTAGAATGTCAGAAACAAGCTTTCTGAGCTGAAAACTGCATTTTGTGACATAGTTCATCAGTGGATGATGAGAATGTCAGTTTTGACAAAGAACACTGTTCATTACTGAAATGCTCCAATTGAGCTGTTAGAATGTCAGAAACAAGCTTTCTGAGCTGAGAAATGCATTTTGTGACAAAGTGCATCAGTGGATGATGAGAATGTCAGTTTTGACAAAGAACACTGTTCATTACTAAAATGCTCTAATTGAGCTGTTAGAATGTCAGAAACAAGCTTTCTGAGCTGAGAACTGCATTTTGTGACAAAAAGCATCAGTGGATGATGAGAATGTCAGTTTTGACAAAGAACACTGATCATTACTAAAATGCTCCAATTGAGCTGTTAGAATGTCAGAAACAAGCTTTCTGAGCTGAGAAATGCATTTTGTGACAAAGTGCTTCAGTGGATGATGAGAATGTCAGTTTTGACAAAGAACACTGTTCATTACTAAAATGCTCTAATTGAGCTGTTAGAATGTCAGAAACAAGCTTTCTGAGCTGAGAACTGCATTTTGTGACAAAAAGCATCAGTGGATGATGAGAATGTCAGTTTTGACAAAGAACACTGATCATTACTAAAATGCTCCAATTGAGCTGTTAGAATGTCAGAAACAAGCTTTCTGAGCTGAGAAATGCATTTTGTGACAAAGTGCTTCAGTGGATGATGAGAATGTCAGTTTTGACAAAGAACACTGTTCATTACTAAAATGCTCTAATTGAGCTGTTAGAATGTCAGAAACAAGCTTTCTGAGCTGAGAACTGCATTTTGTGACAAAAAGCATCAGTGGATGATGAGAATGTCAGTTTTGACAAAGAACACTGATCATTACTAAAATGCTCCAATTGAGCTGTTAGAATGTCAGAAACAAGCTTTCTGAGCTGAGAAATGCATTTTGTGACAAAGTGCTTCAGTGGATGATGAGAATGTCAGTTTTGACAAAGAACACTGTTCATTACTAAAATGCTCTAATTGAGCTGTTAGAATGTCAGAAACAAGCTTTCTGAGCTGAGAACTGCATTTTGTGACAAAAAGCATCAGTGGATGATGAGAATGTCAGTTTTGACAAAGAACACTGATCATTACTAAAATGCTCCAATTGAGCTGTTAGAATGTCAGAAACAAGCTTTCTGAGCTGAGAAATGCATTTTGTGACAAAGTGCTTCAGTGGATGATGAGAATGTCAGTTTTGACAAAGAACACTGTTCATTACTAAAATGCTCTAATTGAGCTGTTAGAATGTCAGAAACAAGCTTTCTGAGCTGAGAACTGCATTTTGTGACAAAAAGCATCAGTGGATGATGAGAATGTCAGTTTTGACAAAGAACACTGATCATTACTAAAATGCTCCAATTGAGCTGTTAGAATGTCAGAAACAAGCTTTCTGAGCTGAGAAATGCATTTTGTGACAAAGTGCTTCAGTGGATGATGAGAATGTCAGTTTTGACAAAGAACACTGTTCATTACTAAAATGCTCTAATTGAGCTGTTAGAATGTCAGAAACAAGCTTTCTGAGCTGAGAACTGCATTTTGTGACATAGTTCATCAGTGGATGATGAGAATGTCAGTTTTGACAAAGAACACTGTTCATTACTAAAATGCTCCAATTGAGCTGTTAGAATGTCAGAAACAAGCTTTCTGAGCTGAGAAATGCATTTTGTGACATAGTTCATCAGTGGATGATGAGAATGTCAGTTTTGACAAAGAACTCTGTTCATTACTGAAATGCTCCAATTGAGCTGTTAGAATGTCAGAAACAAGCTTTCTGAGCTGAAAACTGCATTTTGTGACAAAGTGAATCAGTGGATGGATGAGAATGTCACTTTTGACAAAGAACACTGTTCATTACTGAAATGCTCCAATTGAGCTGTTAGAATGTCAGAAACAAGCTTTCTGAGCTGAGAAATGCATTTTGTGACAAAGTGCATCAGTGGATGATGAGAATGTCAGTTTTGACAAAGAACACTGTTCATTACTAAAATGCTCTAATTGAGCTGTTAGAATGTCAGAAACAAGCTTTCTGAGCTGAGAACTGCATTTTGTGACAAAAAGCATCAGTGGATGATGAGAATGTCAGTTTTGACAAAGAACACTGATCATTACTAAAATGCTCCAATTGAGCTGTTAGAATGTCAGAAACAAGCTTTCTGAGCTGAGAAATGCATTTTGTGACAAAGTGCTTCAGTGGATGATGAGAATGTCAGTTTTGACAAAGAACACTGTTCATTACTAAAATGCTCTAATTGAGCTGTTAGAATGTCAGAAACAAGCTTTCTGAGCTGAGAACTGCATTTTGTGACATAGTTCATCAGTGGATGATGAGAATGTCAGTTTTGACAAAGAACACTGTTCATTACTAAAATGCTCCAATTGAGCTGTTAGAATGTCAGAAACAAGCTTTCTGAGCTGAGAACTGCATTTTGTGACATAGTTCATCAGTGAATGATGAGAATGTCAGTTTTGACAAAGAACACTGATCATTACTAAAATGCTCCAATTGAGCTGTTAGAATGTCAGAAACAAGCTTTCTGAGCTGAGAAATGCATTTTGTGACATAGTTCATCAGTGGATGGATGAGAATGTCAGTTTTGACAAAGAACACTGTTCATTACTGAAATGCTCCAATTGAGCTGTTAGAATGTCAGAAACAAGCTTTCTGAGCTGAGAAATGCATTTTGTGACAAAGTGCATCAGTGGATGATGAGAATGTCAGTTTTGACAAAGAACACTGTTCATTACTAAAATGCTCTAATTGAGCTGTTAGAATGTCAGAAACAAGCTTTCTGAGCTGAGAACTGCATTTTGTGACAAAAAGCATCAGTGGATGATGAGAATGTCAGTTTTGACAAAGAACACTGATCATTACTAAAATGCTCCAATTGAGCTGTTAGAATGTCAGAAACAAGCTTTCTGAGCTGAGAAATGCATTTTGTGACAAAGTGCTTCAGTGGATGATGAGAATGTCAGTTTTGACAAAGAACACTGTTCATTACTAAAATGCTCTAATTGAGCTGTTAGAATGTCAGAAACAAGCTTTCTGAGCTGAGAACTGCATTTTGTGACAAAAAGCATCAGTGGATGATGAGAATGTCAGTTTTGACAAAGAACACTGATCATTACTAAAATGCTCCAATTGAGCTGTTAGAATGTCAGAAACAAGCTTTCTGAGCTGAGAAATGCATTTTGTGACATAGTTCATCAGTGGATGATGAGAATGTCAGTTTTGACAAAGAACACTGTTCATTACTGAAATGCTCCAATTGAGATGTTAGAATGTCAGAAACAAGCTTTCTGAGCTGAAAACTGCATTTTGTGACAAAGTGAATCAGTGGATGGATGAGAATGTCACTTTTGACAAAGAACACTGTTCATTACTGAAATGCTCCAATTGAGCTGTTAGAATGTCAGAAACAAGCTTTCTGAGCTGAGAAATGCATTTTGTGACAAAGTGCATCAGTGGATGATGAGAATGTCAGTTTTGACAAAGAACACTGTTCATTACTAAAATGCTCTAATTGAGCTGTTAGAATGTCAGAAACAAGCTTTCTGAGCTGAGAACTGCATTTTGTGACAAAAAGCATCAGTGGATGATGAGAATGTCAGTTTTGACAAAGAACACTGATCATTACTAAAATGCTCCAATTGAGCTGTTAGAATGTCAGAAACAAGCTTTCTGAGCTGAGAAATGCATTTTGTGACAAAGTGCTTCAGTGGATGATGAGAATGTCAGTTTTGACAAAGAACACTGTTCATTACTAAAATGCTCTAATTGAGCTGTTAGAATGTCAGAAACAAGCTTTCTGAGCTGAGAACTGCATTTTGTGTCATAGTTCATCAGTGGATGATGAGAATGTCAGTTTTGACAAAGAACACTGTTCATTACTAAAATGCTCTAATTGAGCTGTTAGAATGTCAGAAACAAGCTTTCTGAGCTGAGAACTGCATTTTGTGTCATAGTTCATCAGTGGATGATGAGAATGTCAGTTTTGACAAAGAACACTGTTCATTACTAAAATGCTCCTATTGAGCTGTTAGAATGTCAGAAACAAGCTTTCTGAGCTGAGAACTGCATTTTGTGACATAGTTCATCAGTGGATGATGAGAATGTCAGTTTTGACAAAGAACACTGATCATTACTAAAATGCTCCAATTGAGCTGTTAGAATGTCAGAAACAAGCTTTCTGAGCTGAGAAATGCATTTTGTGACAAAGTGCTTCAGTGGATGATGAGAATGTCAGTTTTGACAAAGAACACTGTTCATTACTAAAATGCTCTAATTGAGCTGTTAGAATGTCAGAAACAAGCTTTCTGAGCTGAGAACTGCATTTTGTGACAGTTCATCAGTGGATGATGAGAATGTCAGTTTTGATAAAGAACACTGTTCATTACTGAAATGCTCCAATTGAGCTGTTAGAATGTCAGAAACAAGCTTTCTGAGCTGAGAACTGCATTTTGTGACAAAAAGCATCAGTGGATGATGAGAATGTCAGTTTTGACAAAGAACACTGATCATTACTAAAATGCTCCAATTGAGCTTGTTAGAATGTCAGAAACAAATTTTCTGAGCTGAGAAATGCATTTTGTGACAAAGTGCATCAGTGGATGATGAGAATGTCAGTTTTGACAAAGAACACTGATCATCACTAAAATGCTCCAATTAAGCTGTTAGAATGTCAGAAACAAGCTTTCTGAGCTGAGAACTGCATTTTGTGACATAGTTCATCAGTGGATGATGAGAATGTCAGTTTTGACAAAGAACACTGTTCATTACTGAAATGCTCCAATTGAGCTGTTAGAATGTCAGAAACAAGCTCTCTGAGCTGAGAACTGCATTTTGTGACAAAAAGCATCAGTGGATGATGAGAATGTCAGTTTTGACAAAGAACACTGATCATTACTAAAATGCTCCAATTGAGCTGTTAGAATGTCAGAAACAAGCTTTCTGAGCTGAGAAATGCATTTTGTGACAAAGTGCTTCAGTGGATGATGAGAATGTCAGTTTTGACAAAGAACACTGTTCATTACTAAAATGCTCTAATTGAGCTGTTAGAATGTCAGAAACAAGCTTTCTGAGCTGAGAACTGCATTTTGTGACAAAAAGCATCAGTGGATGATGAGAATGTCAGTTTTGACAAAGAACACTGTTCATTACTAAAATGCTCTAATTTAGCTGTTAGAATGTTAGAAACAAGCTTTCTGAGCTGAGAACTGCATTTTGTGACATAGTTCATCAGTGGATGATGAGAATGTCAGTTTTGAAAAAGAACACTGTTCATTACTAAAATGCTCCAATTGAGCTGTTAGAATGTCAGAAACAAGCTTTCTGAGCTGAGAACTGCATTTTGTGACATAGTTCATCAGTGGATGATGAGAATGTCAGTTTTGACAAAGAACACTGTTCATTACTGAAATGCTCCAATTGAGATGTTAGAATGTCAGAAACAAATTTTCTGAGCTGAGAAATGCATTTTGTGACAAAGTGCATCAGTGGATGATGAAAATGTCAGTTTTGACAAAGAACACTGTTCATTACTAAAATTCTCTAATTGAGCTGTTAGAATGTCAGAAACAAGCTTTCTGAGCTGAGAACTGCATTTTGTGAGAAAGTGAATCAGTGGATGATGAGAATGTCAGTTTTGACAAAGAACACTGTTCATTACTAAAATGCTCCAATTGAGCTGTTAGAATGTCAGAAACAAGCTTTCTGAGCATAAAACTGCATTTTGTGACAAAGTGCATCAGTGGGTGATGAGAATGTCAGTTTTGACAAAGAACACTGTTCATTACTAAAATGCTCTAATTGAGCTGTTAGAATGTCAGAAACAAGCTTTCTGAGCTGAAAACTGCATTTTGTGACAAAGTGAATCAGTGGATGATGAGAATGTCAATTTTGACAAAGAACACTGTTCATTACTAAAATTCTCTAATTGAGCTGTTAGAATGTCAGAAACAAGCTTTCTGAGCTGAGAACTGCATTTTGTGAGAAAGTGAATCAGTGGATGATGAGAATGTCACTTTTGACAAAGAACACTGTTCATTAATGAAATGCTCCAATTGAGCTGTTAGAATGTCAGAAACAAGCTTTCTGAGCTGAAAACTGCATTTTGTGACATAGTTCATCAGTGGATGATGAGAATGTCAGTTTTGACAAAGAACACTGTTCATTACTGAAATGCTCCAATTGAGCTGTTAGAATGTCAGAAACAAGCTTTCTGAGCTGAGAAATGCATTTTGTGACAAAGTGTATCAGTGGATGATGAGAATGTCAGTTTTGACAAAGAACACTGTTCATTACTAAAATGCTCTAATTGAGCTGTTAGAATGTCAGAAACAAGCTTTCTGAGCTGAGAACTGCATTTTGTGACAAAAAGCATCAGTGGATGATGAGAATGTCAGTTTTGACAAAGAACACTGATCATTACTAAAATGCTCCAATTGAGCTGTTAGAATGTCAGAAACAAGCTTTCTGAGCTGAGAAATGCATTTTGTGACAAAGTGCTTCAGTGGATGATGAGAATGTCAGTTTTGACAAAGAACACTGTTCATTACTAAAATGCTCTAATTGAGCTGTTAGAATGTCAGAAACAAGCTTTCTGAGCTGAGAACTGCATTTTGTGACATAGTTCATCAGTGGATGATGAGAATGTCAGTTTTGACAAAGAACACTGTTCATTACTAAAATGCTCCAATTGAGCTGTTAGAATGTCAGAAACAAGCTTTCTGAGCTGAGAAATGCATTTTGTGACAAAGTGCATCAGTGGATGATGAGAATGTCAGTTTTGACAAAGAACACTGTTCATTACTAAAATGCTCTAATTGAGCTGTTAGAATGTCAGAAACAAGCTTTCTGAGCTGAGAACTGCATTTTGTGACAAAAAGCATCAGTGGATGATGAGAATGTCAGTTTTGACAAAGAACACTGATCATTACTAAAATGCTCCAATTGAGCTGTTAGAATGTCAGAAACAAGCTTTCTGAGCTGAGAAATGCATTTTGTGACAAAGTGCTTGAGTGGATGATGAGAATGTCAGTTTTGACAAAGAACACTGTTCATTACTAAAATGCTCCAATTGAGCTGTTAGAATGTCAGAAACAAGCTCTCTGAGCTGAGAACTGCATTTTGTGACATAGTTCATCAGTGGATGATGAGAATGTCAGTTTTGACAAAGAACACTGTTCATTACTGAAATGCTCCAATTGAGATGTTAGAATGTCAGAAACAAGCTTTCTGAGCTGAGAACTGCATTTTGTGACATAGTTCATCAGTGGATGATGAGAATGTCAGTTTTGACAAAGAACACTGTTCATTACTGAAATGCTCCAATTGAGCTGTTAGAATGTCAGAAACAAGCTTTCTGAGCTGAGAAATGCATTTTGTGACAAAGTGCATCAGTGGATGATGAGAATGTCA
Source organism: Barbatula barbatula (assembly GCF_947034865.1). Lineage (NCBI taxonomy): Eukaryota > Metazoa > Chordata > Actinopteri > Cypriniformes > Nemacheilidae > Barbatula > Barbatula barbatula. The sequence goes on along the minus strand of NC_136770.1, from coordinate 10,917,216 downwards.
GTTTTGACAAAGAACACTGTTCATTACTAAAATGCTCTAATTGAGCTGTTAGAATGTCAGAAACAAGCTTTCTGAGCTGAGAACTGCATTTTGTGACAAAAAGCATCAGTGGATGATGAGAATGTCAGTTTTGACAAAGAACACTGATCATTACTAAAATGCTCCAATTGAGCTGTTAGAATGTCAGAAACAAGCTTTCTGAGCTGAGAAATGCATTTTGTGACAAAGTGCTTCAGTGGATGATGAGAATGTCAGTTTTGACAAAGAACACTGTTCATTACTAAAATGCTCTAATTGAGCTGTTAGAATGTCAGAAACAAGCTTTCTGAGCTGAGAACTGCATTTTGTGACAAAAAGCATCAGTGGATGATGAGAATGTCAGTTTTGACAAAGAACACTGATCATCACTAAAATGCTCCAATTAAGCTGTTAGAATGTCAGAAACAAGCTTTCTGAGCTGAGAACTGCATTTTGTGACATAGTTCATCAGTGGATGATGAGAATGTCAGTTTTGACAAAGAACACTGATCATTACTAAAATGCTCCAATTGAGCTGTTAGAATGTCAGAAACAAGCTTTCTGAGCTGAGAAATGCATTTTGTGACAAAGTGCTTCAGTGGATGATGAGAATGTCAGTTTTGACAAAGAACACTGTTCATTACTAAAATGCTCTAATTGAGCTGTTAGAATGTCAGAAACAAGCATTCTGAGCTGAGAACTGCATTTTGTGACATAGTTCATCAGTGGATGATGAGAATGTCAGTTTTGACAAATAACACTGTTCATAACTAAAATGCTCTAATTTAGCTGTTAGAATGTTAGAAACAAGCTTTCTGAGCTGAGAACTGCATTTTGTGACATAGTTCATCAGTGGATGATGAGAATGTCAGTTTTGACAAAGAACACTGTTCATTACTAAAATGCTCTAATTGAGCTGTTAGAATGTCAGAAACAAGCTTTCTGAGCTGAGAACTGCATTTTGTGACAAAAAGCATCAGTGGATGATGAGAATGTCAGTTTTGACAAAGAACACTGATCATTACTAAAATGCTCCAATTGAGCTGTTAGAATGTCAGAAACAAGCTTTCTGAGCTGAGAAATGCATTTTGTGACAAAGTGCTTCAGTGGATGATGAGAATGTCAGTTTTGACAAAGAACACTGTTCATTACTAAAATGCTCTAATTGAGCTGTTAGAATGTCAGAAACAAGCTTTCTGAGCTGAGAACTGCATTTTGTGACATAGTTCATCAGTGGATGATGAGAATGTCAGTTTTGACAAAGAACACTGTTCATTACTAAAATGCTCCAATTGAGCTGTTAGAATGTCAGAAACAAGCTTTCTGAGCTGAGAAATGCATTTTGTGACATAGTTCATCAGTGGATGATGAGAATGTCAGTTTTGACAAAGAACTCTGTTCATTACTGAAATGCTCCAATTGAGCTGTTAGAATGTCAGAAACAAGCTTTCTGAGCTGAAAACTGCATTTTGTGACAAAGTGAATCAGTGGATGGATGAGAATGTCACTTTTGACAAAGAACACTGTTCATTACTGAAATGCTCCAATTGAGCTGTTAGAATGTCAGAAACAAGCTTTCTGAGCTGAGAAATGCATTTTGTGACAAAGTGCATCAGTGGATGATGAGAATGTCAGTTTTGACAAAGAACACTGTTCATTACTAAAATGCTCTAATTGAGCTGTTAGAATGTCAGAAACAAGCTTTCTGAGCTGAGAACTGCATTTTGTGACAAAAAGCATCAGTGGATGATGAGAATGTCAGTTTTGACAAAGAACACTGATCATTACTAAAATGCTCCAATTGAGCTGTTAGAATGTCAGAAACAAGCTTTCTGAGCTGAGAAATGCATTTTGTGACAAAGTGCTTCAGTGGATGATGAGAATGTCAGTTTTGACAAAGAACACTGTTCATTACTAAAATGCTCTAATTGAGCTGTTAGAATGTCAGAAACAAGCTTTCTGAGCTGAGAACTGCATTTTGTGACATAGTTCATCAGTGGATGATGAGAATGTCAGTTTTGACAAAGAACACTGTTCATTACTAAAATGCTCCAATTGAGCTGTTAGAATGTCAGAAACAAGCTTTCTGAGCTGAGAACTGCATTTTGTGACATAGTTCATCAGTGAATGATGAGAATGTCAGTTTTGACAAAGAACACTGATCATTACTAAAATGCTCCAATTGAGCTGTTAGAATGTCAGAAACAAGCTTTCTGAGCTGAGAAATGCATTTTGTGACATAGTTCATCAGTGGATGGATGAGAATGTCAGTTTTGACAAAGAACACTGTTCATTACTGAAATGCTCCAATTGAGCTGTTAGAATGTCAGAAACAAGCTTTCTGAGCTGAGAAATGCATTTTGTGACAAAGTGCATCAGTGGATGATGAGAATGTCAGTTTTGACAAAGAACACTGTTCATTACTAAAATGCTCTAATTGAGCTGTTAGAATGTCAGAAACAAGCTTTCTGAGCTGAGAACTGCATTTTGTGACAAAAAGCATCAGTGGATGATGAGAATGTCAGTTTTGACAAAGAACACTGATCATTACTAAAATGCTCCAATTGAGCTGTTAGAATGTCAGAAACAAGCTTTCTGAGCTGAGAAATGCATTTTGTGACAAAGTGCTTCAGTGGATGATGAGAATGTCAGTTTTGACAAAGAACACTGTTCATTACTAAAATGCTCTAATTGAGCTGTTAGAATGTCAGAAACAAGCTTTCTGAGCTGAGAACTGCATTTTGTGACAAAAAGCATCAGTGGATGATGAGAATGTCAGTTTTGACAAAGAACACTGATCATTACTAAAATGCTCCAATTGAGCTGTTAGAATGTCAGAAACAAGCTTTCTGAGCTGAGAAATGCATTTTGTGACAAAGTGCTTCAGTGGATGATGAGAATGTCAGTTTTGACAAAGAACACTGTTCATTACTAAAATGCTCTAATTGAGCTGTTAGAATGTCAGAAACAAGCTTTCTGAGCTGAGAACTGCATTTTGTGACATAGTTCATCAGTGGATGATGAGAATGTCAGTTTTGACAAAGAACACTGTTCATTACTAAAATGCTCCAATTGAGCTGTTAGAATGTCAGAAACAAGCTTTCTGAGCTGAGAACTGCATTTTGTGACATAGTTCATCAGTGGATGATGAGAATGTCAGTTTTGACAAAGAACACTGTTCATTACTGAAATGCTCCAATTGAGATGTTAGAATGTCAGAAACAAGCTTTCTGAGCTGAGAACTGCATTTTGTGACATAGTTCATCAGTGGATGATGAGAATGTCAGTTTTGACAAAGAACACTGTTCATTACTGAAATGCTCCAATTGAGCTGTTAGAATGTCAGAAACAAGCTTTCTGAGCTGAGAAATGCATTTTGTGACAAAGTGCATCAGTGGATGATGAGAATGTCAGTTTTGACAAAGAACACTGTTCATTACTAAAATGCTCTAATTGAGCTGTTAGAATGTCAGAAACAAGCTTTCTGAGCTGAGAACTGCATTTTGTGACAAAAAGCATCAGTGGATGATGAGAATGTCAGTTTTGACAAAGAACACTGATCATTACTAAAATGCTCCAATTGAGCTGTTAGAATGTCAGAAACAAGCTTTCTGAGCTGAGAAATGCATTTTGTGACAAAGTGCTTCAGTGGATGATGAGAATGTCAGTTTTGACAAAGAACACTGTTCATTACTAAAATGCTCTAATTGAGCTGTTAGAATGTCAGAAACAAGCTTTCTGAGCTGAGAACTGCATTTTGTGACAAAAAGCATCAGTGGATGATGAGAATGTCAGTTTTGACAAAGAACACTGATCATTACTAAAATGCTCCAATTGAGCTGTTAGAATGTCAGAAACAAGCTTTCTGAGCTGAGAAATGCATTTTGTGACAAAGTGCTTCAGTGGATGATGAGAATGTCAGTTTTGACAAAGAACACTGTTCATTACTAAAATGCTCTAATTGAGCTGTTAGAATGTCAGAAACAAGCTTTCTGAGCTGAGAACTGCATTTTGTGACATAGTTCATCAGTGGATGATGAGAATGTCAGTTTTGACAAATAACACTGTTCATTACTAAAATGCTCTAATTTAGCTGTTAGAATGTTAGAAACAAGCTTTCTGAACTGAGAACTGCATTTTGTGACATAGTTCATCAGTGGATGATGAGAATGTCAGTTTTGACAAAGAACACTGTTCATTACTAAAATGCTCCAATTGAGCTGTTAGAATGTCAGAAACAAGCTTTCTGAGCTGAGAACTGCATTTTGTGACATAGTTCATCAGTGGATGATGAGAATGTCAGTTTTGACAAAGAACACTGTTCATTACTGAAATGCTCCAATTGAGATGTTAGAATGTCAGAAACAAATTTTCTGAGCTGAGAAATGCATTTTGTGACAAAGTGCATCAGTGGATGATGAAAATGTCAATTTTGACAAAGAACACTGTTCATTACTAAAATTCTCTAATTGAGCTGTTAGAATGTCAGAAACAAGCTTTCTGAGCTGAGAACTGCATTTTGTGAGAAAGTGAATCAGTGGATGATGAGAATGTCAATTTTGACAAAGAACACTGTTCATTACTAAAATTCTCTAATTGAGCTGTTAGAATGTCAGAAACAAGCTTTCTGAGCTGAGAACTGCATTTTGTGAGAAAGTGAATCAGTGGATGATGAGAATGTCACTTTTGACAAAGAACACTGTTCATTAATGAAATGCTCCAATTGAGCTGTTAGAATGTCAGAAACAAGCTTTCTGAGCTGAAAACTGCATTTTGTGACATAGTTCATCAGTGGATGATGAGAATGTCAGTTTTGACAAAGAACACTGTTCATTACTGAAATGCTCCAATTGAGCTGTTAGAATGTCAGAAACAAGCTTTCTGAGCTGAGAAATGCATTTTGTGACAAAGTGCATCAGTGGATGATGAGAATGTCAGTTTTGACAAAGAACACTGTTCATTACTAAAATGCTCTAATTGAGCTGTTAGAATGTCAGAAACAAGCTTTCTGAGCTGAGAACTGCATTTTGTGACAAAAAGCATCAGTGGATGATGAGAATGTCAGTTTTGACAAAGAACACTGATCATTACTAAAATGCTCCAATTGAGCTGTTAGAATGTCAGAAACAAGCTTTCTGAGCTGAGAAATGCATTTTGTGACAAAGTGCTTCAGTGGATGATGAGAATGTCAGTTTTGACAAAGAACACTGTTCATTACTAAAATGCTCTAATTGAGCTGTTAGAATGTCAGAAACAAGCTTTCTGAGCTGAGAACTGCATTTTGTGATATAGTTCATCAGTGGATGATGAGAATGTCAGTTTTGACAAAGAACACTGTTCATTACTAAAATGCTCCAATTGAGCTGTTAGAATGTCAGAAACAAGCTTTCTGAGCTGAGAAATGCATTTTGTGACAAAGTGCATCAGTGGATGATGAGAATGTCAGTTTTGACAAAGAACACTGTTCATTACTAAAATGCTCTAATTGAGCTGTTAGAATGTCAGAAACAAGCTTTCTGAGCTGAGAACTGCATTTTGTGACAAAAAGCATCAGTGGATGATGAGAATGTCAGTTTTGACAAAGAACACTGATCATTACTAAAATGCTCCAATTGAGCTGTTAGAATGTCAGAAACAAGCTTTCTGAGCTGAGAAATGCATTTTGTGACAAAGTGCTTCAGTGGATGATGAGAATGTCAGTTTTGACAAAGAACACTGTTCATTACTAAAATGCTCTAATTGAGCTGTTAGAATGTCAGAAACAAGCTTTCTGAGCTGAGAACTGCATTTTGTGACAAAAAGCATCAGTGGATGATGAGAATGTCAGTTTTGACAAAGAACACTGATCATTACTAAAATGCTCCAATTGAGCTGTTAGAATGTCAGAAACAAGCTTTCTGAGCTGAGAAATGCATTTTGTGACAAAGTGCTTCAGTGGATGATGAGAATGTCAGTTTTGACAAAGAACACTGTTCATTACTAAAATGCTCTAATTGAGCTTTTAGAATGTCAGAAACAAGCTTTCTGAGCTGAGAACTGCATTTTGTGACATAGTTCATCAGTGGATGATGAGAATGTCAGTTTTGACAAAGAACACTGTTCATTACTAAAATGCTCCAATTGAGCTGTTAGAATGTCAGAAACAAGCTCTCTGAGCTGAGAACTGCATTTTGTGACATAGTTCATCAGTGGATGATGAGAATGTCAGTTTTGACAAAGAACACTGTTCATTACTGAAATGCTCCAATTGAGATGTTAGAATGTCAGAAACAAGCTTTCTGAGCTGAGAACTGCATTTTGTGACATAGTTCATCAGTGGATGATGAGAATGTCAGTTTTGACAAAGAACACTGTTCATTACTGAAATGCTCCAATTGAGCTGTTAGAATGTCAGAAACAAGCTTTCTGAGCTGAGAAATGCATTTTGTGACAAAGTGCATCAGTGGATGATGAGAATGTCAGTTTTGACAAAGAACACTGTTCATTACTAAAATGCTCTAATTGAGCTGTTAGAATGTCAGAAACAAGCTTTCTGAGCTGAGAACTGCATTTTGTGACAAAAAGCATCAGTGGATGATGAGAATGTCAGTTTTGACAAAGAACACTGATCATTACTAAAATGCTCCAATTGAGCTGTTAGAATGTCAGAAACAAGCTTTCTGAGCTGAGAAATGCATTTTGTGACAAAGTGCTTCAGTGGATGATGAGAATGTCAGTTTTGACAAAGAACACTGTTCATTACTAAAATGCTCTAATTGAGCTGTTAGAATGTCAGAAACAAGCTTTCTGAGCTGAGAACTGCATTTTGTGACAAAAAGCATCAGTGGATGATGAGAATGTCAGTTTTGACAAAGAACACTGATCATTACTAAAATGCTCCAATTGAGCTGTTAGAATGTCAGAAACAAGCTTTCTGAGCTGAGAAATGCATTTTGTGACAAAGTGCTTCAGTGGATGATGAGAATGTCAGTTTTGACAAAGAACACTGTTCATTACTAAAATGCTCTAATTGAGCTGTTAGAATGTCAGAAACAAGCTTTCTGAGCTGAGAACTGCATTTTGTGACATTGTTCATCAGTGGATGATGAGAATGTCAGTTTTGACAAATAACACTGTTCATAACTAAAATGCTCTAATTTAGCTGTTAGAATGTTAGAAACAAGCTTTCTGAGCTGAGAACTGCATTTTGTGACATAGTTCATCAGTGGATGATGAGAATGTCAGTTTTGACAAAGAACACTGTTCATTACTAAAATGCTCTAATTGAGCTGTTAGAATGTCAGAAACAAGCTTTCTGAGCTGAGAACTGCATTTTGTGACAAAAAGCATCAGTGGATGATGAGAATGTCAGTTTTGACAAAGAACACTGATCATTACTAAAATGCTCCAATTGAGCTGTTAGAATGTCAGAAACAAGCTTTCTGAGCTGAGAAATGCATTTTGTGACAAAGTGCTTCAGTGGATGATGAGAATGTCAGTTTTGACAAAGAACACTGTTCATTACTAAAATGCTCTAATTGAGCTGTTAGAATGTCAGAAACAAGCTTTCTGAGCTGAGAACTGCATTTTGTGACATAGTTCATCAGTGGATGATGAGAATGTCAGTTTTGACAAAGAACACTGTTCATTACTAAAATGCTCCAATTGAGCTGTTAGAATGTCAGAAACAAGCTTTCTGAGCTGAGAAATGCATTTTGTGACATAGTTCATCAGTGGATGATGAGAATGTCAGTTTTGACAAAGAACTCTGTTCATTACTGAAATGCTCCAATTGAGCTGTTAGAATGTCAGAAACAAGCTTTCTGAGCTGAAAACTGCATTTTGTGACAAAGTGAATCAGTGGATGGATGAGAATGTCACTTTTGACAAAGAACACTGTTCATTACTGAAATGCTCCAATTGAGCTGTTAGAATGTCAGAAACAAGCTTTCTGAGCTGAGAAATGCATTTTGTGACAAAGTGCATCAGTGGATGATGAGAATGTCAGTTTTGACAAAGAACACTGTTCATTACTAAAATGCTCTAATTGAGCTGTTAGAATGTCAGAAACAAGCTTTCTGAGCTGAGAACTGCATTTTGTGACAAAAAGCATCAGTGGATGATGAGAATGTCAGTTTTGACAAAGAACACTGATCATTACTAAAATGCTCCAATTGAGCTGTTAGAATGTCAGAAACAAGCTTTCTGAGCTGAGAAATGCAATTTGTGACAAAGTGCTTCAGTGGATGATGAGAATGTCAGTTTTGACAAAGAACACTGTTCATTACTAAAATGCTCTAATTGAGCTGTTAGAATGTCAGAAACAAGCTTTCTGAGCTGAGAACTGCATTTTGTGACATAGTTCATCAGTGGATGATGAGAATGTCAGTTTTGACAAAGAACACTGTTCATTACTAAAATGCTCCAATTGAGCTGTTAGAATGTCAGAAACAAGCTTTCTGAGCTGAGAACTGCATTTTGTGACATAGTTCATCAGTGGATGATGAGAATGTCAGTTTTGACAAAGAACACTGATCATTACTAAAATGCTCCAATTGAGCTGTTAGAATGTCAGAAACAAGCTTTCTGAGCTGAGAAATGCATTTTGTGACATAGTTCATCAGTGGATGGATGAGAATGTCAGTTTTGACAAAGAACACTGTTCATTACTGAAATGCTCCAATTGAGCTGTTAGAATGTCAGAAACAAGCCCTCTGAGCTGAGAAATGCATTTTGTGACAAAGTGCATCAGTGGATGATGAGAATGTCAGTTTTGACAAATAACACTGTTCATTACTAAAATGCTCTAATTGAGCTGTTAGAATGTCAGAAACAAGCTTTCTGAGCTGAGAACTGCATTTTGTGACAAAAAGCATCAGTGGATGATGAGAATGTCAGTTTTGACAAAGAACACTGATCATTACTAAAATGCTCCAATTGAGCTGTTAGAATGTCAGAAACAAGCTTTCTGAGCTGAGAAATGCATTTTGTGACAAAGTGCTTCAGTGGATGATGAGAATGTCAGTTTTGACAAAGAACACTGTTCATTACTAAAATGCTCTAATTGAGCTGTTAGAATGTCAGAAACAAGCTTTCTGAGCTGAGAACTGCATTTTGTGACAAAAAGCATCAGTGGATGATGAGAATGTCAGTTTTGACAAAGAACACTGTTCATTACTAAAACGCTCTAATTGAGCTGTTAGAATGTCAGAAACAAGCTTTCTGAGCTGAGAACTGCATTTTGTGACATAGTTCATCAGTGGATGATGAGAATGTCAGTTTTGACAAAGAACAATGTTCATTACTGAAATGCTCCAATTGAGATGTTAGAATGTCAGAAACAAATTTTCTGAGCTGAGAAATGCATTTTGTGACAAAGTGCATCAGTGGATGATGAAAATGTCAGTTTTGACAAAGAACACTGTTCATTACTAAAATTCTCTAATTGAGCTGTTAGAATGTCAGAAACACGCTTTCTGAGCATAAAACTGCATTTTGTGACAAAGTGCATCAGTGGGTGATGAGAATGTCAGTTTTGACAAAGAACACTGTTCATTACTAAAATGCTCTAATTGAGCTGTTAGAATGTCAGAAACAAGCTTTCTGAGCTGAAAACTGCATTTTGTGACAAAGTGAATCAGTGGATGATGAGAATGTCAGTTTTGACAAAGAACACTGATCATTACTAAAATGCTCTAATTGAGCTGTTAGAATTTCAGAAACAAGCTTTCTGAGCTGAGAACTGCATTTTGTGACAAAGTGAATCAGTGGATGATGAGAATGTCACTTTTGACAAAGAACACTGATCATTACTAAAATGCTCCAATTGAGCTGTTAGAATGTCAGAAACAAGCTTTCTGAGCTGAGAACTGCATTTTGTGACAAAGTGCTTCAGTGGATGATGAGAATGTCAGTTTTGACAAAGAACACTGTTCATTACTAAAATGCTCTAATTGAGCTGTTAGAATGTCAGAAACAAGCTTTCTGAGCTGAGAACTGCATTTTGTGACATAGTTCATCAGTGGATGATGAGAATGTCAGTTTTGACAAATAACACTGTTCATAACTAAAATGCTCTAATTTAGCTGTTAGAATGTTAGAAACAAGCTTTCTGAGCTGAGAACTGCATTTTGTGACATAGTTCATCAGTGGATGATGAGAATGTCAGTTTTGACAAAGAACACTGTTCATTACTAAAATGCTCTAATTGAGCTGTTAGAATGTCAGAAACAAGCTTTCTGAGCTGAGAACTGCATTTTGTGACAAAAAGCATCAGTGGATGATGAGAATGTCAGTTTTGACAAAGAACACTGATCATTACTAAAATGCTCCAATTGAGCTGTTAGAATGTCAGAAACAAGCTTTCTGAGCTGAGAAATGCATTTTGTGACAAAGTGCTTCAGTGGATGATGAGAATGTCAGTTTTGACAAAGAACACTGTTCATTACTAAAATGCTCTAATTGAGCTGTTAGAATGTCAGAAACAAGCTTTCTGAGCTGAGAACTGCATTTTGTGACATAGTTCATCAGTGGATGATGAGAATGTCAGTTTTGACAAAGAACACTGTTCATTACTAAAATGCTCCAATTGAGCTGTTAGAATGTCAGAAACAAGCTTTCTGAGCTGAGAAATGCATTTTGTGACATAGTTCATCAGTGGATGATGAGAATGTCAGTTTTGACAAAGAACTCTGTTCATTACTGAAATGCTCCAATTGAGCTGTTAGAATGTCAGAAACAAGCTTTCTGAGCTGAAAACTGCATTTTGTGACAAAGTGAATCAGTGGATGGATGAGAATGTCACTTTTGACAAAGAACACTGTTCATTACTGAAATGCTCCAATTGAGCTGTTAGAATGTCAGAAACAAGCTTTCTGAGCTGAGAAATGCATTTTGTGACAAAGTGCATCAGTGGATGATGAGAATGTCAGTTTTGACAAAGAACACTGTTCATTACTAAAATGCTCTAATTGAGCTGTTAGAATGTCAGAAACAAGCTTTCTGAGCTGAGAACTGCATTTTGTGACAAAAAGCATCAGTGGATGATGAGAATGTCAGTTTTGACAAAGAACACTGATCATTACTAAAATGCTCCAATTGAGCTGTTAGAATGTCAGAAACAAGCTTTCTGAGCTGAGAAATGCAATTTGTGACAAAGTGCTTCAGTGGATGATGAGAATGTCAGTTTTGACAAAGAACACTGTTCATTACTAAAATGCTCTAATTGAGCTGTTAGAATGTCAGAAACAAGCTTTCTGAGCTGAGAACTGCATTTTGTGACATAGTTCATCAGTGGATGATGAGAATGTCAGTTTTGACAAAGAACACTGTTCATTACTAAAATGCTCCAATTGAGCTGTTAGAATGTCAGAAACAAGCTTTCTGAGCTGAGAACTGCATTTTGTGACATAGTTCATCAGTGGATGATGAGAATGTCAGTTTTGAAAAAGAACACTGATCATTACTAAAATGCTCCAATTGAGCTGTTAGAATGTCAGAAACAAGCTTTCTGAGCTGAGAAATGCATTTTGTGACAAAGTGCATCAGTGGATGATGAGAATGTCAGTTTTGACAAAGAACACTGTTCATTACTAAAATGCTCTAATTGAGCTGTTAGAATGTCAGAAACAAGCTTTCTGAGCTGAGAACTGCATTTTGTGACATAGTTCATCAGTGGATGATGAGAATGTCAGTTTTGACAAAGAACACTGTTCATTACTAAAATGCTCCAATTGAGCTGTTAGAATGTCAGAAACAAGCTTTCTGAGCTGAGAACTGCATTTTGTGACATAGTTCATCAGTGGATGATGAGAATGTCAGTTTTGAAAAAGAACACTGATCATTACTAAAATGCTCCAATTGAGCTGTTAGAATGTCAGAAACAAGCTTTCTGAGCTGAGAACTGCATTTTGTGACAAAAAGCATCAGTGGATGATGAGAATGTCAGTTTTGACAAAGAACACTGTTCATTACTAAAACGCTCTAATTGAGCTGTTAGAATGTCAGAAACAAGCTTTCTGAGCTGAGAACTGCATTTTGTGACATAGTTCATCAGTGGATGATGAGAATGTCAGTTTTGACAAAGAACACTGTTCATTACTAAAATTCTCTAATTGAGCTGTTAGAATGTCAGAAACACGCTTTCTGAGCATAAAACTGCATTTTGTGACATAGTTCATCAGTGGATGATGAGAATGTCAGTTTTGACAAAGAACACTGTTCATTACTTAAATGCTCTAATTGAGCTGTTAGAATGTCAGAAACAAACTTTCTGAGCTGAGAACTGCATTTTGTGACAAAAAGCATCAGTGGATGATGAGAATGTCAGTTTTGACAAAGAACACTGATCATTACTAAAATGCTCCAATTGAGCTGTTAGAATGTCAGAAACAAGCTTTCTGAGCTGAGAAATGCATTTTGTGACAAAGTGCTTCAGTGGATGATGAGAATGTCAGTTTTGACAAAGAACACTGTTCATTACTAAAATGTTCTAATTGAGCTGTTAGAATGTCAGAAACAAGCTTTCTGAGCTGAAAACTGTATTTTGTGACATAGTTCATCAGTGGATGATGAGAATGTCAGTTTTGACAAAGAACACTGTTCATTACTAAAATGCTCTAATTGAGCTGTTAGAATGTCAGAAACAAGCTTTCTGAGCTGAGAACTGCATTTTGTGACAAAAAGCATCAGTGGATGATGAGAATGTCAGTTTTGACAAAGAACACTGATCATTACTAAAATGCTCCAATTGAGCTGTTAGAATGTCAGAAACAAGCTTTCTGAGCTGAGAAATGCAATTTGTGACAAAGTGCTTCAGTGGATGATGAGAATGTCAGTTTTGACAAAGAACACTGTTCATTACTAAAATGCTCTAATTGAGCTGTTAGAATGTCAGAAACAAGCTTTCTGAGCTGAGAACTGCATTTTGTGACATAGTTCATCAGTGGATGATGAGAATGTCAGTTTTGACAAAGAACACTGTTCATTACTAAAATGCTCCAATTGAGCTGTTAGAATGTCAGAAACAAGCTTTCTGAGCTGAGAACTGCATTTTGTGACATAGTTCATCAGTGGATGATGAGAATGTCAGTTTTGAAAAAGAACACTGATCATTACTAAAATGCTCCAATTGAGCTGTTAGAATGTCAGAAACAAGCTTTCTGAGCTGAGAAATGCATTTTGTGACAAAGTGCATCAGTGGATGATGAGAATGTCAATTTTGACAAAGAACACTGTTCATTACTAAAATGCTCTAATTGAGCTGTTAGAATGTCAGAAACAAGCTTTCTGAGCTGAGAACTGCATTTTGTGACATAGTTCATCAGTGGATGATGAGAATGTCAGTTTTGACAAAGAACACTGTTCATTACTAAAATGCTCCAATTGAGCTGTTAGAATGTCAGAAACAAGCTTTCTGAGCTGAGAACTGCATTTTGTGACATAGTTCATCAGTGGATGATGAGAATGTCAGTTTTGAAAAAGAACACTGATCATTACTAAAATGCTCCAATTGAGCTGTTAGAATGTCAGAAACAAGCTTTCTGAGCTGAGAACTGCATTTTGTGACAAAAAGCATCAGTGGATGATGAGAATGTCAGTTTTGACAAAGAACACTGTTCATTACTAAAACGCTCTAATTGAGCTGTTAGAATGTCAGAAACAAGCTTTCTGAGCTGAGAACTGCATTTTGTGACATAGTTCATCAGTGGATGATGAGAATGTCAGTTTTGACAAAGAACACTGTTCATTACTAAAATTCTCTAATTGAGCTGTTAGAATGTCAGAAACACGCTTTCTGAGCATAAAACTGCATTTTGTGACATAGTTCATCAGTGGATGATGAGAATGTCAGTTTTGACAAAGAACACTGTTCATTACTTAAATGCTCTAATTGAGCTGTTAGAATGTCAGAAACAAACTTTCTGAGCTGAGAACTGCATTTTGTGACAAAAAGCATCAGTGGATGATGAGAATGTCAGTTTTGACAAAGAACACTGATCATTACTAAAATGCTCCAATTGAGCTGTTAGAATGTCAGAAACAAGCTTTCTGAGCTGAGAAATGCATTTTGTGACAAAGTGCTTCAGTGGATGATGAGAATGTCAGTTTTGACAAAGAACACTGTTCATTACTAAAATGTTCTAATTGAGCTGTTAGAATGTCAGAAACAAGCTTTCTGAGCTGAAAACTGTATTTTGTGACATAGTTCATCAGTGGATGATGAGAATGTCAGTTTTGACAAAGAACACTGTTCATTACTAAAATACTCTAATTGAGCTGTTAGAATGTTAGAAACAAGCTTTCTGAGCTGAGAACTGCATTTTGTGACATAGTTCATCAGTGGATGATGAGAATGTCAGTTTTGACAAAGAACACTGTTCATTACTAAAATGCTCCAATTGAGCTGTTAGAATGTCAGAAACAAGCTTTCTGAGCTGAGAACTGCATTTTGTGACATAGTTCATCAGTGGATGATGAGAATGTCAGTTTTGACAAAGAACACTGATCATTACTAAAATGCTCCAATTGAGCTGTTAGAATGTCAGAAACAAGCTTTCTGATTTGAGAAATGCATTTTGTGACAAAGTGCTTCAGTGGATGATGAGAATGTCAGTTTTGACAAAGAACACTGTTCATTACTAAAATGCTCTAATTGAGCTGTTAGAATGTCAGAAACAAGCTTTCTGAGCTGAGAACTGCATTTTGTGACATAGTTCAACAGTGGATGATGAGAATGTCAGTTTTGACAATGAACACTGTTCATTACTAAAATGCTCTAATTGAGCTGTTAGAATGTTAGAAACAAGCTTTCTGAGCTGAGAACTGCATTTTGTGACATAGTTCATCAGTGGATGATGAGAATGTCAGTTTTGACAAAGAACACTGTTCATTACTAAAATGCTCTAATTTAGCTGTTAGAATGTTAGAAACAAGCTTTCTGAGCTGAGAACTGCATTTTGTGACATAGTTCATCAGTGGATGATGAGAATGTCTGTTTTGACAAAGAACACTGTTCATTACTAAAATGCTCCAATTGAGCTGTTAGAATGTCAGAAACAAGCTTTCTGAGCTGAGAACTGCATTTTGTGACATAGTTCATCAGTGGATGATGAGAATGTCAGTTTTGAAAAAAGAACACTGTTCATTACTGAAATGCTCCAATTGAGATGTTAGAATGTCAGAAACAAATTTTCTGAGCTGAGAAATGCATTTTGTGACAAAGTGCATCAGTGGATGATGAAAATGTCAGTTTTGACAAAGAACACTGTTCATTACTAAAATTCTCTAATTGAGCTGTTAGAATGTCAGAAACAAGCTTTCTGAGCATAAAACTGCATTTTGTGACAAAGTGCATCAGTGGGTGATGAGAATGTCAGTTTTGACAAAGAACACTGTTCATTACTAAAATGCTCTAATTGAGCTGTTAGAATGTCAGAAACAAGCTTTCTGAGCTGAAAACTGCATTTTGTGACAAAGTGAATCAGTGGATGATGAGAATGTCACTTTTGACAAAGAACACTGATCATTACTAAAATGCTCCAATTGAGCTGTTAGAATGTCAGAAACAAGCTTTCTGAGCTGAGAACTGCATTTTGTGACATAGTTCATCAGTGGATGATGAGAATGTCAGTTTTGACAAAGAACACTGTTCATTACTGAAATGCTCTAATTGAGCTGTTAGAATGTCAGAAACAAGCTTTCTGAGCTGAGAACTGCATTTTGTGACATAGTTCATCAGTGGATGATGAGAATGTCAGTTTTGACAAAGAACACTGTTCATTACTAAAATGCTCTAATTGAGCTGTTAGAATGTCAGAAACAAGCTTTCTGAGCTGAGAAATGCATTTTGTGACATATTTCATCAGTGGATGATGAGAATGTCAGTTTTGACAAAGAACACTGTTCATTACTAAAATGCTCCAATTGAGCTGTTAGAATGTCAGAAACAAGCTTTCTGAGCTGAGAACTGCATTTTGTGACAAAGTGCATCAGTGGATGATGAGAATGTCAGTTTTGACAAAGAACACTGATCATCACTAAAATGCTCCAATTAAGCTGTTAGAATGTCAGAAACAAGCTTTCTGAGCTGAGAACTGCATTTTGTGACATAGTTCATCAGTGGATGATGAGAATGTCAGTTTTGACAAAGAACACTGTTCATTACTGAAATGCTCCAATTGAGCTGTTAGAATGTCAGAAACAAGCTTTCTGAGCTGAGAAATGCATTTTGTGACAAAGTGCATCAGTGGATGATGAGAATGTCAGTTTTGACAAAGAACACTGTTCATTACTAAAATGCTCTAATTGAGCTGTTAGAATGTCAGAAACAAGCTTTCTGAGCTGAGAACTGCATTTTGTGACAAAAAGCATCAGTGGATGATGAGAATGTCAGTTTTGACAAAGAACACTGATCATTACTAAAATGCTCCAATTGAGCTGTTAGAATGTCAGAAACAAGCTTTCTGAGCTGAGAAATGCATTTTGTGACAAAGTGCTTCAGTGGATGATGAGAATGTCAGTTTTGACAAAGAACACTGTTCATTACTAAAATGCTCTAATTGAGCTGTTAGAATGTCAGAAACAAGCTTTCTGAGCTGAGAACTGCATTTTGTGACATAGTTCATCAGTGGATGATGAGAATGTCAGTTTTGACAAAGAACACTGTTCATTACTAAAATGCTCCAATTGAGCTGTTAGAATGTCAGAAACAAGCTTTCTGAGCTGAGAAATGCATTTTGTGACATAGTTCATCAGTGGATGATGAGAATGTCAGTTTTGACAAAGAACTCTGTTCATTACTGAAATGCTCCAATTGAGCTGTTAGAATGTCAGAAACAAGCTTTCTGAGCTGAAAACTGCATTTTGTGACAAAGTGAATCAGTGGATGGATGAGAATGTCACTTTTGACAAAGAACACTGTTCATTACTGAAATGCTCCAATTGAGCTGTTAGAATGTCAGAAACAAGCTTTCTGAGCTGAGAAATGCATTTTGTGACAAAGTGCATCAGTGGATGATGAGAATGTCAGTTTTGACAAAGAACACTGTTCATTACTAAAATGCTCTAATTGAGCTGTTAGAATGTCAGAAACAAGCTTTCTGAGCTGAGAACTGCATTTTGTGACAAAAAGCATCAGTGGATGATGAGAATGTCAGTTTTGACAAAGAACACTGATCATTACTAAAATGCTCCAATTGAGCTGTTAGAATGTCAGAAACAAGCTTTCTGAGCTGAGAAATGCATTTTGTGACAAAGTGCTTCAGTGGATGATGAGAATGTCAGTTTTGACAAAGAACACTGTTCATTACTAAAATGCTCTAATTGAGCTGTTAGAATGTCAGAAACAAGCTTTCTGAGCTGAGAACTGCATTTTGTGACATAGTTCATCAGTGGATGATGAGAATGTCAGTTTTGACAAAGAACACTGTTCATTACTAAAATGCTCTAATTGAGCTTTTAGAATGTTAGAAACAAGCTTTCTGAGCTGAGAACTGCATTTTGTGACATAGTTCATCAGTGGATGATGAGAATGTCAGTTTTGACAAAGAACACTGTTCATTACTAAAATGCTCCAATTGAGCTGTTAGAATGTCAGAAACAAGCTTTCTGAGCTGAGAACTGCTTTTTGTGACATAGTTCATCAGTGGATGATGAGAATGTCAGTTTTGACAAAGAACACTGATCATTACTAAAATGCTCCAATTGAGCTGTTAGAATGTCAGAAACAAGCTTTCTGAGCTGAGAAATGCATTTTGTGACAAAGTGCTTCAGTGGATGATGAGAATGTCAGTTTTGACAAAGAACACTGTTCATTACTAAAATGCTCTAATTGAGCTGTTAGAATGTCAGAAACAAGCTTTCTGAGCTGAGAACTGCATTTTGTGACATAGTTCATCAGTGGATGATGAGAATGTCAGTTTTGACAAAGAACACTGTTCATTACTAAAATGCTCCAATTGAGCTGTTAGAATGTCAGAAACAAGCTTTCTGAGCTGAGAACTGCATTTTGTGACATAGTTCATCAGTGCATGATGAGAATGTCAGTTTTGACAAAGAACACTGTTCATTACTAAAATGCTCCAATTGAGCTGTTAGAATGTCAGAAACAAGCTTTCTGAGCTGAGAAATGCATTTTGTGACAAAGTGCTTCAGTGGATGATGAGAATGTCAGTTTTGACAAAGAACACTGTTCATTACTAAAATGCTCTAATTGAGCTGTTAGAATGTCAGAAACAAGCTTTCTGAGCTGAGAACTGCATTTTGTGACATAGTTCATCAGTGGATGATGAGAATGTCAGTTTTGACAAAGAACACTGTTCATTACTAAAATGCTCCAATTGAGTTGTTAGAATGTCAGAAACAAGCTTTCTGAGCTGAGAAATGCATTTTGTGACAAAGTGCTTCAGTGGATGATGAGAATGTCAGTTTTGACAAAGAACACTGTTCATTACTAAAATGCTCTAATTGAGCTGTTAGAATGTCAGAAACAAGCTTTCTGAGCTGAGAACTGCATTTTGTGACATAGTTCATCAGTGGATGATGAGAATGTCAGTTTTGACAAAGAACACTGTTCATTACTAAAATGCTCTAATTGAGCTGTTAGAATGTTAGAAACAAGCTTTCTGAGCGGAGAACTGCATTTTGTGACACAGTTCATCAGTGGATGATGAGAATGTCAGTTTTGACAAAGAACACTGTTCATTACTAAAATGCTCCAATTGAGCTGTTAGAATGTCAGAAACAAGCTTTCTGAGCTGAGAACTGCATTTTGTGACATAGTTCATCAGTGGATGATGAGAATGTCAGTTTTGACAAAGAACACTGATCATTACTAAAATGCTCCAATTGAGCTGTTAGAATGTCAGAAACAAGCTTTCTGAGCTGAGAACTGCATTTTGTGACAAAGTGAATCAGTGGATGGATGAGAATGTCAGTTTTGACAAAGAACACTGTTCATTAATGAAATGCTCCAATTGAGCTGTTAGAATGTCAGAAACAAGCTTTCTGAGCTGAAAACAGCATTTTGTGACAAAGTGAATCAGTGGATGGATGAGAATGTCACTTTTGAAAAAGAACACTGTTCATTAATGAAATGCTCCAATTGAGCTGTTAGAATGTCAGAAACAAGCTTTCTGAGCTGAAAACTGCATTTTGTGACAAAAAGCATCAGTGGATGATGAGAATGTCAGTTTTGACAAAGAACACTGATCATTACTAAAATGCTCCAATTGAGCTGTTAGAATGTCAGAAACAAGCTTTCTGAGCTGAGAAATGCATTTTGTGACAAAGTGCATCAGTGGATGATGAGAATGTCAGTTTTGACAAAGAACACTGTTCATTACTAAAATGCTCTAATTGAGCTGTTAGAATGTCAGAAACAAGCTTTCTGAGCTGAGAACTGCATTTTGTGACAAAGTTCCTCAGTGGATGATGAGAATGTCAGTTTTGGCAAAGAACACTGATCATTATTAAAATGCTCCAATTGAGCTGTTAGAATGTCAGAAACAAGCTTTCTGAGCTGAGAAATGCATTTTGTGACATAGTTCATCAGTGGATGATGAGAATGTCAGTTTTGACAAAGAACACTGATCATCACTAAAATGCTCCAATTAAGCTGTTAGAATGTCAGAAACAAGCTTTCTGAGCTGAGAACTGCATTTTGTGACATAGTTCATCAGTGGATGATGAGAATGTCAGTTTTGACAAAGAACACTGTTCATTACTAAAATTCTCTAATTGAGCTGTTAGAATGTCAGAAACAAGCTTTCTGAGCTGAGATTTGCATTTTGTGACAAAGTGAATCAGTGGATGATGAGAATGTCAGTTTTGACAAAGAACACTGTTCATTACTAAAATGCTCCAATTGAGCTGTTAGAATGTCAGAAACAAGCTTTCTGAGCATAAAACTGCATTTTGTGACAAAGTGCATCAGTGGGTGATGAGAATGTCAGTTTTGACAAAGAACACTGTTCATTACTAAAATGCTCTAATTGAGCTGTTAGAATGTTAGAAACAAGCTTTCTGAGCTGAGAACTGCATTTTGTGACATAGTTCATCAGTGGATGATGAGAATGTCAGTTTTGACAAAGAACACTGTTCATTACTAAACTGCTCCAATTGAGCTGTTAGAATGTCAGAAACAAGCTTTCTGAGCTGAGAACTGCATTTTGTGACATAGTTCATCAGTGGATGATGAGAATGTCAGTTTTGACAAAGAACTCTGTTCATTACTAAAATGCTCTAATTGAGCTGTTAGAATGTCAGAAACAAGCTTTCTGAGCTGAGAACTGCATTTTGTGACAAAGTTCATCAGTGGATGATGAGAATGTCAGTTTTGACAAAGAACACTGATCATTACTAAAATGCTCCAATTGAGCTGTTAGAATGTCAGAAACAAGCTTTCTGAGCTGAGAAATGCATTTTGTGACAAAGTGCTTCAGTGGATGATGAGAATGTCAGTTTTGACAAAGAACACTGTTCATTACTAAAATGCTCTAATTGAGCTGTTAGAATGTCAGAAACAAGCTTTCTGAGCTGAGAACTGCATTTTGTGACAAAAAGCATCAGTGGATGATGAGAATGTCAGTTTTGACAAAGAACACTGATCATTACTAAAATGCTCCAATTGAGCTGTTAGAATGTCAGAAACAAGCTTTCTGAGCTGAGAACTGCATTTTGTGACATAGTTCATCAGTGGATGATGAGAATGTCAGTTTTGACAAAGAACACTGTTCATTACTAAAATGCTCCAATTGAGTTGTTAGAATGTCAGAAACAAGCTTTCTGAGCTGAGAAATGCATTTTGTGACAAAGTGCTTCAGTGGATGATGAGAATGTCAGTTTTGACAAAGAACACTGTTAATTACTAAAATGCTCTAATTGAGCTGTTAGAATGTCAGAAACAAGCTTTCTGAGCTGAGAACTGCATTTTGTGACATAGTTCATCAGTGGATGATGAGAATGTCAGTTTTGACAAAGAACACTGTTCATTACTAAAATGCTCTAATTGAGCTGTTAGAATGTTAGAAACAAGCTTTCTGAGCTGAGAAATGCATTTTGTGACACAGTTCATCAGTGGATGATGAGAATGTCAGTTTTGACAAAGAACACTGTTCATTACTAAAATGCTCCAATTGAGCTGTTAGAATGTCAGAAACAAGCTTTCTGAGCTGAGAACTGCATTTTGTGACATAGTTCATCAGTGGATGATGAGAATGTCAGTTTTGACAAAGAACACTGATCATTACTAAAATGCTCCAATTGAGCTGTTAGAATGTCAGAAACAAGCTTTCTGAGCTGAGAACTGCATTTTGTGACAAAGTGAATCAGTGGATGGATTAGAATGTCAGTTTTGACAAAGAACACTGTTCATTAATGAAATGCTCCAATTGAGCTGTTAGAATGTCAGAAACAAGCTTTCTGAGCTGAAAACAGCATTTTGTGACAAAGTGAATCAGTGGATGGATGAGAATGTCACTTTTGACAAAGAACACTGTTCATTAATGAAATGCTCCAATTGAGCTGTTAGAATGTCAGAAACAAGCTTTCTGAGCTGAAAACTGCATTTTGTGACAAAGTGCATCAGTGGATGATGAGAATGTCAGTTTTGACAAAGAACACTGTTCATTACTAAAATGCTCTAATTGAGCTGTTAGAATGTCAGAAACAAGCTTTCTGAGCTGAGAACTGCATTTTGTGACATAGTTCATCAGTGGATGATGAGAATGTCAGTTTTGACAAAGAACACTGTTCATTACTAAAATGCTCTAATTGAGCTTTTAGAATGTTAGAAACAAGCTTTCTGAGCTGAGAACTGCATTTTGTGACATAGTTCATCAGTGGATGATGAGAATGTCAGTTTTGACAAAGAACACTGTTCATTACTAAAATGCTCCAATTGAGCTGTTAGAATGTCAGAAACAAGCTTTCTGAGCTGAGAACTGCATTTTGTGACATAGTTCATCAGTGGATGATGAGAATGTCAGTTTTGACAAAGAACACTGATCATTACTAAAATGCTCCAATTGAGCTGTTAGAATGTCAGAAACAAGCTTTCTGAGCTGAGAAATGCATTTTGTGACAAAGTGCTTCAGTGGATGATGAGAATGTCAGTTTTGACAAAGAACACTGTTCATTACTAAAATGCTCTAATTGAGCTGTTAGAATGTCAGAAACAAGCTTTCTGAGCTGAGAACTGCATTTTGTGACATAGTTCATCAGTGGATGATGAGAATGTCAGTTTTGACAAAGAACACTGTTCATTACTAAAATGCTCCAATTGAGCTGTTAGAATGTCAGAAACAAGCTTTCTGAGCTGAGAACTGCATTTTGTGACATAGTTCATCAGTGGATGATGAGAATGTCAGTTTTGACAAAGAACACTGATCATTACTAAAATGCTCCAATTGAGCTGTTAGAATGTCAGAAACAAGCTTTCTGAGCTGAGAAATGCATTTTGTGACAAAGTGCTTCAGTGGATGATGAGAATGTCAGTTTTGACAAAGAACACTGTTCATTACTAAAATGCTCTAATTGAGCTGTTAGAATGTCAGAAACAAGCTTTCTGAGCTGAAAACTGCATTTTGTGACATAGTTCATCAGTGGATGATGAGAATGTCAGTTTTGACAAAGAACACTGTTCATTACTAAAATGCTCCAATTGAGCTGTTAGAATGTCAGAAACAAGCTTTCTGAGCTGAGAACTGCATTTTGTGACAAAGTGCTTCAGTGGATGATGAGAATGTCAGTTTTGACAAAGAACACTGTTCATTACTAAAATGCTCTAATTGAGCTGTTAGAATGTCAGAAACAAGCTTTCTGAGCTGAGAACTGCATTTTGTGACATAGTTCATCAGTGGATGATGAGAATGTCAGTTTTGACAAAGAACACTGTTCATTACTAAAATGCTCCAATTGAGCTGTTAGAATGTCAGAAACAAGCTTTCTGAGCTGAGAACTGCATTTTGTGACATAGTTCATCAGTGGATGATGAGAATGTCAGTTTTGACAAAGAACACTGATCATTACTAAAATGCTCCAATTGAGCTGTTAGAATGTCAGAAACAAGCTTTCTGAGCTGAGAAATGCATTTTGTGACAAAGTGCTTCAGTGGATGATGAGAATGTCAGTTTTGACAAAGAACACTGTTCATTACTAAAATGCTCTAATTGAGCTGTTAGAATGTCAGAAACAAGCTTTCTGAGCTGAGAACTGCATTTTGTGACATAGTTCATCAGTGGATGATGAGAATGTCAGTTTTGACAAAGAACACTGTTCATTACTAAAATGCTCCAATTGAGCTGTTAGAATGTCAGAAACAAGCTTTCTGAGCTGAGAACTGCATTTTGTGACAAAGTGCTTCAGTGGATGATGAGAATGTCAGTTTTGACAAAGAACACTGTTCATTACTAAAATGCTCTAATTGAGCTGTTAGAATGTCAGAAACAAGCTTTCTGAGCTGAGAACTGCATTTTGTGACATAGTTCATCAGTGGATGATGAGAATGTCAGTTTTGGCAAAGAACACTGTTCATTACTAAAATGCTCTAATTGAGCTGTTAGAATGTCAGAAACAAGCTTTCTGAGCTGAGAACTGCATTTTGTGACATAGTTCATCAGTGGATGATGAGAATGTCAGTTTTGACAAAGAACACTGTTCATTACTAAAATGCTCTAATTGAGCTTTTAGAATGTTAGAAACAAGCTTTCTGAGCTGAGAACTGCATTTTGTGACATAGTTCATCAGTGGATGATGAGAATGTCAGTTTTGACAAAGAACACTGTTCATTACTAAAATGCTCCAATTGAGCTGTTAGAATGTCAGAAACAAGCTTTCTGAGCTGAGAACTGCATTTTGTGACATAGTTCATCAGTGGATGATGAGAATGTCAGTTTTGACAAAGAACACTGATCATTACTAAAATGCTCCAATTGAGCTGTTAGAATGTCAGAAACAAGCTTTCTGAGCTGAGAAATGCATTTTGTGACAAAGTGCTTCAGTGGATGATGAGAATGTCAGTTTTGACAAAGAACACTGTTCATTACTAAAATGCTCTAATTGAGCTGTTAGAATGTCAGAAACAAGCTTTCTGAGCTGAGAACTGCATTTTGTGACATAGTTCATCAGTGGATGATGAGAATGTCAGTTTTGACAAAGAACACTGTTCATTACTAAAATGCTCCAATTGAGCTGTTAGAATGTCAGAAACAAGCTTTCTGAGCTGAGAACTGCATTTTGTGACATAGTTCATCAGTGGATGATGAGAATGTCAGTTTTGACAAAGAACACTGATCATTACTAAAATGCTCCAATTGAGCTGTTAGAATGTCAGAAACAAGCTTTCTGAGCTGAGAAATGCATTTTGTGACAAAGTGCTTCAGTGGATGATGAGAATGTCAGTTTTGACAAAGAACACTGTTCATTACTAAAATGCTCTAATTGAGCTGTTAGAATGTCAGAAACAAGCTTTCTGAGCTGAGAACTGCATTTTGTGACATAGTTCATCAGTGGATGATGAGAATGTCAGTTTTGACAAAGAACACTGTTCATTACTAAAATGCTCCAATTGAGCTGTTAGAATGTCAGAAACAAGCTTTCTGAGCTGAGAACTGCATTTTGTGACAAAGTGCTTCAGTGGATGATGAGAATGTCAGTTTTGACAAAGAACACTGTTCATTACTAAAATGCTCTAATTGAGCTGTTACAATGTCAGAAACAAGCTTTCTGAGCTGAGAACTGCATTTTGTGACATAGTTCATCAGTGGATGATGAGAATGTCAGTTTTGACAAAGAACACTGTTCATTACTAAAATGCTCCAATTGAGCTGTTAGAATGTCAGAAACAAGCTTTCTGAGCTGAGAACTGCATTTTGTGACATAGTTCATCAGTGCATGATGAGAATGTCAGTTTTGACAAAGAACACTGATCATTACTAAAATGCTCCAATTGAGCTGTTAGAATGTCAGAAACAAGCTTTCTGAGCTGAGAAATGCATTTTGTGACAAAGTGCTTCAGTGGATGATGAGAATGTCAGTTTTGACAAAGAACACTGTTCATTACTAAAATGCTCTAATTGAGCTGTTAGAATGTCAGAAACAAGCTTTCTGAGCTGAGAACTGCATTTTGTGACATAGTTCATCAGTGGATGATGAGAATGTCAGTTTTGACAAAGAACACTGTTCATTACTAAAATGCTCTAATTGAGCTATTAGAATGTTAGAAACAAGCTTTCTGAGCTGAGAACTGCATTTTGTGACACAGTTCATCAGTGGATGATGAGAATGTCAGTTTTGACAAAGAACACTGTTCATTACTAAAATGCTCCAATTGAGCTGTTAGAATGTCAGAAACAAGCTTTCTGAGCTGAGAACTGCATTTTGTGACATAGTTCATCAGTGGATGATGAGAATGTCAGTTTTGACAAAGAACACTGATCATTACTAAAATGCTCCAATTGAGCTGTTAGAATGTCAGAAACAAGCTTTCTGAGCTGAGAACTGCATTTTGTGACAAAGTGAATCAGTGGATGGATGAGAATGTCAGTTTTGACAAAGAACACTGTTCATTAATGAAATGCTCCAATTGAGCTGTTAGAATGTCAGAAACAAGCTTTCTGAGCTGAAAACAGCATTTTGTGACAAAGTGAATCAGTGGATGGATGAGAATGTCACTTTTGACAAAGAACACTGTTCATTAATGAAATGCTCCAATTGAGCTGTTAGAATGTCAGAAACAAGCTTTCTGAGCTGAAAACTGCATTTTGTGACAAAAAGCATCAGTGGATGATGAGAATGTCAGTTTTGGCAAAGAACACTGATCATTATTAAAATGCTCCAATTGAGCTGTTAGAATGTCAGAAACAAGCTTTCTGAGCTGAGAACTGCATTTTGTGACATAGTTCATCAGTGGATGATGAGAATGTCAGTTTTGACAAAGAACACTGTTCATTACTAAAATGCTCCAATTGAGCTGTTAGAATGTCAGAAACAAGCTTTCTGAGCTGAGAACTGCATTTTGTGACATAGTTCATCAGTGGATGATGAGAATGTCAGTTTTGACAAAGAACACTGATCATTACTAAAATGCTCCAATTGAGCTGTTAGAATGTCAGAAACAAGCTTTCTGAGCTGAGAAATGCATTTTGTGACAAAGTGCTTCAGTGGATGATGAGAATGTCAGTTTTGACAAAGAACACTGTTCATTACTAAAATGCTCTAATTGAGCTGTTAGAATGTCAGAAACAAGCTTTCTGAGCTGAGAACTGCATTTTGTGACATAGTTCATCAGTGGATGATGAGAATGTCAGTTTTGACAAAGAACACTGTTCATTACTAAAATGCTCCAATTGAGCTGTTAGAATGTCAGAAACAAGCTTTCTGAGCTGAGAACTGCATTTTGTGACATAGTTCATCAGTGGATGATGAGAATGTCAGTTTTGACAAAGAACACTGATCATTACTAAAATGCTCCAATTGAGCTGTTAGAATGTCAGAAACAAGCTTTCTGAGCTGAGAAATGCATTTTGTGACAAAGTGCTTCAGTGGATGATGAGAATGTCAGTTTTGACAAAGAACACTGTTCATTACTAAAATGCTCTAATTGAGCTGTTAGAATGTCAGAAACAAGCTTTCTGAGCTGAGAACTGCATTTTGTGACATAGTTCATCAGTGGATGATGAGAATGTCAGTTTTGACAAAGAACACTGTTCATTACTAAAATGCTCCAATTGAGCTGTTAGAATGTCAGAAACAAGCTTTCTGAGCTGAGAACTGCATTTTGTGACAAAGTGCTTCAGTGGATGATGAGAATGTCAGTTTTGACAAAGAACACTGTTCATTACTAAAATGCTCTAATTGAGCTGTTAGAATGTCAGAAACAAGCTTTCTGAGCTGAGAACTGCATTTTGTGACATAGTTCATCAGTGGATGATGAGAATGTCAGTTTTGACAAAGAACACTGTTCATTACTAAAATGCTCCAATTGAGCTGTTAGAATGTCAGAAACAAGCTTTCTGAGCTGAGAACTGCATTTTGTGACATAGTTCATCAGTGCATGATGAGAATGTCAGTTTTGACAAAGAACACTGATCATTACTAAAATGCTCCAATTGAGCTGTTAGAATGTCAGAAACAAGCTTTCTGAGCTGAGAAATGCATTTTGTGACAAAGTGCTTCAGTGGATGATGAGAATGTCAGTTTTGACAAAGAACACTGTTCATTACTAAAATGCTCTAATTGAGCTGTTAGAATGTCAGAAACAAGCTTTCTGAGCTGAGAACTGCATTTTGTGACATAGTTCATCAGTGGATGATGAGAATGTCAGTTTTGACAAAGAACACTGTTCATTACTAAAATGCTCTAATTGAGCTATTAGAATGTTAGAAACAAGCTTTCTGAGCTGAGAACTGCATTTTGTGACACAGTTCATCAGTGGATGATGAGAATGTCAGTTTTGACAAAGAACACTGTTCATTACTAAAATGCTCCAATTGAGCTGTTAGAATGTCAGAAACAAGCTTTCTGAGCTGAGAACTGCATTTTGTGACATAGTTCATCAGTGGATGATGAGAATGTCAGTTTTGACAAAGAACACTGATCATTACTAAAATGCTCCAATTGAGCTGTTAGAATGTCAGAAACAAGCTTTCTGAGCTGAGAACTGCATTTTGTGACAAAGTGAATCAGTGGATGGATGAGAATGTCAGTTTTGACAAAGAACACTGTTCATTAATGAAATGCTCCAATTGAGCTGTTAGAATGTCAGAAACAAGCTTTCTGAGCTGAAAACAGCATTTTGTGACAAAGTGAATCAGTGGATGGATGAGAATGTCACTTTTGACAAAGAACACTGTTCATTAATGAAATGCTCCAATTGAGCTGTTAGAATGTCAGAAACAAGCTTTCTGAGCTGAAAACTGCATTTTGTGACAAAAAGCATCAGTGGATGATGAGAATGTCAGTTTTGACAAAGAACACTGATCATTACTAAAATGCTCCAATTGAGCTGTTAGAATGTCAGAAACAAGCTTTCTGAGCTGAGAAATGCATTTTGTGACAAAGTGCATCAGTGGATGATGAGAATGTCAGTTTTGACAAAGAACACTGTTCATTACTAAAATGCTCTAATTGAGCTGTTAGAATGTCAGAAACAAGCTTTCTGAGCTGAGAACTGCATTTTGTGACAAAGTTCCTCAGTGGATGATGAGAATGTCAGTTTTGGCAAAGAACACTGATCATTACTAAAATGCTCCAATTGAGCTGTTAGAATGTCAGAAACAAGCTTTCTGAGCTGAGAAATGCATTTTGTGACAAAGTGCTTCAGTGGATGATGAGAATGTCAGTTTTGACAAAGAACACTGTTCATTACTAAAATGCTCTAATTGAGCTGTTAGAATGTCAGAAACAAGCTTTCTGAGCTGAGAACTGCATTTTGTGACATAGTTCATCAGTGGATGATGAGAATGTCAGTTTTGACAAAGAACACTGATCATCACTAAAATGCTCCAATTAAGCTGTTAGAATGTCAGAAACAAGCTTTCTGAGCTGAGAACTGCATTTTGTGACATAGTTCATCAGTGGATGATGAGAATGTCAGTTTTGACAAAGAACACTGTTCATTACTAAAATGCTCCAATTGAGCTGTTAGAATGTCAGAAACAAGCTTTCTGAGCATAAAACTGCATTTTGTGACAAAGTGCATCAGTGGATGATGAGAATGTCAGTTTTGACAAAGAACACTGTTCATTACTAAAATGCTCTAATTGAGCTGTTAGAATGTCAGAAACAAGCTTTCTGAGCTGAGAACTGCATTTTGTGACAAAGTTCCTCAGTGGATGATGAGAATGTCAGTTTTGGCAAAGAACACTGATCATTATTAAAATGCTCCAATTGAGCTGTTAGAATGTCAGAAACAAGCTTTCTGAGCTGAGAAATGCATTTTGTGACAAAGTGCTTCAGTGGATGATGAGAATGTCAGTTTTGACAAAGAACACTGTTCATTACTAAAATGCTCTAATTGAGCTGTTAGAATGTCAGAAACAAGCTTTCTGAGCTGAGAACTGCATTTTGTGACATAGTTCATCAGTGGATGATGAGAATGTCAGTTTTGACAAAGAACACTGATCATCACTAAAATGCTCCAATTAAGCTGTTAGAATGTCAGAAACAAGCTTTCTGAGCTGAGAACTGCATTTTGTGACATAGTTCATCAGTGGATGATGAGAATGTCAGTTTTGACAAAGAACACTGTTCATTACTAAAATTCTCTAATTGAGCTGTTAGAATGTCAGAAACAAGCTTTCTGAGCTGAGATTTGCATTTTGTGACAAAGTGAATCAGTGGATGATGAGAATGTCAGTTTTGACAAAGAACACTGTTCATTACTAAAATGCTCCAATTGAGCTGTTAGAATGTCAGAAACAAGCTTTCTGAGCATAAAACTGCATTTTGTGACAAAGTGCATCAGTGGGTGATGAGAATGTCAGTTTTGACAAAGAACACTGTTCATTACTAAAATGCTCTAATTTAGCTGTTAGAATGTTAGAAACAAGCTTTCTGAGCTGAGAACTGCATTTTGTGACATAGTTCATCAGTGGATGATGAGAATGTCAGTTTTGACAAAGAACACTGTTCATTACTAAACTGCTCCAATTGAGCTGTTAGAATGTCAGAAACAAGCTTTCTGAGCTGAGAACTGCATTTTGTGACATAGTTCATCAGTGGATGATGAGAATGTCAGTTTTGACAAAGAACTCTGTTCATTACTAAAATGCTCTAATTGAGCTGTTAGAATGTCAGAAACAAGCTTTCTGAGCTGAGAACTGCATTTTGTGACAAAGTTCATCAGTGGATGATGAGAATGTCAGTTTTGACAAAGAACACTGATCATTACTAAAATGCTCCAATTGAGCTGTTAGAATGTCAGAAACAAGCTTTCTGAGCTGAGAAATGCATTTTGTGACAAAGTGCTTCAGTGGATGATGAGAATGTCAGTTTTGGCAAAGAACACTGATCATTATTAAAATGCTCCAATTGAGCTGTTAGAATGTCAGAAACAAGCTTTCTGAGCTGAGAAATGCATTTTGTGACAAAGTGCTTCAGTGGATGATGAGAATGTCAGTTTTGACAAAGAACACTGTTCATTACTAAAATGCTCTAATTGAGCTGTTAGAATGTCAGAAACAAGCTTTCTGAGCTGAGAACTGCATTTTGTGACATAGTTCATCAGTGGATGATGAGAATGTCAGTTTTGACAAAGAACACTGATCATCACTAAAATGCTCCAATTAAGCTGTTAGAATGTCAGAAACAAGCTTTCTGAGCTGAGAACTGCATTTTGTGACATAGTTCATCAGTGGATGATGAGAATGTCAGTTTTGACAAAGAACACTGTTCATTACTAAAATTCTCTAATTGAGCTGTTAGAATGTCAGAAACAAGCTTTCTGAGCTGAGAATTGCATTTTGTGACAAAGTGAATCAGTGGATGATGAGAATGTCAGTTTTGACAAAGAACACTGTTCATTACTAAAATGCTCCAATTGAGCTGTTAGAATGTCAGAAACAAGCTTTCTGAGCATAAAACTGCATTTTGTGACAAAGTGCATCAGTGGGTGATGAGAATGTCAGTTTTGACAAAGAACACTGTTCATTACTAAAATGCTCTAATTGAGCTGTTAGAATGTTAGAAACAAGCTTTCTGAGCTGAGAACTGCATTTTGTGACATAGTTCATCAGTGGATGATGAGAATGTCAGTTTTGACAAAGAACACTGTTCATTACTAAACTGCTCCAATTGAGCTGTTAGAATGTCAGAAACAAGCTTTCTGAGCTGAGAACTGCATTTTGTGACATAGTTCATCAGTGGATGATGAGAATGTCAGTTTTGACAAAGAACTCTGTTCATTACTAAAATGCTCTAATTGAGCTGTTAGAATGTCAGAAACAAGCTTTCTGAGCTGAGAACTGCATTTTGTGACAAAGTTCATCAGTGGATGATGAGAATGTCAGTTTTGACAAAGAACACTGATCATTACTAAAATGCTCCAATTGAGCTGTTAGAATGTCAGAAACAAGCTTTCTGAGCTGAGAAATGCATTTTGTGACAAAGTGCTTCAGTGGATGATGAGAATGTCAGTTTTGACAAAGAACACTGTTCATTACTAAAATGCTCTAATTGAGCTGTTAGAATGTCAGAAACAAGCTTTCTGAGCTGAGAACTGCATTTTGTGACAAAAAGCATCAGTGGATGATGAGAATGTCAGTTTTGACAAAGAACACTGATCATTACTAAAATGCTCCAATTGAGCTGTTAGAATGTCAGAAACAAGCTTTCTGAGCTGAGAACTGCATTTTGTGACATAGTTCATCAGTGGATGATGAGAATGTAAGTTTTGACAAAGAACACTGTTCATTACTAAAATGCTCCAATTGAGTTGTTAGAATGTCAGAAACAAGCTTTCTGAGCTGAGAAATGCATTTTGTGACAAAGTGCTTCAGTGGATGATGAGAATGTCAGTTTTGACAAAGAACACTGTTAATTACTAAAATGCTCTAATTGAGCTGTTAGAATGTCAGAAACAAGCTTTCTGAGCTGAGAACTGCATTTTGTGACATAGTTCATCAGTGGATGATGAGAATGTCAGTTTTGACAAAGAACACTGTTCATTACTAAAATGCTCTAATTGAGCTGTTAGAATGTTAGAAACAAGCTTTCTGAGCTGAGAAATGCATTTTGTGACACAGTTCATCAGTGGATGATGAGAATGTCAGTTTTGACAAAGAACACTGTTCATTACTAAAATGCTCCAATTGAGCTGTTAGAATGTCAGAAACAAGCTTTCTGAGCTGAGAACTGCATTTTGTGACATAGTTCATCAGTGGATGATGAGAATGTCAGTTTTGACAAAGAACACTGATCATTACTAAAATGCTCCAATTGAGCTGTTAGAATGTCAGAAACAAGCTTTCTGAGCTGAGAACTGCATTTTGTGACAAAGTGAATCAGTGGATGGATTAGAATGTCAGTTTTGACAAAGAACACTGTTCATTAATGAAATGCTCCAATTGAGCTGTTAGAATGTCAGAAACAAGCTTTCTGAGCTGAAAACAGCATTTTGTGACAAAGTGCTTCAGTGGATGATGAGAATGTCAGTTTTGACAAAGAACACTGTTCATTACTAAAATGCTCTAATTGAGCTGTTAGAATGTCAGAAACAAGCTTTCTGAGCTGAGAACTGCATTTTGTGACATAGTTCATCAGTGGATGATGAGAATGTCAGTTTTGACAAAGAACACTGTTCATTACTAAAATGCTCCAATTGAGCTGTTAGAATGTCAGAAACAAGCTTTCTGAGCTGAGAACTGCATTTTGTGACATAGTTCATCAGTGGATGATGAGAATGTCAGTTTTGACAAAGAACACTGATCATTACTAAAATGCTCCAATTGAGCTGTTAGAATGTCAGAAACAAGCTTTCTGAGCTGAGAACTGCATTTTGTGACAAAGTTCATCAGTGGATGATGAGAATGTCAGTTTTGACAAAGAACACTGATCATTACTAAAATGCTCCAATTGAGCTGTTAGAATGTCAGAAACAAGCTTTCTGAGCTGAGAAATGCATTTTGTGACAAAGTGCTTCAGTGGATGATGAGAATGTCAGTTTTGGCAAAGAACACTGATCATTATTAAAATGCTCCAATTGAGCTGTTAGAATGTCAGAAACAAGCTTTCTGAGCTGAGAAATGCATTTTGTGACAAAGTGCTTCAGTGGATGATGAGAATGTCAGTTTTGACAAAGAACACTGTTCATTACTAAAATGCTCTAATTGAGCTGTTAGAATGTCAGAAACAAGCTTTCTGAGCTGAGAACTGCATTTTGTGACATAGTTCATCAGTGGATGATGAGAATGTCAGTTTTGACAAAGAACACTGATCATCACTAAAATGCTCCAATTAAGCTGTTAGAATGTCAGAAACAAGCTTTCTGAGCTGAGAACTGCATTTTGTGACATAGTTCATCAGTGGATGATGAGAATGTCAGTTTTGACAAAGAACACTGTTCATTACTAAAATTCTCTAATTGAGCTGTTAGAATGTCAGAAACAAGCTTTCTGAGCTGAGATTTGCATTTTGTGACAAAGTGAATCAGTGGATGATGAGAATGTCAGTTTTGACAAAGAACACTGTTCATTACTAAAATGCTCCAATTGAGCTGTTAGAATGTCAGAAACAAGCTTTCTGAGCATAAAACTGCATTTTGTGACAAAGTGCATCAGTGGGTGATGAGAATGTCAGTTTTGACAAAGAACACTGTTCATTACTAAAATGCTCTAATTGAGCTGTTAGAATGTTAGAAACAAGCTTTCTGAGCTGAGAACTGCATTTTGTGACATAGTTCATCAGTGGATGATGAGAATGTCAGTTTTGACAAAGAACACTGTTCATTACTAAACTGCTCCAATTGAGCTGTTAGAATGTCAGAAACAAGCTTTCTGAGCTGAGAACTGCATTTTGTGACATAGTTCATCAGTGGATGATGAGAATGTCAGTTTTGACAAAGAACTCTGTTCATTACTAAAATGCTCTAATTGAGCTGTTAGAATGTCAGAAACAAGCTTTCTGAGCTGAGAACTGCATTTTGTGACAAAGTTCATCAGTGGATGATGAGAATGTCAGTTTTGACAAAGAACACTGATCATTACTAAAATGCTCCAATTGAGCTGTTAGAATGTCAGAAACAAGCTTTCTGAGCTGAGAAATGCATTTTGTGACAAAGTGCTTCAGTGGATGATGAGAATGTCAGTTTTGACAAAGAACACTGTTCATTACTAAAATGCTCTAATTGAGCTGTTAGAATGTCAGAAACAAGCTTTCTGAGCTGAGAACTGCATTTTGTGACAAAAAGCATCAGTGGATGATGAGAATGTCAGTTTTGACAAAGAACACTGATCATTACTAAAATGCTCCAATTGAGCTGTTAGAATGTCAGAAACAAGCTTTCTGAGCTGAGAACTGCATTTTGTGACATAGTTCATCAGTGGATGATGAGAATGTCAGTTTTGACAAAGAACACTGTTCATTACTAAAATGCTCCAATTGAGTTGTTAGAATGTCAGAAACAAGCTTTCTGAGCTGAGAAATGCATTTTGTGACAAAGTGCTTCAGTGGATGATGAGAATGTCAGTTTTGACAAAGAACACTGTTAATTACTAAAATGCTCTAATTGAGCTGTTAGAATGTCAGAAACAAGCTTTCTGAGCTGAGAACTGCATTTTGTGACATAGTTCATCAGTGGATGATGAGAATGTCAGTTTTGACAAAGAACACTGTTCATTACTAAAATGCTCTAATTGAGCTGTTAGAATGTTAGAAACAAGCTTTCTGAGCTGAGAAATGCATTTTGTGACACAGTTCATCAGTGGATGATGAGAATGTCAGTTTTGACAAAGAACACTGTTCATTACTAAAATGCTCCAATTGAGCTGTTAGAATGTCAGAAACAAGCTTTCTGAGCTGAGAACTGCATTTTGTGACATAGTTCATCAGTGGATGATGAGAATGTCAGTTTTGACAAAGAACACTGATCATTACTAAAATGCTCCAATTGAGCTGTTAGAATGTCAGAAACAAGCTTTCTGAGCTGAGAACTGCATTTTGTGACAAAGTGAATCAGTGGATGGATTAGAATGTCAGTTTTGACAAAGAACACTGTTCATTAATGAAATGCTCCAATTGAGCTGTTAGAATGTCAGAAACAAGCTTTCTGAGCTGAAAACAGCATTTTGTGACAAAGTGAATCAGTGGATGGATGAGAATGTCACTTTTGACAAAGAACACTGTTCATTAATGAAATGCTCCAATTGAGCTGTTAGAATGTCAGAAACAAGCTTTCTGAGCTGAGAAATGCATTTTGTGACAAAGTGCATCAGTGGATGATGAGAATGTCAGTTTTGACAAAGAACACTGTTCATTACTAAAATGCTCTAATTGAGCTGTTAGAATGTCAGAAACAAGCTTTCTGAGCTGAGAACTGCATTTTGTGACAAAGTTCCTCAGTGGATGATGAGAATGTCAGTTTTGGCAAAGAACACTGATCATTATTAAAATGCTCCAATTGAGCTGTTAGAATGTCAGAAACAAGCTTTCTGAGCTGAGAAATGCATTTTGTGACAAAGTGCTTCAGTGGATGATGAGAATGTCAGTTTTGACAAAGAACACTGTTCATTACTAAAATGCTCTAATTGAGCTGTTAGAATGTCAGAAACAAGCTTTCTGAGCTGAGAACTGCATTTTGTGACATAGTTCATCAGTGGATGATGAGAATGTCAGTTTTGACAAAGAACACTGATCATCACTAAAATGCTCCAATTAAGCTGTTAGAATGTCAGAAACAAGCTTTCTGAGCTGAGAACTGCATTTTGTGACATAGTTCATCAGTGGATGATGAGAATGTCAGTTTTGACAAAGAACACTGTTCATTACTAAAATTCTCTAATTGAGCTGTTAGAATGTCAGAAACAAGCTTTCTGAGCTGAGATTTGCATTTTGTGACAAAGTGAATCAGTGGATGATGAGAATGTCAGTTTTGACAAAGAACACTGTTCATTACTAAAATGCTCCAATTGAGCTGTTAGAATGTCAGAAACAAGCTTTCTGAGCTGAGAACTGCATTTTGTGACATAGTTCATCAGTGGATGATGAGAATGTCAGTTTTGACAAAGAACACTGTTCATTACTAAACTGCTCCAATTGAGCTGTTAGAATGTCAGAAACAAGCTTTCTGAGCTGAGAACTGCATTTTGTGACATAGTTCATCAGTGGATGATGAGAATGTCAGTTTTGACAAAGAACTCTGTTCATTACTAAAATGCTCTAATTGAGCTGTTAGAATGTCAGAAACAAGCTTTCTGAGCTGAGAACTGCATTTTGTGACAAAGTTCATCAGTGGATGATGAGAATGTCAGTTTTGACAAAGAACACTGTTCATTACTAAAATGCTCTAATTGAGCTGTTAGAATGTTAGAAACAAGCTTTCTGAGCTGAGAACTGCATTTTGTGACATAGTTCATCAGTGGATGATGAGAATGTCAGTTTTGACAAAGAACACTGTTCATTACTAAACTGCTCCAATTGAGCTGTTAGAATGTCAGAAACAAGCTTTCTGAGCTGAGAACTGCATTTTGTGACATAGTTCATCAGTGGATGATGAGAATGTCAGTTTTGACAAAGAACTCTGTTCATTACTAAAATGCTCTAATTGAGCTGTTAGAATGTCAGAAACAAGCTTTCTGAGCTGAGAACTGCATTTTGTGACAAAGTTCATCAGTGGATGATGAGAATGTCAGTTTTGACAAAGAACACTGATCATTACTAAAATGCTCCAATTGAGCTGTTAGAATGTCAGAAACAAGCTTTCTGAGCTGAGAAATGCATTTTGTGACAAAGTGCTTCAGTGGATGATGAGAATGTCAGTTTTGGCAAAGAACACTGATCATTATTAAAATGCTCCAATTGAGCTGTTAGAATGTCAGAAACAAGCTTTCTGAGCTGAGAAATGCATTTTGTGACAAAGTGCTTCAGTGGATGATGAGAATGTCAGTTTTGACAAAGAACACTGTTCATTACTAAAATGCTCTAATTGAGCTGTTAGAATGTCAGAAACAAGCTTTCTGAGCTGAGAACTGCATTTTGTGACATAGTTCATCAGTGGATGATGAGAATGTCAGTTTTGACAAAGAACACTGATCATCACTAAAATGCTCCAATTAAGCTGTTAGAATGTCAGAAACAAGCTTTCTGAGCTGAGAACTGCATTTTGTGACATAGTTCATCAGTGGATGATGAGAATGTCAGTTTTGACAAAGAACACTGTTCATTACTAAAATTCTCTAATTGAGCTGTTAGAATGTCAGAAACAAGCTTTCTGAGCTGAGATTTGCATTTTGTGACAAAGTGAATCAGTGGATGATGAGAATGTCAGTTTTGACAAAGAACACTGTTCATTACTAAAATGCTCCAATTGAGCTGTTAGAATGTCAGAAACAAGCTTTCTGAGCATAAAACTGCATTTTGTGACAAAGTGCATCAGTGGGTGATGAGAATGTCAGTTTTGACAAAGAACACTGTTCATTACTAAAATGCTCTAATTGAGCTGTTAGAATGTTAGAAACAAGCTTTCTGAGCTGAGAACTGCATTTTGTGACATAGTTCATCAGTGGATGATGAGAATGTCAGTTTTGACAAAGAACACTGTTCATTACTAAACTGCTCCAATTGAGCTGTTAGAATGTCAGAAACAAGCTTTCTGAGCTGAGAACTGCATTTTGTGACATAGTTCATCAGTGGATGATGAGAATGTCAGTTTTGACAAAGAACTCTGTTCATTACTAAAATGCTCTAATTGAGCTGTTAGAATGTCAGAAACAAGCTTTCTGAGCTGAGAACTGCATTTTGTGACAAAGTTCATCAGTGGATGATGAGAATGTCAGTTTTGACAAAGAACACTGATCATTACTAAAATGCTCCAATTGAGCTGTTAGAATGTCAGAAACAAGCTTTCTGAGCTGAGAAATGCATTTTGTGACAAAGTGCTTCAGTGGATGATGAGAATGTCAGTTTTGACAAAGAACACTGTTCATTACTAAAATGCTCTAATTGAGCTGTTAGAATGTCAGAAACAAGCTTTCTGAGCTGAGAACTGCATTTTGTGACAAAAAGCATCAGTGGATGATGAGAATGTCAGTTTTGACAAAGAACACTGATCATTACTAAAATGCTCCAATTGAGCTGTTAGAATGTCAGAAACAAGCTTTCTGAGCTGAGAACTGCATTTTGTGACATAGTTCATCAGTGGATGATGAGAATGTCAGTTTTGACAAAGAACACTGTTCATTACTAAAATGCTCCAATTGAGTTGTTAGAATGTCAGAAACAAGCTTTCTGAGCTGAGAAATGCATTTTGTGACAAAGTGCTTCAGTGGATGATGAGAATGTCAGTTTTGACAAAGAACACTGTTAATTACTAAAATGCTCTAATTGAGCTGTTAGAATGTCAGAAACAAGCTTTCTGAGCTGAGAACTGCATTTTGTGACATAGTTCATCAGTGGATGATGAGAATGTCAGTTTTGACAAAGAACACTGTTCATTACTAAAATGCTCTAATTGAGCTGTTAGAATGTTAGAAACAAGCTTTCTGAGCTGAGAAATGCATTTTGTGACACAGTTCATCAGTGGATGATGAGAATGTCAGTTTTGACAAAGAACACTGTTCATTACTAAAATGCTCCAATTGAGCTGTTAGAATGTCAGAAACAAGCTTTCTGAGCTGAGAACTGTATTTTGTGACATAGTTCATCAGTGGATGATGAGAATGTCAGTTTTGACAAAGAACACTGATCATTACTAAAATGCTCCAATTGAGCTGTTAGAATGTCAGAAACAAGCTTTCTGAGCTGAGAACTGCATTTTGTGACAAAGTGAATCAGTGGATGGATTAGAATGTCAGTTTTGACAAAGAACACTGTTCATTAATGAAATGCTCCAATTGAGCTGTTAGAATGTCAGAAACAAGCTTTCTGAGCTGAAAACAGCATTTTGTGACAAAGTGAATCAGTGGATGGATGAGAATGTCACTTTTGACAAAGAACACTGTTCATTAATGAAATGCTCCAATTGAGCTGTTAGAATGTCAGAAACAAGCTTTCTGAGCTGAAAACTGCATTTTGTGACAAAGTGCATCAGTGGATGATGAGAATGTCAGTTTTGACAAAGAACACTGTTCATTACTAAAATGCTCTAATTGAGCTGTTAGAATGTCAGAAACAAGCTTTCTGAGCTGAGAACTGCATTTTGTGACAAAGTTCCTCAGTGGATGATGAGAATGTCAGTTTTGGCAAAGAACACTGTTCATTACTAAAATGCTCTAATTGAGCTGTTAGAATGTCAGAAACAAGCTTTCTGAGCTGAGAACTGCATTTTGTGACATAGTTCATCAGTGGATGATGAGAATGTCAGTTTTGACAAAGAACACTGATCATTACTAAAATGCTCCAATTGAGCTGTTAGAATGTCAGAAACAAGCTTTCTGAGCTGAGAAATGCATTTTGTGACAAAGTGCTTCAGTGGATGATGAGAATGTCAGTTTTGACAAAGAACACTGTTCATTACTAAAATGCTCTAATTGAGCTGTTAGAATGTCAGAAACAAGCTTTCTGAGCTGAGAACTGCATTTTGTGACATAGTTCATCAGTGGATGATGAGAATGTCAGTTTTGACAAAGAACACTGTTCATTACTAAAATGCTCCAATTGAGCTGTTAGAATGTCAGAAACAAGCTTTCTGAGCTGAGAACTGCATTTTGTGACATAGTTCATCAGTGGATGATGAGAATGTCAGTTTTGACAAAGAACACTGATCATTACTAAAATGCTCCAATTGAGCTGTTAGAATGTCAGAAACAAGCTTTCTGAGCTGAGAACTGCATTTTGTGACAAAGTTCATCAGTGGATGATGAGAATGTCAGTTTTGACAAAGAACACTGATCATTACTAAAATGCTCCAATTGAGCTGTTAGAATGTCAGAAACAAGCTTTCTGAGCTGAGAAATGCATTTTGTGACAAAGTGCTTCAGTGGATGATGAGAATGTCAGTTTTGGCAAAAAACACTGATCATTATTAAAATGCTCCAATTGAGCTGTTAGAATGTCAGAAACAAGCTTTCTGAGCTGAGAAATGCATTTTGTGACAAAGTGCTTCAGTGGATGATGAGAATGTCAGTTTTGACAAAGAACACTGTTCATTACTAAAATTCTCTAATTGAGCTGTTAGAATGTCAGAAACAAGCTTTCTGAGCTGAGATTTGCATTTTGTGACAAAGTGAATCAGTGGATGATGAGAATGTCAGTTTTGACAAAGAACACTGTTCATTACTAAAATGCTCCAATTGAGCTGTTAGAATGTCAGAAACAAGCTTTCTGAGCATAAAACTGCATTTTGTGACAAAGTGCATCAGTGGATGATGAGAATGTCAGTTTTGACAAAGAACACTGTTCATTACTAAAATGCTCCAATTGAGTTGTTAGAATGTCAGAAACAAGCTTTCTGAGCTGAGAAATGCATTTTGTGACAAAGTGCTTCAGTGGATGATGAGAATGTCAGTTTTGACAAAGAACACTGTTCATTACTAAAATGCTCTAATTGAGCTGTTAGAATGTCAGAAACAAGCTTTCTGAGCTGAGAACTGCATTTTGTGACATAGTTCATCAGTGGATGATGAGAATGTCAGTTTTGACAAAGAACACTGTTCATTACTAAAATGCTCTAATTGAGCTATTAGAATGTTAGAAACAAGCTTTCTGAGCTGAGAACTGCATTTTGTGACAAAGTGAATCAGTGGATGGATTAGAATGTCAGTTTTGACAAAGAACACTGTTCATTAATGAAATGCTCCAATTGAGCTGTTAGAATGTCAGAAACAAGCTTTCTGAGCTGAAAACAGCATTTTGTGACAAAGTGAATCAGTGGATGGATGAGAATGTCACTTTTGACAAAGAACACTGTTCATTAATGAAATGCTCCAATTGAGCTGTTAGAATGTCAGAAACAAGCTTTCTGAGCTGAAAACTGCATTTTGTGACAAAGTGCATCAGTGGATGATGAGAATGTCAGTTTTGACAAAGAACACTGTTCATTACTAAAATGCTCTAATTGAGCTGTTAGAATGTCAGAAACAAGCTTTCTGAGCTGAGAACTGCATTTTGTGACAAAGTTCCTCAGTGGATGATGAGAATGTCAGTTTTGGCAAAGAACACTGTTCATTACTAAAATGCTCTAATTGAGCTGTTAGAATGTCAGAAACAAGCTTTCTGAGCTGAGAACTGCATTTTGTGACATAGTTCATCAGTGGATGATGAGAATGTCAGTTTTGACAAAGAACACTGATCATTACTAAAATGCTCCAATTGAGCTGTTAGAATGTCAGAAACAAGCTTTCTGAGCTGAGAACTGCATTTTGTGACAAAGTGAATCAGTGGATGGATGAGAATGTCAGTTTTGACAAAGAACACTGTTCATTAATGAAATGCTCCAATTGAGCTGTTAGAATGTCAGAAACAAGCTTTCTGAGCTGAAAACAGCATTTTGTGACAAAGTGAATCAGTGGATGGATGAGAATGTCACTTTTGACAAAGAACACTGTTCATTAATGAAATGCTCCAATTGAGCTGTTAGAATGTCAGAAACAAGCTTTCTGAGCTGAAAACTGCATTTTGTGACAAAAAGCATCAGTGGATGATGAGAATGTCAGTTTTGACAAAGAACACTGATCATTACTAAAATGCTCCAATTGAGCTGTTAGAATGTCAGAAACAAGCTTTCTGAGCTGAGAAATGCATTTTGTGACAAAGTGCATCAGTGGATGATGAGAATGTCAGTTTTGACAAAGAACACTGTTCATTACTAAAATGCTCTAATTGAGCTGTTAGAATGTCAGAAACAAGCTTTCTGAGCTGAGAACTGCATTTTGTGACAAAGTTCCTCAGTGGATGATGAGAATGTCAGTTTTGGCAAAGAACACTGATCATTACTAAAATGCTCCAATTGAGCTGTTAGAATGTCAGAAACAA
This sequence comes from Barbatula barbatula, assembly GCF_947034865.1. Classification (NCBI taxonomy): domain Eukaryota; kingdom Metazoa; phylum Chordata; class Actinopteri; order Cypriniformes; family Nemacheilidae; genus Barbatula; species Barbatula barbatula. The sequence continues at coordinate 10,875,597 of NC_136770.1, read as the reverse complement.
GCTTTCTGAGCTGAGAAATGCATTTTGTGACAAAGTGCTTCAGTGGATGATGAGAATGTCAGTTTTGACAAAGAACACTGTTCATTACTAAAATGCTCTAATTGAGCTGTTAGAATGTCAGAAACAAGCTTTCTGAGCTGAGAACTGCATTTTGTGACATAGTTCATCAGTGGATGATGAGAATGTCAGTTTTGACAAAGAACACTGATCATCACTAAAATGCTCCAATTAAGCTGTTAGAATGTCAGAAACAAGCTTTCTGAGCTGAGAACTGCATTTTGTGACATAGTTCATCAGTGGATGATGAGAATGTCAGTTTTGACAAAGAACACTGTTCATTACTAAAATTCTCTAATTGAGCTTTTAGAATGTCAGAAACAAGCTTTCTGAGCTGAGAACTGCATTTTGTGACAAAGTGAATCAGTGGATGATGAGAATGTCAGTTTTGACAAAGAACACTGTTCATTACTAAAATGCTCCAATTGAGCTGTTAGAATGTCAGAAACAAGCTTTCTGAGCATAAAACTGCATTTTGTGACAAAGTGCATCAGTGGGTGATGAGAATGTCAGTTTTGACAAAGAACACTGTTCATTACTAAAATGCTCTAATTGAGCTGTTAGAATGTTAGAAACAAGCTTTCTGAGCTGAGAACTGCATTTTGTGACATAGTTCATCAGTGGATGATGAGAATGTCAGTTTTGACAAAGAACACTGTTCATTACTAAACTGCTCCAATTGAGCTGTTAGAATGTCAGAAACAAGCTTTCTGAGCTGAGAACTGCATTTTGTGACAAAGTTCATCAGTGGATGATGAGAATGTCAGTTTTGACAAAGAACACTGATCATTACTAAAATGCTCCAATTGAGCTGTTAGAATGTCAGAAACAAGCTTTCTGAGCTGAGAAATGCATTTTGTGACAAAGTGCTTCAGTGGATGATGAGAATGTCAGTTTTGACAAAGAACACTGTTCATTACTAAAATGCTCTAATTGAGCTGTTAGAATGTCAGAAACAAGCTTTCTGAGCTGAGAACTGCATTTTGTGACAAAAAGCATCAGTGGATGATGAGAATGTCAGTTTTGACAAAGAACACTGATCATTACTAAAATGCTCCAATTGAGCTGTTAGAATGTCAGAAACAAGCTTTCTGAGCTGAGAACTGCATTTTGTGACATAGTTCATCAGTGGATGATGAGAATGTCAGTTTTGACAAAGAACACTGTTCATTACTAAAATGCTCCAATTGAGTTGTTAGAATGTCAGAAACAAGCTTTCTGAGCTGAGAAATGCATTTTGTGACAAAGTGCTTCAGTGGATGATGAGAATGTCAGTTTTGACAAAGAACACTGTTCATTACTAAAATGCTCTAATTGAGCTGTTAGAATGTCAGAAACAAGCTTTCTGAGCTGAGAACTGCATTTTGTGACATAGTTCAACAGTGGATGATGAGAATGTCAGTTTTGACAAAGAACACTGTTCATTACTAAAATGCTCTAATTGAGCTGTTAGAATGTTAGAAACAAGCTTTCTGAGCTGAGAACTGCATTTTGTGACATAGTTCATCAGTGGATGATGAGAATGTCAGTTTTGACAAAGAACACTGTTCATTACTAAAATGCTCTAATTTAGCTGTTAGAATGTTAGAAACAAGCTTTCTGAGCTGAGAACTGCATTTTGTGACATAGTTCATCAGTGGATGATGAGAATGTCAGTTTTGACAAAGAACACTGTTCATTACTAAAATGCTCCAATTGAGCTGTTAGAATGTCAGAAACAAGCTTTCTGAGCTGAGAACTGCATTTTGTGACATAGTTCATCAGTGGATGATGAGAATGTCAGTTTTGAAAAAAGAACACTGTTCATTACTGAAATGCTCCAATTGAGATGTTAGAATGTCAGAAACAAATTTTCTGAGCTGAGAAATGCATTTTGTGACAAAGTGCATCAGTGGATGATGAAAATGTCAGTTTTGACAAAGAACACTGTTCATTACTAAAATTCTCTAATTGAGCTGTTAGAATGTCAGAAACAAGCTTTCTGAGCATAAAACTGCATTTTGTGACAAAGTGCATCAGTGGGTGATGAGAATGTCAGTTTTGACAAAGAACACTGTTCATTACTAAAATGCTCTAATTGAGCTGTTAGAATGTCAGAAACAAGCTTTCTGAGCTGAAAACTGCATTTTGTGACAAAGTGAATCAGTGGATGATGAGAATGTCAGTTTTGACAAAGAACACTGATCATTACTAAAATGCTCTAATTGAGCTGTTAGAATGTCAGAAACAAGCTTTCTAACTGAGAACTGCATTTTGTGACAAAGTGAATCAGTGGATGATGAGAATGTCACTTTTGACAAAGAACACTGATCATTACTAAAATGCTCCAATTGAGCTGTTAGAATGTCAGAAACAAGCTTTCTGAGCTGAGAACTGCATTTTGTGACATAGTTCATCAGTGGATGATGAGAATGTCAGTTTTGACAAAGAACACTGTTCATTACTGAAATGCTCTAATTGAGCTGTTAGAATGTCAGAAACAAGCTTTCTGAGCTGAGAACTGCATTTTGTGACATAGTTCATCAGTGGATGATGAGAATGTCAGTTTTGACAAAGAACACTGTTCATTACTAAAATGCTCTAATTGAGCTGTTAGAATGTCAGAAACAAGCTTTCTGAGCTGAGAAATGCATTTTGTGACATATTTCATCAGTGGATGATGAGAATGTCAGTTTTGACAAAGAACACTGTTCATTACTAAAATGCTCCAATTGAGCTGTTAGAATGTCAGAAACAAGCTTTCTGAGCTGAGAACTGCATTTTGTGACATAGTTCATCAGTGGATGATGAGAATGTCAGTTTTGACAAAGAACACTGTTCATTACTGAAATGCTCCAATTGAGCTGTTAGAATGTCAGAAACAAATTTTCTGAGCTGAGAAATGCATTTTGTGACAAAGTGCATCAGTGGATGATGAGAATGTCAGTTTTGACAAAGAACACTGATCATCACTAAAATGCTCCAATTAAGCTGTTAGAATGTCAGAAACAAGCTTTCTGAGCTGAGAACTGCATTTTGTGACATAGTTCATCAGTGGATGATGAGAATGTCAGTTTTGACAAAGAACACTGTTCATTACTGAAATGCTCCAATTGAGCTGTTAGAATGTCAGAAACAAGCTTTCTGAGCTGAGAAATGCATTTTGTGACAAAGTGCATCAGTGGATGATGAGAATGTCAGTTTTGACAAAGAACACTGTTCATTACTAAAATGCTCTAATTGAGCTGTTAGAATGTCAGAAACAAGCTTTCTGAGCTGAGAACTGCATTTTGTGACAAAAAGCATCAGTGGATGATGAGAATGTCAGTTTTGACAAAGAACACTGATCATTACTAAAATGCTCCAATTGAGCTGTTAGAATGTCAGAAACAAGCTTTCTGAGCTGAGAAATGCATTTTGTGACAAAGTGCTTCAGTGGATGATGAGAATGTCAGTTTTGACAAAGAACACTGTTCATTACTAAAATGCTCTAATTGAGCTGTTAGAATGTCAGAAACAAGCTTTCTGAGCTGAGAACTGCATTTTGTGACATAGTTCATCAGTGGATGATGAGAATGTCAGTTTTGACAAAGAACACTGTTCATTACTAAAATGCTCCAATTGAGCTGTTAGAATGTCAGAAACAAGCTTTCTGAGCTGAGAAATGCATTTTGTGACATAGTTCATCAGTGGATGATGAGAATGTCAGTTTTGACAAAGAACTCTGTTCATTACTGAAATGCTCCAATTGAGCTGTTAGAATGTCAGAAACAAGCTTTCTGAGCTGAAAACTGCATTTTGTGACAAAGTGAATCAGTGGATGGATGAGAATGTCACTTTTGACAAAGAACACTGTTCATTACTGAAATGCTCCAATTGAGCTGTTAGAATGTCAGAAACAAGCTTTCTGAGCTGAGAAATGCATTTTGTGACAAAGTGCATCAGTGGATGATGAGAATGTCAGTTTTGACAAAGAACACTTTTCATTACTAAAATGCTCTAATTGAGCTGTTAGAATGTCAGAAACAAGCTTTCTGAGCTGAGAACTGCATTTTGTGACAAAAAGCATCAGTGGATGATGAGAATGTCAGTTTTGACAAAGAACACTGATCATTACTAAAATGCTCCAATTGAGCTGTTAGAATGTCAGAAACAAGCTTTCTGAGCTGAGAAATGCATTTTGTGACAAAGTGCTTCAGTGGATGATGAGAATGTCAGTTTTGACAAAGAACACTGTTCATTACTAAAATGCTCTAATTGAGCTGTTAGAATGTCAGAAACAAGCTTTCTGAGCTGAGAACTGCATTTTGTGACATAGTTCATCAGTGGATGATGAGAATGTCAGTTTTGACAAAGAACACTGTTCATTACTAAAATGCTCTAATTGAGCTTTTAGAATGTTAGAAACAAGCTTTCTGAGCTGAGAACTGCATTTTGTGACATAGTTCATCAGTGGATGATGAGAATGTCAGTTTTGACAAAGAACACTGTTCATTACTAAAATGCTCCAATTGAGCTGTTAGAATGTCAGAAACAAGCTTTCTGAGCTGAGAACTGCTTTTTGTGACATAGTTCATCAGTGGATGATGAGAATGTCAGTTTTGACAAAGAACACTGATCATTACTAAAATGCTCCAATTGAGCTGTTAGAATGTCAGAAACAAGCTTTCTGAGCTGAGAAATGCATTTTGTGACAAAGTGCTTCAGTGGATGATGAGAATGTCAGTTTTGACAAAGAACACTGTTCATTACTAAAATGCTCTAATTGAGCTGTTAGAATGTCAGAAACAAGCTTTCTGAGCTGAGAACTGCATTTTGTGACATAGTTCATCAGTGGATGATGAGAATGTCAGTTTTGACAAAGAACACTGTTCATTACTAAAATGCTCCAATTGAGCTGTTAGAATGTCAGAAACAAGCTTTCTGAGCTGAGAACTGCATTTTGTGACATAGTTCATCAGTGCATGATGAGAATGTCAGTTTTGACAAAGAACACTGTTCATTACTAAAATGCTCCAATTGAGCTGTTAGAATGTCAGAAACAAGCTTTCTGAGCTGAGAAATACATTTTGTGACAAAGTGCTTCAGTGGATGATGAGAATGTCAGTTTTGACAAAGAACACTGTTCATTACTAAAATGCTCTAATTGAGCTGTTAGAATGTCAGAAACAAGCTTTCTGAGCTGAGAACTGCATTTTGTGACATAGTTCATCAGTGGATGATGAGAATGTCAGTTTTGACAAAGAACACTGTTCATTACTAAAATGCTCCAATTGAGTTGTTAGAATGTCAGAAACAAGCTTTCTGAGCTGAGAAATGCATTTTGTGACAAAGTGCTTCAGTGGATGATGAGAATGTCAGTTTTGACAAAGAACACTGTTCATTACTAAAATGCTCTAATTGAGCTGTTAGAATGTCAGAAACAAGCTTTCTGAGCTGAGAACTGCATTTTGTGACATAGTTCATCAGTGGATGATGAGAATGTCAGTTTTGACAAAGAACACTGTTCATTACTAAAATGCTCTAATTGAGCTGTTAGAATGTTAGAAACAAGCTTTCTGAGCGGAGAACTGCATTTTGTGACACAGTTCATCAGTGGATGATGAGAATGTCAGTTTTGACAAAGAACACTGTTCATTACTAAAATGCTCCAATTGAGCTGTTAGAATGTCAGAAACAAGCTTTCTGAGCTGAGAACTGCATTTTGTGACATAGTTCATCAGTGGATGATGAGAATGTCAGTTTTGACAAAGAACACTGATCATTACTAAAATGCTCCAATTGAGCTGTTAGAATGTCAGAAACAAGCTTTCTGAGCTGAGAACTGCATTTTGTGACAAAGTGAATCAGTGGATGGATGAGAATGTCAGTTTTGACAAAGAACACTGTTCATTAATGAAATGCTCCAATTGAGCTGTTAGAATGTCAGAAACAAGCTTTCTGAGCTGAAAACAGCATTTTGTGACAAAGTGAATCAGTGGATGGATGAGAATGTCACTTTTGACAAAGAACACTGTTCATTAATGAAATGCTCCAATTGAGCTGTTAGAATGTCAGAAACAAGCTTTCTGAGCTGAAAACTGCATTTTGTGACAAAAAGCATCAGTGGATGATGAGAATGTCAGTTTTGACAAAGAACACTGATCATTACTAAAATGCTCCAATTGAGCTGTTAGAATGTCAGAAACAAGCTTTCTGAGCTGAGAAATGCATTTTGTGACAAAGTGCATCAGTGGATGATGAGAATGTCAGTTTTGACAAAGAACACTGTTCATTACTAAAATGCTCTAATTGAGCTGTTAGAATGTCAGAAACAAGCTTTCTGAGCTGAGAACTGCATTTTGTGACAAAGTTCCTCAGTGGATGATGAGAATGTCAGTTTTGGCAAAGAACACTGATCATTATTAAAATGCTCCAATTGAGCTGTTAGAATGTCAGAAACAAGCTTTCTGAGCTGAGAAATGCATTTTGTGACAAAGTGCTTCAGTGGATGATGAGAATGTCAGTTTTGACAAAGAACACTGTTCATTACTAAAATGCTCTAATTGAGCTGTTAGAATGTCAGAAACAAGCTTTCTGAGCTGAGAACTGCATTTTGTGACATAGTTCATCAGTGGATGATGAGAATGTCAGTTTTGACAAAGAACACTGATCATCACTAAAATGCTCCAATTAAGCTGTTAGAATGTCAGAAACAAGCTTTCTGAGCTGAGAACTGCATTTTGTGACATAGTTCATCAGTGGATGATGAGAATGTCAGTTTTGACAAAGAACACTGTTCATTACTAAAATTCTCTAATTGAGCTGTTAGAATGTCAGAAACAAGCTTTCTGAGCTGAGATTTGCATTTTGTGACAAAGTGAATCAGTGGATGATGAGAATGTCAGTTTTGACAAAGAACACTGTTCATTACTAAAATGCTCCAATTGAGCTGTTAGAATGTCAGAAACAAGCTTTCTGAGCATAAAACTGCATTTTGTGACAAAGTGCATCAGTGGGTGATGAGAATGTCAGTTTTGACAAAGAACACTGTTCATTACTAAAATGCTCTAATTGAGCTGTTAGAATGTTAGAAACAAGCTTTCTGAGCTGAGAACTGCATTTTGTGACATAGTTCATCAGTGGATGATGAGAATGTCAGTTTTGACAAAGAACACTGTTCATTACTAAACTGCTCCAATTGAGCTGTTAGAATGTCAGAAACAAGCTTTCTGAGCTGAGAACTGCATTTTGTGACATAGTTCATCAGTGGATGATGAGAATGTCAGTTTTGACAAAGAACTCTGTTCATTACTAAAATGCTCTAATTGAGCTGTTAGAATGTCAGAAACAAGCTTTCTGAGCTGAGAACTGCATTTTGTGACAAAGTTCATCAGTGGATGATGAGAATGTCAGTTTTGACAAAGAACACTGATCATTACTAAAATGCTCCAATTGAGCTGTTAGAATGTCAGAAACAAGCTTTCTGAGCTGAGAAATGCATTTTGTGACAAAGTGCTTCAGTGGATGATGAGAATGTCAGTTTTGACAAAGAACACTGTTCATTACTAAAATGCTCTAATTGAGCTGTTAGAATGTCAGAAACAAGCTTTCTGAGCTGAGAACTGCATTTTGTGACAAAAAGCATCAGTGGATGATGAGAATGTCAGTTTTGACAAAGAACACTGATCATTACTAAAATGCTCCAATTGAGCTGTTAGAATGTCAGAAACAAGCTTTCTGAGCTGAGAACTGCATTTTGTGACATAGTTCATCAGTGGATGATGAGAATGTCAGTTTTGACAAAGAACACTGTTCATTACTAAAATGCTCCAATTGAGTTGTTAGAATGTCAGAAACAAGCTTTCTGAGCTGAGAAATGCATTTTGTGACAAAGTGCTTCAGTGGATGATGAGAATGTTAGTTTTGACAAAGAACACTGTTAATTACTAAAATGCTCTAATTGAGCTGTTAGAATGTCAGAAACAAGCTTTCTGAGCTGAGAACTGCATTTTGTGACATAGTTCATCAGTGGATGATGAGAATGTCAGTTTTGACAAAGAACACTGTTCATTACTAAAATGCTCTAATTGAGCTGTTAGAATGTTAGAAACAAGCTTTCTGAGCTGAGAAATGCATTTTGTGACAAAGTGCATCAGTGGATGATGAGAATGTCAGTTTTGACAAAGAACACTGTTCATTACTAAAATGCTCCAATTGAGCTGTTAGAATGTCAGAAACAAGCTTTCTGAGCTGAGAACTGCATTTTGTGACATAGTTCATCAGTGGATGATGAGAATGTCAGTTTTGACAAAGAACACTGATCATTACTAAAATGCTCCAATTGAGCTGTTAGAATGTCAGAAACAAGCTTTCTGAGCTGAGAACTGCATTTTGTGACAAAGTGAATCAGTGGATGGATTAGAATGTCAGTTTTGACAAAGAACACTGTTCATTAATGAAATGCTCCAATTGAGCTGTTAGAATGTCAGAAACAAGCTTTCTGAGCTGAAAACAGCATTTTGTGACAAAGTGAATCAGTGGATGGATGAGAATGTCACTTTTGACAAAGAACACTGTTCATTAATGAAATGCTCCAATTGAGCTGTTAGAATGTCAGAAACAAGCTTTCTGAGCTGAAAACTGCATTTTGTGACAAAGTGCATCAGTGGATGATGAGAATGTCAGTTTTGACAAAGAACACTGTTCATTACTAAAATGCTCTAATTGAGCTGTTAGAATGTCAGAAACAAGCTTTCTGAGCTGAGAACTGCATTTTGTGACAAAGTTCCTCAGTGGATGATGAGAATGTCAGTTTTGGCAAAGAACACTGTTCATTACTAAAATGCTCTAATTGAGCTGTTAGAATGTCAGAAACAAGCTTTCTGAGCTGAGAACTGCATTTTGTGACATAGTTCATCAGTGGATGATGAGAATGTCAGTTTTGACAAAGAACACTGTTCATTACTAAAATGCTCTAATTGAGCTTTTAGAATGTTAGAAACAAGCTTTCTGAGCTGAGAACTGCATTTTGTGACATAGTTCATCAGTGGATGATGAGAATGTCAGTTTTGACAAAGAACACTGTTCATTACTAAAATGCTCCAATTGAGCTGTTAGAATGTCAGAAACAAGCTTTCTGAGCTGAGAACTGCATTTTGTGACATAGTTCATCAGTGGATGATGAGAATGTCAGTTTTGACAAAGAACACTGATCATTACTAAAATGCTCCAATTGAGCTGTTAGAATGTCAGAAACAAGCTTTCTGAGCTGAGAAATGCATTTTGTGACAAAGTGCTTCAGTGGATGATGAGAATGTCAGTTTTGACAAAGAACACTGTTCATTACTAAAATGCTCTAATTGAGCTGTTAGAATGTCAGAAACAAGCTTTCTGAGCTGAGAACTGCATTTTGTGACATAGTTCATCAGTGGATGATGAGAATGTCAGTTTTGACAAAGAACACTGATCATCACTAAAATGCTCCAATTAAGCTGTTAGAATGTCAGAAACAAGCTTTCTGAGCTGAGAACTGCATTTTGTGACATAGTTCATCAGTGGATGATGAGAATGTCAGTTTTGACAAAGAACACTGTTCATTACTAAAATTCTCTAATTGAGCTGTTAGAATGTCAGAAACAAGCTTTCTGAGCTGAGATTTGCATTTTGTGACAAAGTGAATCAGTGGATGATGAGAATGTCAGTTTTGACAAAGAACACTGTTCATTACTAAAATGCTCCAATTGAGCTGTTAGAATGTCAGAAACAAGCTTTCTGAGCATAAAACTGCATTTTGTGACAAAGTGCATCAGTGGGTGATGAGAATGTCAGTTTTGACAAAGAACACTGTTCATTACTAAAATGCTCTAATTGAGCTGTTAGAATGTTAGAAACAAGCTTTCTGAGCTGAGAACTGCATTTTGTGACATAGTTCATCAGTGGATGATGAGAATGTCAGTTTTGACAAAGAACACTGTTCATTACTAAACTGCTCCAATTGAGCTGTTAGAATGTCAGAAACAAGCTTTCTGAGCTGAGAACTGCATTTTGTGACATAGTTCATCAGTGGATGATGAGAATGTCAGTTTTGACAAAGAACTCTGTTCATTACTAAAATGCTCTAATTGAGCTGTTAGAATGTCAGAAACAAGCTTTCTGAGCTGAGAACTGCATTTTGTGACAAAGTTCATCAGTGGATGATGAGAATGTCAGTTTTGACAAAGAACACTGATCATTACTAAAATGCTCCAATTGAGCTGTTAGAATGTCAGAAACAAGCTTTCTGAGCTGAGAAATGCATTTTGTGACAAAGTGCTTCAGTGGATGATGAGAATGTCAGTTTTGACAAAGAACACTGTTCATTACTAAAATGCTCTAATTGAGCTGTTAGAATGTCAGAAACAAGCTTTCTGAGCTGAGAACTGCATTTTGTGACAAAAAGCATCAGTGGATGATGAGAATGTCAGTTTTGACAAAGAACACTGATCATTACTAAAATGCTCCAATTGAGCTGTTAGAATGTCAGAAACAAGCTTTCTGAGCTGAGAACTGCATTTTGTGACATAGTTCATCAGTGGATGATGAGAATGTCAGTTTTGACAAAGAACACTGTTCATTACTAAAATGCTCCAATTGAGTTGTTAGAATGTCAGAAACAAGCTTTCTGAGCTGAGAAATGCATTTTGTGACAAAGTGCTTCAGTGGATGATGAGAATGTTAGTTTTGACAAAGAACACTGTTAATTACTAAAATGCTCTAATTGAGCTGTTAGAATGTCAGAAACAAGCTTTCTGAGCTGAGAACTGCATTTTGTGACATAGTTCATCAGTGGATGATGAGAATGTCAGTTTTGACAAAGAACACTGTTCATTACTAAAATGCTCTAATTGAGCTGTTAGAATGTTAGAAACAAGCTTTCTGAGCTGAGAAATGCATTTTGTGACAAAGTGCATCAGTGGATGATGAGAATGTCAGTTTTGACAAAGAACACTGTTCATTACTAAAATGCTCCAATTGAGCTGTTAGAATGTCAGAAACAAGCTTTCTGAGCTGAGAACTGCATTTTGTGACATAGTTCATCAGTGGATGATGAGAATGTCAGTTTTGACAAAGAACACTGATCATTACTAAAATGCTCCAATTGAGCTGTTAGAATGTCAGAAACAAGCTTTCTGAGCTGAGAACTGCATTTTGTGACAAAGTGAATCAGTGGATGGATTAGAATGTCAGTTTTGACAAAGAACACTGTTCATTAATGAAATGCTCCAATTGAGCTGTTAGAATGTCAGAAACAAGCTTTCTGAGCTGAAAACAGCATTTTGTGACAAAGTGAATCAGTGGATGGATGAGAATGTCACTTTTGACAAAGAACACTGTTCATTAATGAAATGCTCCAATTGAGCTGTTAGAATGTCAGAAACAAGCTTTCTGAGCTGAAAACTGCATTTTGTGACAAAGTGCATCAGTGGATGATGAGAATGTCAGTTTTGACAAAGAACACTGTTCATTACTAAAATGCTCTAATTGAGCTGTTAGAATGTCAGAAACAAGCTTTCTGAGCTGAGAACTGCATTTTGTGACAAAGTTCCTCAGTGGATGATGAGAATGTCAGTTTTGGCAAAGAACACTGTTCATTACTAAAATGCTCTAATTGAGCTGTTAGAATGTCAGAAACAAGCTTTCTGAGCTGAGAACTGCATTTTGTGACATAGTTCATCAGTGGATGATGAGAATGTCAGTTTTGACAAAGAACACTGATCATTACTAAAATGCTCCAATTGAGCTGTTAGAATGTCAGAAACAAGCTTTCTGAGCTGAGAACTGCATTTTGTGACAAAGTGAATCAGTGGATGGATGAGAATGTCAGTTTTGACAAAGAACACTGTTCATTAATGAAATGCTCCAATTGAGCTGTTAGAATGTCAGAAACAAGCTTTCTGAGCTGAAAACAGCATTTTGTGACAAAGTGAATCAGTGGATGGATGAGAATGTCACTTTTGACAAAGAACACTGTTCATTAATGAAATGCTCCAATTGAGCTGTTAGAATGTCAGAAACAAGCTTTCTGAGCTGAAAACTGCATTTTGTGACAAAAAGCATCAGTGGATGATGAGAATGTCAGTTTTGACAAAGAACACTGATCATTACTAAAATGCTCCAATTGAGCTGTTAGAATGTCAGAAACAAGCTTTCTGAGCTGAGAAATGCATTTTGTGACAAAGTGCATCAGTGGATGATGAGAATGTCAGTTTTGACAAAGAACACTGTTCATTACTAAAATGCTCTAATTGAGCTGTTAGAATGTCAGAAACAAGCTTTCTGAGCTGAGAACTGCATTTTGTGACAAAGTTCCTCAGTGGATGATGAGAATGTCAGTTTTGGCAAAGAACACTGATCATTACTAAAATGCTCCAATTGAGCTGTTAGAATGTCAGAAACAAGCTTTCTGAGCTGAGAAATGCATTTTGTGACAAAGTGCTTCAGTGGATGATGAGAATGTCAGTTTTGACAAAGAACACTGTTCATTACTAAAATGCTCTAATTGAGCTGTTAGAATGTCAGAAACAAGCTTTCTGAGCTGAGAACTGCATTTTGTGACATAGTTCATCAGTGGATGATGAGAATGTCAGTTTTGACAAAGAACACTGATCATCACTAAAATGCTCCAATTAAGCTGTTAGAATGTCAGAAACAAGCTTTCTGAGCTGAGAACTGCATTTTGTGACATAGTTCATCAGTGGATGATGAGAATGTCAGTTTTGACAAAGAACACTGTTCATTACTAAAATTCTCTAATTGAGCTTTTAGAATGTCAGAAACAAGCTTTCTGAGCTGAGAACTGCATTTTGTGACAAAGTGAATCAGTGGATGATGAGAATGTCAGTTTTGACAAAGAACACTGTTCATTACTAAAATGCTCCAATTGAGCTGTTAGAATGTCAGAAACAAGCTTTCTGAGCATAAAACTGCATTTTGTGACAAAGTGCATCAGTGGGTGATGAGAATGTCAGTTTTGACAAAGAACACTGTTCATTACTAAAATGCTCTAATTGAGCTGTTAGAATGTTAGAAACAAGCTTTCTGAGCTGAGAACTGCATTTTGTGACATAGTTCATCAGTGGATGATGAGAATGTCAGTTTTGACAAAGAACACTGTTCATTACTAAACTGCTCCAATTGAGCTGTTAGAATGTCAGAAACAAGCTTTCTGAGCTGAGAACTGCATTTTGTGACAAAGTTCATCAGTGGATGATGAGAATGTCAGTTTTGACAAAGAACACTGATCATTACTAAAATGCTCCAATTGAGCTGTTAGAATGTCAGAAACAAGCTTTCTGAGCTGAGAAATGCATTTTGTGACAAAGTGCTTCAGTGGATGATGAGAATGTCAGTTTTGACAAAGAACACTGTTCATTACTAAAATGCTCTAATTGAGCTGTTAGAATGTCAGAAACAAGCTTTCTGAGCTGAGAACTGCATTTTGTGACAAAAAGCATCAGTGGATGATGAGAATGTCAGTTTTGACAAAGAACACTGATCATTACTAAAATGCTCCAATTGAGCTGTTAGAATGTCAGAAACAAGCTTTCTGAGCTGAGAACTGCATTTTGTGACATAGTTCATCAGTGGATGATGAGAATGTCAGTTTTGACAAAGAACACTGTTCATTACTAAAATGCTCCAATTGAGTTGTTAGAATGTCAGAAACAAGCTTTCTGAGCTGAGAAATGCATTTTGTGACAAAGTGCTTCAGTGGATGATGAGAATGTCAGTTTTGACAAAGAACACTGTTCATTACTAAAATGCTCTAATTGAGCTGTTAGAATGTCAGAAACAAGCTTTCTGAGCTGAGAACTGCATTTTGTGACATAGTTCAACAGTGGATGATGAGAATGTCAGTTTTGACAAAGAACACTGTTCATTACTAAAATGCTCTAATTGAGCTGTTAGAATGTTAGAAACAAGCTTTCTGAGCTGAGAACTGCATTTTGTGACATAGTTCATCAGTGGATGATGAGAATGTCAGTTTTGACAAAGAACACTGTTCATTACTAAAATGCTCTAATTTAGCTGTTAGAATGTTAGAAACAAGCTTTCTGAGCTGAGAACTGCATTTTGTGACATAGTTCATCAGTGGATGATGAGAATGTCAGTTTTGACAAAGAACACTGTTCATTACTAAAATGCTCCAATTGAGCTGTTAGAATGTCAGAAACAAGCTTTCTGAGCTGAGAACTGCATTTTGTGACATAGTTCATCAGTGGATGATGAGAATGTCAGTTTTGAAAAAAGAACACTGTTCATTACTGAAATGCTCCAATTGAGATGTTAGAATGTCAGAAACAAATTTTCTGAGCTGAGAAATGCATTTTGTGACAAAGTGCATCAGTGGATGATGAAAATGTCAGTTTTGACAAAGAACACTGTTCATTACTAAAATTCTCTAATTGAGCTGTTAGAATGTCAGAAACAAGCTTTCTGAGCATAAAACTGCATTTTGTGACAAAGTGCATCAGTGGGTGATGAGAATGTCAGTTTTGACAAAGAACACTGTTCATTACTAAAATGCTCTAATTGAGCTGTTAGAATGTCAGAAACAAGCTTTCTGAGCTGAAAACTGCATTTTGTGACAAAGTGAATCAGTGGATGATGAGAATGTCAGTTTTGACAAAGAACACTGATCATTACTAAAATGCTCTAATTGAGCTGTTAGAATGTCAGAAACAAGCTTTCTAACTGAGAACTGCATTTTGTGACAAAGTGAATCAGTGGATGATGAGAATGTCACTTTTGACAAAGAACACTGATCATTACTAAAATGCTCCAATTGAGCTGTTAGAATGTCAGAAACAAGCTTTCTGAGCTGAGAACTGCATTTTGTGACATAGTTCATCAGTGGATGATGAGAATGTCAGTTTTGACAAAGAACACTGTTCATTACTGAAATGCTCTAATTGAGCTGTTAGAATGTCAGAAACAAGCTTTCTGAGCTGAGAACTGCATTTTGTGACATAGTTCATCAGTGGATGATGAGAATGTCAGTTTTGACAAAGAACACTGTTCATTACTAAAATGCTCTAATTGAGCTGTTAGAATGTCAGAAACAAGCTTTCTGAGCTGAGAAATGCATTTTGTGACATATTTCATCAGTGGATGATGAGAATGTCAGTTTTGACAAAGAACACTGTTCATTACTAAAATGCTCCAATTGAGCTGTTAGAATGTCAGAAACAAGCTTTCTGAGCTGAGAACTGCATTTTGTGACATAGTTCATCAGTGGATGATGAGAATGTCAGTTTTGACAAAGAACACTGTTCATTACTGAAATGCTCCAATTGAGCTGTTAGAATGTCAGAAACAAATTTTCTGAGCTGAGAAATGCATTTTGTGACAAAGTGCATCAGTGGATGATGAGAATGTCAGTTTTGACAAAGAACACTGATCATCACTAAAATGCTCCAATTAAGCTGTTAGAATGTCAGAAACAAGCTTTCTGAGCTGAGAACTGCATTTTGTGACATAGTTCATCAGTGGATGATGAGAATGTCAGTTTTGACAAAGAACACTGTTCATTACTGAAATGCTCCAATTGAGCTGTTAGAATGTCAGAAACAAGCTTTCTGAGCTGAGAAATGCATTTTGTGACAAAGTGCATCAGTGGATGATGAGAATGTCAGTTTTGACAAAGAACACTGTTCATTACTAAAATGCTCTAATTGAGCTGTTAGAATGTCAGAAACAAGCTTTCTGAGCTGAGAACTGCATTTTGTGACAAAAAGCATCAGTGGATGATGAGAATGTCAGTTTTGACAAAGAACACTGATCATTACTAAAATGCTCCAATTGAGCTGTTAGAATGTCAGAAACAAGCTTTCTGAGCTGAGAAATGCATTTTGTGACAAAGTGCTTCAGTGGATGATGAGAATGTCAGTTTTGACAAAGAACACTGTTCATTACTAAAATGCTCTAATTGAGCTGTTAGAATGTCAGAAACAAGCTTTCTGAGCTGAGAACTGCATTTTGTGACATAGTTCATCAGTGGATGATGAGAATGTCAGTTTTGACAAAGAACACTGTTCATTACTAAAATGCTCCAATTGAGCTGTTAGAATGTCAGAAACAAGCTTTCTGAGCTGAGAAATGCATTTTGTGACATAGTTCATCAGTGGATGATGAGAATGTCAGTTTTGACAAAGAACTCTGTTCATTACTGAAATGCTCCAATTGAGCTGTTAGAATGTCAGAAACAAGCTTTCTGAGCTGAAAACTGCATTTTGTGACAAAGTGAATCAGTGGATGGATGAGAATGTCACTTTTGACAAAGAACACTGTTCATTACTGAAATGCTCCAATTGAGCTGTTAGAATGTCAGAAACAAGCTTTCTGAGCTGAGAAATGCATTTTGTGACAAAGTGCATCAGTGGATGATGAGAATGTCAGTTTTGACAAAGAACACTGTTCATTACTAAAATGCTCTAATTGAGCTGTTAGAATGTCAGAAACAAGCTTTCTGAGCTGAGAACTGCATTTTGTGACAAAAAGCATCAGTGGATGATGAGAATGTCAGTTTTGACAAAGAACACTGATCATTACTAAAATGCTCCAATTGAGCTGTTAGAATGTCAGAAACAAGCTTTCTGAGCTGAGAAATGCATTTTGTGACAAAGTGCTTCAGTGGATGATGAGAATGTCAGTTTTGACAAAGAACACTGTTCATTACTAAAATGCTCTAATTGAGCTGTTAGAATGTCAGAAACAAGCTTTCTGAGCTGAGAACTGCATTTTGTGACATAGTTCATCAGTGGATGATGAGAATGTCAGTTTTGACAAAGAACACTGTTCATTACTAAAATGCTCTAATTGAGCTTTTAGAATGTTAGAAACAAGCTTTCTGAGCTGAGAACTGCATTTTGTGACATAGTTCATCAGTGGATGATGAGAATGTCAGTTTTGACAAAGAACACTGTTCATTACTAAAATGCTCCAATTGAGCTGTTAGAATGTCAGAAACAAGCTTTCTGAGCTGAGAACTGCTTTTTGTGACATAGTTCATCAGTGGATGATGAGAATGTCAGTTTTGACAAAGAACACTGATCATTACTAAAATGCTCCAATTGAGCTGTTAGAATGTCAGAAACAAGCTTTCTGAGCTGAGAAATGCATTTTGTGACAAAGTGCTTCAGTGGATGATGAGAATGTCAGTTTTGACAAAGAACACTGTTCATTACTAAAATGCTCTAATTGAGCTGTTAGAATGTCAGAAACAAGCTTTCTGAGCTGAGAACTGCATTTTGTGACATAGTTCATCAGTGGATGATGAGAATGTCAGTTTTGACAAAGAACACTGTTCATTACTAAAATGCTCCAATTGAGCTGTTAGAATGTCAGAAACAAGCTTTCTGAGCTGAGAACTGCATTTTGTGACATAGTTCATCAGTGCATGATGAGAATGTCAGTTTTGACAAAGAACACTGTTCATTACTAAAATGCTCCAATTGAGCTGTTAGAATGTCAGAAACAAGCTTTCTGAGCTGAGAAATGCATTTTGTGACAAAGTGCTTCAGTGGATGATGAGAATGTCAGTTTTGACAAAGAACACTGTTCATTACTAAAATGCTCTAATTGAGCTGTTAGAATGTCAGAAACAAGCTTTCTGAGCTGAGAACTGCATTTTGTGACATAGTTCATCAGTGGATGATGAGAATGTCAGTTTTGACAAAGAACACTGTTCATTACTAAAATGCTCCAATTGAGTTGTTAGAATGTCAGAAACAAGCTTTCTGAGCTGAGAAATGCATTTTGTGACAAAGTGCTTCAGTGGATGATGAGAATGTCAGTTTTGACAAAGAACACTGTTCATTACTAAAATGCTCTAATTGAGCTGTTAGAATGTCAGAAACAAGCTTTCTGAGCTGAGAACTGCATTTTGTGACATAGTTCATCAGTGGATGATGAGAATGTCAGTTTTGACAAAGAACACTGTTCATTACTAAAATGCTCTAATTGAGCTGTTAGAATGTTAGAAACAAGCTTTCTGAGCGGAGAACTGCATTTTGTGACACAGTTCATCAGTGGATGATGAGAATGTCAGTTTTGACAAAGAACACTGTTCATTACTAAAATGCTCCAATTGAGCTGTTAGAATGTCAGAAACAAGCTTTCTGAGCTGAGAACTGCATTTTGTGACATAGTTCATCAGTGGATGATGAGAATGTCAGTTTTGACAAAGAACACTGATCATTACTAAAATGCTCCAATTGAGCTGTTAGAATGTCAGAAACAAGCTTTCTGAGCTGAGAACTGCATTTTGTGACAAAGTGAATCAGTGGATGGATGAGAATGTCAGTTTTGACAAAGAACACTGTTCATTAATGAAATGCTCCAATTGAGCTGTTAGAATGTCAGAAACAAGCTTTCTGAGCTGAAAACAGCATTTTGTGACAAAGTGAATCAGTGGATGGATGAGAATGTCACTTTTGACAAAGAACACTGTTCATTAATGAAATGCTCCAATTGAGCTGTTAGAATGTCAGAAACAAGCTTTCTGAGCTGAAAACTGCATTTTGTGACAAAAAGCATCAGTGGATGATGAGAATGTCAGTTTTGACAAAGAACACTGATCATTACTAAAATGCTCCAATTGAGCTGTTAGAATGTCAGAAACAAGCTTTCTGAGCTGAGAAATGCATTTTGTGACAAAGTGCATCAGTGGATGATGAGAATGTCAGTTTTGACAAAGAACACTGTTCATTACTAAAATGCTCTAATTGAGCTGTTAGAATGTCAGAAACAAGCTTTCTGAGCTGAGAACTGCATTTTGTGACAAAGTTCCTCAGTGGATGATGAGAATGTCAGTTTTGGCAAAGAACACTGATCATTATTAAAATGCTCCAATTGAGCTGTTAGAATGTCAGAAACAAGCTTTCTGAGCTGAGAAATGCATTTTGTGACAAAGTGCTTCAGTGGATGATGAGAATGTCAGTTTTGACAAAGAACACTGTTCATTACTAAAATGCTCTAATTGAGCTGTTAGAATGTCAGAAACAAGCTTTCTGAGCTGAGAACTGCATTTTGTGACATAGTTCATCAGTGGATGATGAGAATGTCAGTTTTGACAAAGAACACTGATCATCACTAAAATGCTCCAATTAAGCTGTTAGAATGTCAGAAACAAGCTTTCTGAGCTGAGAACTGCATTTTGTGACATAGTTCATCAGTGGATGATGAGAATGTCAGTTTTGACAAAGAACACTGTTCATTACTAAAATTCTCTAATTGAGCTGTTAGAATGTCAGAAACAAGCTTTCTGAGCTGAGATTTGCATTTTGTGACAAAGTGAATCAGTGGATGATGAGAATGTCAGTTTTGACAAAGAACACTGTTCATTACTAAAATGCTCCAATTGAGCTGTTAGAATGTCAGAAACAAGCTTTCTGAGCATAAAACTGCATTTTGTGACAAAGTGCATCAGTGGGTGATGAGAATGTCAGTTTTGACAAAGAACACTGTTCATTACTAAAATGCTCTAATTGAGCTGTTAGAATGTTAGAAACAAGCTTTCTGAGCTGAGAACTGCATTTTGTGACATAGTTCATCAGTGGATGATGAGAATGTCAGTTTTGACAAAGAACACTGTTCATTACTAAACTGCTCCAATTGAGCTGTTAGAATGTCAGAAACAAGCTTTCTGAGCTGAGAACTGCATTTTGTGACATAGTTCATCAGTGGATGATGAGAATGTCAGTTTTGACAAAGAACTCTGTTCATTACTAAAATGCTCTAATTGAGCTGTTAGAATGTCAGAAACAAGCTTTCTGAGCTGAGAACTGCATTTTGTGACAAAGTTCATCAGTGGATGATGAGAATGTCAGTTTTGACAAAGAACACTGATCATTACTAAAATGCTCCAATTGAGCTGTTAGAATGTCAGAAACAAGCTTTCTGAGCTGAGAAATGCATTTTGTGACAAAGTGCTTCAGTGGATGATGAGAATGTCAGTTTTGACAAAGAACACTGTTCATTACTAAAATGCTCTAATTGAGCTGTTAGAATGTCAGAAACAAGCTTTCTGAGCTGAGAACTGCATTTTGTGACAAAAAGCATCAGTGGATGATGAGAATGTCAGTTTTGACAAAGAACACTGATCATTACTAAAATGCTCCAATTGAGCTGTTAGAATGTCAGAAACAAGCTTTCTGAGCTGAGAACTGCATTTTGTGACATAGTTCATCAGTGGATGATGAGAATGTCAGTTTTGACAAAGAACACTGTTCATTACTAAAATGCTCCAATTGAGTTGTTAGAATGTCAGAAACAAGCTTTCTGAGCTGAGAAATGCATTTTGTGACAAAGTGCTTCAGTGGATGATGAGAATGTTAGTTTTGACAAAGAACACTGTTAATTACTAAAATGCTCTAATTGAGCTGTTAGAATGTCAGAAACAAGCTTTCTGAGCTGAGAACTGCATTTTGTGACATAGTTCATCAGTGGATGATGAGAATGTCAGTTTTGACAAAGAACACTGTTCATTACTAAAATGCTCTAATTGAGCTGTTAGAATGTTAGAAACAAGCTTTCTGAGCTGAGAAATGCATTTTGTGACAAAGTGCATCAGTGGATGATGAGAATGTCAGTTTTGACAAAGAACACTGTTCATTACTAAAATGCTCCAATTGAGCTGTTAGAATGTCAGAAACAAGCTTTCTGAGCTGAGAACTGCATTTTGTGACATAGTTCATCAGTGGATGATGAGAATGTCAGTTTTGACAAAGAACACTGATCATTACTAAAATGCTCCAATTGAGCTGTTAGAATGTCAGAAACAAGCTTTCTGAGCTGAGAACTGCATTTTGTGACAAAGTGAATCAGTGGATGGATTAGAATGTCAGTTTTGACAAAGAACACTGTTCATTAATGAAATGCTCCAATTGAGCTGTTAGAATGTCAGAAACAAGCTTTCTGAGCTGAAAACAGCATTTTGTGACAAAGTGAATCAGTGGATGGATGAGAATGTCACTTTTGACAAAGAACACTGTTCATTAATGAAATGCTCCAATTGAGCTGTTAGAATGTCAGAAACAAGCTTTCTGAGCTGAAAACTGCATTTTGTGACAAAGTGCATCAGTGGATGATGAGAATGTCAGTTTTGACAAAGAACACTGTTCATTACTAAAATGCTCTAATTGAGCTGTTAGAATGTCAGAAACAAGCTTTCTGAGCTGAGAACTGCATTTTGTGACAAAGTTCCTCAGTGGATGATGAGAATGTCAGTTTTGGCAAAGAACACTGTTCATTACTAAAATGCTCTAATTGAGCTGTTAGAATGTCAGAAACAAGCTTTCTGAGCTGAGAACTGCATTTTGTGACATAGTTCATCAGTGGATGATGAGAATGTCAGTTTTGACAAAGAACACTGTTCATTACTAAAATGCTCTAATTGAGCTTTTAGAATGTTAGAAACAAGCTTTCTGAGCTGAGAACTGCATTTTGTGACATAGTTCATCAGTGGATGATGAGAATGTCAGTTTTGACAAAGAACACTGTTCATTACTAAAATGCTCCAATTGAGCTGTTAGAATGTCAGAAACAAGCTTTCTGAGCTGAGAACTGCATTTTGTGACATAGTTCATCAGTGGATGATGAGAATGTCAGTTTTGACAAAGAACACTGATCATTACTAAAATGCTCCAATTGAGCTGTTAGAATGTCAGAAACAAGCTTTCTGAGCTGAGAAATGCATTTTGTGACAAAGTGCTTCAGTGGATGATGAGAATGTCAGTTTTGACAAAGAACACTGTTCATTACTAAAATGCTCTAATTGAGCTGTTAGAATGTCAGAAACAAGCTTTCTGAGCTGAGAACTGCATTTTGTGACATAGTTCATCAGTGGATGATGAGAATGTCAGTTTTGACAAAGAACACTGATCATCACTAAAATGCTCCAATTAAGCTGTTAGAATGTCAGAAACAAGCTTTCTGAGCTGAGAACTGCATTTTGTGACATAGTTCATCAGTGGATGATGAGAATGTCAGTTTTGACAAAGAACACTGTTCATTACTAAAATTCTCTAATTGAGCTGTTAGAATGTCAGAAACAAGCTTTCTGAGCTGAGATTTGCATTTTGTGACAAAGTGAATCAGTGGATGATGAGAATGTCAGTTTTGACAAAGAACACTGTTCATTACTAAAATGCTCCAATTGAGCTGTTAGAATGTCAGAAACAAGCTTTCTGAGCATAAAACTGCATTTTGTGACAAAGTGCATCAGTGGGTGATGAGAATGTCAGTTTTGACAAAGAACACTGTTCATTACTAAAATGCTCTAATTGAGCTGTTAGAATGTTAGAAACAAGCTTTCTGAGCTGAGAACTGCATTTTGTGACATAGTTCATCAGTGGATGATGAGAATGTCAGTTTTGACAAAGAACACTGTTCATTACTAAACTGCTCCAATTGAGCTGTTAGAATGTCAGAAACAAGCTTTCTGAGCTGAGAAATGCATTTTGTGACATAGTTCATCAGTGGATGATGAGAATGTCAGTTTTGACAAAGAACTCTGTTCATTACTAAAATGCTCTAATTGAGCTGTTAGAATGTCAGAAACAAGCTTTCTGAGCTGAGAACTGCATTTTGTGACAAAGTTCATCAGTGGATGATGAGAATGTCAGTTTTGACAAAGAACACTGATCATTACTAAAATGCTCCAATTGAGCTGTTAGAATGTCAGAAACAAGCTTTCTGAGCTGAGAAATGCATTTTGTGACAAAGTGCTTCAGTGGATGATGAGAATGTCAGTTTTGACAAAGAACACTGTTCATTACTAAAATGCTCTAATTGAGCTGTTAGAATGTCAGAAACAAGCTTTCTGAGCTGAGAACTGCATTTTGTGACAAAAAGCATCAGTGGATGATGAGAATGTCAGTTTTGACAAAGAACACTGATCATTACTAAAATGCTCCAATTGAGCTGTTAGAATGTCAGAAACAAGCTTTCTGAGCTGAGAACTGCATTTTGTGACATAGTTCATCAGTGGATGATGAGAATGTCAGTTTTGACAAAGAACACTGTTCATTACTAAAATGCTCCAATTGAGTTGTTAGAATGTCAGAAACAAGCTTTCTGAGCTGAGAAATGCATTTTGTGACAAAGTGCTTCAGTGGATGATGAGAATGTTAGTTTTGACAAAGAACACTGTTAATTACTAAAATGCTCTAATTGAGCTGTTAGAATGTCAGAAACAAGCTTTCTGAGCTGAGAACTGCATTTTGTGACATAGTTCATCAGTGGATGATGAGAATGTCAGTTTTGACAAAGAACACTGTTCATTACTAAAATGCTCTAATTGAGCTGTTAGAATGTTAGAAACAAGCTTTCTGAGCTGAGAAATGCATTTTGTGACAAAGTGCATCAGTGGATGATGAGAATGTCAGTTTTGACAAAGAACACTGTTCATTACTAAAATGCTCCAATTGAGCTGTTAGAATGTCAGAAACAAGCTTTCTGAGCTGAGAACTGCATTTTGTGACATAGTTCATCAGTGGATGATGAGAATGTCAGTTTTGACAAAGAACACTGATCATTACTAAAATGCTCCAATTGAGCTGTTAGAATGTCAGAAACAAGCTTTCTGAGCTGAGAACTGCATTTTGTGACAAAGTGAATCAGTGGATGGATTAGAATGTCAGTTTTGACAAAGAACACTGTTCATTAATGAAATGCTCCAATTGAGCTGTTAGAATGTCAGAAACAAGCTTTCTGAGCTGAAAACAGCATTTTGTGACAAAGTGAATCAGTGGATGGATGAGAATGTCACTTTTGACAAAGAACACTGTTCATTAATGAAATGCTCCAATTGAGCTGTTAGAATGTCAGAAACAAGCTTTCTGAGCTGAAAACTGCATTTTGTGACAAAGTGCATCAGTGGATGATGAGAATGTCAGTTTTGACAAAGAACACTGTTCATTACTAAAATGCTCTAATTGAGCTGTTAGAATGTCAGAAACAAGCTTTCTGAGCTGAGAACTGCATTTTGTGACAAAGTTCCTCAGTGGATGATGAGAATGTCAGTTTTGGCAAAGAACACTGTTCATTACTAAAATGCTCTAATTGAGCTGTTAGAATGTCAGAAACAAGCTTTCTGAGCTGAGAACTGCATTTTGTGACATAGTTCATCAGTGGATGATGAGAATGTCAGTTTTGACAAAGAACACTGTTCATTACTAAAATGCTCTAATTGAGCTTTTAGAATGTTAGAAACAAGCTTTCTGAGCTGAGAACTGCATTTTGTGACATAGTTCATCAGTGGATGATGAGAATGTCAGTTTTGACAAAGAACACTGTTCATTACTAAAATGCTCCAATTGAGCTGTTAGAATGTCAGAAACAAGCTTTCTGAGCTGAGAACTGCATTTTGTGACATAGTTCATCAGTGGATGATGAGAATGTCAGTTTTGACAAAGAACACTGATCATTACTAAAATGCTCCAATTGAGCTGTTAGAATGTCAGAAACAAGCTTTCTGAGCTGAGAACTGCATTTTGTGACAAAGTGAATCAGTGGATGGATGAGAATGTCAGTTTTGACAAAGAACACTGTTCATTAATGAAATGCTCCAATTGAGCTGTTAGAATGTCAGAAACAAGCTTTCTGAGCTGAAAACAGCATTTTGTGACAAAGTGAATCAGTGGATGGATGAGAATGTCACTTTTGACAAAGAACACTGTTCATTAATGAAATGCTCCAATTGAGCTGTTAGAATGTCAGAAACAAGCTTTCTGAGCTGAAAACTGCATTTTGTGACAAAAAGCATCAGTGGATGATGAGAATGTCAGTTTTGACAAAGAACACTGATCATTACTAAAATGCTCCAATTGAGCTGTTAGAATGTCAGAAACAAGCTTTCTGAGCTGAGAAATGCATTTTGTGACAAAGTGCATCAGTGGATGATGAGAATGTCAGTTTTGACAAAGAACACTGTTCATTACTAAAATGCTCTAATTGAGCTGTTAGAATGTCAGAAACAAGCTTTCTGAGCTGAGAACTGCATTTTGTGACAAAGTTCCTCAGTGGATGATGAGAATGTCAGTTTTGGCAAAGAACACTGATCATTACTAAAATGCTCCAATTGAGCTGTTAGAATGTCAGAAACAAGCTTTCTGAGCTGAGAAATGCATTTTGTGACAAAGTGCTTCAGTGGATGATGAGAATGTCAGTTTTGACAAAGAACACTGTTCATTACTAAAATGCTCTAATTGAGCTGTTAGAATGTCAGAAACAAGCTTTCTGAGCTGAGAACTGCATTTTGTGACATAGTTCATCAGTGGATGATGAGAATGTCAGTTTTGACAAAGAACACTGATCATCACTAAAATGCTCCAATTAAGCTGTTAGAATGTCAGAAACAAGCTTTCTGAGCTGAGAACTGCATTTTGTGACATAGTTCATCAGTGGATGATGAGAATGTCAGTTTTGACAAAGAACACTGTTCATTACTAAAATTCTCTAATTGAGCTGTTAGAATGTCAGAAACAAGCTTTCTGAGCTGAGAACTGCATTTTGTGACAAAGTGAATCAGTGGATGATGAGAATGTCAGTTTTGACAAAGAACACTGTTCATTACTAAAATGCTCCAATTGAGCTGTTAGAATGTCAGAAACAAGCTTTCTGAGCATAAAACTGCATTTTGTGACAAAGTGCATCAGTGGTTGATGAGAATGTCAGTTTTGACAAAGAACACTGTTCATTACTAAAATGCTCCAATTGAGCTGTTAGAATGTCAGAAACAAGCTTTCT
Organism: Barbatula barbatula; assembly: GCF_947034865.1. Taxonomy (NCBI): domain Eukaryota; kingdom Metazoa; phylum Chordata; class Actinopteri; order Cypriniformes; family Nemacheilidae; genus Barbatula; species Barbatula barbatula. The sequence goes on along the minus strand of NC_136770.1, from coordinate 10,849,791 downwards.
GAGCTGAGAACTGCATTTTGTGACATAGTTCATCAGTGGATGATGAGAATGTCAGTTTTGACAAAGAACACTGATCATTACTAAAATGCTCCAATTGAGCTGTTAGAATGTCAGAAACAAGCTTTCTGAGCTGAGAACTGCATTTTGTGACAAAGTGAATCAGTGGATGGATGAGAATGTCAGTTTTGACAAAGAACACTGTTCATTAATGAAATGCTCCAATTGAGCTGTTAGAATGTCAGAAACAAGCTTTCTGAGCTGAAAACAGCATTTTGTGACAAAGTGAATCAGTGGATGGATGAGAATGTCACTTTTGACAAAGAACACTGTTCATTAATGAAATGCTCCAATTGAGCTGTTAGAATGTCAGAAACAAGCTTTCTGAGCTGAAAACTGCATTTTGTGACAAAAAGCATCAGTGGATGATGAGAATGTCAGTTTTGACAAAGAACACTGATCATTACTAAAATGCTCCAATTGAGCTGTTAGAATGTCAGAAACAAGCTTTCTGAGCTGAGAAATGCATTTTGTGACAAAGTGCATCAGTGGATGATGAGAATGTCAGTTTTGACAAAGAACACTGTTCATTACTAAAATGCTCTAATTGAGCTGTTAGAATGTCAGAAACAAGCTTTCTGAGCTGAGAACTGCATTTTGTGACAAAGTTCCTCAGTGGATGATGAGAATGTCAGTTTTGGCAAAGAACACTGATCATTACTAAAATGCTCCAATTGAGCTGTTAGAATGTCAGAAACAAGCTTTCTGAGCTGAGAAATGCATTTTGTGACAAAGTGCTTCAGTGGATGATGAGAATGTCAGTTTTGACAAAGAACACTGTTCATTACTAAAATGCTCTAATTGAGCTGTTAGAATGTCAGAAACAAGCTTTCTGAGCTGAGAACTGCATTTTGTGACATAGTTCATCAGTGGATGATGAGAATGTCAGTTTTGACAAAGAACACTGATCATCACTAAAATGCTCCAATTAAGCTGTTAGAATGTCAGAAACAAGCTTTCTGAGCTGAGAACTGCATTTTGTGACATAGTTCATCAGTGGATGATGAGAATGTCAGTTTTGACAAAGAACACTGTTCATTACTAAAATTCTCTAATTGAGCTGTTAGAATGTCAGAAACAAGCTTTCTGAGCTGAGAACTGCATTTTGTGACAAAGTGAATCAGTGGATGATGAGAATGTCAGTTTTGACAAAGAACACTGTTCATTACTAAAATGCTCCAATTGAGCTGTTAGAATGTCAGAAACAAGCTTTCTGAGCATAAAACTGCATTTTGTGACAAAGTGCATCAGTGGTTGATGAGAATGTCAGTTTTGACAAAGAACACTGTTCATTACTAAAATGCTCTAATTGAGCTGTTAGAATGTTAGAAACAAGCTTTCTGAGCTGAGAACTGCATTTTGTGACATAGTTCATCAGTGGATGATGAGAATGTCAGTTTTGACAAAGAACACTGTTCATTACTAAACTGCTCCAATTGAGCTGTTAGAATGTCAGAAACAAGCTTTCTGAGCTGAGAACTGCATTTTGTGACAAAGTTCATCAGTGGATGATGAGAATGTCAGTTTTGACAAAGAACACTGATCATTACTAAAATGCTCCAATTGAGCTGTTAGAATGTCAGAAACAAGCTTTCTGAGCTGAGAACTGCATTTTGTGACATAGTTCATCAGTGGATGATGAGAATGTCAGTTTTGACAAAGAACACTGTTCATTAATGAAATGCTCCAATTGAGCTGTTAGAATGTCAGAAACAAGCTTTCTGAGCTGAAAACAGCATTTTGTGACAAAGTGAATCAGTGGATGGATGAGAATGTCACTTTTGACAAAGAACACTGTTCATTAATGAAATGCTCCAATTGAGCTGTTAGAATGTCAGAAACAAGCTTTCTGAGCTGAAAACTGCATTTTGTGACAAAAAGCATCAGTGGATGATGAGAATGTCAGTTTTGACAAAGAACACTGATCATTACTAAAATGCTCCAATTGAGCTGTTAGAATGTCAGAAACAAGCTTTCTGAGCTGAGAAATGCATTTTGTGACAAAGTGCTTCAGTGGATGATGAGAATGTCAGTTTTGACAAAGAACACTGTTCATTACTAAAATGCTCTAATTGAGCTGTTAGAATGTCAGAAACAAGCTTTCTGAGCTGAGAACTGCATTTTGTGACATAGTTCATCAGTGGATGATGAGAATGTCAGTTTTGACAAAGAACACTGATCATCACTAAAATGCTCCAATTAAGCTGTTAGAATGTCAGAAACAAGCTTTCTGAGCTGAGAACTGCATTTTGTGACATAGTTCATCAGTGGATGATGAGAATGTCAGTTTTGACAAAGAACACTGTTCATTACTAAAATTCTCTAATTGAGCTGTTAGAATGTCAGAAACAAGCTTTCTGAGCTGAGAACTGCATTTTGTGACAAAGTGAATCAGTGGATGATGAGAATGTCAGTTTTGACAAAGAACACTGTTCATTACTAAAATGCTCCAATTGAGCTGTTAGAATGTCAGAAACAAGCTTTCTGAGCATAAAACTGCATTTTGTGACAAAGTGCATCAGTGGTTGATGAGAATGTCAGTTTTGACAAAGAACACTGTTCATTACTAAAATGCTCTAATTGAGCTGTTAGAATGTTAGAAACAAGCTTTCTGAGCTGAGAACTGCATTTTGTGACATAGTTCATCAGTGGATGATGAGAATGTCAGTTTTGACAAAGAACACTGTTCATTACTAAACTGCTCCAATTGAGCTGTTAGAATGTCAGAAACAAGCTTTCTGAGCTGAGAACTGCATTTTGTGACAAAGTTCATCAGTGGATGATGAGAATGTCAGTTTTGACAAAGAACACTGATCATTACTAAAATGCTCCAATTGAGCTGTTAGAATGTCAGAAACAAGCTTTCTGAGCTGAGAACTGCATTTTGTGACATAGTTCATCAGTGGATGATGAGAATGTCAGTTTTGACAAAGAACTCTGTTCATTACTAAAATGCTGTAATTGAGCTGTTAGAATGTCAGAAACAAGCTTTCTGAGCTGAGAACTGCATTTTGTGACAAAGTTCATCAGTGGATGATGAGAATGTCAGTTTTGACAAAGAACACTGATCATTACTAAAATGCTCCAATTGAGCTGTTAGAATGTCAGAAACAAGCTTTCTGAGCTGAGAAATGCATTTTGTGACAAAGTGCTTCAGTGGATGATGAGAATGTCAGTTTTGACAAAGAACACTGTTCATTAATGAAATGCTCCAATTGAGCTGTTAGAATGTCAGAAACAAGCTTTCTGAGCTGAAAACAGCATTTTGTGACAAAGTGAATCAGTGGATGGATGAGAATGTCACTTTTGACAAAGAACACTGTTCATTAATGAAATGCTCCAATTGAGCTGTTAGAATGTCAGAAACAAGCTTTCTGAGCTGAAAACTGCATTTTGTGACAAAAAGCATCAGTGGATGATGAGAATGTCAGTTTTGACAAAGAACACTGATCATTACTAAAATGCTCCAATTGAGCTGTTAGAATGTCAGAAACAAGCTTTCTGAGCTGAGAAATGCATTTTGTGACAAAGTGCATCAGTGGATGATGAGAATGTCAGTTTTGACAAAGAACACTGTTCATTACTAAAATGCTCTAATTGAGCTGTTAGAATGTCAGAAACAAGCTTTCTGAGCTGAGAACTGCATTTTGTGACAAAGTTCCTCAGTGGATGATGAGAATGTCAGTTTTGGCAAAGAACACTGATCATTACTAAAATGCTCCAATTGAGCTGTTAGAATGTCAGAAACAAGCTTTCTGAGCTGAGAAATGCATTTTGTGACAAAGTGCTTCAGTGGATGATGAGAATGTCAGTTTTGACAAAGAACACTGTTCATTACTAAAATGCTCTAATTGAGCTGTTAGAATGTCAGAAACAAGCTTTCTGAGCTGAGAACTGCATTTTGTGACATAGTTCATCAGTGGATGATGAGAATGTCAGTTTTGACAAAGAACACTGTTCATTACTAAAATTCTCTAATTGAGCTGTTAGAATGTCAGAAACAAGCTTTCTGAGCTGAGAACTGCATTTTGTGACAAAGTGAATCAGTGGATGATGAGAATGTCAGTTTTGACAAAGAACACTGTTCATTACTAAAATGCTCCAATTGAGCTGTTAGAATGTCAGAAACAAGCTTTCTGAGCATAAAACTGCATTTTGTGACAAAGTGCATCAGTGGTTGATGAGAATGTCAGTTTTGACAAAGAACACTGTTCATTACTAAAATGCTCCAATTGAGCTGTTAGAATGTCAGAAACAAGCTTTCTGAGCTGAGAACTGCATTTTGTGACATAGTTCATCAGTGGATGATGAGAATGTCAGTTTTGACAAAGAACACTGATCATTACTAAAATGCTCCAATTGAGCTGTTAGAATGTCAGAAACAAGCTTTCTGAGCTGAGAACTGCATTTTGTGACAAAGTGAATCAGTGGATGGATGAGAATGTCAGTTTTGACAAAGAACACTGTTCATTAATGAAATGCTCCAATTGAGCTGTTAGAATGTCAGAAACAAGCTTTCTGAGCTGAAAACAGCATTTTGTGACAAAGTGAATCAGTGGATGGATGAGAATGTCACTTTTGACAAAGAACACTGTTCATTAATGAAATGCTCCAATTGAGCTGTTAGAATGTCAGAAACAAGCTTTCTGAGCTGAAAACTGCATTTTGTGACAAAAAGCATCAGTGGATGATGAGAATGTCAGTTTTGACAAAGAACACTGATCATTACTAAAATGCTCCAATTGAGCTGTTAGAATGTCAGAAACAAGCTTTCTGAGCTGAGAAATGCATTTTGTGACAAAGTGCATCAGTGGATGATGAGAATGTCAGTTTTGACAAAGAACACTGTTCATTACTAAAATGCTCTAATTGAGCTGTTAGAATGTCAGAAACAAGCTTTCTGAGCTGAGAACTGCATTTTGTGACAAAGTTCCTCAGTGGATGATGAGAATGTCAGTTTTGGCAAAGAACACTGATCATTACTAAAATGCTCCAATTGAGCTGTTAGAATGTCAGAAACAAGCTTTCTGAGCTGAGAAATGCATTTTGTGACAAAGTGCTTCAGTGGATGATGAGAATGTCAGTTTTGACAAAGAACACTGTTCATTACTAAAATTCTCTAATTGAGCTGTTAGAATGTCAGAAACAAGCTTTCTGAGCTGAGAACTGCATTTTGTGACAAAGTGAATCAGTGGATGATGAGAATGTCAGTTTTGACAAAGAACACTGTTCATTACTAAAATGCTCCAATTGAGCTGTTAGAATGTCAGAAACAAGCTTTCTGAGCATAAAACTGCATTTTGTGACAAAGTGCATCAGTGGTTGATGAGAATGTCAGTTTTGACAAAGAACACTGTTCATTACTAAAATGCTCTAATTGAGCTGTTAGAATGTTAGAAACAAGCTTTCTGAGCTGAGAACTGCATTTTGTGACAAAGTTCATCAGTGGATGATGAGAATGTCAGTTTTGACAAAGAACACTGTTCATTACTAAACTGCTCCAATTGAGCTGTTAGAATGTCAGAAACAAGCTTTCTGAGCTGAGAACTGCATTTTGTGACAAAGTTCATCAGTGGATGATGAGAATGTCAGTTTTGACAAAGAACACTGATCATTACTAAAATGCTCCAATTGAGCTGTTAGAATGTCAGAAACAAGCTTTCTGAGCTGAGAACTGCATTTTGTGACATAGTTCATCAGTGGATGATGAGAATGTCAGTTTTGACAAAGAACTCTGTTCATTACTAAAATGCTGTAATTGAGCTGTTAGAATGTCAGAAACAAGCTTTCTGAGCTGAGAACTGCATTTTGTGACAAAGTTCATCAGTGGATGATGAGAATGTCAGTTTTGACAAAGAACACTGATCATTACTAAAATGCTCCAATTGAGCTGTTAGAATGTCAGAAACAAGCTTTCTGAGCTGAGAAATGCATTTTGTGACAAAGTGCTTCAGTGGATGATGAGAATGTCAGTTTTGACAAAGAACACTGTTCATTAATGAAATGCTCCAATTGAGCTGTTAGAATGTCAGAAACAAGCTTTCTGAGCTGAAAACAGCATTTTGTGACAAAGTGAATCAGTGGATGGATGAGAATGTCACTTTTGACAAAGAACACTGTTCATTAATGAAATGCTCCAATTGAGCTGTTAGAATGTCAGAAACAAGCTTTCTGAGCTGAAAACTGCATTTTGTGACAAAAAGCATCAGTGGATGATGAGAATGTCAGTTTTGACAAAGAACACTGATCATTACTAAAATGCTCCAATTGAGCTGTTAGAATGTCAGAAACAAGCTTTCTGAGCTGAGAAATGCATTTTGTGACAAAGTGCATCAGTGGATGATGAGAATGTCAGTTTTGACAAAGAACACTGTTCATTACTAAAATGCTCTAATTGAGCTGTTAGAATGTCAGAAACAAGCTTTCTGAGCTGAGAACTGCATTTTGTGACAAAGTTCCTCAGTGGATGATGAGAATGTCAGTTTTGGCAAAGAACACTGATCATTACTAAAATGCTCCAATTGAGCTGTTAGAATGTCAGAAACAAGCTTTCTGAGCTGAGAAATGCATTTTGTGACAAAGTGCTTCAGTGGATGATGAGAATGTCAGTTTTGACAAAGAACACTGTTCATTACTAAAATGCTCTAATTGAGCTGTTAGAATGTCAGAAACAAGCTTTCTGAGCTGAGAACTGCATTTTGTGACATAGTTCATCAGTGGATGATGAGAATGTCAGTTTTGACAAAGAACACTGTTCATTACTAAAATTCTCTAATTGAGCTGTTAGAATGTCAGAAACAAGCTTTCTGAGCTGAGAACTGCATTTTGTGACAAAGTGAATCAGTGGATGATGAGAATGTCAGTTTTGACAAAGAACACTGTTCATTACTAAAATGCTCCAATTGAGCTGTTAGAATGTCAGAAACAAGCTTTCTGAGCATAAAACTGCATTTTGTGACAAAGTGCATCAGTGGTTGATGAGAATGTCAGTTTTGACAAAGAACACTGTTCATTACTAAAATGCTCCAATTGAGCTGTTAGAATGTCAGAAACAAGCTTTCTGAGCTGAGAACTGCATTTTGTGACATAGTTCATCAGTGGATGATGAGAATGTCAGTTTTGACAAAGAACACTGATCATTACTAAAATGCTCCAATTGAGCTGTTAGAATGTCAGAAACAAGCTTTCTGAGCTGAGAACTGCATTTTGTGACAAAGTGAATCAGTGGATGGATGAGAATGTCAGTTTTGACAAAGAACACTGTTCATTAATGAAATGCTCCAATTGAGCTGTTAGAATGTCAGAAACAAGCTTTCTGAGCTGAAAACAGCATTTTGTGACAAAGTGAATCAGTGGATGGATGAGAATGTCACTTTTGACAAAGAACACTGTTCATTAATGAAATGCTCCAATTGAGCTGTTAGAATGTCAGAAACAAGCTTTCTGAGCTGAAAACTGCATTTTGTGACAAAAAGCATCAGTGGATGATGAGAATGTCAGTTTTGACAAAGAACACTGATCATTACTAAAATGCTCCAATTGAGCTGTTAGAATGTCAGAAACAAGCTTTCTGAGCTGAGAAATGCATTTTGTGACAAAGTGCATCAGTGGATGATGAGAATGTCAGTTTTGACAAAGAACACTGTTCATTACTAAAATGCTCTAATTGAGCTGTTAGAATGTCAGAAACAAGCTTTCTGAGCTGAGAACTGCATTTTGTGACAAAGTTCCTCAGTGGATGATGAGAATGTCAGTTTTGGCAAAGAACACTGATCATTACTAAAATGCTCCAATTGAGCTGTTAGAATGTCAGAAACAAGCTTTCTGAGCTGAGAAATGCATTTTGTGACAAAGTGCTTCAGTGGATGATGAGAATGTCAGTTTTGACAAAGAACACTGTTCATTACTAAAATGCTCTAATTGAGCTGTTAGAATGTCAGAAACAAGCTTTCTGAGCTGAGAACTGCATTTTGTGACATAGTTCATCAGTGGATGATGAGAATGTCAGTTTTGACAAAGAACACTGATCATCACTAAAATGCTCCAATTAAGCTGTTAGAATGTCAGAAACAAGCTTTCTGAGCTGAGAACTGCATTTTGTGACATAGTTCATCAGTGGATGATGAGAATGTCAGTTTTGACAAAGAACACTGTTCATTACTAAAATTCTCTAATTGAGCTGTTAGAATGTCAGAAACAAGCTTTCTGAGCTGAGAACTGCATTTTGTGACAAAGTGAATCAGTGGATGATGAGAATGTCAGTTTTGACAAAGAACACTGTTCATTACTAAAATGCTCCAATTGAGCTGTTAGAATGTCAGAAACAAGCTTTCTGAGCATAAAACTGCATTTTGTGACAAAGTGCATCAGTGGTTGATGAGAATGTCAGTTTTGACAAAGAACACTGTTCATTACTAAAATGCTCTAATTGAGCTGTTAGAATGTTAGAAACAAGCTTTCTGAGCTGAGAACTGCATTTTGTGACATAGTTCATCAGTGGATGATGAGAATGTCAGTTTTGACAAAGAACACTGTTCATTACTAAACTGCTCCAATTGAGCTGTTAGAATGTCAGAAACAAGCTTTCTGAGCTGAGAACTGCATTTTGTGACAAAGTTCATCAGTGGATGATGAGAATGTCAGTTTTGACAAAGAACACTGATCATTACTAAAATGCTCCAATTGAGCTGTTAGAATGTCAGAAACAAGCTTTCTGAGCTGAGAAATGCATTTTGTGACAAAGTGCTTCAGTGGATGATGAGAATGTCAGTTTTGACAAAGAACACTGTTCATTACTAAAATGCTCTAATTGAGCTGTTAGAATGTCAGAAACAAGCTTTCTGAGCTGAGAACTGCATTTTGTGACAAAAAGCATCAGTGGATGATGAGAATGTCAGTTTTGACAAAGAACACTGATCATTACTAAAATGCTCCAATTGAGCTGTTAGAATGTCAGAAACAAGCTTTCTGAGCTGAGAACTGCATTTTGTGACATAGTTCATCAGTGGATGATGAGAATGTCAGTTTTGACAAAGAACACTGATCATCACTAAAATGCTCCAATTAAGCTGTTAGAATGTCAGAAACAAGCTTTCTGAGCTGAGAACTGCATTTAGTGACATAGTTCATCAGTGGATGATGAGAATGTCAGTTTTGACAAAGAACACTGTTCATTACTAAAATTCTCTAATTGAGCTGTTAGAATGTCAGAAACAAGCTTTCTGAGCTGAGAACTGCATTTTGTGACAAAGTGAATCAGTGGATGATGAGAATGTCAGTTTTGACAAAGAACACTGTTCATTACTAAAATGCTCCAATTGAGCTGTTAGAATGTCAGAAACAAGCTTTCTGAGCTGAGAACTGCATTTTGTGACATAGTTCATCAGTGGATGATGAGAATGTCAGTTTTGACAAAGAACACTGTTCATTACTAAACTGCTCCAATTGAGCTATTAGAATGTCAGAAACAAGCTTTCTGAGCTGAGAACTGCATTTTGTGACATAGTTCATCAGTGGATGATGAGAATGTCAGTTTTGACAAAGAACTCTGTTCATTACTAAAATGCTCTAATTGAGCTGTTAGAATGTCAGAAACAAGCTTTCTGAGCTGAGAACTGCATTTTGTGACAAAGTTCATCAGTGGATGATGAGAATGTCAGTTTTGACAAAGAACACTGATCATTACTAAAATGCTCCAATTGAGCTGTTAGAATGTCAGAAACAAGCTTTCTGAGCTGAGAAATGCATTTTGTGACAAAGTGCTTCAGTGGATGATGAGAATGTCAGTTTTGACAAAGAACACTGATCATTACTAAAATGCTCCAATTGAGCTGTTAGAATGTCAGAAACAAGCTTTCTGAGCTGAGAACTGCATTTTGTGACATAGTTCATCAGTGGATGATGAGAATGTCAGTTTTGACAAAGAACACTGTTCATTACTAAAATGCTCTAATTGAGCTGTTAGAATGTCAGAAACAAGCTTTCTGAGCTGAGAACTGCATTTTGTGACAAAAAGCATCAGTGGATGATGAGAATGTCAGTTTTGACAAAGAACACTGATCATTACTAAAATGCTCCAATTGAGCTGTTAGAATGTCAGAAACAAGCTTTCTGAGCTGAGAACTGCATTTTGTGACATAGTTCATCAGTGGATGATGAGAATGTCAGTTTTGACAAAGAACACTGTTCATTACTGAAATGCTCCAATTGAGCTGTTAGAATGTCAGAAACAAATTTTCTGAGCTGAGAAATGCATTTTGTGACAAAGTGCATCAGTGGATGATGAGAATGTCAGTTTTGACAAAGAACACTGATCATCACTAAAATGCTCCAATTAAGCTGTTAGAATGTCAGAAACAAGCTTTCTGAGCTGAGAACTGCATTTTGTGACATAGTTCATCAGTGGATGATGAGAATGTCAGTTTTGACAAAGAACACTGTTCATTACTGAAATGCTCCAATTGAGCTGTTAGAATGTCAGAAACAAGCTTTCTGAGCTGAGAAATGCATTTTGTGACAAAGTGCATCAGTGGATGATGAGAATGTCAGTTTTGACAAAGAACACTGTTCATTACTAAAATGCTCTAATTGAGCTGTTAGAATGTCAGAAACAAGCTTTCTGAGCTGAGAACTGCATTTTGTGACAAAAAGCATCAGTGGATTATGAGAATGTCAGTTTTGACAAGGAACACTGATCATTACTAAAATGCTCCAATTGAGCTGTTAGAATGTCAGAAACAAGCTTTCTGAGCTGAGAAATGCATTTTGTGACAAAGTGCTTCAGTGGATGATGAGAATGTCAGTTTTGACAAAGAACACTGTTCATTACTAAAATGCTCCAATTGAGCTGTTAGAATGTCAGAAACAAGCTTTCTGAGCTGAGAAATGCATTTTGTGACATAGTTCATCAGTGGATGATGAGAATGTCAGTTTTGACAAAGAACTCTGTTCATTACTGAAATGCTCCAATTGAGCTGTTAGAATGTCAGAAACAAGCTTTCTGAGCTGAAAACTGCATTTTGTGACAAAGTGAATCAGTGGATGGATGAGAATGTCACTTTTGACAAAGAACACTGTTTATTACTGAAATGCTCCAATTGAGCTGTTAGAATGTCAGAAACAAGCTTTCTGAGCTGAGAAATGCATTTTGTGACAAAGTGCATCAGTGGATGATGAGAATGTCAGTTTTGACAAAGAACACTGTTCATTACTAAAATGCTCTAATTGAGCTGTTAGAATGTCAGAAACAAGCTTTCTGAGCTGAGAACTGCATTTTGTGACAAAAAGCATCAGTGGATGATGAGAATGTCAGTTTTGACAAAGAACACTGATCATTACTAAAATGCTCCAATTGAGCTGTTAGAATGTCAGAAACAAGCTTTCTGAGCTGAGAAATGCATTTTGTGACAAAGTGCTTCAGTGGATGATGAGAATGTCAGTTTTGACAAAGAACACTGTTCATTACTAAAATGCTCCAATTGAGCTGTTAGAATGTCAGAAACAAGCTTTCTGAGCTGAGAACTGCATTTTGTGACATAGTTCATCAGTGGATGATGAGAATGTCAGTTTTGACAAAGAACACTGTTCATTACTGAAATGCTCCAATTGAGCTGTTAGAATGTCAGAAACAAATTTTCTGAGCTGAGAAATGCATTTTGTGACAAAGTGCATCAGTGGATGATGAGAATGTCAGTTTTGACAAAGAACACTGATCATCACTAAAATGCTCCAATTAAGCTGTTAGAATGTCAGAAACAAGCTTTCTGAGCTGAGAACTGCATTTTGTGACATAGTTCATCAGTGGATGATGAGAATGTCAGTTTTGACAAAGAACACTGTTCATTACTGAAATGCTCCAATTGAGCTGTTAGAATGTCAGAAACAAGCTTTCTGAGCTGAGAAATGCATTTTGTGACAAAGTGCATCAGTGGATGATGAGAATGTCAGTTTTGACAAAGAACACTGTTCATTACTAAAATGCTCTAATTGAGCTGTTAGAATGTCAGAAACAAGCTTTCTGAGCTGAGAACTGCATTTTGTGACATAGTTCATCAGTGGATGATGAGAATGTCAGTTTTGACAAAGAACACTGTTCATTACTAAAATGCTCCAATTGAGCTGTTAGAATGTCAGAAACAAGCTTTCTGAGCTGAGAAATGCATTTTGTGACAAAGTGCTTCAGTGGATGATGAGAATGTCAGTTTTGACAAAGAACACTGTTCATTACTAAAATGCTCTAATTGAGCTGTTAGAATGTCAGAAACAAGCTTTCTGAGCTGAGAACTGCATTTTGTGACATAGTTCATCAGTGGATGATGAGAATGTCAGTTTTGACAAAGAACACTGTTCATTACTAAAATGCTCCAATTGAGCTGTTAGAATGTCAGAAACAAGCTTTCTGAGCTGAGAAATGCATTTTGTGACACAGTTCATCAGTGGATGATGAGAATGTCAGTTTTGACAAAGAACTCTGTTCATTACTGAAATGCTCCAATTGAGCTGTTAGAATGTCAGAAACAAGCTTTCTGAGCTGAAAACTGCATTTTGTGACAAAGTGCATCAGTGGATGATGAGAATGTCAGTTTTGACAAAGAACACTGTTCATTACTAAAATGCTCTAATTGAGCTGTTAGAATGTCAGAAACAAGCTTTCTGAGCTGAGAACTGCATTTTGTGACAAAAAGCATCAGTGGATGATGAGAATGTCAGTTTTGACAAAGAACACTGATCATTACTAAAATGCTCCAATTGAGCTGTTGGAATGTCAGAAACAAGCTTTCTGAGCTGAGAAATGCATTTTGTGACAAAGTGCTTCAGTGGATGATGAGAATGTCAGTTTTGACAAAGAACACTGTTCATTACTAAAATGCTCTAATTGAGCTGTTAGAATGTCAGAAACAAGCTTTCTGAGCTGAGAACTGCATTTTGTGACAAAAAGCATCAGTGGATGATGAGAATGTCAGTTTTGACAAAGAACACTGATCATTACTAAAATGCTCCAATTGAGCTGTTAGAATGTCAGAAACAAGCTTTCTGAGCTGAGAACTGCATTTTGTGACATAGTTCATCAGTGGATGATGAGAATGACAGTTTTGACAAAGAACACTGTTCATTACTGAAATGCTCCAATTGAGCTGTTAGAATGTCAGAAACAAATTTTCTGAGCTGAGAAATGCATTTTGTGACAAAGTGCATCAGTGGATGATGAGAATGTCAGTTTTGACAAAGAACACTGATCATCACTAAAATGCTCCAATTAAGCTGTTAGAATGTCAGAAACAAGCTTTCTGAGCTGAGAACTGCATTTTGTGACATAGTTCATCAGTGGATGATGAGAATGTCAGTTTTGACAAAGAACACTGTTCATTACTGAAATGCTCCAATTGAGCTGTTAGAATGTCAGAAACAAGCTTTCTGAGCTGAGAAATGCATTTTGTGACAAAGTGCATCAGTGGATGAGAATGTCAGTTTTGACAAAGAACACTGTTCATTACTAAAATGCTCTAATTGAGCTGTTAGAATGTCAGAAACAAGCTTTCTGAGCTGAGAACTGCATTTTGTGACAAAAAACATCAGTGGATGATGAGAATGTCAGTTTTGACAAGGAACACTGATCATTACTAAAATGCTCCAATTGAGCTGTTAGAATGTCAGAAACAAGCTTTCTGAGCTGAGAAATGCATTTTGTGACAAAGTGCTTCAGTGGATGATGAGAATGTCAGTTTTGACAAAGAACACTGTTCATTACTAAAATGCTCTAATTGAGCTGTTAGAATGTCAGAAACAAGCTTTCTGAGCTGAGAACTGCATTTTGTGACATAGTTCATCAGTGGATGATGAGAATGTCAGTTTTGACAAAGAACACTGTTCATTACTAAAATGCTCCAATTGAGCTGTTAGAATGTCAGAAACAAGCTTTCTGAGCTGAGAAATGCATTTTGTGACATAGTTCATCAGTGGATGATGAGAATGTCAGTTTTGACAAAGAACTCTGTTCATTACTGAAATGCTCCAATTGAGCTGTTAGAATGTCAGAAACAAGCTTTCTGAGCTGAAAACTGCATTTTGTGACAAAGTGAATCAGTGGATGGATGAGAATGTCACTTTTGACAAAGAACACTGTTTATTACTGAAATGCTCCAATTGAGCTGTTAGAATGTCAGAAACAAGCTTTCTGAGCTGAGAAATGCATTTTGTGACAAAGTGCATCAGTGGATGATGAGAATGTCAGTTTTGACAAAGAACACTGTTCATTACTAAAATGCTCTAATTGAGCTGTTAGAATGTCAGAAACAAGCTTTCTGAGCTGAGAACTGCATTTTGTGACAAAAAGCATCAGTGGATGATGAGAATGTCAGTTTTGACAAAGAACACTGATCATTACTAAAATGCTCCAATTGAGCTGTTAGAATGTCAGAAACAAGCTTTCTGAGCTGAGAAATGCATTTTGTGACAAAGTGCTTCAGTGGATGATGAGAATGTCAGTTTTGACAAAGAACACTGTTCATTACTAAAATGCTCCAATTGAGCTGTTAGAATGTCAGAAACAAGCTTTCTGAGCTGAGAACTGCATTTTGTGACATAGTTCATCAGTGGATGATGAGAATGTCAGTTTTGACAAAGAACACTGTTCATTACTGAAATGCTCCAATTGAGCTGTTAGAATGTCAGAAACAAATTTTCTGAGCTGAGAAATGCATTTTGTGACAAAGTGCATCAGTGGATGATGAGAATGTCAGTTTTGACAAAGAACACTGTTCATTACTGAAATGCTCCAATTGAGCTGTTAGAATGTCAGAAACAAGCTTTCTGAGCTGAGAAATGCATTTTGTGACAAAGTGCATCAGTGGATGATGAGAATGTCAGTTTTGACAAAGAACACTGTTCATTACTAAAATGCTCTAATTGAGCTGTTAGAATGTCAGAAACAAGCTTTCTGAGCTGAGAACTGCATTTTGTGACAAAAAGCATCAGTGGATGATGAGAATGTCAGTTTTGACAAAGAACACTGATCATTACTAAAATGCTCCAATTGAGCTGTTAGAATGTCAGAAACAAGCTTTCTGAGCTGAGAAATGCATTTTGTGACAAAGTGCTTCAGTGGATGATGAGAATGTCAGTTTTGACAAAGAACACTGTTCATTACTAAAATGCTCTAATTGAGCTGTTAGAATGTCAGAAACAAGCTTTCTGAGCTGAGAACTGCATTTTGTGACATAGTTCATCAGTGGATGATGAGAATGTCAGTTTTGACAAAGAACACTGTTCATTACTAAAATGCTCCAATTGAGCTGTTAGAATGTCAGAAACAAGCTTTCTGAGCTGAGAAATGCATTTTGTGACATAGTTCATCAGTGGATGATGAGAATGTCAGTTTTGACAAAGAACTCTGTTCATTACTGAAATGCTCCAATTGAGCTGTTAGAATGTCAGAAACAAGCTTTCTGAGCTGAAAACTGCATTTTGTGACAAAGTGAATCAGTGGATGGATGAGAATGTCAGTTTTGACAAAGAACACTGTTCATTACTAAAATGCTCCAATTGAGCTGTTAGAATGTCAGAAACAAGCTTTCTGAGCTGAGAAATGCATTTTGTGACAAAGTGCTTCAGTGGATGATGAGAATGTCAGTTTTGACAAAGAACACTGTTCATTACTAAAATGCTCTAATTGAGCTGTTAGAATGTCAGAAACAAGCTTTCTGAGCTGAGAACTGCATTTTGTGACATAGTTCATCAGTGGATGATGAGAATGTCAGTTTTGACAAAGAACACTGTTCATTACTAAAATGCTCCAATTGAGCTGTTAGAATGTCAGAAACAAGCTTTCTGAGCTGAGAACTGCATTTTGTGACATAGTTCATCAGTGGATGATGAGAATGTCAGTTTTGACAAAGAACACTGATCATTACTAAAATGCTCCAATTGAGCTGTTAGAATGTCAGAAACAAGCTTTCTGAGCTGAGAAATGCATTTTGTGACATAGTTCATCAGTGGATGGATGAGAATGTCAGTTTTGACAAAGAACACTGTTCATTACTGAAATGCTCCAATTGAGCTGTTAGAATGTCAGAAACAAATTTTCTGAGCTGAGAAATGCATTTTGTGACAAAGTGCATCAGTGGATGATGAGAATGTCAGTTTTGACAAAGAACACTGATCATTACTAAAACGCTCTAATTGAGCTGTTAGAATGTCAGAAACAAGCTTTCTGAGCTGAGAACTGCATTTTGTGACAAAAAGCATCAGTGGATGATGAGAATGTCAGTTTTGACAAAGAACACTGATCATTACTAAAATGCTCCAATTGAGCTGTTAGAATGTCAGAAACAAGCTTTCTGAGCTGAGAAATGCATTTTGTGACAAAGTGCTTCAGTGGATGATGAGAATGTCAGTTTTGACAAAGAACACTGTTCATTACTAAAATGCTCTAATTGAGCTGTTAGAATGTCAGAAACAAGCTTTCTGAGCTGAGAACTGCATTTTGTGACATAGTTCATCAGTGGATGATGAGAATGTCAGTTTTGACAAAGAACACTGTTCATTACTAAAATGCTCCAATTGAGCTGTTAGAATGTCAGAAACAAGCTTTCTGAGCTGAGAAATGCATTTTGTGACATAGTTCATCAGTGGATGATGAGAATGTCAGTTTTGACAAAGAACTCTGTTCATTACTGAAATGCTCCAATTGAGCTGTTAGAATGTCAGAAACAAGCTTTCTGAGCTGAAAACTGCATTTTGTGACAAAGTGAATCAGTGGATGGATGAGAATGTCAGTTTTGACAAAGAACACTGTTCATTACTAAAATGCTCCAATTGAGCTGTTAGAATGTCAGAAACAAGCTTTCTGAGCTGAGAAATGCATTTTGTGACAAAGTGCTTCAGTGGATGATGAGAATGTCAGTTTTGACAAAGAACACTGTTCATTACTAAAATGCTCTAATTGAGCTGTTAGAATGTCAGAAACAAGCTTTCTGAGCTGAGAACTGCATTTTGTGACATAGTTCATCAGTGGATGATGAGAATGTCAGTTTTGACAAAGAACACTGTTCATTACTAAAATGCTCCAATTGAGCTGTTAGAATGTCAGAAACAAGCTTTCTGAGCTGAGAACTGCATTTTGTGACATAGTTCATCAGTGGATGATGAGAATGTCAGTTTTGACAAAGAACACTGATCATTACTAAAATGCTCCAATTGAGCTGTTAGAATGTCAGAAACAAGCTTTCTGAGCTGAGAAATGCATTTTGTGACATAGTTCATCAGTGGATGGATGAGAATGTCAGTTTTGACAAAGAACACTGTTCATTACTGAAATGCTCCAATTGAGCTGTTAGAATGTCAGAAACAAGCTTTCTGAGCTGAGAAATGCATTTTGTGACAAAGTGCTTCAGTGGATGATGAGAATGTCAGTTTTGACAAAGAACACTGTTCATTACTAAAATGCTCTAATTGAGCTGTTAGAATGTCAGAAACAAGCTTTCTGAGCTGAGAACTGCATTTTGTGACAAAAAGCATCAGTGGATGATGAGAATGTCAGTTTTGACAAAGAACACTGTTCATTACTAAAACGCTCTAATTGAGCTGTTAGAATGTCAGAAACAAGCTTTCTGAGCTGAGAACTGCATTTTGTGACATAGTTCATCAGTGGATGATGAGAATGTCAGTTTTGACAAAGAACACTGTTCATTACTAAAATGCTCTAATTTAGCTGTTAGAATGTTAGAAACAAGCTTTCTGAACTGAGAACTGCATTTTGTGACATAGTTCATCAGTGGATGATGAGAATGTCAGTTTTGACAAAGAACACTGTTCATTACTAAAATGCTCTAATTTAGCTGTTAGAATGTTAGAAACAAGCTTTCTGAACTGAGAACTGCATTTTGTGACATAGTTCATCAGTGGATGATGAGAATGTCAGTTTTGACAAAGAACACTGTTCATTACTAAAATGCTCCAATTGAGCTGTTAGAATGTCAGAAACAAGCTTTCTGAGCTGAGAACTGCATTTTGTGACATAGTTGATCAGTGGATGATGAGAATGTCAGTTTTGACAAAGAACACTGATCATTACTAAAATGCTCCAATTGAGCTGTTAGAATGTCAGAAACAAGCTTTCTGAGCTGAGAAATGCATTTTGTGACATAGTTCATCAGTGGATGGATGAGAATGTCAGTTTTGACAAAGAACACTGTTCATTACTGAAATGCTCCAATTGAGCTGTTAGAATGTCAGAAACAAGCTTTCTGAGCTGAGAAATGCATTTTGTGACAAAGTGCATCAGTGGATGATGAGAATGTCAGTTTTGACAAAGAACACTGTTCATTACTAAAATGCTCTAATTGAGCTGTTAGAATGTCAGAAACAAGCTTTCTGAGCTGAGAACTGCATTTTGTGACAAAAAGCATCAGTGGATGATGAGAATGTCAGTTTTGACAAAGAACACTGATCATTACTAAAATGCTCCAATTGAGCTGTTAGAATGTCAGAAACAAGCTTTCTGAGCTGAGAAATGCATTTTGTGACAAAGTGCTTCAGTGGATGATGAGAATGTCAGTTTTGACAAAGAACACTGTTCATTACTAAAATGCTCTAATTGAGCTGTTAGAATGTCAGAAACAAGCTTTCTGAGCTGAGAACTGCATTTTGTGACAAAAAGCATCAGTGGATGATGAGAATGTCAGTTTTGACAAAGAACACTGTTCATTACTAAAACGCTCTAATTGAGCTGTTAGAATGTCAGAAACAAGCTTTCTGAGCTGAGAACTGCATTTTGTGACATAGTTCATCAGTGGATGATGAGAATGTCAGTTTTGACAAAGAACACTGTTCATTACTAAAATGCTCTAATTTAGCTGTTAGAATGTTAGAAACAAGCTTTCTGAACTGAGAACTGCATTTTGTGACATAGTTCATCAGTGGATGATGAGAATGTCAGTTTTGACAAAGAACACTGTTCATTACTAAAATGCTCCAATTGAGCTGTTAGAATGTCAGAAACAAGCTTTCTGAGCTGAGAACTGCATTTTGTGACATAGTTCATCAGTGGATGATGAGAATGTCAGTTTTGACAAAGAACACTGTTCATTACTGAAATGCTCCAATTGAGATGTTAGAATGTCAGAAACAAATTTTCTGAGCTGAGAAATGCATTTTGTGACAAAGTGCATCAGTGGATGATGAAAATGTCAGTTTTGACAAAGAACACTGTTCATTACTAAAATTCTCTAATTGAGCTGTTAGAATGTCAGAAACAAGCTTTCTGAGCATAAAACTGCATTTTGTGACAAAGTGCATCAGTGGGTGATGAGAATGTCAGTTTTGACAAAGAACACTGTTCATTACTAAAATGCTCTAATTGAGCTGTTAGAATGTCAGAAACAAGCTTTCTGAGCTGAAAACTGCATTTTGTGACAAAGTGAATCAGTGGATGATGAGAATGTCAGTTTTGACAAAGAACACTGATCATTACTAAAATGCTCTAATTGAGCTGTTAGAATGTCAGAAACAAGCTTTCTGAGCTGAGAACTGCATTTTGTGACAAAGTGAATCAGTGGATGATGAGAATGTCACTTTTGACAAAGAACACTGATCATTACTAAAATGCTCCAATTGAGCTGTTAGAATGTCAGAAACAAGCTTTCTGAGCTGAGAACTGCATTTTGTGACATAGTTCATCAGTGGATGATGAGAATGTCAGTTTTGACAAAGAACACTGTTCATTACTAAAATGCTCTAATTGAGCTGTTAGAATGTCAGAAACAAGCTTTCTGAGCTGAGAACTGCATTTTGTGACATAGTTCATCAGTGGATGATGAGAATGTCAGTTTTGACAAAGAACACTGTTCATTACTGAAATGCTCTAATTGAGCTGTTAGAATGTCAGAAACAAGCTTTCTGAGCTGAGAACTGCATTTTGTGACATAGTTCATCAGTGGATGATGAGAATGTCAGTTTTGACAAAGAACACTGTTCATTACTAAAATGCTCTAATTGAGCTGTTAGAATGTCAGAAACAAGCTTTCTGAGCTGAGAACTGCATTTTGTGACATAGTTCATCAGTGGATGATGAGAATGTCAGTTTTGACAAAGAACACTGTTCATTACTAAAATGCTCCAATTGAGCTGTTAGAATGTCAGAAACAAGCTTTCTGAGCTGAGAAATGCATTTTGTGACATATTTCATCAGTGGATGATGAGAATGTCAGTTTTGACAAAGAACTCTGTTCATTACTGAAATGCTCCAATTGAGCTGTTAGAATGTCAGAAACAAGCTTTCTGAGCTGAAAACTGCATTTTGTGACAAAGTGAATCAGTGGATGGATGAGAATGTCACTTTTGACAAAGAACACTGTTCATTACTGAAATGCTCTAATTGAGCTGTTAGAATGTCAGAAACAAGCTTTCTGAGCTGAGAACTGCATTTTGTGACAAAAAGCATCAGTGGATGATGAGAATGTCAGTTTTGACAAAGAACACTGATCATTACTAAAATGCTCCAATTGAGCTGTTAGAATGTCAGAAACAAGCTTTCTGAGCTGAGAAATGCATTTTGTGACAAAGTGCTTCAGTGGATGATGAGAATGTCAGTTTTGACAAAGAACACTGTTCATTACTAAAATGCTCTAATTGAGCTGTTAGAATGTCAGAAACAAGCTTTCTGAGCTGAGAACTGCATTTTGTGACATAGTTCATCAGTGGATGATGAGAATGTCAGTTTTGACAAAGAACACTGTTCATTACTAAAATGCTCTAATTGAGCTGTTAGAATGTTAGAAACAAGCTTTCTGAGCTGAGAACTGCATTTTGTGACATAGTTCATCAGTGGATGATGAGAATGTCAGTTTTGACAAAGAACACTGTTCATTACTAAAATGCTCCAATTGAGCTGTTAGAATGTCAGAAACAAGCTTTCTGAGCTGAGAACTGCATTTTGTGACATAGTTCATCAGTGGATGATGAGAATGTCAGTTTTGACAAAGAACACTGATCATTACTAAAATGCTCCAATTGAGCTGTTAGAATGTCAGAAACAAGCTTTCTGAGCTGAGAAATGCATTTTGTGACAAAGTGCTTCAGTGGATGATGAGAATGTCAGTTTTGACAAAGAACACTGTTCATTACTAAAATGCTCTAATTGAGCTGTTAGAATGTCAGAAACAAGCTTTCTGAGCTGAGAACTGCATTTTGTGACATAGTTCAACAGTGGATGATGAGAATGTCAGTTTTGACAAAGAACACTGTTCATTACTAAAATGCTCTAATTGAGCTGTTAGAATGTTAGAAACAAGCTTTCTGAGCTGAGAACTGCATTTTGTGACATAGTTCATCAGTGGATGATGAGAATGTCAGTTTTGACAAAGAACACTGTTCATTACTAAAATGCTCTAATTTAGCTGTTAGAATGTTAGAAACAAGCTTTCTGAGCTGAGAACTGCATTTTGTGACATAGTTCATCAGTGGATGATGAGAATGTCAGTTTTGACAAAGAACACTGTTCATTACTAAAATGCTCCAATTGAGCTGTTAGAATGTCAGAAACAAGCTTTCTGAGCTGAGAACTGCATTTTGTGACATAGTTCATCAGTGGATGATGAGAATGTCAGTTTTGACAAAGAACACTGTTCATTACTGAAATGCTCCAATTGAGATGTTAGAATGTCAGAAACAAATTTTCTGAGCTGAGAAATGCATTTTGTGACAAAGTGCATCAGTGGATGATGAAAATGTCAGTTTTGACAAAGAACACTGTTCATTACTAAAATTCTCTAATTGAGCTGTTAGAATGTCAGAAACAAGCTTTCTGAGCATAAAACTGCATTTTGTGACAAAGTGCATCAGTGGGTGATGAGAATGTCAGTTTTGACAAAAGAACACTGTTCATTACTAAAATGCTCTAATTGAGCTGTTAGAATGTCAGAAACAAGCTTTCTGAGCTGAGAACTGCATTTTGTGACAAAGTTCATCAGTGGATGATGAGAATGTCAGTTTTGACAAAGAACACTGATCATTACTAAAATGCTCTAATTGAGCTGTTAGAATGTCAGAAACAAGCTTTCTGAGCTGAGAACTGCATTTTGTGACAAAGTGAATCAGTGGATGATGAGAATGTCACTTTTGACAAAGAACACTGATCATTACTAAAATGCTCCAATTGAGCTGTTAGAATGTCAGAAACAAGCTTTCTGAGCTGAGAACTGCATTTTGTGACATAGTTCATCAGTGGATGATGAGAATGTCAGTTTTGACAAAGAACACTGTTCATTACTAAAATGCTCTAATTGAGCTGTTAGAATGTCAGAAACAAGCTTTCTGAGCTGAGAACTGCATTTTGTGACATAGTTCATCAGTGGATGATGAGAATGTCAGTTTTGACAAAGAACACTGTTCATTACTGAAATGCTCTAATTGAGCTGTTAGAATGTCAGAAACAAGCTTTCTGAGCTGAGAACTGCATTTTGTGACATAGTTCATCAGTGGATGATGAGAATGTCAGTTTTGACAAAGAACACTGTTCATTACTAAAATGCTCTAATTGAGCTGTTAGAATGTCAGAAACAAGCTTTCTGAGCTGAGAACTGCATTTTGTGACATAGTTCATCAGTGGATGATGAGAATGTCAGTTTTGACAAAGAACACTGTTCATTACTAAAATGCTCCAATTGAGCTGTTAGAATGTCAGAAACAAATTTTCTGAGCTGAGAAATGCATTTTGTGACAAAGTGCATCAGTGGATGATGAAAATGTCAGTTTTGACAAAGAACACTGTTCATTACTAAAATTCTCTAATTGAGCTGTTAGAATGTCAGAAACAAGCTTTCTGAGCATAAAACTGCATTTTGTGACAAAGTGCATCAGTGGGTGATGAGAATGTCAGTTTTGACAAAAGAACACTGTTCATTACTAAAATGCTCTAATTGAGCTGTTAGAATGTCAGAAACAAGCTTTCTGAGCTGAGAACTGCATTTTGTGACAAAGTGAATCAGTGGATGATGAGAATGTCAGTTTTGACAAAGAACACTGATCATTACTAAAATGCTCTAATTGAGCTGTTAGAATGTCAGAAACAAGCTTTCTGAGCTGAGAACTGCATTTTGTGACAAAGTGAATCAGTGGATGATGAGAATGTCACTTTTGACAAAGAACACTGATCATTACTAAAATGCTCCAATTGAGCTGTTAGAATGTCAGAAACAAGCTTTCTGAGCTGAGAACTGCATTTTGTGACATAGTTCATCAGTGGATGATGAGAATGTCAGTTTTGACAAAGAACACTGTTCATTACTAAAATGCTCTAATTGAGCTGTTAGAATGTCAGAAACAAGCTTTCTGAGCTGAGAACTGCATTTTGTGACATAGTTCATCAGTGGATGATGAGAATGTCAGTTTTGACAAAGAACACTGTTCATTACTAAAATGCTCCAATTGAGCTGTTAGAATGTCAGAAACAAGCTTTCTGAGCTGAGAAATGCATTTTGTGACATATTTCATCAGTGGATGATGAGAATGTCAGTTTTGACAAAGAACTCTGTTCATTACTGAAATGCTCCAATTGAGCTGTTAGAATGTCAGAAACAAGCTTTCTGAGCTGAAAACTGCATTTTGTGACAAAGTGAATCAGTGGATGGATGAGAATGTCACTTTTGACAAAGAACACTGTTCATTACTGAAATGCTCCAATTGAGCTGTTAGAATGTCAGAAACAAGCTTTCTGAGCTGAGAAATGCATTTTGTGACAAAGTGCATCAGTGGATGATGAGAATGTCAGTTTTGACAAAGAACACTGTTCATTACTTAAATGCTCTAATTGAGCTGTTAGAATGTCAGAAACAAGCTTTCTGAGCTGAGAACTGCATTTTGTGACAAAAAGCATCAGTGGATGATGAGAATGTCAGTTTTGACAAAGAACACTGATCATTACTAAAATGCTCCAATTGAGCTGTTAGAATGTCAGAAACAAGCTTTCTGAGCTGAGAAATGCATTTTGTGACAAAGTGCTTCAGTGGATGATGAGAATGTCAGTTTTGACAAAGAACACTGTTCATTATTAAAATGCTCTAATTGAGCTGTTAGAATGTCAGAAACAAGCTTTCTGAGCTGAGAACTGCATTTTGTGACATAGTTCATCAGTGGATTATGAGAATGTCAGTTTTGACAAAGAACACTGTTCATTACTAAAATGCTCTAATTGAGCTGTTAGAATGTTAGAAACAAGCTTTCTGAGCTGAGAACTGCATTTTGTGACATAGTTCATCAGTGGATGATGAGAATGTCAGTTTTGACAAAGAACACTGTTCATTACTAAAATGCTCCAATTGAGCTGTTAGAATGTCAGAAACAAGCTTTCTGAGCTGAGAACTGCATTTTGTGACATAGTTCATCAGTGGATGATGAGAATGTCAGTTTTGACAAAGAACACTGATCATTACTAAAATGCTCCAATTGAGCTGTTAGAATGTCAGAAACAAGCTTTCTGAGCTGAGAAATGCATTTTGTGACAAAGTGCTTCAGTGGATGATGAGAATGTCAGTTTTGACAAAGAACACTGTTCATTACTAAAATGCTCTAATTGAGCTGTTAGAATGTCAGAAACAAGCTTTCTGAGCTGAGAACTGCATTTTGTGACATAGTTCAACAGTGGATGATGAGAATGTCAGTTTTGACAAAGAACACTGTTCATTACTAAAATGCTCTAATTGAGCTGTTAGAATGTTAGAAACAAGCTTTCTGAGCTGAGAACTGCATTTTGTGACATAGTTCATCAGTGGATGATGAGAATGTCAGTTTTGACAAAGAACACTGTTCATTACTAAAATGCTCCAATTGAGCTGTTAGAATGTCAGAAACAAGCTTTCTGAGCTGAGAACTGCATTTTGTGACATAGTTCATCAGTGGATGATGAGAATGTCAGTTTTGACAAAGAACTCTGTTCATTACTGAAATGCTCCAATTGAGCTGTTAGAATGTCAGAAACAAGCTTTCTGAGCTGAGAACTGCATTTTGTGACAAAGTGAATCAGTGGATGGATGAGAATGTCACTTTTGACAAAGAACACTGTTCATTAATGAAATGCTCCAATTGAGCTGTTAGAATGTCAGAAACAAGCTTTCTGAGCTGAAAACAGCATTTTGTGACAAAGTGAATCAGTGGATGGATGAGAATGTCACTTTTGACAAAGAACACTGTTCATTAATGAAATGCTCCAATTGAGCTGTTAGAATGTCAGAAACAAGCTTTCTGAGCTGAAAACTGCATTTTGTGACATAGTTCATCAGTGGATGATGAGAATGTCAGTTTTGACAAAGAACACTGTTCATTACTGAAATGCTCCAATTGAGCTGTTAGAATGTCAGAAACAAGCTTTCTGAGCTGAGAAATGCATTTTGTGACAAAGTGCATCAGTGGATGATGAGAATGTCAGTTTTGACAAAGAACACTGTTCATTACTAAAATGCTCTAATTGAGCTGTTAGAATGTCAGAAACAAGCTTTCTGAGCTGAGAACTGCATTTTGTGACAAAAAGCATCAGTGGATGATGAGAATGTCAGTTTTGACAAAGAACACTGATCATTACTAAAATGCTCCAATTGAGTTGTTAGAATGTCAGAAACAAGCTTTCTGAGCTGAGAACTGCATTTTGTGACAAAGTGAATCAGTGGATGGATGAGAATGTCACTTTTGACAAAGAACACTGTTCATTAATGAAATGCTCCAATTGAGCTGTTAGAATGTCAGAAACAAGCTTTCTGAGCTGAAAACAGCATTTTGTGACAAAGTGAATCAGTGGATGGATGAGAATGTCACTTTTGACAAAGAACACTGTTCATTAATGAAATGCTCCAATTGAGCTGTTAGAATGTCAGAAACAAGCTTTCTGAGCTGAAAACTGCATTTTGTGACATAGTTCATCAGTGGATGATGAGAATGTCAGTTTTGACAAAGAACACTGTTCATTACTGAAATGCTCCAATTGAGCTGTTAGAATGTCAGAAACAAGCTTTCTGAGCTGAGAAATGCATTTTGTGACAAAGTGCATCAGTGGATGATGAGAATGTCAGTTTTGACAAAGAACACTGTTCATTACTAAAATGCTCTAATTGAGCTGTTAGAATGTCAGAAACAAGCTTTCTGAGCTGAGAACTGCATTTTGTGACAAAAAGCATCAGTGGATGATGAGAATGTCAGTTTTGACAAAGAACACTGATCATTACTAAAATGCTCCAATTGAGCTGTTAGAATGTCAGAAACAAGCTTTCTGAGCTGAGAAATGCATTTTGTGACAAAGTGCTTCAGTGGATGATGAGAATGTCAGTTTTGACAAAGAACACTGTTCATTACTAAAATGCTCTAATTGAGCTGTTAGAATGTCAGAAACAAGCTTTCTGAGCTGAGAACTGCATTTTGTGACATAGTTCATCAGTGGATGATGAGAATGTCAGTTTTGACAAAGAACACTGTTCATTACTAAAATGCTCCAATTGAGCTGTTAGAATGTCAGAAACAAGCTTTCTGAGCTGAGAAATGCATTTTGTGACATAGTTCATCAGTGGATGATAAGAATGTCAGTTTTGACAAAGAACTCTGTTCATTACTGAAATGCTCCAATTGAGCTGTTAGAATGTCAGAAACAAGCTTTCTGAGCTGAAAACTGCTTTTTGTGACAAAGTGCTTCAGTGGATGATGAGAATGTCAGTTTTGACAAAGAACACTGTTCATTACTAAAATGCTCTAATTGAGCTGTTAGAATGTCAGAAACAAGCTTTCTGAGCTGAGAACTGCATTTTGTGACAAAAAGCATCAGTGGATGATGAGAATGTCAGTTTTGACAAAGAACACTGTTCATTACTAAAATGCTCTAATTGAGCTGTTAGAATGTCAGAAACAAGCTTTCTGAGCTGAGAACTGCATTTTGTGACATAGTTCATCAGTGGATGATGAGAATGTCAGTTTTGACAAAGAACACTGTTCATTACTAAAATGCTCTAATTGAGCTGTTAGAATGTCAGAAACAAGCTTTCTGAGCTGAGAACTGCATTTTGTGACAAAAAGCATCAGTGGATGATGAGAATGTCAGTTTTGACAAAGAACACTGATCATTACTAAAATGCTCCAATTGAGCTGTTAGAATGTCAGAAACAAGCTTTCTGAGCTGAGAAATGCATTTTGTGACATAGTTCATCAGTGGATGATGAGAATGTCAGTTTTGACAAAGAACTCTGTTCATTACTGAAATGCTCCAATTGAGCTGTTAGAATGTCAGAAACAAGCTTTCTGAGCTGAGAAATGCATTTTGTGACAAAGTGCTTCAGTGGATGATGAGAATGTCAGTTTTGACAAAGAACACTGTTCATTACTAAAATGCTCTTATTGAGCTGTTAGAATGTCAGAAACAAGCTTTCTGAGCTGAGAACTGCATTTTGTGACAAAAAGCATCAGTGGATGATGAGAATGTCAGTTTTGACAAAGAACACTGTTCATTACTAAAATGCTCTAATTGAGCTGTTAGAATGTCAGAAACAAGCTTTCTGAGCTGAGAACTGCATTTTGTGACATAGTTCATCAGTGGATGATGAGAATGTCAGTTTTGACAAAGAACACTGTTCATTACTAAAATGCTCCAATTGAGCTGTTAGAATGTCAGAAACAAGCTTTCTGAGCTGAGAAATGCATTTTGTGACATAGTTCATCAGTGGATGATGAGAATGTCAGTTTTGACAAAGAACTCTGTTCATTACTGAAATGCTCCAATTGAGCTGTTAGAATGTCAGAAACAAGCTTTCTGAGCTGAAAACTGCATTTTGTGACAAAGTGAATCAGTGGATGGATGAGAATGTCACTTTTGACAAAGAACACTGTTCATTACTGAAATGCTCCAATTGAGCTGTTAGAATGTCAGAAACAAGCTTTCTGAGCTGAGAAATGCATTTTGTGACAAAGTGCATCAGTGGATGATGAGAATGTCAGTTTTGACAAAGAACACTGTTCATTACTAAAATGCTCTAATTGAGCTGTTAGAATGTCAGAAACAAGCTTTCTGAGCTGAGAACTGCATTTTGTGACAAAAAGCATCAGTGGATGATGAGAATGTCAGTTTTGACAAAGAACACTGATCATTACTAAAATGCTCCAATTGAGCTGTTAGAATGTCAGAAACAAGCTTTCTGAGCTGAGAAATGCATTTTGTGACAAAGTGCTTCAGTGGATGATGAGAATGTCAGTTTTGACAAAGAACACTGTTCATTACTAAAATGCTCTAATTGAGCTGTTAGAATGTCAGAAACAAGCTTTCTGAGCTGAGAACTGCATTTTGTGACATAGTTCATCAGTGGATGATGAGAATGTCGGTTTTGACGAAGAACACTGTTCATTACTAAAATGCTCCAATTGAGCTGTTAGAATGTCAGAAACAAGCTTTCTGAGCTGAGAACTGCATTTTGTGACAAAAAGCATCAGTGGATGATGAGAATGTCAGTTTTGACAAAGAACACTGATCATTACTAAAATGCTCCAATTGAGCTGTTAGAATGTCAGAAACAAGCTTTCTGAGCTGAAAACTGCATTTTGTGACATAGTTCATCAGTGGATGATGAGAATGTCAGTTTTGACAAAGAACACTGTTCATTACTAAAATGCTCTAATTGAGCTGTTAGAATGTCAGAAACAAGCTTTCTGAGTTGAGAACTGCATTTTGTGACATAGTTCATCAGTGGATGATGAGAATGTCAGTTTTGACAAAGAACACTGATCATCACTAAAATGCTCCAATTAAGCTGTTAGAATGTCAGAAACAAGCTTTCTGAGCTGAGAACTGCATTTTGTGACATAGTTCATCAGTGGATGATGAGAATGTCAGTTTTGACAAAGAACACTGTTCATTACTGAAATGCTCCAATTGAGCTGTTAGAATGTCAGAAACAAGCTTTCTGAGCTGAGAACTGCATTTTGTGACAAAAAGCATCAGTGGATGATGAGAATGTCAGTTTTGACAAAGAACACTGATCATTACTAAAATGCTCCAATTGAGCTTGTTAGAATGTCAGAAACAAATTTTCTGAGCTGAGAAATGCATTTTGTGACAAAGTGCATCAGTGGATGATGAGAATGTCAGTTTTGACAAAGAACACTGATCATCACTAAAATGCTCCAATTAAGCTGTTAGAATGTCAGAAACAAGCTTTCTGAGCTGAGAACTGCATTTTGTGACATAGTTCATCAGTGGATGATGAGAATGTCAGTTTTGACAAAGAACACTGTTCAGTACTGAAATGCTCCAATTGAGCTGTTAGAATGTCAGAAACAAGCTTTCTGAGCTGAGAACTGCATTTTGTGACAAAAAGCATCAGTGGATGATGAGAATGTCAGTTTTGACAAAGAACACTGATCATTACTAAAATGCTCCAATTGAGCTGTTAGAATGTCAGAAACAAGCTTTCTGAGCTGAGAAATGCATTTTGTGACAAAGTGCTTCAGTGGATGATGAGAATGTCAGTTTTGACAAAGAACACTGTTCATTACTAAAATGCTCTAATTGAGCTGTTAGAATGTCAGAAACAAGCTTTCTGAGCTGAGAACTGCATTTTGTGACAAAAAGCATCAGTGGATGATGAGAATGTCAGTTTTGACAAAGAACACTGTTCATTACTAAAATGCTCTAATTTAGCTGTTAGAATGTTAGAAACAAGCTTTCTGAGCTGAGAACTGCATTTTGTGACATAGTTCATCAGTGGATGATGAGAATGTCAGTTTTGAAAAAGAACACTGTTCATTACTAAAATGCTCCAATTGAGCTGTTAGAATGTCAGAAACAAGCTTTCTGAGCTGAGAACTGCATTTTGTGACATAGTTCATCAGTGGATGATGAGAATGTCAGTTTTGACAAAGAACACTGTTCATTACTGAAATGCTCCAATTGAGATGTTAGAATGTCAGAAACAAATTTTCTGAGCTGAGAAATGCATTTTGTGACAAAGTGCATCAGTGGATGATGAAAATGTCAGTTTTGACAAAGAACACTGTTCATTACTAAAATTCTCTAATTGAGCTGTTAGAATGTCAGAAACAAGCTTTCTGAGCTGAGAACTGCATTTTGTGAGAAAGTGAATCAGTGGATGATGAGAATGTCAGTTTTGACAAAGAACACTGTTCATTACTAAAATGCTCCAATTGAGCTGTTAGAATGTCAGAAACAAGCTTTCTGAGCTGAGAACTGCATTTTGTGACATAGTTCATCAGTGCATGATGAGAATGTCAGTTTTGACAAAGAACTCTGTTCATTACTGAAATGCTCCAATTGAGCTGTTAGAATGTCAGAAACAAGCTTTCTGAGCTGAAAACTGCATTTTGTGACAAAGTGAATCAGTGGATGGATGAGAATGTCACTTTTGACAAAGAACACTGTTCATTACTGAAATGCTCCAATTGAGCTGTTAGAATGTCAGAAACAAGCTTTCTGAGCTGAGAAATGCATTTTGTGACAAAGTGCATCAGTGGATGATGAGAATGTCAGTTTTGACAAAGAACACTGTTCATTACTTAAATGCTCTAATTGAGCTGTTAGAATGTCAGAAACAAGCTTTCTGAGCTGAGAACTGCATTTTGTGACAAAAAGCATCAGTGGATGATGAGAATGTCAGTTTTGACAAAGAACACTGATCATTACTAAAATGCTCCAATTGAGCTGTTAGAATGTCAGAAACAAGCTTTCTGAGCTGAGAAATGCATTTTGTGACAAAGTGCTTCAGTGGATGATGAGAATGTCAGTTTTGACAAAGAACACTGTTCATTATTAAAATGCTCTAATTGAGCTGTTAGAATGTCAGAAACAAGCTTTCTGAGCTGAGAACTGCATTTTGTGACATAGTTCATCAGTGGATTATGAGAATGTCAGTTTTGACAAAGAACACTGTTCATTACTAAAATGCTCTAATTGAGCTGTTAGAATGTTAGAAACAAGCTTTCTGAGCTGAGAACTGCATTTTGTGACATAGTTCATCAGTGGATGATGAGAATGTCAGTTTTGACAAAGAACACTGTTCATTACTAAAATGCTCCAATTGAGCTGTTAGAATGTCAGAAACAAGCTTTCTGAGCTGAGAACTGCATTTTGTGACATAGTTCATCAGTGGATGATGAGAATGTCAGTTTTGACGAAGAACACTGATCATTACTAAAATGCTCCAATTGAGCTGTTAGAATGTCAGAAACAAGCTTTCTGAGCTGAGAAATGCATTTTGTGACAAAGTGCTTCAGTGGATGATGAGAATGTCAGTTTTGACAAAGAACACTGTTCATTACTAAAATGCTCTAATTGAGCTGTTAGAATGTCAGAAACAAGCTTTCTGAGCTGAGAACTGCATTTTGTGACATAGTTCAACAGTGGATGATGAGAATGTCAGTTTTGACAAAGAACACTGTTCATTACTAAAATGCTCTAATTGAGCTGTTAGAATGTTAGAAACAAGCTTTCTGAGCTGAGAACTGCATTTTGTGACATAGTTCATCAGTGGATGATGAGAATGTCAGTTTTGACAAAGAACACTGTTCATTACTAAAATGCTCCAATTGAGCTGTTAGAATGTCAGAAACAAGCTTTCTGAGCTGAGAACTGCATTTTGTGACATAGTTCATCAGTGGATGATGAGAATGTCAGTTTTGACAAAGAACTCTGTTCATTACTGAAATGCTCCAATTGAGCTGTTAGAATGTCAGAAACAAGCTTTCTGAGCTGAGAACTGCATTTTGTGACAAAGTGAATCAGTGGATGGATGAGAATGTCACTTTTGACAAAGAACACTGTTCATTAATGAAATGCTCCAATTGAGCTGTTAGAATGTCAGAAACAAGCTTTCTGAGCTGAAAACAGCATTTTGTGACAAAGTGAATCAGTGGATGGATGAGAATGTCACTTTTGACAAAGAACACTGTTCATTAATGAAATGCTCCAATTGAGCTGTTAGAATGTCAGAAACAAGCTTTCTGAGCTGAAAACTGCATTTTGTGACATAGTTCATCAGTGGATGATGAGAATGTCAGTTTTGACAAAGAACACTGTTCATTACTGAAATGCTCCAATTGAGCTGTTAGAATGTCAGAAACAAGCTTTCTGAGCTGAGAAATGCATTTTGTGACAAAGTGCATCAGTGGATGATGAGAATGTCAGTTTTGACAAAGAACACTGTTCATTACTAAAATGCTCTAATTGAGCTGTTAGAATGTCAGAAACAAGCTTTCTGAGCTGAGAACTGCATTTTGTGACAAAAAGCATCAGTGGATGATGAGAATGTCAGTTTTGACAAAGAACACTGATCATTACTAAAATGCTCCAATTGAGTTGTTAGAATGTCAGAAACAAGCTTTCTGAGCTGAGAACTGCATTTTGTGACAAAGTGAATCAGTGGATGGATGAGAATGTCACTTTTGACAAAGAACACTGTTCATTAATGAAATGCTCCAATTGAGCTGTTAGAATGTCAGAAACAAGCTTTCTGAGCTGAAAACAGCATTTTGTGACAAAGTGAACCAGTGGATGGATGAGAATGTCACTTTTGACAAAGAACACTGTTCATTAATGAAATGCTCCAATTGAGCTGTTAGAATGTCAGAAACAAGCTTTCTGAGCTGAAAACTGCATTTTGTGACATAGTTCATCAGTGGATGATGAGAATGTCAGTTTTGACAAAGAACACTGTTCATTACTGAAATGCTCCAATTGAGCTGTTAGAATGTCAGAAACAAGCTTTCTGAGCTGAGAAATGCATTTTGTGACAAAGTGCATCAGTGGATGATGAGAATGTCAGTTTTGACAAAGAACACTGTTCATTACTAAAATGCTCTAATTGAGCTGTTAGAATGTCAGAAACAAGCTTTCTGAGCTGAGAACTGCATTTTGTGACAAAAAGCATCAGTGGATGATGAGAATGTCAGTTTTGACAAAGAACACTGATCATTACTAAAATGCTCCAATTGAGCTGTTAGAATGTCAGAAACAAGCTTTCTGAGCTGAGAAATGCATTTTGTGACAAAGTGCTTCAGTGGATGATGAGAATGTCAGTTTTGACAAAGAACACTGTTCATTACTAAAATGCTCCAATTGAGCTGTTAGAATGTCAGAAACAAGCTTTCTGAGCTGAGAACTGCATTTTGTGACATAGTTCATCAGTGGATGATGAGAATGTCAGTTTTGACAAAGAACACTGTTCATTACTGAAATGCTCCAATTGAGCTGTTAGAATGTCAGAAACAAATTTTCTGAGCTGAGAAATGCATTTTGTGACAAAGTGCATCAGTGGATGATGAGAATGTCAGTTTTGACAAAGAACACTGATCATCACTAAAATGCTCCAATTAAGCTGTTAGAATGTCAGAAACAAGCTTTCTGAGCTGAGAACTGCATTTTGTGACATAGTTCATCAGTGGATGATGAGAATGTCAGTTTTGACAAAGAACACTGTTCATTACTGAAATGCTCCAATTGAGCTGTTAGAATGTCAGAAACAAGCTTTCTGAGCTGAGAAATGCATTTTGTGACAAAGTGCATCAGTGGATGATGAGAATGTCAGTTTTGACAAAGAACACTGTTCATTACTAAAATGCTCTAATTGAGCTGTTAGAATGTCAGAAACAAGCTTTCTGAGCTGAGAACTGCATTTTGTGACATAGTTCATCAGTGGATGATGAGAATGTCAGTTTTGACAAAGAACACTGTTCATTACTAAAATGCTCCAATTGAGCTGTTAGAATGTCAGAAACAAGCTTTCTGAGCTGAGAAATGCATTTTGTGACAAAGTGCTTCAGTGGATGATGAGAATGTCAGTTTTGACAAAGAACACTGTTCATTACTAAAATGCTCTAATTGAGCTGTTAGAATGTCAGAAACAAGCTTTCTGAGCTGAGAACTGCATTTTGTGACATAGTTCATCAGTGGATGATGAGAATGTCAGTTTTGACAAAGAACACTGTTCATTACTAAAATGCTCCAATTGAGCTGTTAGAATGTCAGAAACAAGCTTTCTGAGCTGAGAAATGCATTTTGTGACACAGTTCATCAGTGGATGATGAGAATGTCAGTTTTGACAAAGAACTCTGTTCATTACTGAAATGCTCCAATTGAGCTGTTAGAATGTCAGAAACAAGCTTTCTGAGCTGAAAACTGCATTTTGTGACAAAGTGCATCAGTGGATGATGAGAATGTCAGTTTTGACAAAGAACACTGTTCATTACTAAAATGCTCTAATTGAGCTGTTAGAATGTCAGAAACAAGCTTTCTGAGCTGAGAACTGCATTTTGTGACAAAAAGCATCAGTGGATGATGAGAATGTCAGTTTTGACAAAGAACACTGATCATTACTAAAATGCTCCAATTGAGCTGTTGGAATGTCAGAAACAAGCTTTCTGAGCTGAGAAATGCATTTTGTGACAAAGTGCTTCAGTGGATGATGAGAATGTCAGTTTTGACAAAGAACACTGTTCATTACTAAAATGCTCTAATTGAGCTGTTAGAATGTCAGAAACAAGCTTTCTGAGCTGAGAACTGCATTTTGTGACAAAAAGCATCAGTGGATGATGAGAATGTCAGTTTTGACAAAGAACACTGATCATTACTAAAATGCTCCAATTGAGCTGTTAGAATGTCAGAAACAAGCTTTCTGAGCTGAGAACTGCATTTTGTGACATAGTTCATCAGTGGATGATGAGAATGACAGTTTTGACAAAGAACACTGTTCATTACTGAAATGCTCCAATTGAGCTGTTAGAATGTCAGAAACAAATTTTCTGAGCTGAGAAATGCATTTTGTGACAAAGTGCATCAGTGGATGATGAGAATGTCAGTTTTGACAAAGAACACTGATCATCACTAAAATGCTCCAATTAAGCTGTTAGAATGTCAGAAACAAGCTTTCTGAGCTGAGAACTGCATTTTGTGACATAGTTCATCAGTGGATGATGAGAATGTCAGTTTTGACAAAGAACACTGTTCATTACTGAAATGCTCCAATTGAGCTGTTAGAATGTCAGAAACAAGCTTTCTGAGCTGAGAAATGCATTTTGTGACAAAGTGCATCAGTGGATGAGAATGTCAGTTTTGACAAAGAACACTGTTCATTACTAAAATGCTCTAATTGAGCTGTTAGAATGTCAGAAACAAGCTTTCTGAGCTGAGAACTGCATTTTGTGACAAAAAACATCAGTGGATGATGAGAATGTCAGTTTTGACAAGGAACACTGATCATTACTAAAATGCTCCAATTGAGCTGTTAGAAT
This sequence comes from Barbatula barbatula, assembly GCF_947034865.1. Classification (NCBI taxonomy): domain Eukaryota; kingdom Metazoa; phylum Chordata; class Actinopteri; order Cypriniformes; family Nemacheilidae; genus Barbatula; species Barbatula barbatula. The sequence goes on along the minus strand of NC_136770.1, from coordinate 10,814,478 downwards.
GTCAGAAACAAGCTTTCTGAGCTGAGAAATGCATTTTGTGACAAAGTGCTTCAGTGGATGATGAGAATGTCAGTTTTGACAAAGAACACTGTTCATTACTAAAATGCTCTAATTGAGCTGTTAGAATGTCAGAAACAAGCTTTCTGAGCTGAGAACTGCATTTTGTGACATAGTTCATCAGTGGATGATGAGAATGTCAGTTTTGACAAAGAACACTGTTCATTACTAAAATGCTCCAATTGAGCTGTTAGAATGTCAGAAACAAGCTTTCTGAGCTGAGAAATGCATTTTGTGACATAGTTCATCAGTGGATGATGAGAATGTCAGTTTTGACAAAGAACTCTGTTCATTACTGAAATGCTCCAATTGAGCTGTTAGAATGTCAGAAACAAGCTTTCTGAGCTGAAAACTGCATTTTGTGACAAAGTGAATCAGTGGATGGATGAGAATGTCACTTTTGACAAAGAACACTGTTTATTACTGAAATGCTCCAATTGAGCTGTTAGAATGTCAGAAACAAGCTTTCTGAGCTGAGAAATGCATTTTGTGACAAAGTGCATCAGTGGATGATGAGAATGTCAGTTTTGACAAAGAACACTGTTCATTACTAAAATGCTCTAATTGAGCTGTTAGAATGTCAGAAACAAGCTTTCTGAGCTGAGAACTGCATTTTGTGACAAAAAGCATCAGTGGATGATGAGAATGTCAGTTTTGACAAAGAACACTGATCATTACTAAAATGCTCCAATTGAGCTGTTAGAATGTCAGAAACAAGCTTTCTGAGCTGAGAAATGCATTTTGTGACAAAGTGCTTCAGTGGATGATGAGAATGTCAGTTTTGACAAAGAACACTGTTCATTACTAAAATGCTCCAATTGAGCTGTTAGAATGTCAGAAACAAGCTTTCTGAGCTGAGAACTGCATTTTGTGACATAGTTCATCAGTGGATGATGAGAATGTCAGTTTTGACAAAGAACACTGTTCATTACTGAAATGCTCCAATTGAGCTGTTAGAATGTCAGAAACAAATTTTCTGAGCTGAGAAATGCATTTTGTGACAAAGTGCATCAGTGGATGATGAGAATGTCAGTTTTGACAAAGAACACTGTTCATTACTGAAATGCTCCAATTGAGCTGTTAGAATGTCAGAAACAAGCTTTCTGAGCTGAGAAATGCATTTTGTGACAAAGTGCATCAGTGGATGATGAGAATGTCAGTTTTGACAAAGAACACTGTTCATTACTAAAATGCTCTAATTGAGCTGTTAGAATGTCAGAAACAAGCTTTCTGAGCTGAGAACTGCATTTTGTGACAAAAAGCATCAGTGGATGATGAGAATGTCAGTTTTGACAAAGAACACTGATCATTACTAAAATGCTCCAATTGAGCTGTTAGAATGTCAGAAACAAGCTTTCTGAGCTGAGAAATGCATTTTGTGACAAAGTGCTTCAGTGGATGATGAGAATGTCAGTTTTGACAAAGAACACTGTTCATTACTAAAATGCTCTAATTGAGCTGTTAGAATGTCAGAAACAAGCTTTCTGAGCTGAGAACTGCATTTTGTGACATAGTTCATCAGTGGATGATGAGAATGTCAGTTTTGACAAAGAACACTGTTCATTACTAAAATGCTCCAATTGAGCTGTTAGAATGTCAGAAACAAGCTTTCTGAGCTGAGAAATGCATTTTGTGACATAGTTCATCAGTGGATGATGAGAATGTCAGTTTTGACAAAGAACTCTGTTCATTACTGAAATGCTCCAATTGAGCTGTTAGAATGTCAGAAACAAGCTTTCTGAGCTGAAAACTGCATTTTGTGACAAAGTGAATCAGTGGATGGATGAGAATGTCAGTTTTGACAAAGAACACTGTTCATTACTAAAATGCTCCAATTGAGCTGTTAGAATGTCAGAAACAAGCTTTCTGAGCTGAGAAATGCATTTTGTGACAAAGTGCTTCAGTGGATGATGAGAATGTCAGTTTTGACAAAGAACACTGTTCATTACTAAAATGCTCTAATTGAGCTGTTAGAATGTCAGAAACAAGCTTTCTGAGCTGAGAACTGCATTTTGTGACATAGTTCATCAGTGGATGATGAGAATGTCAGTTTTGACAAAGAACACTGTTCATTACTAAAATGCTCCAATTGAGCTGTTAGAATGTCAGAAACAAGCTTTCTGAGCTGAGAACTGCATTTTGTGACATAGTTCATCAGTGGATGATGAGAATGTCAGTTTTGACAAAGAACACTGATCATTACTAAAATGCTCCAATTGAGCTGTTAGAATGTCAGAAACAAGCTTTCTGAGCTGAGAAATGCATTTTGTGACATAGTTCATCAGTGGATGGATGAGAATGTCAGTTTTGACAAAGAACACTGTTCATTACTGAAATGCTCCAATTGAGCTGTTAGAATGTCAGAAACAAGCTTTCTGAGCTGAGAAATGCATTTTGTGACAAAGTGCATCAGTGGATGATGAGAATGTCAGTTTTGACAAAGAACACTGTTCATTACTAAAATGCTCTAATTGAGCTGTTAGAATGTCAGAAACAAGCTTTCTGAGCTGAGAACTGCATTTTGTGACAAAAAGCATCAGTGGATGATGAGAATGTCAGTTTTGACAAAGAACACTGATCATTACTAAAATGCTCCAATTGAGCTGTTAGAATGTCAGAAACAAGCTTTCTGAGCTGAGAAATGCATTTTGTGACAAAGTGCTTCAGTGGATGATGAGAATGTCAGTTTTGACAAAGAACACTGTTCATTACTAAAATGCTCTAATTGAGCTGTTAGAATGTCAGAAACAAGCTTTCTGAGCTGAGAACTGCATTTTGTGACATAGTTCATCAGTGGATGATGAGAATGTCAGTTTTGACAAAGAACACTGTTCATTACTAAAATGCTCCAATTGAGCTGTTAGAATGTCAGAAACAAGCTTTCTGAGCTGAGAAATGCATTTTGTGACATAGTTCATCAGTGGATGATGAGAATGTCAGTTTTGACAAAGAACTCTGTTCATTACTGAAATGCTCCAATTGAGCTGTTAGAATGTCAGAAACAAGCTTTCTGAGCTGAAAACTGCATTTTGTGACAAAGTGAATCAGTGGATGGATGAGAATGTCAGTTTTGACAAAGAACACTGTTCATTACTAAAATGCTCCAATTGAGCTGTTAGAATGTCAGAAACAAGCTTTCTGAGCTGAGAAATGCATTTTGTGACAAAGTGCTTCAGTGGATGATGAGAATGTCAGTTTTGACAAAGAACACTGTTCATTACTAAAATGCTCTAATTGAGCTGTTAGAATGTCAGAAACAAGCTTTCTGAGCTGAGAACTGCATTTTGTGACATAGTTCATCAGTGGATGATGAGAATGTCAGTTTTGACAAAGAACACTGTTCATTACTAAAATGCTCCAATTGAGCTGTTAGAATGTCAGAAACAAGCTTTCTGAGCTGAGAACTGCATTTTGTGACATAGTTCATCAGTGGATGATGAGAATGTCAGTTTTGACAAAGAACACTGATCATTACTAAAATGCTCCAATTGAGCTGTTAGAATGTCAGAAACAAGCTTTCTGAGCTGAGAAATGCATTTTGTGACATAGTTCATCAGTGGATGGATGAGAATGTCAGTTTTGACAAAGAACACTGTTCATTACTGAAATGCTCCAATTGAGCTGTTAGAATGTCAGAAACAAGCTTTCTGAGCTGAGAAATGCATTTTGTGACAAAGTGCATCAGTGGATGATGAGAATGTCAGTTTTGACAAAGAACACTGTTCATTACTAAAATGCTCTAATTGAGCTGTTAGAATGTCAGAAACAAGCTTTCTGAGCTGAGAACTGCATTTTGTGACAAAAAGCATCAGTGGATGATGAGAATGTCAGTTTTGACAAAGAACACTGATCATTACTAAAATGCTCCAATTGAGCTGTTAGAATGTCAGAAACAAGCTTTCTGAGCTGAGAAATGCATTTTGTGACAAAGTGCTTCAGTGGATGATGAGAATGTCAGTTTTGACAAAGAACACTGTTCATTACTAAAATGCTCTAATTGAGCTGTTAGAATGTCAGAAACAAGCTTTCTGAGCTGAGAACTGCATTTTGTGACAAAAAGCATCAGTGGATGATGAGAATGTCAGTTTTGACAAAGAACACTGTTCATTACTAAAACGCTCTAATTGAGCTGTTAGAATGTCAGAAACAAGCTTTCTGAGCTGAGAACTGCATTTTGTGACATAGTTCATCAGTGGATGATGAGAATGTCAGTTTTGACAAAGAACACTGTTCATTACTAAAATGCTCTAATTTAGCTGTTAGAATGTTAGAAACAAGCTTTCTGAACTGAGAACTGCATTTTGTGACATAGTTCATCAGTGGATGATGAGAATGTCAGTTTTGACAAAGAACACTGTTCATTACTAAAATGCTCTAATTTAGCTGTTAGAATGTTAGAAACAAGCTTTCTGAACTGAGAACTGCATTTTGTGACATAGTTCATCAGTGGATGATGAGAATGTCAGTTTTGACAAAGAACACTGTTCATTACTAAAATGCTCCAATTGAGCTGTTAGAATGTCAGAAACAAGCTTTCTGAGCTGAGAACTGCATTTTGTGACATAGTTGATCAGTGGATGATGAGAATGTCAGTTTTGACAAAGAACACTGATCATTACTAAAATGCTCCAATTGAGCTGTTAGAATGTCAGAAACAAGCTTTCTGAGCTGAGAAATGCATTTTGTGACATAGTTCATCAGTGGATGGATGAGAATGTCAGTTTTGACAAAGAACACTGTTCATTACTGAAATGCTCCAATTGAGCTGTTAGAATGTCAGAAACAAGCTTTCTGAGCTGAGAAATGCATTTTGTGACAAAGTGCATCAGTGGATGATGAGAATGTCAGTTTTGACAAAGAACACTGTTCATTACTAAAATGCTCTAATTGAGCTGTTAGAATGTCAGAAACAAGCTTTCTGAGCTGAGAACTGCATTTTGTGACAAAAAGCATCAGTGGATGATGAGAATGTCAGTTTTGACAAAGAACACTGATCATTACTAAAATGCTCCAATTGAGCTGTTAGAATGTCAGAAACAAGCTTTCTGAGCTGAGAAATGCATTTTGTGACAAAGTGCTTCAGTGGATGATGAGAATGTCAGTTTTGACAAAGAACACTGTTCATTACTAAAATGCTCTAATTGAGCTGTTAGAATGTCAGAAACAAGCTTTCTGAGCTGAGAACTGCATTTTGTGACAAAAAGCATCAGTGGATGATGAGAATGTCAGTTTTGACAAAGAACACTGTTCATTACTAAAACGCTCTAATTGAGCTGTTAGAATGTCAGAAACAAGCTTTCTGAGCTGAGAACTGCATTTTGTGACATAGTTCATCAGTGGATGATGAGAATGTCAGTTTTGACAAAGAACACTGTTCATTACTAAAATGCTCTAATTTAGCTGTTAGAATGTTAGAAACAAGCTTTCTGAACTGAGAACTGCATTTTGTGACATAGTTCATCAGTGGATGATGAGAATGTCAGTTTTGACAAAGAACACTGTTCATTACTAAAATGCTCCAATTGAGCTGTTAGAATGTCAGAAACAAGCTTTCTGAGCTGAGAACTGCATTTTGTGACATAGTTCATCAGTGGATGATGAGAATGTCAGTTTTGACAAAGAACACTGTTCATTACTGAAATGCTCCAATTGAGATGTTAGAATGTCAGAAACAAATTTTCTGAGCTGAGAAATGCATTTTGTGACAAAGTGCATCAGTGGATGATGAAAATGTCAGTTTTGACAAAGAACACTGTTCATTACTAAAATTCTCTAATTGAGCTGTTAGAATGTCAGAAACAAGCTTTCTGAGCATAAAACTGCATTTTGTGACAAAGTGCATCAGTGGGTGATGAGAATGTCAGTTTTGACAAAGAACACTGTTCATTACTAAAATGCTCTAATTGAGCTGTTAGAATGTCAGAAACAAGCTTTCTGAGCTGAAAACTGCATTTTGTGACAAAGTGAATCAGTGGATGATGAGAATGTCAGTTTTGACAAAGAACACTGATCATTACTAAAATGCTCTAATTGAGCTGTTAGAATGTCAGAAACAAGCTTTCTGAGCTGAGAACTGCATTTTGTGACAAAGTGAATCAGTGGATGATGAGAATGTCACTTTTGACAAAGAACACTGATCATTACTAAAATGCTCCAATTGAGCTGTTAGAATGTCAGAAACAAGCTTTCTGAGCTGAGAACTGCATTTTGTGACATAGTTCATCAGTGGATGATGAGAATGTCAGTTTTGACAAAGAACACTGTTCATTACTAAAATGCTCTAATTGAGCTGTTAGAATGTCAGAAACAAGCTTTCTGAGCTGAGAACTGCATTTTGTGACATAGTTCATCAGTGGATGATGAGAATGTCAGTTTTGACAAAGAACACTGTTCATTACTGAAATGCTCTAATTGAGCTGTTAGAATGTCAGAAACAAGCTTTCTGAGCTGAGAACTGCATTTTGTGACATAGTTCATCAGTGGATGATGAGAATGTCAGTTTTGACAAAGAACACTGTTCATTACTAAAATGCTCTAATTGAGCTGTTAGAATGTCAGAAACAAGCTTTCTGAGCTGAGAACTGCATTTTGTGACATAGTTCATCAGTGGATGATGAGAATGTCAGTTTTGACAAAGAACACTGTTCATTACTAAAATGCTCCAATTGAGCTGTTAGAATGTCAGAAACAAGCTTTCTGAGCTGAGAAATGCATTTTGTGACATATTTCATCAGTGGATGATGAGAATGTCAGTTTTGACAAAGAACTCTGTTCATTACTGAAATGCTCCAATTGAGCTGTTAGAATGTCAGAAACAAGCTTTCTGAGCTGAAAACTGCATTTTGTGACAAAGTGAATCAGTGGATGGATGAGAATGTCACTTTTGACAAAGAACACTGTTCATTACTGAAATGCTCTAATTGAGCTGTTAGAATGTCAGAAACAAGCTTTCTGAGCTGAGAACTGCATTTTGTGACAAAAAGCATCAGTGGATGATGAGAATGTCAGTTTTGACAAAGAACACTGATCATTACTAAAATGCTCCAATTGAGCTGTTAGAATGTCAGAAACAAGCTTTCTGAGCTGAGAAATGCATTTTGTGACAAAGTGCTTCAGTGGATGATGAGAATGTCAGTTTTGACAAAGAACACTGTTCATTACTAAAATGCTCTAATTGAGCTGTTAGAATGTCAGAAACAAGCTTTCTGAGCTGAGAACTGCATTTTGTGACATAGTTCATCAGTGGATGATGAGAATGTCAGTTTTGACAAAGAACACTGTTCATTACTAAAATGCTCTAATTGAGCTGTTAGAATGTTAGAAACAAGCTTTCTGAGCTGAGAACTGCATTTTGTGACATAGTTCATCAGTGGATGATGAGAATGTCAGTTTTGACAAAGAACACTGTTCATTACTAAAATGCTCCAATTGAGCTGTTAGAATGTCAGAAACAAGCTTTCTGAGCTGAGAACTGCATTTTGTGACATAGTTCATCAGTGGATGATGAGAATGTCAGTTTTGACAAAGAACACTGATCATTACTAAAATGCTCCAATTGAGCTGTTAGAATGTCAGAAACAAGCTTTCTGAGCTGAGAAATGCATTTTGTGACAAAGTGCTTCAGTGGATGATGAGAATGTCAGTTTTGACAAAGAACACTGTTCATTACTAAAATGCTCTAATTGAGCTGTTAGAATGTCAGAAACAAGCTTTCTGAGCTGAGAACTGCATTTTGTGACATAGTTCAACAGTGGATGATGAGAATGTCAGTTTTGACAAAGAACACTGTTCATTACTAAAATGCTCTAATTGAGCTGTTAGAATGTTAGAAACAAGCTTTCTGAGCTGAGAACTGCATTTTGTGACATAGTTCATCAGTGGATGATGAGAATGTCAGTTTTGACAAAGAACACTGTTCATTACTAAAATGCTCTAATTTAGCTGTTAGAATGTTAGAAACAAGCTTTCTGAGCTGAGAACTGCATTTTGTGACATAGTTCATCAGTGGATGATGAGAATGTCAGTTTTGACAAAGAACACTGTTCATTACTGAAATGCTCCAATTGAGATGTTAGAATGTCAGAAACAAATTTTCTGAGCTGAGAAATGCATTTTGTGACAAAGTGCATCAGTGGATGATGAAAATGTCAGTTTTGACAAAGAACACTGTTCATTACTAAAATTCTCTAATTGAGCTGTTAGAATGTCAGAAACAAGCTTTCTGAGCATAAAACTGCATTTTGTGACAAAGTGCATCAGTGGGTGATGAGAATGTCAGTTTTGACAAAAGAACACTGTTCATTACTAAAATGCTCTAATTGAGCTGTTAGAATGTCAGAAACAAGCTTTCTGAGCTGAGAACTGCATTTTGTGACAAAGTTCATCAGTGGATGATGAGAATGTCAGTTTTGACAAAGAACACTGATCATTACTAAAATGCTCTAATTGAGCTGTTAGAATGTCAGAAACAAGCTTTCTGAGCTGAGAACTGCATTTTGTGACAAAGTGAATCAGTGGATGATGAGAATGTCACTTTTGACAAAGAACACTGATCATTACTAAAATGCTCCAATTGAGCTGTTAGAATGTCAGAAACAAGCTTTCTGAGCTGAGAACTGCATTTTGTGACATAGTTCATCAGTGGATGATGAGAATGTCAGTTTTGACAAAGAACACTGTTCATTACTAAAATGCTCTAATTGAGCTGTTAGAATGTCAGAAACAAGCTTTCTGAGCTGAGAACTGCATTTTGTGACATAGTTCATCAGTGGATGATGAGAATGTCAGTTTTGACAAAGAACACTGTTCATTACTGAAATGCTCTAATTGAGCTGTTAGAATGTCAGAAACAAGCTTTCTGAGCTGAGAACTGCATTTTGTGACATAGTTCATCAGTGGATGATGAGAATGTCAGTTTTGACAAAGAACACTGTTCATTACTAAAATGCTCTAATTGAGCTGTTAGAATGTCAGAAACAAGCTTTCTGAGCTGAGAACTGCATTTTGTGACATAGTTCATCAGTGGATGATGAGAATGTCAGTTTTGACAAAGAACACTGTTCATTACTAAAATGCTCCAATTGAGCTGTTAGAATGTCAGAAACAAATTTTCTGAGCTGAGAAATGCATTTTGTGACAAAGTGCATCAGTGGATGATGAAAATGTCAGTTTTGACAAAGAACACTGTTCATTACTAAAATTCTCTAATTGAGCTGTTAGAATGTCAGAAACAAGCTTTCTGAGCATAAAACTGCATTTTGTGACAAAGTGCATCAGTGGGTGATGAGAATGTCAGTTTTGACAAAAGAACACTGTTCATTACTAAAATGCTCTAATTGAGCTGTTAGAATGTCAGAAACAAGCTTTCTGAGCTGAGAACTGCATTTTGTGACAAAGTGAATCAGTGGATGATGAGAATGTCAGTTTTGACAAAGAACACTGATCATTACTAAAATGCTCTAATTGAGCTGTTAGAATGTCAGAAACAAGCTTTCTGAGCTGAGAACTGCATTTTGTGACAAAGTGAATCAGTGGATGATGAGAATGTCACTTTTGACAAAGAACACTGATCATTACTAAAATGCTCCAATTGAGCTGTTAGAATGTCAGAAACAAGCTTTCTGAGCTGAGAACTGCATTTTGTGACATAGTTCATCAGTGGATGATGAGAATGTCAGTTTTGACAAAGAACACTGTTCATTACTAAAATGCTCTAATTGAGCTGTTAGAATGTCAGAAACAAGCTTTCTGAGCTGAGAACTGCATTTTGTGACATAGTTCATCAGTGGATGATGAGAATGTCAGTTTTGACAAAGAACACTGTTCATTACTAAAATGCTCCAATTGAGCTGTTAGAATGTCAGAAACAAGCTTTCTGAGCTGAGAAATGCATTTTGTGACATATTTCATCAGTGGATGATGAGAATGTCAGTTTTGACAAAGAACTCTGTTCATTACTGAAATGCTCCAATTGAGCTGTTAGAATGTCAGAAACAAGCTTTCTGAGCTGAAAACTGCATTTTGTGACAAAGTGAATCAGTGGATGGATGAGAATGTCACTTTTGACAAAGAACACTGTTCATTACTGAAATGCTCCAATTGAGCTGTTAGAATGTCAGAAACAAGCTTTCTGAGCTGAGAAATGCATTTTGTGACAAAGTGCATCAGTGGATGATGAGAATGTCAGTTTTGACAAAGAACACTGTTCATTACTTAAATGCTCTAATTGAGCTGTTAGAATGTCAGAAACAAGCTTTCTGAGCTGAGAACTGCATTTTGTGACAAAAAGCATCAGTGGATGATGAGAATGTCAGTTTTGACAAAGAACACTGATCATTACTAAAATGCTCCAATTGAGCTGTTAGAATGTCAGAAACAAGCTTTCTGAGCTGAGAAATGCATTTTGTGACAAAGTGCTTCAGTGGATGATGAGAATGTCAGTTTTGACAAAGAACACTGTTCATTATTAAAATGCTCTAATTGAGCTGTTAGAATGTCAGAAACAAGCTTTCTGAGCTGAGAACTGCATTTTGTGACATAGTTCATCAGTGGATTATGAGAATGTCAGTTTTGACAAAGAACACTGTTCATTACTAAAATGCTCTAATTGAGCTGTTAGAATGTTAGAAACAAGCTTTCTGAGCTGAGAACTGCATTTTGTGACATAGTTCATCAGTGGATGATGAGAATGTCAGTTTTGACAAAGAACACTGTTCATTACTAAAATGCTCCAATTGAGCTGTTAGAATGTCAGAAACAAGCTTTCTGAGCTGAGAACTGCATTTTGTGACATAGTTCATCAGTGGATGATGAGAATGTCAGTTTTGACAAAGAACACTGATCATTACTAAAATGCTCCAATTGAGCTGTTAGAATGTCAGAAACAAGCTTTCTGAGCTGAGAAATGCATTTTGTGACAAAGTGCTTCAGTGGATGATGAGAATGTCAGTTTTGACAAAGAACACTGTTCATTACTAAAATGCTCTAATTGAGCTGTTAGAATGTCAGAAACAAGCTTTCTGAGCTGAGAACTGCATTTTGTGACATAGTTCAACAGTGGATGATGAGAATGTCAGTTTTGACAAAGAACACTGTTCATTACTAAAATGCTCTAATTGAGCTGTTAGAATGTTAGAAACAAGCTTTCTGAGCTGAGAACTGCATTTTGTGACATAGTTCATCAGTGGATGATGAGAATGTCAGTTTTGACAAAGAACACTGTTCATTACTAAAATGCTCCAATTGAGCTGTTAGAATGTCAGAAACAAGCTTTCTGAGCTGAGAACTGCATTTTGTGACATAGTTCATCAGTGGATGATGAGAATGTCAGTTTTGACAAAGAACTCTGTTCATTACTGAAATGCTCCAATTGAGCTGTTAGAATGTCAGAAACAAGCTTTCTGAGCTGAGAACTGCATTTTGTGACAAAGTGAATCAGTGGATGGATGAGAATGTCACTTTTGACAAAGAACACTGTTCATTAATGAAATGCTCCAATTGAGCTGTTAGAATGTCAGAAACAAGCTTTCTGAGCTGAAAACAGCATTTTGTGACAAAGTGAATCAGTGGATGGATGAGAATGTCACTTTTGACAAAGAACACTGTTCATTAATGAAATGCTCCAATTGAGCTGTTAGAATGTCAGAAACAAGCTTTCTGAGCTGAAAACTGCATTTTGTGACATAGTTCATCAGTGGATGATGAGAATGTCAGTTTTGACAAAGAACACTGTTCATTACTGAAATGCTCCAATTGAGCTGTTAGAATGTCAGAAACAAGCTTTCTGAGCTGAGAAATGCATTTTGTGACAAAGTGCATCAGTGGATGATGAGAATGTCAGTTTTGACAAAGAACACTGTTCATTACTAAAATGCTCTAATTGAGCTGTTAGAATGTCAGAAACAAGCTTTCTGAGCTGAGAACTGCATTTTGTGACAAAAAGCATCAGTGGATGATGAGAATGTCAGTTTTGACAAAGAACACTGATCATTACTAAAATGCTCCAATTGAGTTGTTAGAATGTCAGAAACAAGCTTTCTGAGCTGAGAACTGCATTTTGTGACAAAGTGAATCAGTGGATGGATGAGAATGTCACTTTTGACAAAGAACACTGTTCATTAATGAAATGCTCCAATTGAGCTGTTAGAATGTCAGAAACAAGCTTTCTGAGCTGAAAACAGCATTTTGTGACAAAGTGAATCAGTGGATGGATGAGAATGTCACTTTTGACAAAGAACACTGTTCATTAATGAAATGCTCCAATTGAGCTGTTAGAATGTCAGAAACAAGCTTTCTGAGCTGAAAACTGCATTTTGTGACATAGTTCATCAGTGGATGATGAGAATGTCAGTTTTGACAAAGAACACTGTTCATTACTGAAATGCTCCAATTGAGCTGTTAGAATGTCAGAAACAAGCTTTCTGAGCTGAGAAATGCATTTTGTGACAAAGTGCATCAGTGGATGATGAGAATGTCAGTTTTGACAAAGAACACTGTTCATTACTAAAATGCTCTAATTGAGCTGTTAGAATGTCAGAAACAAGCTTTCTGAGCTGAGAACTGCATTTTGTGACAAAAAGCATCAGTGGATGATGAGAATGTCAGTTTTGACAAAGAACACTGATCATTACTAAAATGCTCCAATTGAGCTGTTAGAATGTCAGAAACAAGCTTTCTGAGCTGAGAAATGCATTTTGTGACAAAGTGCTTCAGTGGATGATGAGAATGTCAGTTTTGACAAAGAACACTGTTCATTACTAAAATGCTCTAATTGAGCTGTTAGAATGTCAGAAACAAGCTTTCTGAGCTGAGAACTGCATTTTGTGACATAGTTCATCAGTGGATGATGAGAATGTCAGTTTTGACAAAGAACACTGTTCATTACTAAAATGCTCCAATTGAGCTGTTAGAATGTCAGAAACAAGCTTTCTGAGCTGAGAAATGCATTTTGTGACATAGTTCATCAGTGGATGATAAGAATGTCAGTTTTGACAAAGAACTCTGTTCATTACTGAAATGCTCCAATTGAGCTGTTAGAATGTCAGAAACAAGCTTTCTGAGCTGAAAACTGCTTTTTGTGACAAAGTGCTTCAGTGGATGATGAGAATGTCAGTTTTGACAAAGAACACTGTTCATTACTAAAATGCTCTAATTGAGCTGTTAGAATGTCAGAAACAAGCTTTCTGAGCTGAGAACTGCATTTTGTGACAAAAAGCATCAGTGGATGATGAGAATGTCAGTTTTGACAAAGAACACTGTTCATTACTAAAATGCTCTAATTGAGCTGTTAGAATGTCAGAAACAAGCTTTCTGAGCTGAGAACTGCATTTTGTGACATAGTTCATCAGTGGATGATGAGAATGTCAGTTTTGACAAAGAACACTGTTCATTACTAAAATGCTCTAATTGAGCTGTTAGAATGTCAGAAACAAGCTTTCTGAGCTGAGAACTGCATTTTGTGACAAAAAGCATCAGTGGATGATGAGAATGTCAGTTTTGACAAAGAACACTGATCATTACTAAAATGCTCCAATTGAGCTGTTAGAATGTCAGAAACAAGCTTTCTGAGCTGAGAAATGCATTTTGTGACATAGTTCATCAGTGGATGATGAGAATGTCAGTTTTGACAAAGAACTCTGTTCATTACTGAAATGCTCCAATTGAGCTGTTAGAATGTCAGAAACAAGCTTTCTGAGCTGAGAAATGCATTTTGTGACAAAGTGCTTCAGTGGATGATGAGAATGTCAGTTTTGACAAAGAACACTGTTCATTACTAAAATGCTCTTATTGAGCTGTTAGAATGTCAGAAACAAGCTTTCTGAGCTGAGAACTGCATTTTGTGACAAAAAGCATCAGTGGATGATGAGAATGTCAGTTTTGACAAAGAACACTGTTCATTACTAAAATGCTCTAATTGAGCTGTTAGAATGTCAGAAACAAGCTTTCTGAGCTGAGAACTGCATTTTGTGACATAGTTCATCAGTGGATGATGAGAATGTCAGTTTTGACAAAGAACACTGTTCATTACTAAAATGCTCCAATTGAGCTGTTAGAATGTCAGAAACAAGCTTTCTGAGCTGAGAAATGCATTTTGTGACATAGTTCATCAGTGGATGATGAGAATGTCAGTTTTGACAAAGAACTCTGTTCATTACTGAAATGCTCCAATTGAGCTGTTAGAATGTCAGAAACAAGCTTTCTGAGCTGAAAACTGCATTTTGTGACAAAGTGAATCAGTGGATGGATGAGAATGTCACTTTTGACAAAGAACACTGTTCATTACTGAAATGCTCCAATTGAGCTGTTAGAATGTCAGAAACAAGCTTTCTGAGCTGAGAAATGCATTTTGTGACAAAGTGCATCAGTGGATGATGAGAATGTCAGTTTTGACAAAGAACACTGTTCATTACTAAAATGCTCCAATTGAGCTGTTAGAATGTCAGAAACAAGCTTTCTGAGCTGAGAACTGCATTTTGTGACAAAAAGCATCAGTGGATGATGAGAATGTCAGTTTTGACAAAGAACACTGATCATTACTAAAATGCTCCAATTGAGCTGTTAGAATGTCAGAAACAAGCTTTCTGAGCTGAGAAATGCATTTTGTGACAAAGTGCTTCAGTGGATGATGAGAATGTCAGTTTTGACAAAGAACACTGTTCATTACTAAAATGCTCTAATTGAGCTGTTAGAATGTCAGAAACAAGCTTTCTGAGCTGAGAACTGCATTTTGTGACATAGTTCATCAGTGGATGATGAGAATGTCGGTTTTGACGAAGAACTCTGTTCATTACTGAAATGCTCCAATTGAGCTGTTAGAATGTCAGAAACAAGCTTTCTGAGCTGAAAACTGCATTTTGTGACAAAGTGAATCAGTGGATGGATGAGAATGTCACTTTTGACAAAGAACACTGTTCATTACTGAAATGCTCCAATTGAGCTGTTAGAATGTCAGAAACAAGCTTTCTGAGCTGAGAAATGCATTTTGTGACAAAGTGCATCAGTGGATGATGAGAATGTCAGTTTTGACAAAGAACACTGTTCATTACTTAAATGCTCTAATTGAGCTGTTAGAATGTCAGAAACAAGCTTTCTGAGCTGAGAACTGCATTTTGTGACAAAAAGCATCAGTGGATGATGAGAATGTCAGTTTTGACAAAGAACACTGATCATTACTAAAATGCTCCAATTGAGCTGTTAGAATGTCAGAAACAAGCTTTCTGAGCTGAGAAATGCATTTTGTGACAAAGTGCTTCAGTGGATGATGAGAATGTCAGTTTTGACAAAGAACACTGTTCATTATTAAAATGCTCTAATTGAGCTGTTAGAATGTCAGAAACAAGCTTTCTGAGCTGAGAACTGCATTTTGTGACATAGTTCATCAGTGGATTATGAGAATGTCAGTTTTGACAAAGAACACTGTTCATTACTAAAATGCTCTAATTGAGCTGTTAGAATGTTAGAAACAAGCTTTCTGAGCTGAGAACTGCATTTTGTGACATAGTTCATCAGTGGATGATGAGAATGTCAGTTTTGACAAAGAACACTGTTCATTACTAAAATGCTCCAATTGAGCTGTTAGAATGTCAGAAACAAGCTTTCTGAGCTGAGAACTGCATTTTGTGACATAGTTCATCAGTGGATGATGAGAATGTCAGTTTTGACAAAGAACACTGATCATTACTAAAATGCTCCAATTGAGCTGTTAGAATGTCAGAAACAAGCTTTCTGAGCTGAGAAATGCATTTTGTGACAAAGTGCTTCAGTGGATGATGAGAATGTCAGTTTTGACAAAGAACACTGTTCATTACTAAAATGCTCTAATTGAGCTGTTAGAATGTCAGAAACAAGCTTTCTGAGCTGAGAACTGCATTTTGTGACATAGTTCAACAGTGGATGATGAGAATGTCAGTTTTGACAAAGAACACTGTTCATTACTAAAATGCTCTAATTGAGCTGTTAGAATGTTAGAAACAAGCTTTCTGAGCTGAGAACTGCATTTTGTGACATAGTTCATCAGTGGATGATGAGAATGTCAGTTTTGACAAAGAACACTGTTCATTACTAAAATGCTCCAATTGAGCTGTTAGAATGTCAGAAACAAGCTTTCTGAGCTGAGAACTGCATTTTGTGACATAGTTCATCAGTGGATGATGAGAATGTCAGTTTTGACAAAGAACTCTGTTCATTACTGAAATGCTCCAATTGAGCTGTTAGAATGTCAGAAACAAGCTTTCTGAGCTGAGAACTGCATTTTGTGACAAAGTGAATCAGTGGATGGATGAGAATGTCACTTTTGACAAAGAACACTGTTCATTAATGAAATGCTCCAATTGAGCTGTTAGAATGTCAGAAACAAGCTTTCTGAGCTGAAAACAGCATTTTGTGACAAAGTGAATCAGTGGATGGATGAGAATGTCACTTTTGACAAAGAACACTGTTCATTAATGAAATGCTCCAATTGAGCTGTTAGAATGTCAGAAACAAGCTTTCTGAGCTGAAAACTGCATTTTGTGACATAGTTCATCAGTGGATGATGAGAATGTCAGTTTTGACAAAGAACACTGTTCATTACTGAAATGCTCCAATTGAGCTGTTAGAATGTCAGAAACAAGCTTTCTGAGCTGAGAAATGCATTTTGTGACAAAGTGCATCAGTGGATGATGAGAATGTCAGTTTTGACAAAGAACACTGTTCATTACTAAAATGCTCTAATTGAGCTGTTAGAATGTCAGAAACAAGCTTTCTGAGCTGAGAACTGCATTTTGTGACAAAAAGCATCAGTGGATGATGAGAATGTCAGTTTTGACAAAGAACACTGATCATTACTAAAATGCTCCAATTGAGTTGTTAGAATGTCAGAAACAAGCTTTCTGAGCTGAGAACTGCATTTTGTGACAAAGTGAATCAGTGGATGGATGAGAATGTCACTTTTGACAAAGAACACTGTTCATTAATGAAATGCTCCAATTGAGCTGTTAGAATGTCAGAAACAAGCTTTCTGAGCTGAAAACAGCATTTTGTGACAAAGTGAATCAGTGGATGGATGAGAATGTCACTTTTGACAAAGAACACTGTTCATTAATGAAATGCTCCAATTGAGCTGTTAGAATGTCAGAAACAAGCTTTCTGAGCTGAAAACTGCATTTTGTGACATAGTTCATCAGTGGATGATGAGAATGTCAGTTTTGACAAAGAACACTGTTCATTACTGAAATGCTCCAATTGAGCTGTTAGAATGTCAGAAACAAGCTTTCTGAGCTGAGAAATGCATTTTGTGACAAAGTGCATCAGTGGATGATGAGAATGTCAGTTTTGACAAAGAACACTGTTCATTACTAAAATGCTCTAATTGAGCTGTTAGAATGTCAGAAACAAGCTTTCTGAGCTGAGAACTGCATTTTGTGACAAAAAGCATCAGTGGATGATGAGAATGTCAGTTTTGACAAAGAACACTGATCATTACTAAAATGCTCCAATTGAGCTGTTAGAATGTCAGAAACAAGCTTTCTGAGCTGAGAAATGCATTTTGTGACAAAGTGCTTCAGTGGATGATGAGAATGTCAGTTTTGACAAAGAACACTGTTCATTACTAAAATGCTCTAATTGAGCTGTTAGAATGTCAGAAACAAGCTTTCTGAGCTGAGAACTGCATTTTGTGACATAGTTCATCAGTGGATGATGAGAATGTCAGTTTTGACAAAGAACACTGTTCATTACTAAAATGCTCCAATTGAGCTGTTAGAATGTCAGAAACAAGCTTTCTGAGCTGAGAAATGCATTTTGTGACATAGTTCATCAGTGGATGATAAGAATGTCAGTTTTGACAAAGAACTCTGTTCATTACTGAAATGCTCCAATTGAGCTGTTAGAATGTCAGAAACAAGCTTTCTGAGCTGAAAACTGCTTTTTGTGACAAAGTGCTTCAGTGGATGATGAGAATGTCAGTTTTGACAAAGAACACTGTTCATTACTAAAATGCTCTAATTGAGCTGTTAGAATGTCAGAAACAAGCTTTCTGAGCTGAGAACTGCATTTTGTGACAAAAAGCATCAGTGGATGATGAGAATGTCAGTTTTGACAAAGAACACTGTTCATTACTAAAATGCTCTAATTGAGCTGTTAGAATGTCAGAAACAAGCTTTCTGAGCTGAGAACTGCATTTTGTGACATAGTTCATCAGTGGATGATGAGAATGTCAGTTTTGACAAAGAACACTGTTCATTACTAAAATGCTCTAATTGAGCTGTTAGAATGTCAGAAACAAGCTTTCTAAGCTGAGAACTGCATTTTGTGACAAAAAGCATCAGTGGATGATGAGAATGTCAGTTTTGACAAAGAACACTGATCATTACTAAAATGCTCCAATTGAGCTGTTAGAATGTCAGAAACAAGCTTTCTGAGCTGAGAAATGCATTTTGTGACATAGTTCATCAGTGGATGATGAGAATGTCAGTTTTGACAAAGAACTCTGTTCATTACTGAAATGCTCCAATTGAGCTGTTAGAATGTCAGAAACAAGCTTTCTGAGCTGAGAAATGCATTTTGTGACAAAGTGCTTCAGTGGATGATGAGAATGTCAGTTTTGACAAAGAACACTGTTCATTACTAAAATGCTCTTATTGAGCTGTTAGAATGTCAGAAACAAGCTTTCTGAGCTGAGAACTGCATTTTGTGACAAAAAGCATCAGTGGATGATGAGAATGTCAGTTTTGACAAAGAACACTGTTCATTACTAAAATGCTCTAATTGAGCTGTTAGAATGTCAGAAACAAGCTTTCTGAGCTGAGAACTGCATTTTGTGACATAGTTCATCAGTGGATGATGAGAATGTCAGTTTTGACAAAGAACACTGTTCATTACTAAAATGCTCCAATTGAGCTGTTAGAATGTCAGAAACAAGCTTTCTGAGCTGAGAAATGCATTTTGTGACATAGTTCATCAGTGGATGATGAGAATGTCAGTTTTGACAAAGAACTCTGTTCATTACTGAAATGCTCCAATTGAGCTGTTAGAATGTCAGAAACAAGCTTTCTGAGCTGAAAACTGCATTTTGTGACAAAGTGAATCAGTGGATGGATGAGAATGTCACTTTTGACAAAGAACACTGTTCATTACTGAAATGCTCCAATTGAGCTGTTAGAATGTCAGAAACAAGCTTTCTGAGCTGAGAAATGCATTTTGTGACAAAGTGCATCAGTGGATGATGAGAATGTCAGTTTTGACAAAGAACACTGTTCATTACTAAAATGCTCTAATTGAGCTGTTAGAATGTCAGAAACAAGCTTTCTGAGCTGAGAACTGCATTTTGTGACAAAAAGCATCAGTGGATGATGAGAATGTCAGTTTTGACAAAGAACACTGATCATTACTAAAATGCTCCAATTGAGCTGTTAGAATGTCAGAAACAAGCTTTCTGAGCTGAGAAATGCATTTTGTGACAAAGTGCTTCAGTGGATGATGAGAATGTCAGTTTTGACAAAGAACACTGTTCATTACTAAAATGCTCTAATTGAGCTGTTAGAATGTCAGAAACAAGCTTTCTGAGCTGAGAACTGCATTTTGTGACATAGTTCATCAGTGGATGATGAGAATGTCGGTTTTGACGAAGAACACTGTTCATTACTAAAATGCTCCAATTGAGCTGTTAGAATGTCAGAAACAAGCTTTCTGAGCTGAGAACTGCATTTTGTGACAAAAAGCATCAGTGGATGATGAGAATGTCAGTTTTGACAAAGAACACTGATCATTACTAAAATGCTCCAATTGAGCTGTTAGAATGTCAGAAACAAGCTTTCTGAGCTGAAAACTGCATTTTGTGACATAGTTCATCAGTGGATGATGAGAATGTCAGTTTTGACAAAGAACACTGTTCATTACTAAAATGCTCTAATTGAGCTGTTAGAATGTCAGAAACAAGCTTTCTGAGTTGAGAACTGCATTTTGTGACATAGTTCATCAGTGGATGATGAGAATGTCAGTTTTGACAAAGAACACTGATCATCACTAAAATGCTCCAATTAAGCTGTTAGAATGTCAGAAACAAGCTTTCTGAGCTGAGAACTGCATTTTGTGACATAGTTCATCAGTGGATGATGAGAATGTCAGTTTTGACAAAGAACACTGTTCATTACTGAAATGCTCCAATTGAGCTGTTAGAATGTCAGAAACAAGCTTTCTGAGCTGAGAACTGCATTTTGTGACATAGTTCATCAGTGGATGATGAGAATGTCAGTTTTGACAAAGAACACTGATCATTACTAAAATGCTCCAATTGAGCTTGTTAGAATGTCAGAAACAAATTTTCTGAGCTGAGAAATGCATTTTGTGACAAAGTGCATCAGTGGATGATGAGAATGTCAGTTTTGACAAAGAACACTGATCATCACTAAAATGCTCCAATTAAGCTGTTAGAATGTCAGAAACAAGCTTTCTGAGCTGAGAACTGCATTTTGTGACATAGTTCATCAGTGGATGATGAGAATGTCAGTTTTGACAAAGAACACTGTTCATTACTGAAATGCTCCAATTGAGCTGTTAGAATGTCAGAAACAAGCTTTCTGAGCTGAGAACTGCATTTTGTGACAAAAAGCATCAGTGGATGATGAGAATGTCAGTTTTGACAAAGAACACTGATCATTACTAAAATGCTCCAATTGAGCTGTTAGAATGTCAGAAACAAGCTTTCTGAGCTGAGAAATGCATTTTGTGACAAAGTGCTTCAGTGGATGATGAGAATGTCAGTTTTGACAAAGAACACTGTTCATTACTAAAATGCTCTAATTGAGCTGTTAGAATGTCAGAAACAAGCTTTCTGAGCTGAGAACTGCATTTTGTGACAAAAAGCATCAGTGGATGATGAGAATGTCAGTTTTGACAAAGAACACTGTTCATTACTAAAATGCTCTAATTTAGCTGTTAGAATGTTAGAAACAAGCTTTCTGAGCTGAGAACTGCATTTTGTGACATAGTTCATCAGTGGATGATGAGAATGTCAGTTTTGAAAAAGAACACTGTTCATTACTAAAATGCTCCAATTGAGCTGTTAGAATGTCAGAAACAAGCTTTCTGAGCTGAGAACTGCATTTTGTGACATAGTTCATCAGTGGATGATGAGAATGTCAGTTTTGACAAAGAACACTGTTCATTACTGAAATGCTCCAATTGAGATGTTAGAATGTCAGAAACAAATTTTCTGAGCTGAGAAATGCATTTTGTGACAAAGTGCATCAGTGGATGATGAAAATGTCAGTTTTGACAAAGAACACTGTTCATTACTAAAATTCTCTAATTGAGCTGTTAGAATGTCAGAAACAAGCTTTCTGAGCTGAGAACTGCATTTTGTGAGAAAGTGAATCAGTGGATGATGAGAATGTCAGTTTTGACAAAGAACACTGTTCATTACTAAAATGCTCCAATTGAGCTGTTAGAATGTCAGAAACAAGCTTTCTGAGCATAAAACTGCATTTTGTGACAAAGTGCATCAGTGGGTGATGAGAATGTCAGTTTTGACAAAGAACACTGTTCATTACTAAAATGCTCTAATTGAGCTGTTAGAATGCCAGAAACAAGCTTTCTGAGCTGAAAACTGCATTTTGTGACAAAGTGAATCAGTGGATGATGAGAATGTCAGTTTTGACAAAGAACACTGATCATTACTAAAATGCTCTAATTGAGCTGTTAGAATGTCAGAAACAAGCTTTCTGAGCTGAGAACTGCATTTGGTGACAAAGTGAATCAGTGGATGATGAGAATGTCACTTTTGACAAAGAACACTGATCATTACTAAAATGCTCCAATTGAGCTGTTAGAATGTCAGAAACAAGCTTTCTGAGCTGAGAACTGCATTTTGTGACATAGTTCATCAGTGGATGATGAGAATGTCAGTTTTGACAAAGAACACTGTTCATTACTAAAATGCTCTAATTGAGCTGTTAGAATGTCAGAAACAAGCTTTCTGAGCTGAGAACTGCATTTTGTGACATAGTTCATCAGTGGATGATGAGAATGTCAGTTCTGACAAAGAACACTGTTCATTACTGAAACGCTCTAATTGAGCTGTTAGAATGTCAGAAACAAGCTTTCTGAGCTGAGAACTGCATTTTGTGACATAGTTCATCAGTGGATGATGAGAATGTCAGTTTTGACAAAGAACACTGTTCATTACTAAAATGCTCTAATTGAGCTGTTAGAATGTCAGAAACAAGCTTTCTGAGCTGAGAACTGCATTTTGTGACATAGTTCATCAGTGGATGATGAGAATGTCAGTTTTGACAAAGAACACTGTTCATTACTAAAATGCTCCAATTGAGCTGTTAGAATGTCAGAGACAAGCTTTCTGAGCTGAGAAATGCATTTTGTGACAAAGTGCATCAGTGGATGATGAGAATGTCAGTTTTGACAAAGAACACTGTTCATTACTAAAATGCTCTAATTGAGCTGTTAGAATGTCAGAAACAAGCTTTCTGAGCTGAGAACTGCATTTTGTGACAAAAAGCATCAGTGGATGATGAGAATGTCAGTTTTGACAAAGAACACTGATCATTACTAAAATGCTCCAATTGAGCTGTTAGAATGTCAGAAACAAGCTTTCTGAGCTGAGAAATGCATTTTGTGACAAAGTGCTTGAGTGGATGATGAGAATGTCAGTTTTGACAAAGAACACTGTTCATTACTAAAATGCTCTAATTGAGCTGTTAGAATGTCAGAAACAAGCTTTCTGAGCTGAGAACTGCATTTTGTGACAAAAATCATCAGTGGATGATGAGAATGTCAGTTTTGACAAAGAACACTGTTCATTACTAAAATGCTCTAATTGAGCTGTTAGAATGTCAGAAACAAGCTTTCTGAGCTGAGAACTGCATTTTGTGACATAGTTCATCAGTGGATGATGAGAATGTCAGTTTTGAAAAAGAACACTGTTCATTACTAAAATGCTCCAATTGAGCTGTTAGAATGTCAGAAACAAGCTTTCTGAGCTGAGAACTGCATTTTGTGACATAGTTCATCAGTGGATGATGAGAATGTCAGTTTTGACAAAGAACACTGTTCATTACTGAAATGCTCCAATTGAGATGTTAGAATGTCAGAAACAAATTTTCTGAGCTGAGAAATGCATTTTGTGACAAAGTGCATCAGTGGATGATGAAAATGTCAGTTTTGACAAAGAACACTGTTCATTACTAAAATTCTCTAATTGAGCTGTTAGAATGTCAGAAACAAGCTTTCTGAGCTGAGAACTGCATTTTGTGAGAAAGTGAATCAGTGGATGATGAGAATGTCAGTTTTGACAAAGAACACTGTTCATTACTAAAATGCTCCAATTGAGCTGTTAGAATGTCAGAAACAAGCTTTCTGAGCATAAAACTGCATTTTGTGACAAAGTGCATCAGTGGGTGATGAGAATGTCAGTTTTGACAAAGAACACTGTTCATTACTAAAATGCTCTAATTGAGCTGTTAGAATGTCAGAAACAAGCTTTCTGAGCTGAGAACTGCATTTGGTGACAAAGTGAATCAGTGGATGATGAGAATGTCACTTTTGACAAAGAACACTGTTCATTACTAAAATGCTCCAATTGAGCTGTTAGAATGTCAGAAACAAGCTTTCTGAGCTGAAAACTGCATTTTGTGACAAAGTGAATCAGTGGATGATGAGAATGTCAGTTTTGACAAAGAACACTGTTCATTACTAAAATGCTCCAATTGAGCTGTTAGAATGTCAGAGACAAGCTTTCTGAGCTGAGAAATGCATTTTGTGACAAAGTGCATCAGTGGATGATGAGAATGTCAGTTTTGACAAAGAACACTGTTCATTACTAAAATGCTCTAATTGAGCTGTTAGAATGTCAGAAACAAGCTTTCTGAGCTGAGAACTGCATTTTGTGACAAAAAGCATCAGTGGATGATGAGAATGTCAGTTTTGACAAAGAACACTGATCATTACTAAAATGCTCCAATTGAGCTGTTAGAATGTCAGAAACAAGCTTTCTGAGCTGAGAAATGCATTTTGTGACAAAGTGCTTGAGTGGATGATGAGAATGTCAGTTTTGACAAAGAACACTGTTCATTACTAAAATGCTCTAATTGAGCTGTTAGAATGTCAGAAACAAGCTTTCTGAGCTGAGAACTGCATTTTGTGACAAAAATCATCAGTGGATGATGAGAATGTCAGTTTTGACAAAGAACACTGTTCATTACTAAAATGCTCTAATTGAGCTGTTAGAATGTCAGAAACAAGCTTTCTGAGCTGAGAACTGCATTTTGTGACATAGTTCATCAGTGGATGATGAGAATGTCAGTTTTGAAAAAGAACACTGTTCATTACTAAAATGCTCCAATTGAGCTGTTAGAATGTCAGAAACAAGCTTTCTGAGCTGAGAACTGCATTTTGTGACATAGTTCATCAGTGGATGATGAGAATGTCAGTTTTGACAAAGAACACTGTTCATTACTGAAATGCTCCAATTGAGATGTTAGAATGTCAGAAACAAATTTTCTGAGCTGAGAAATGCATTTTGTGACAAAGTGCATCAGTGGATGATGAAAATGTCAGTTTTGACAAAGAACACTGTTCATTACTAAAATTCTCTAATTGAGCTGTTAGAATGTCAGAAACAAGCTTTCTGAGCTGAGAACTGCATTTTGTGAGAAAGTGAATCAGTGGATGATGAGAATGTCAGTTTTGACAAAGAACACTGTTCATTACTAAAATGCTCCAATTGAGCTGTTAGAATGTCAGAAACAAGCTTTCTGAGCATAAAACTGCATTTTGTGACAAAGTGCATCAGTGGGTGATGAGAATGTCAGTTTTGACAAAGAACACTGTTCATTACTAAAATGCTCTAATTGAGCTGTTAGAATGTCAGAAACAAGCTTTCTGAGCTGAGAACTGCATTTGGTGACAAAGTGAATCAGTGGATGATGAGAATGTCACTTTTGACAAAGAACACTGTTCATTACTAAAATGCTCCAATTGAGCTGTTAGAATGTCAGAAACAAGCTTTCTGAGCTGAAAACTGCATTTTGTGACAAAGTGAATCAGTGGATGATGAGAATGTCAGTTTTGACAAAGAACACTGATCATTACTAAAATGCTCTAATTGAGCTGTTAGAATGTCAGAATCAAGCTTTCTGAGCTGAGAACTGCATTTGGTGACAAAGTGAATCAGTGGATGATGAGAATGTCACTTTTGACAAAGAACACTGATCATTACTAAAATGCTCCAATTGAGCTGTTAGAATGTCAGAAACAAGCTTTCTGAGCTGAGAACTGCATTTTGTGACATAGTTCATCAGTGGATGATGAGAATGTCAGTTTTGACAAAGAACACTGTTCATTACTAAAATGCTCTAATTGAGCTGTTAGAATGTCAGAAACAAGCTTTCTGAGCTGAGAACTGCATTTTGTGACATAGTTCATCAGTGGATGATGAGAATGTCAGTTTTGACAAAGAGCACTGTTCATTACTGAAACGCTCTAATTGAGCTGTTAGAATGTCAGAAACAAGCTTTCTGAGCTGAGAACTGCATTTTGTGACATAGTTCATCAGTGGATGATGAGAATGTCAGTTTTGACAAAGAACACTGTTCATTACTAAAATGCTCTAATTGAGCTGTTAGAATGTCAGAAACAAGCTTTCTGAGCTGAAAACTGCATTTTGTGACAAAGTGCATCAGTGGGTGATGAGAATGTCAGTTTTGACAAAGAACACTGTTCATTACTAAAATGCTCTAATTGAGCTGTTAGAATGTCAGAAACAAGCTTTCTGAGCTGAGAACTGCATTTGGTGACAAAGTGAATCAGTGGATGATGAGAATGTCACTTTTGACAAAGAACACTATTCATTACTAAAATGCTCCAATTGAGCTGTTAGAATGTCAGAAACAAGCTTTCTGAGCTGAAAACTGCATTTTGTGACAAAGTGAATCAGTGGATGATGAGAATGTCAGTTTTGACAAAGAACACTGATCATTACTAAAATGCTCTAATTGAGCTGTTAGAATGTCAGAAACAAGCTTTCTGAGCTGAGAACTGCATTTGGTGACAAAGTGAATCAGTGGATGATGAGAATGTCACTTTTGACAAAGAACACTGATCATTACTAAAATGCTCCAATTGAGCTGTTAGAATGTCAGAAACAAGCTTTCTGAGCTGAGAACTGCATTTTGTGACATAGTTCATCAGTGGATGATGAGAATGTCAGTTTTGACAAAGAACACTGTTCATTACTAAAATGCTCTAATTGAGCTGTTAGAATGTCAGAAACAAGCTTTCTGAGCTGAGAACTGCATTTTGTGACATAGTTCATCAGTGGATGATGAGAATGTCAGTTTTGACAAAGAACACTGTTCATTACTGAAACGCTCTAATTGAGCTGTTAGAATGTCAGAAACAAGCTTTCTGAGCTGAGAACTGCATTTTGTGACATAGTTCATCAGTGGATGATGAGAATGTCAGTTTTGACAAAGAACACTGTTCATTACTAAAATGCTCTAATTGAGCTGTTAGAATGTCAGAAACAAGCTTTCTGAGCTGAGAACTGCATTTTGTGACATAGTTCATCAGTGGATGATGAGAATGTCAGTTTTGACAAAGAACACTGTTCATTACTAAAATGCTCCAATTGAGCTGTTAGAATGTCAGAGACAAGCTTTCTGAGCTGAGAAATGCATTTTGTGACATAGTTCATCAGTGGATGATGAGAATGTCAGTTTTGACAAAGAACTCTGTTCATTACTGAAATGCTCCAATTGAGCTGTTAGAATGTCAGAAACAAGCTTTCTGAGCTGAAAACTGCATTTTGTGACAAAGTGAATCAGTGGATGGATGAGAATGTCACTTTTGACAAAGAACACTGTTCATTACTGAAATGCTCCAATTGAGCTGTTAGAATGTCGGAAACAAGCTTTCTGAGCTGAGAAATGCATTTTGTGACAAAGTGCATCAGTGGATGATGAGAATGTCAGTTTTGACAAAGAACACTGTTCATTACTAAAATGCTCTAATTGAGCTGTTAGAATGTCAGAAACAAGCTTTCTGAGCTGAGAACTGCATTTTGTGACAAAAAGCATCAGTGGATGATGAGAATGTCAGTTTTGACAAAGAACACTGATCATTACTAAAATGCTCCAATTGAGCTGTTAGAATGTCAGAAACAAGCTTTCTGAGCTGAGAAATGCATTTTGTGACAAAGTGCTTCAGTGGACGATGAGAATGTCAGTTTTGACAAAGAACACTGTTCATTACTAAAATGCTCCAATTGAGCTGTTAGAATGTCAGAAACAAGCTTTCTGAGCTGTGAACTGCATTTTGTGACAAAGTGCTTCAGTGGATGATGAGAATGTCAGTTTTGACAAAGAACACTGTTCATTACTAAAATGCTCTAATTGAGCTGTTAGAATGTCAGAAACAAGCTTTCTGAGCTGAGAACTGCATTTTGTGACAAAGTGAATCAGTGGATGATGAGAATGTCACTTTTGACAAAGAACACTGATCATTACTAAAATGCTCCAATTGAGCTGTTAGAATGTTAGAAACAAGCTTTCTGAGCTGAGAACTGCATTTTGTGACATAGTTCATCAGTGGATGATGAGAATGTCAGTTTTGACAAAGAACACTGTTCATTACTAAAATGCTCCAATTGAGCTGTTAGAATGTCAGAAACAAGCTTTCTGAGCTGAGAACTGCATTTTGTGACATAGTTCATCAGTGGATGATGAGAATGTCAGTTTTGACAAAGAACACTGATCATTACTAAAATGCTCCAATTGAGCTGTTAGAATGTCAGAAACAAGCTTTCTGAGCTGAGAAATGCATTTTGTGACATAGTTCATCAGTGGATGGATGAGAATGTCAGTTTTGACAAAGAACACTGTTCATTACTGAAATGCTCCAATTGAGCTGTTAGAATGTCAGAAACAAGCTTTCTGAGCTGAGAAATGCATTTTGTGACAAAGTGCATCAGTGGATGATGAGAATGTCAGTTTTGACAAAGAACACTGTTCATTACTAAAATGCTCTAATTGAGCTGTTAGAATGTCAGAAACAAGCTTTCTGAGCTGAGAACTGCATTTTGTGACAAAAAGCATCAGTGGATGATGAGAATGTCAGTTTTGACAAAGAACACTGATCATTACTAAAATGCTCCAATTGAGCTGTTAGAATGTCAGAAACAAGCTTTCTGAGCTGAGAACTGCATTTTGTGACATAGTTCATCAGTGGATGATGAGAATGTCAGTTTTGACAAAGAACACTGTTCATTACTAAAATGCTCTAATTTAGCTGTTAGAATGTTAGAAACAAGCTTTCTGAGCTGAGAACTGCATTTTGTGACATAGTTCATCAGTGGATGATGAGAATGTCAGTTTTGACAAAGAACACTGTTCATTACTAAAATGCTCCAATTGAGCTGTTAGAATGTCAGAAACAAGCTTTCTGAGCTGAGAACTGCATTTTGTGACATAGTTCATCAGTGGATGATGAGAATGTCACTTTTGACAAAGAACACTGTTCATTACTAAAATTCTCTAATTGAGCTGTTAGAATGTCAGAAACACGCTTTCTGAGCATAAAACTGCATTTTGTGACAAAGTGCATCAGTGGGTGATGAGAATGTCAGTTTTGACAAAGAACAAGGTCATTACTAAAATGCTCTAATTGAGCTGTTAGAATGTCAGAAACAAGCTTTCTGAGCATAAAACTGCATTTTGTGACAAAGTGCATCAGTGGGTGATGAGAATGTCAGTTTTGACAAAGAACACTGTTCATTACTAAAATGCTCTAATTGAGCTGTTAGAATGTCAGAAACAAGCTTTCTGAGCTGAAAACTGCATTTTGTGACAAAGTGAATCAGTGGATGATGAGAATGTCAGTTTTGACAAAGAACACTGATCATTACTAAAATGCTCTAATTGAGCTGTTAGAATGTCAGAAACAAGCTTTCTAACTGAGAACTGCATTTTGTGACAAAGTGAATCAGTGGATGATGAGAATGTCACTTTTGACAAAGAACACTGATCATTACTAAAATGCTCCAATTGAGCTGTTAGAATGTCAGAAACAAGCTTTCTGAGCTGAGAACTGCATTTTGTGACATAGTTCATCAGTGGATGATGAGAATGTCAGTTTTGACAAAGAACACTGTTCATTACTAAAATGCTCTAATTGAGCTGTTAGAATGTCAGAAACAAGCTTTCTGAGCTGAGAACTGCATTTTGTGACATAGTTCATCAGTGGATGATGAGAATGTCAGTTTTGACAAAGAACACTGATCATTACTAAAATGCTCTAATTGAGCTGTTAGAATGTCAGAAACAAGCTTTCTAACTGAGAACTGCATTTTGTGACAAAGTGAATCAGTGGATGATGAGAATGTCACTTTTGACAAAGAACACTGATCATTACTAAAATGCTCCAATTGAGCTGTTAGAATGTCAGAAACAAGCTTTCTGAGCTGAGAACTGCATTTTGTGACATAGTTCATCAGTGGATGATGAGAATGTCAGTTTTGACAAAGAACACTGTTCATTACTAAAATGCTCCAATTGAGCTGTTAGAATGTCAGAAACAAGCTTTCTGAGCTGAGAACTGCATTTTGTGACATAGTTCATCAGTGGATGATGAGAATGTCAGTTTTGACAAAGAACACTGTTCATTACTGAAATGCTCCAATTGAGCTGTTAGAATGTCAGAAACAAATTTTCTGAGCTGAGAAATGCATTTTGTGACAAAGTGCATCAGTGGATGATGAGAATGTCAGTTTTGACAAAGAACACTGATCATCACTAAAATGCTCCAATTAAGCTGTTAGAATGTCAGAAACAAGCTTTCTGAGCTGAGAACTGCATTTTGTGACATAGTTCATCAGTGGATGATGAGAATGTCAGTTTTGACAAAGAACACTGTTCATTACTGAAATGCTCCAATTGAGCTGTTAGAATGTCAGAAACAAGCTTTCTGAGCTGAGAAATGCATTTTGTGACAAAGTGCATCAGTGGATGATGAGAATGTCAGTTTTGACAAAGAACACTGTTCATTACTAAAATGCTCTAATTGAGCTGTTAGAATGTCAGAAACAAGCTTTCTGAGCTGAGAACTGCATTTTGTGACAAAAAGCATCAGTGGATGATGAGAATGTCAGTTTTGACAAAGAACACTGATCATTACTAAAATGCTCCAATTGAGCTGTTAGAATGTCAGAAACAAGCTTTCTGAGCTGAGAAATGCATTTTGTGACAAAGTGCTTCAGTGGATGATGAGAATGTCAGTTTTGACAAAGAACACTGTTCATTACTAAAATGCTCTAATTGAGCTGTTAGAATGTCAGAAACAAGCTTTCTGAGCTGAGAACTGCATTTTGTGAGATAGTTCATCAGTGGATGATGAGAATGTCAGTTTTGACAAAGAACACTGTTCATTACTAAAATGCTCCAATTGAGCTGTTAGAATGTCAGAAACAAGCTTTCTGAGCTGAGAAATGCATTTTGTGACATAGTTCATCAGTGGATGATGAGAATGTCAGTTTTGACAAAGAACTCTGTTCATTACTGAAATGCTCCAATTGAGCTGTTAGAATGTCAGAAACAAGCTTTCTGAGCTGAAAACTGCATTTTGTGACAAAGTGAATCAGTGGATGGATGAGAATGTCACTTTTGACAAAGAACACTGTTCATTACTGAAATGCTCCAATTGAGCTGTTAGAATGTCAGAAACAAGCTTTCTGAGCTGAGAAATGCATTTTGTGACAAAGTGCATCAGTGGATGATGAGAATGTCAGTTTTGACAAAGAACACTGTTCATTACTAAAATGCTCTAATTGAGCTGTTAGAATGTCAGAAACAAGCTTTCTGAGCTGAGAACTGCATTTTGTGACAAAAAGCATCAGTGGATGATGAGAATGTCAGTTTTGACAAAGAACACTGATCATTACTAAAATGCTCCAATTAAGCTGTTAGAATGTCAGAAACAAGCTTTCTGAGCTGAGAACTGCATTTTGTGACATAGTTCATCAGTGGATGATGAGAATGTCAGTTTTGACAAAGAACACTGTTCATTACTGAAATGCTCCAATTGAGCTGTTAGAATGTCAGAAACAAGCTTTCTGAGCTGAGAACTGCATTTTGTGACAAAAAGCATCAGTGGATGATGAGAATGTCAGTTTTGACAAAGAACACTGATCATTACTAAAATGCTCCAATTGAGCTTGTTAGAATGTCAGAAACAAATTTTCTGAGCTGAGAAATGCATTTTGTGACAAAGTGCATCAGTGGATGATGAGAATGTCAGTTTTGACAAAGAACACTGATCATCACTAAAATGCTCCAATTAAGCTGTTAGAATGTCAGAAACAAGCTTTCTGAGCTGAGAACTGCATTTTGTGACATAGTTCATCAGTGGATGATGAGAATGTCAGTTTTGACAAAGAACACTGTTCATTACTGAAATGCTCCAATTGAGCTGTTAGAATGTCAGAAACAAGCTTTCTGAGCTGAGAACTGCATTTTGTGACAAAAAGCATCAGTGGATGATGAGAATGTCAGTTTTGACAAAGAACACTGATCATTACTAAAATGCTCCAATTGAGCTGTTAGAATGTCAGAAACAAGCTTTCTGAGCTGAGAAATGCATTTTGTGACAAAGTGCTTCAGTGGATGATGAGAATGTCAGTTTTGACAAAGAACACTGTTCATTACTAAAATGCTCTAATTGAGCTGTTAGAATGTCAGAAACAAGCTTTCTGAGCTGAGAACTGCATTTTGTGACAAAAAGCATCAGTGGATGATGAGAATGTCAGTTTTGACAAAGAACACTGTTCATTACTAAAATGCTCTAATTTAGCTGTTAGAATGTTAGAAACAAGCTTTCTGAGCTGAGAACTGCATTTTGTGACATAGTTCATCAGTGGATGATGAGAATGTCAGTTTTGAAAAAGAACACTGTTCATTACTAAAATGCTCCAATTGAGCTGTTAGAATGTCAGAAACAAGCTTTCTGAGCTGAGAACTGCATTTTGTGACATAGTTCATCAGTGGATGATGAGAATGTCAGTTTTGACAAAGAACACTGTTCATTACTGAAATGCTCCAATTGAGATGTTAGAATGTCAGAAACAAATTTTCTGAGCTGAGAAATGCATTTTGTGACAAAGTGCATCAGTGGATGATGAAAATGTCAGTTTTGACAAAGAACACTGTTCATTACTAAAATTCTCTAATTGAGCTGTTAGAATGTCAGAAACAAGCTTTCTGAGCTGAGAACTGCATTTTGTGAGAAAGTGAATCAGTGGATGATGAGAATGTCAGTTTTGACAAAGAACACTGTTCATTACTAAAATGCTCCAATTGAGCTGTTAGAATGTCAGAAACAAGCTTTCTGAGCATAAAACTGCATTTTGTGACAAAGTGCATCAGTGGGTGATGAGAATGTCAGTTTTGACAAAGAACACTGTTCATTACTAAAATGCTCTAATTGAGCTGTTAGAATGCCAGAAACAAGCTTTCTGAGCTGAAAACTGCATTTTGTGACAAAGTGAATCAGTGGATGATGAGAATGTCAGTTTTGACAAAGAACACTGATCATTACTAAAATGCTCTAATTGAGCTGTTAGAATGTCAGAAACAAGCTTTCTGAGCTGAGAACTGCATTTGGTGACAAAGTGAATCAGTGGATGATGAGAATGTCACTTTTGACAAAGAACACTGATCATTACTAAAATGCTCCAATTGAGCTGTTAGAATGTCAGAAACAAGCTTTCTGAGCTGAGAACTGCATTTTGTGACATAGTTCATCAGTGGATGATGAGAATGTCAGTTTTGACAAAGAACACTGTTCATTACTAAAATGCTCTAATTGAGCTGTTAGAATGTCAGAAACAAGCTTTCTGAGCTGAGAACTGCATTTTGTGACATAGTTCATCAGTGGATGATGAGAATGTCAGTTCTGACAAAGAACACTGTTCATTACTGAAACGCTCTAATTGAGCTGTTAGAATGTCAGAAACAAGCTTTCTGAGCTGAGAACTGCATTTTGTGACATAGTTCATCAGTGGATGATGAGAATGTCAGTTTTGACAAAGAACACTGTTCATTACTAAAATGCTCTAATTGAGCTGTTAGAATGTCAGAAACAAGCTTTCTGAGCTGAGAACTGCATTTTGTGACATAGTTCATCAGTGGATGATGAGAATGTCAGTTTTGACAAAGAACACTGTTCATTACTAAAATGCTCCAATTGAGCTGTTAGAATGTCAGAGACAAGCTTTCTGAGCTGAGAAATGCATTTTGTGACAAAGTGCATCAGTGGATGATGAGAATGTCAGTTTTGACAAAGAACACTGTTCATTACTAAAATGCTCTAATTGAGCTGTTAGAATGTCAGAAACAAGCTTTCTGAGCTGAGAACTGCATTTTGTGACAAAAAGCATCAGTGGATGATGAGAATGTCAGTTTTGACAAAGAACACTGATCATTACTAAAATGCTCCAATTGAGCTGTTAGAATGTCAGAAACAAGCTTTCTGAGCTGAGAAATGCATTTTGTGACAAAGTGCTTGAGTGGATGATGAGAATGTCAGTTTTGACAAAGAACACTGTTCATTACTAAAATGCTCTAATTGAGCTGTTAGAATGTCAGAAACAAGCTTTCTGAGCTGAGAACTGCATTTTGTGACAAAAATCATCAGTGGATGATGAGAATGTCAGTTTTGACAAAGAACACTGTTCATTACTAAAATGCTCTAATTGAGCTGTTAGAATGTCAGAAACAAGCTTTCTGAGCTGAGAACTGCATTTTGTGACATAGTTCATCAGTGGATGATGAGAATGTCAGTTTTGAAAAAGAACACTGTTCATTACTAAAATGCTCCAATTGAGCTGTTAGAATGTCAGAAACAAGCTTTCTGAGCTGAGAACTGCATTTTGTGACATAGTTCATCAGTGGATGATGAGAATGTCAGTTTTGACAAAGAACACTGTTCATTACTGAAATGCTCCAATTGAGATGTTAGAATGTCAGAAACAAATTTTCTGAGCTGAGAAATGCATTTTGTGACAAAGTGCATCAGTGGATGATGAAAATGTCAGTTTTGACAAAGAACACTGTTCATTACTAAAATTCTCTAATTGAGCTGTTAGAATGTCAGAAACAAGCTTTCTGAGCTGAGAACTGCATTTTGTGAGAAAGTGAATCAGTGGATGATGAGAATGTCAGTTTTGACAAAGAACACTGTTCATTACTAAAATGCTCCAATTGAGCTGTTAGAATGTCAGAAACAAGCTTTCTGAGCATAAAACTGCATTTTGTGACAAAGTGCATCAGTGGGTGATGAGAATGTCAGTTTTGACAAAGAACACTGTTCATTACTAAAATGCTCTAATTGAGCTGTTAGAATGTCAGAAACAAGCTTTCTGAGCTGAGAACTGCATTTGGTGACAAAGTGAATCAGTGGATGATGAGAATGTCACTTTTGACAAAGAACACTGTTCATTACTAAAATGCTCCAATTGAGCTGTTAGAATGTCAGAAACAAGCTTTCTGAGCTGAAAACTGCATTTTGTGACAAAGTGAATCAGTGGATGATGAGAATGTCAGTTTTGACAAAGAACACTGATCATTACTAAAATGCTCTAATTGAGCTGTTAGAATGTCAGAATCAAGCTTTCTGAGCTGAGAACTGCATTTGGTGACAAAGTGAATCAGTGGATGATGAGAATGTCACTTTTGACAAAGAACACTGATCATTACTAAAATGCTCCAATTGAGCTGTTAGAATGTCAGAAACAAGCTTTCTGAGCTGAGAACTGCATTTTGTGACATAGTTCATCAGTGGATGATGAGAATGTCAGTTTTGACAAAGAACACTGTTCATTACTAAAATGCTCTAATTGAGCTGTTAGAATGTCAGAAACAAGCTTTCTGAGCTGAGAACTGCATTTTGTGACATAGTTCATCAGTGGATGATGAGAATGTCAGTTTTGACAAAGAACACTGTTCATTACTGAAACGCTCTAATTGAGCTGTTAGAATGTCAGAAACAAGCTTTCTGAGCTGAGAACTGCATTTTGTGACATAGTTCATCAGTGGATGATGAGAATGTCACTTTTGACAAAGAACACTATTCATTACTAAAATGCTCCAATTGAGCTGTTAGAATGTCAGAAACAAGCTTTCTGAGCTGAAAACTGCATTTTGTGACAAAGTGAATCAGTGGATGATGAGAATGTCAGTTTTGACAAAGAACACTGATCATTACTAAAATGCTCTAATTGAGCTGTTAGAATGTCAGAAACAAGCTTTCTGAGCTGAGAACTGCATTTGGTGACAAAGTGAATCAGTGGATGATGAGAATGTCACTTTTGACAAAGAACACTGATCATTACTAAAATGCTCCAATTGAGCTGTTAGAATGTCAGAAACAAGCTTTCTGAGCTGAGAACTGCATTTTGTGACATAGTTCATCAGTGGATGATGAGAATGTCAGTTTTGACAAAGAACACTGTTCATTACTAAAATGCTCTAATTGAGCTGTTAGAATGTCAGAAACAAGCTTTCTGAGCTGAGAACTGCATTTTGTGACATAGTTCATCAGTGGATGATGAGAATGTCAGTTTTGACAAAGAACACTGTTCATTACTGAAACGCTCTAATTGAGCTGTTAGAATGTCAGAAACAAGCTTTCTGAGCTGAGAACTGCATTTTGTGACATAGTTCATCAGTGGATGATGAGAATGTCAGTTTTGACAAAGAACACTGTTCATTACTAAAATGCTCTAATTGAGCTGTTAGAATGTCAGAAACAAGCTTTCTGAGCTGAGAACTGCATTTTGTGACATAGTTCATCAGTGGATGATGAGAATGTCAGTTTTGACAAAGAACACTGTTCATTACTAAAATGCTCCAATTGAGCTGTTAGAATGTCAGAGACAAGCTTTCTGAGCTGAGAAATGCATTTTGTGACATAGTTCATCAGTGGATGATGAGAATGTCAGTTTTGACAAAGAACTCTGTTCATTACTGAAATGCTCCAATTGAGCTGTTAGAATGTCAGAAACAAGCTTTCTGAGCTGAAAACTGCATTTTGTGACAAAGTGAATCAGTGGATGGATGAGAATGTCACTTTTGACAAAGAACACTGTTCATTACTGAAATGCTCCAATTGAGCTGTTAGAATGTCGGAAACAAGCTTTCTGAGCTGAGAAATGCATTTTGTGACAAAGTGCATCAGTGGATGATGAGAATGTCAGTTTTGACAAAGAACACTGTTCATTACTAAAATGCTCTAATTGAGCTGTTAGAATGTCAGAAACAAGCTTTCTGAGCTGAGAACTGCATTTTGTGACAAAAAGCATCAGTGGATGATGAGAATGTCAGTTTTGACAAAGAACACTGATCATTACTAAAATGCTCCAATTGAGCTGTTAGAATGTCAGAAACAAGCTTTCTGAGCTGAGAAATGCATTTTGTGACAAAGTGCTTCAGTGGACGATGAGAATGTCAGTTTTGACAAAGAACACTGTTCATTACTAAAATGCTCCAATTGAGCTGTTAGAATGTCAGAAACAAGCTTTCTGAGCTGTGAACTGCATTTTGTGACAAAGTGCTTCAGTGGATGATGAGAATGTCAGTTTTGACAAAGAACACTGTTCATTACTAAAATGCTCTAATTGAGCTGTTAGAATGTCAGAAACAAGCTTTCTGAGCTGAGAACTGCATTTTGTGACAAAGTGAATCAGTGGATGATGAGAATGTCACTTTTGACAAAGAACACTGATCATTACTAAAATGCTCCAATTGAGCTGTTAGAATGTTAGAAACAAGCTTTCTGAGCTGAGAACTGCATTTTGTGACATAGTTCATCAGTGGATGATGAGAATGTCAGTTTTGACAAAGAACACTGTTCATTACTAAAATGCTCCAATTGAGCTGTTAGAATGTCAGAAACAAGCTTTCTGAGCTGAGAACTGCATTTTGTGACATAGTTCATCAGTGGATGATGAGAATGTCAGTTTTGACAAAGAACACTGATCATTACTAAAATGCTCCAATTGAGCTGTTAGAATGTCAGAAACAAGCTTTCTGAGCTGAGAAATGCATTTTGTGACATAGTTCATCAGTGGATGGATGAGAATGTCAGTTTTGACAAAGAACACTGTTCATTACTGAAATGCTCCAATTGAGCTGTTAGAATGTCAGAAACAAGCTTTCTGAGCTGAGAAATGCATTTTGTGACAAAGTGCATCAGTGGATGATGAGAATGTCAGTTTTGACAAAGAACACTGTTCATTACTAAAATGCTCTAATTGAGCTGTTAGAATGTCAGAAACAAGCTTTCTGAGCTGAGAACTGCATTTTGTGACAAAAAGCATCAGTGGATGATGAGAATGTCAGTTTTGACAAAGAACACTGATCATTACTAAAATGCTCCAATTGAGCTGTTAGAATGTCAGAAACAAGCTTTCTGAGCTGAGAACTGCATTTTGTGACATAGTTCATCAGTGGATGATGAGAATGTCAGTTTTGACAAAGAACACTGTTCATTACTAAAATGCTCTAATTTAGCTGTTAGAATGTTAGAAACAAGCTTTCTGAGCTGAGAACTGCATTTTGTGACATAGTTCATCAGTGGATGATGAGAATGTCAGTTTTGACAAAGAACACTGTTCATTACTAAAATGCTCCAATTGAGCTGTTAGAATGTCAGAAACAAGCTTTCTGAGCTGAGAACTGCATTTTGTGACATAGTTCATCAGTGGATGATGAGAATGTCACTTTTGACAAAGAACACTGTTCATTACTAAAATTCTCTAATTGAGCTGTTAGAATGTCAGAAACACGCTTTCTGAGCATAAAACTGCATTTTGTGACAAAGTGCATCAGTGGGTGATGAGAATGTCAGTTTTGACAAAGAACAAGGTCATTACTAAAATGCTCTAATTGAGCTGTTAGAATGTCAGAAACAAGCTTTCTGAGCATAAAACTGCATTTTGTGACAAAGTGCATCAGTGGGTGATGAGAATGTCAGTTTTGACAAAGAACACTGTTCATTACTAAAATGCTCTAATTGAGCTGTTAGAATGTCAGAAACAAGCTTTCTGAGCTGAAAACTGCATTTTGTGACAAAGTGAATCAGTGGATGATGAGAATGTCAGTTTTGACAAAGAACACTGATCATTACTAAAATGCTCTAATTGAGCTGTTAGAATGTCAGAAACAAGCTTTCTAACTGAGAACTGCATTTTGTGACAAAGTGAATCAGTGGATGATGAGAATGTCACTTTTGACAAAGAACACTGATCATTACTAAAATGCTCCAATTGAGCTGTTAGAATGTCAGAAACAAGCTTTCTGAGCTGAGAACTGCATTTTGTGACATAGTTCATCAGTGGATGATGAGAATGTCAGTTTTGACAAAGAACACTGTTCATTACTAAAATGCTCTAATTGAGCTGTTAGAATGTCAGAAACAAGCTTTCTGAGCTGAGAACTGCATTTTGTGACATAGTTCATCAGTGGATGATGAGAATGTCAGTTTTGACAAAGAACACTGATCATTACTAAAATGCTCTAATTGAGCTGTTAGAATGTCAGAAACAAGCTTTCTAACTGAGAACTGCATTTTGTGACAAAGTGAATCAGTGGATGATGAGAATGTCACTTTTGACAAAGAACACTGATCATTACTAAAATGCTCCAATTGAGCTGTTAGAATGTCAGAAACAAGCTTTCTGAGCTGAGAACTGCATTTTGTGACATAGTTCATCAGTGGATGATGAGAATGTCAGTTTTGACAAAGAACACTGTTCATTACTAAAATGCTCCAATTGAGCTGTTAGAATGTCAGAAACAAGCTTTCTGAGCTGAGAACTGCATTTTGTGACATAGTTCATCAGTGGATGATGAGAATGTCAGTTTTGACAAAGAACACTGTTCATTACTGAAATGCTCCAATTGAGCTGTTAGAATGTCAGAAACAAATTTTCTGAGCTGAGAAATGCATTTTGTGACAAAGTGCATCAGTGGATGATGAGAATGTCAGTTTTGACAAAGAACACTGATCATCACTAAAATGCTCCAATTAAGCTGTTAGAATGTCAGAAACAAGCTTTCTGAGCTGAGAACTGCATTTTGTGACATAGTTCATCAGTGGATGATGAGAATGTCAGTTTTGACAAAGAACACTGTTCATTACTGAAATGCTCCAATTGAGCTGTTAGAATGTCAGAAACAAGCTTTCTGAGCTGAGAAATGCATTTTGTGACAAAGTGCATCAGTGGATGATGAGAATGTCAGTTTTGACAAAGAACACTGTTCATTACTAAAATGCTCTAATTGAGCTGTTAGAATGTCAGAAACAAGCTTTCTGAGCTGAGAACTGCATTTTGTGACAAAAAGCATCAGTGGATGATGAGAATGTCAGTTTTGACAAAGAACACTGATCATTACTAAAATGCTCCAATTGAGCTGTTAGAATGTCAGAAACAAGCTTTCTGAGCTGAGAAATGCATTTTGTGACAAAGTGTTTCAGTGGATGATGAGAATGTCAGTTTTGACAAAGAACACTGTTCATTACTAAAATGCTCTAATTGAGCTGTTAGAATGTCAGAAACAAGCTTTCTGAGCTGAGAACTGCATTTTGTGAGATAGTTCATCAGTGGATGATGAGAATGTCAGTTTTGACAAAGAACACTGTTCATTACTAAAATGCTCCAATTGAGCTGTTAGAATGTCAGAAACAAGCTTTCTGAGCTGAGAAATGCATTTTGTGACATAGTTCATCAGTGGATGATGAGAATGTCAGTTTTGACAAAGAACTCTGTTCATTACTGAAATGCTCCAATTGAGCTGTTAGAATGTCAGAAACAAGCTTTCTGAGCTGAAAACTGCATTTTGTGACAAAGTGAATCAGTGGATGGATGAGAATGTCACTTTTGACAAAGAACACTGTTCATTACTGAAATGCTCCAATTGAGCTGTTAGAATGTCAGAAACAAGCTTTCTGAGCTGAGAAATGCATTTTGTGACAAAGTGCATCAGTGGATGATGAGAATGTCAGTTTTGACAAAGAACACTGTTCATTACTAAAATGCTCTAATTGAGCTGTTAGAATGTCAGAAACAAGCTTTCTGAGCTGAGAACTGCATTTTGTGACAAAAAGCATCAGTGGATGATGAGAATGTCAGTTTTGACAAAGAACACTGATCATTACTAAAATGCTCCAATTGAGCTGTTAGAATGTCAGAAACAAGCTTTCTGAGCTGAGAAATGCATTTTGTGACAAAGTGCTTCAGTGGATGATGAGAATGTCAGTTTTGACAAAGAACACTGTTCATTACTAAAATGCTCTAATTGAGCTGTTAGAATGTCAGAAACAAGCTTTCTGAGCTGAGAACTGCATTTTGTGACATAGTTCATCAGTGGATGATGAGAATGTCAGTTTTGACAAAGAACACTGTTCATTACTAAAATGCTCTAATTGAGCTTTTAGAATGTTAGAAACAAGCTTTCTGAGCTGAGAACTGCATTTTGTGACATAGTTCATCAGTGGATGATGAGAATGTCAGTTTTGACAAAGAACACTGTTCATTACTAAAATGCTCCAATTGAGCTGTTAGAATGTCAGAAACAAGCTTTCTGAGCTGAGAACTGCATTTTGTGACATAGTTCATCAGTGGATGATGAGAATGTCAGTTTTGACAAAGATCACTGATCATTACTAAAATGCTCCAATTGAGCTGTTAGAATGTCAGAAACAAGCTTTCTGAGCTGAGAAATGCATTTTGTGACAAAGTGCTTCAGTGGATGATGAGAATGTCAGTTTTGACAAAGAACACTGTTCATTACTAAAATGCTCTAATTGAGCTGTTAGAATGTCAGAAACAAGCTTTCTGAGCTGAGAACTGCATTTTGTGACATAGTTCATCAGTGGATGATGAGAATGTCAGTTTTGACAAAGAACACTGTTCATTACTAAAATGCTCCAATTGAGCTGTTAGAATGTCAGAAACAAGCTTTCTGAGCTGAGAACTGCATTTTGTGACATAGTTCATCAGTGCATGATGAGAATGTCAGTTTTGACAAAGAACACTGATCATTACTAAAATGCTCCAATTGAGCTGTTAGAATGTCAGAAACAAGCTTTCTGAGCTGAGAAATGCATTTTGTGACAAAGTGCTTCAGTGGATGATGAGAATGTCAGTTTTGACAAAGAACACTGTTCATTACTAAAATGCTCTAATTGAGCTGTTAGAATGTCAGAAACAAGCTTTCTGAGCTGAGAACTGCATTTTGTGACATAGTTCATCAGTGGATGATGAGAATGTCAGTTTTGACAAAGAACACTGTTCATTACTAAAATGCTCCAATTGAGTTGTTAGAATGTCAGAAACAAGCTTTCTGAGCTGAGAAATGCATTTTGTGACAAAGTGCTTCAGTGGATGATGAGAATGTCAGTTTTGACAAAGAACACTGTTCATTACTAAAATGCTCTAATTGAGCTGTTAGAATGTCAGAAACAAGCTTTCTGAGCTGAGAACTGCATTTTGTGACATAGTTCATCAGTGGATGATGAGAATGTCAGTTTTGACAAAGAACACTGTTCATTACTAAAATGCTCTAATTGAGCTGTTAGAATGTTAGAAACAAGCTTTCTGAGCTGAGAACTGCATTTTGTGACACAGTTCATCAGTGGATGATGAGAATGTCAGTTTTGACAAAGAACACTGTTCATTACTAAAATGCTCCAATTGAGCTGTTAGAATGTCAGAAACAAGCTTTCTGAGCTGAGAACTGCATTTTGTGACATAGTTCATCAGTGGATGATGAGAATGTCAGTTTTGACAAAGAACACTGATCATTACTAAAATGCTCCAATTGAGCTGTTAGAATGTCAGAAACAAGCTTTCTGAGCTGAGAACTGCATTTTGTGACAAAGTGAATCAGTGGATGGATGAGAATGTCAGTTTTGACAAAGAACACTGTTCATTAATGAAATGCTCCAATTGAGCTGTTAGAATGTCAGAAACAAGCTTTCTGAGCTGAAAACAGCATTTTGTGACAAAGTGAATCAGTGGATGGATGAGAATGTCACTTTTGACAAAGAACACTGTTCATTAATGAAATGCTCCAATTGAGCTGTTAGAATGTCAGAAACAAGCTTTCTGAGCTGAAAACTGCATTTTGTGACAAAAAGCATCAGTGGATGATGAGAATGTCAGTTTTGACAAAGAACACTGATCATTACTAAAATGCTCCAATTGAGCTGTTAGAATGTCAGAAACAAGCTTTCTGAGCTGAGAAATGCATTTTGTGACAAAGTGCATCAGTGGATGATGAGAATGTCAGTTTTGACAAAGAACACTGTTCATTACTAAAATGCTCTAATTGAGCTGTTAGAATGTCAGAAACAAGCTTTCTGAGCTGAGAACTGCATTTTGTGACAAAGTTCCTCAGTGGATGATGAGAATGTCAGTTTTGGCAAAGAACACTGATCATTATTAAAATGCTCCAATTGAGCTGTTAGAATGTCAGAAACAAGCTTTCTGAGCTGAGAAATGCATTTTGTGAAAAAGTGCTTCAGTGGATGATGAGAATGTCAGTTTTGACAAAGAACACTGTTCATTACTAAAATGCTCTAATTGAGCTGTTAGAATGTCAGAAACAAGCTTTCTGAGCTGAGAACTGCATTTTGTGACAAAAAGCATCAGTGGATGATGAGAATGTCAGTTTTGACAAAGAACACTGATCAT
This sequence comes from Barbatula barbatula, assembly GCF_947034865.1. Classification (NCBI taxonomy): domain Eukaryota; kingdom Metazoa; phylum Chordata; class Actinopteri; order Cypriniformes; family Nemacheilidae; genus Barbatula; species Barbatula barbatula. The sequence goes on along the minus strand of NC_136770.1, from coordinate 10,771,685 downwards.
CACTAAAATGCTCCAATTAAGCTGTTAGAATGTCAGAAACAAGCTTTCTGAGCTGAGAAATGCATTTTGTGACATAGTTCATCAGTGGATGATGAGAATGTCAGTTTTGACAAAGAACACTGTTCATTACTAAAATGCTCCAATTGAGCTGTTAGAATGTCAGAAACAAGCTTTCTGAGCTGAGAAATGCATTTTGTGACATATTTCATCAGTGGATGATGAGAATGTCAGTTTTGACAAAGAACACTGTTCATTACTAAAATGCTCCAATTGAGCTGTTAGAATGTCAGAAACAAGCTTTCTGAGCTGAGAACTGCATTTTGTGACATAGTTCATCAGTGGATGATGAGAATGTCAGTTTTGACAAAGAACACTGTTCATTACTGAAATGCTCCAATTGAGCTGTTAGAATGTCAGAAACTAATTTTCTGAGCTGAGAAATGCATTTTGTGACAAAGTGCATCAGTGGATGATGAGAATGTCAGTTTTGACAAAGAACACTGATCATCACTAAAATGCTCCAATTAAGCTGTTAGAATGTCAGAAACAAGCTTTCTGAGCTGAGAACTGCATTTTGTGACATAGTTCATCAGTGGATGATGAGAATGTCAGTTTTGACAAAGAACACTGTTCATTACTGAAATGCTCCAATTGAGCTGTTAGAATGTCAGAAACAAGCTTTCTGAGCTGAGAAATGCATTTTGTGACAAAGTGCATCAGTGGATGATGAGAATGTCAGTTTTGACAAAGAACACTGTTCATTACTAAAATGCTCTAATTGAGCTGTTAGAATGTCAGAAACAAGCTTTCTGAGCTGAGAACTGCATTTTGTGACAAAAAGCATCAGTGGATGATGAGAATGTCAGTTTTGACAAAGAACACTGTTCATTACTGAAATGCTCCAATTGAGCTGTTAGAATGTCAGAAACAAATTTTCTGAGCTGAGAAATGCATTTTGTGACAAAGTGCATCAGTGGATGATGAGAATGTCAGTTTTGACAAAGAACACTGATCATCACTAAAATGCTCCAATTAAGCTGTTAGAATGTCAGAAACAAGCTTTCTGAGCTGAGAACTGCATTTTGTGACATAGTTCATCAGTGGATGATGAGAATGTCAGTTTTGACAAAGAACACTGTTCATTACTGAAATGCTCCAATTGAGCTGTTAGAATGTCAGAAACAAGCTTTCTGAGCTGAGAAATGCATTTTGTGACAAAGTGCATCAGTGGATGATGAGAATGTCAGTTTTGACAAAGAACACTGTTCATTACTAAAATGCTCTAATTGAGCTGTTAGAATGTCAGAAACAAGCTTTCTGAGCTGAGAACTGCATTTTGTGACAAAAAGCATCAGTGGATGATGAGAATGTCAGTTTTGACAAAGAACACTGTTCATTACTAAAATGCTCTAATTGAGCTGTTAGAATGTCAGAAACAAGCTTTCTGAGCTGAGAACTGCATTTTGTGACATAGTTCATCAGTGGATGATGAGAATGTCAGTTTTGACAAAGAACACTGATCATCACTAAAATGCTCCAATTGAGCTGTTAGAATGTCAGAAACAAGCTTTCTGAGCTGAGAACTGCATTTTGTGACATAGTTCATCAGTGGATGATGAGAATGTCAGTTTTGACAAAGAACACTGTTCATTACTAAAATGCTCCAATTGAGCTGTTAGAATGTCAGAAACAAGCTTTCTGAGCTGAGAAATGCATTTTGTGACATATTTCATCAGTGGATGATGAGAATGTCAGTTTTGACAAAGAACACTGTTCATTACTAAAATGCTCCAATTGAGCTGTTAGAATGTCAGAAACAAGCTTTCTGAGCTGAGAACTGCATTTTGTGACATAGTTCATCAGTGGATGATGAGAATGTCAGTTTTGACAAAGAACACTGTTCATTACTGAAATGCTCCAATTGAGCTGTTAGAATGTCAGAAACAAATTTTCTGAGCTGAGAAATGCATTTTGTGACAAAGTGCATCAGTGGATGATGAGAATGTCAGTTTTGACAAAGAACACTGATCATCACTAAAATGCTCCAATTAAGCTGTTAGAATGTCAGAAACAAGCTTTCTGAGCTGAGAACTGCATTTTGTGACATAGTTCATCAGTGGATGATGAGAATGTCAGTTTTGACAAAGAACACTGTTCATTACTGAAATGCTCCAATTGAGCTGTTAGAATGTCAGAAACAAGCTTTCTGAGCTGAGAAATGCATTTTGTGACATAGTTCATCAGTGGATGATGAGAATGTCAGTTTTGACAAAAAACACTGTTCATTACTAAAATGCTCCAATTGAGTTGTTAGAATGTCAGAAACAAGCTTTCTGAGCTGAGAAATGCATTTTGTGACAAAGTGCTTCAGTGGATGATGAGAATGTCAGTTTTGACAAAGAACACTGTTCATTACTAAAATGCTCTAATTGAGCTGTTAGAATGTCAGAAACAAGCTTTCTGAGCTGAGAACTGCATTTTGTGACATAGTTCATCAGTGGATGATGAGAATGTCAGTTTTGACAAAGAACACTGTTCATTACTAAAATGCTCTAATTGAGCTGTTAGAATGTTAGAAACAAGCTTTCTGAGCTGAGAACTGCATTTTGTGACACAGTTCATCAGTGGATGATGAGAATGTCAGTTTTGACAAAGAACACTGTTCATTACTAAAATGCTCCAATTGAGCTGTTAGAATGTCAGAAACAAGCTTTCTGAGCTGAGAACTGCATTTTGTGACATAGTTCATCAGTGGATGATGAGAATGTCAGTTTTGACAAAGAACACTGATCATTACTAAAATGCTCCAATTGAGCTGTTAGAATGTCAGAAACAAGCTTTCTGAGCTGAAAACAGCATTTTGTGACAAAGTGAATCAGTGGATGGATGAGAATGTCACTTTTGACAAAGAACACTGTTCATTAATGAAATGCTCCAATTGAGCTGTTAGAATGTCAGAAACAAGCTTTCTGAGCTGAAAACTGCATTTTGTGACAAAAAGCATCAGTGGATGATGAGAATGTCAGTTTTGACAAAGAACACTGATCATTACTAAAATGCTCCAATTGAGCTGTTAGAATGTCAGAAACAAGCTTTCTGAGCTGAGAAATGCATTTTGTGACAAAGTGCATCAGTGGATGATGAGAATGTCAGTTTTGACAAAGAACACTGTTCATTACTAAAATGCTCTAATTGAGCTGTTAGAATGTCAGAAACAAGCTTTCTGAGCTGAGAACTGCATTTTGTGACAAAGTTCCTCAGTGGATGATGAGAATGTCAGTTTTGGCAAAGAACACTGATCATTATTAAAATGCTCCAATTGAGCTGTTAGAATGTCAGAAACAAGCTTTCTGAGCTGAGAAATGCATTTTGTGAAAAAGTGCTTCAGTGGATGATGAGAATGTCAGTTTTGACAAAGAACACTGTTCATTACTAAAATGCTCTAATTGAGCTGTTAGAATGTCAGAAACAAGCTTTCTGAGCTGAGAACTGCATTTTGTGACATAGTTCATCAGTGGATGATGAGAATGTCAGTTTTGACAAAGAACACTGATCATCACTAAAATGCTCCAATTAAGCTGTTAGAATGTCAGAAACAAGCTTTCTGAGCTGAGAAATGCATTTTGTGACATAGTTCATCAGTGGATGATGAGAATGTCAGTTTTGACAAAGAACACTGTTCATTACTAAAATGCTCCAATTGAGCTGTTAGAATGTCAGAAACAAGCTTTCTGAGCTGAGAAATGCATTTTGTGACATATTTCATCAGTGGATGATGAGAATGTCAGTTTTGACAAAGAACACTGTTCATTACTAAAATGCTCCAATTGAGCTGTTAGAATGTCAGAAACAAGCTTTCTGAGCTGAGAACTGCATTTTGTGACATAGTTCATCAGTGGATGATGAGAATGTCAGTTTTGACAAAGAACACTGTTCATTACTGAAATGCTCCAATTGAGCTGTTAGAATGTCAGAAACAAATTTTCTGAGCTGAGAAATGCATTTTGTGACAAAGTGCATCAGTGGATGATGAGAATGTCAGTTTTGACAAAGAACACTGATCATCACTAAAATGCTCCAATTAAGCTGTTAGAATGTCAGAAACAAGCTTTCTGAGCTGAGAACTGCATTTTGTGACATAGTTCATCAGTGGATGATGAGAATGTCAGTTTTGACAAAGAACACTGTTCATTACTGAAATGCTCCAATTGAGCTGTTAGAATGTCAGAAACAAGCTTTCTGAGCTGAGAAATGCATTTTGTGACAAAGTGCATCAGTGGATGATGAGAATGTCAGTTTTGACAAAGAACACTGTTCATTACTAAAATGCTCTAATTGAGCTGTTAGAATGTCAGAAACAAGCTTTCTGAGCTGAGAACTGCATTTTGTGACAAAAAGCATCAGTGGATGATGAGAATGTCAGTTTTGACAAAGAACACTGTTCATTACTGAAATGCTCCAATTGAGCTGTTAGAATGTCAGAAACAAATTTTCTGAGCTGAGAAATGCATTTTGTGACAAAGTGCATCAGTGGATGATGAGAATGTCAGTTTTGACAAAGAACCCTGATCATCACTAAAATGCTCCAATTAAGCTGTTAGAATGTCAGAAACAAGCTTTCTGAGCTGAGAACTGCATTTTGTGACATAGTTCATCAGTGGATGATGAGAATGTCAGTTTTGACAAAGAACACTGTTCATTACTGAAATGCTCCAATTGAGCTGTTAGAATGTCAGAAACAAGCTTTCTGAGCTGAGAAATGCATTTTGTGACAAAGTGCATCAGTGGATGATGAGAATGTCAGTTTTGACAAAGAACACTGTTCATTACTAAAATGCTCTAATTGAGCTGTTAGAATGTCAGAAACAAGCTTTCTGAGCTGAGAACTGCATTTTGTGACAAAAAGCATCAGTGGATGATGAGAATGTCAGTTTTGACAAAGAACACTGTTCATTACTAAAATGCTCTAATTGAGCTGTTAGAATGTCAGAAACAAGCTTTCTGAGCTGAGAACTGCATTTTGTGACATAGTTCATCAGTGGATGATGAGAATGTCAGTTTTGACAAAGAACACTGATCATCACTAAAATGCTCCAATTGAGCTGTTAGAATGTCAGAAACAAGCTTTCTGAGCTGAGAACTGCATTTTGTGACATAGTTCATCAGTGGATGATGAGAATGTCAGTTTTGACAAAGAACACTGTTCATTACTAAAATGCTCCAATTGAGCTGTTAGAATGTCAGAAACAAGCTTTCTGAGCTGAGAAATGCATTTTGTGACATATTTCATCAGTGGATGATGAGAATGTCAGTTTTGACAAAGAACACTGTTCATTACTAAAATGCTCCAATTGAGCTGTTAGAATGTCAGAAACAAGCTTTCTGAGCTGAGAACTGCATTTTGTGACATAGTTCATCAGTGGATGATGAGAATGTCAGTTTTGACAAAGAACACTGTTCATTACTGAAATGCTCCAATTGAGCTGTTAGAATGTCAGAAACAAATTTTCTGAGCTGAGAAATGCATTTTGTGACAAAGTGCATCAGTGGATGATGAGAATGTCAGTTTTGACAAAGAACACTGATCATCACTAAAATGCTCCAATTAAGCTGTTAGAATGTCAGAAACAAGCTTTCTGAGCTGAGAACTGCATTTTGTGACATAGTTCATCAGTGGATGATGAGAATGTCAGTTTTGACAAAGAACACTGTTCATTACTGAAATGCTCCAATTGAGCTGTTAGAATGTCAGAAACAAGCTTTCTGAGCTGAGAAATGCATTTTGTGACAAAGTGCATCAGTGGATGATGAGAATGTCAGTTTTGACAAAGAACACTGTTCATTACTAAAATGCTCTAATTGAGCTGTTAGAATGTCAGAAACAAGCTTTCTGAGCTGAGAACTGCATTTTAGTGACAAAAAGCATCAGTGGATGATGAGAATGTCAGTTTTGACAAAGAACACTGATCATTACTAAAATGCTCCAATTGAGCTGTTAGAATGTCAGAAACAAGCTTTCTGAGCTGAGAAATGCATTTTGTGACAAAGTGCTTCAGTGGATGATGAGAATGTCAGTTTTGACAAAGAACACTGTTCATTACTAAAATGCTCTAATTGAGCTGTTAGAATGTCAGAAACAAGCTTTCTGAGCTGAGAACTGCATTTTGTGACATAGTTCATCAGTGGATGATGAGAATGTCAGTTTTGACAAAGAACACTGTTCATTACTAAAATGCTCCAATTGAGCTGTTAGAATGTCAGAAACAAGCTTTCTGAGCTGAGAAATGCATTTTGTGACATAGTTCATCAGTGGATGATGAGAATGTCAGTTTTGACAAAGAACTCTGTTCATTACTGAAATGCTCCAATTGAGCTGTTAGAATGTCAGAAACAAGCTTTCTGAGCTTAAAACTGCATTTTGTGACAAAGTGAATCAGTGGATGGATGAGAATGTCACTTTTGACAAAGAACACTGTTCATTACTGAAATGCTCCAATTGAGCTGTTAGAATGTCAGAAACAAGCTTTCTGAGCTGAGAAATGCATTTTGTGACAAAGTGCATCAGTGGATGATGAGAATGTCAGTTTTGACAAAGAACACTGTTCATTACTAAAATGCTCTAATTGAGCTGTTAGAATGTCAGAAACAAGCTTTCTGAGCTGAGAACTGCATTTTGTGACATAGTTCATCAGTGGATGATGAGAATGTCAGTTTTGACAAAGAACACTGTTCATTACTAAAATGCTCTAATTGAGCTGTTAGAATGTTAGAAACAAGCTTTCTGAGCTGAGAACTGCATTTTGTGACACAGTTCATCAGTGGATGATGAGAATGTCAGTTTTGACAAAGAACACTGTTCATTACTAAAATGCTCCAATTGAGCTGTTAGAATGTCAGAAACAAGCTTTCTGAGCTGAGAACTGCATTTTGTGACATAGTTCATCAGTGGATGATGAGAATGTCAGTTTTGACAAAGAACACTGATCATTACTAAAATGCTCCAATTGAGCTGTTAGAATGTCAGAAACAAGCTTTCTGAGCTGAGAACTGCATTTTGTGACAAAGTGAATCAGTGGATGGATGAGAATGTCAGTTTTGACAAAGAACACTGTTCATTAATGAAATGCTCCAATTGAGCTGTTAGAATGTCAGAAACAAGCTTTCTGAGCTGAAAACAGCATTTTGTGACAAAGTGAATCAGTGGATGGATGAGAATGTCACTTTTGACAAAGAACACTGTTCATTAATGAAATGCTCCAATTGAGCTGTTAGAATGTCAGAAACAAGCTTTCTGAGCTGAAAACTGCATTTTGTGACAAAAAGCATCAGTGGATGATGAGAATGTCAGTTTTGACAAAGAACACTGATCATTACTAAAATGCTCCAATTGAGCTGTTAGAATGTCAGAAACAAGCTTTCTGAGCTGAGAAATGCATTTTGTGACAAAGTGCATCAGTGGATGATGAGAATGTCAGTTTTGACAAAGAACACTGTTCATTACTAAAATGCTCTAATTGAGCTGTTAGAATGTCAGAAACAAGCTTTCTGAGCTGAGAACTGCATTTTGTGACAAAGTTCCTCAGTGGATGATGAGAATGTCAGTTTTGGCAAAGAACACTGATCATTATTAAAATGCTCCAATTGAGCTGTTAGAATGTCAGAAACAAGCTTTCTGAGCTGAGAAATGCATTTTGTGAAAAAGTGCTTCAGTGGATGATGAGAATGTCAGTTTTGACAAAGAACACTGTTCATTACTAAAATGCTCTAATTGAGCTGTTAGAATGTCAGAAACAAGCTTTCTGAGCTGAGAACTGCATTTTGTGACAAAAAGCATCAGTGGATGATGAGAATGTCAGTTTTGACAAAGAACACTGATCATCACTAAAATGCTCCAATTAAGCTGTTAGAATGTCAGAAACAAGCTTTCTGAGCTGAGAAATGCATTTTGTGACATAGTTCATCAGTGGATGATGAGAATGTCAGTTTTGACAAAGAACACTGTTCATTACTAAAATGCTCCAATTGAGCTGTTAGAATGTCAGAAACAAGCTTTCTGAGCTGAGAAATGCATTTTGTGACATATTTCATCAGTGGATGATGAGAATGTCAGTTTTGACAAAGAACACTGTTCATTACTAAAATGCTCCAATTGAGCTGTTAGAATGTCAGAAACAAGCTTTCTGAGCTGAGAACTGCATTTTGTGACATAGTTCATCAGTGGATGATGAGAATGTCAGTTTTGACAAAGAACACTGTTCATTACTGAAATGCTCCAATTGAGCTGTTAGAATGTCAGAAACAAATTTTCTGAGCTGAGAAATGCATTTTGTGACAAAGTGCATCAGTGGATGATGAGAATGTCAGTTTTGACAAAGAACACTGATCATCACTAAAATGCTCCAATTAAGCTGTTAGAATGTCAGAAACAAGCTTTCTGAGCTGAGAACTGCATTTTGTGACATAGTTCATCAGTGGATGATGAGAATGTCAGTTTTGACAAAGAACACTGTTCATTACTGAAATGCTCCAATTGAGCTGTTAGAATGTCAGAAACAAGCTTTCTGAGCTGAGAAATGCATTTTGTGACAAAGTGCATCAGTGGATGATGAGAATGTCAGTTTTGACAAAGAACACTGTTCATTACTAAAATGCTCTAATTGAGCTGTTAGAATGTCAGAAACAAGCTTTCTGAGCTGAGAACTGCATTTTGTGACAAAAAGCATCAGTGGATGATGAGAATGTCAGTTTTGACAAAGAACACTGTTCATTACTGAAATGCTCCAATTGAGCTGTTAGAATGTCAGAAACAAATTTTCTGAGCTGAGAAATGCATTTTGTGACAAAGTGCATCAGTGGATGATGAGAATGTCAGTTTTGACAAAGAACACTGATCATCACTAAAATGCTCCAATTAAGCTGTTAGAATGTCAGAAACAAGCTTTCTGAGCTGAGAACTGCATTTTGTGACATAGTTCATCAGTGGATGATGAGAATGTCAGTTTTGACAAAGAACACTGTTCATTACTGAAATGCTCCAATTGAGCTGTTAGAATGTCAGAAACAAGCTTTCTGAGCTGAGAAATGCATTTTGTGACAAAGTGCATCAGTGGATGATGAGAATGTCAGTTTTGACAAAGAACACTGTTCATTACTAAAATGCTCTAATTGAGCTGTTAGAATGTCAGAAACAAGCTTTCTGAGCTGAGAACTGCATTTTGTGACAAAAAGCATCAGTGGATGATGAGAATGTCAGTTTTGACAAAGAACACTGTTCATTACTAAAATGCTCTAATTGAGCTGTTAGAATGTCAGAAACAAGCTTTCTGAGCTGAGAACTGCATTTTGTGACATAGTTCATCAGTGGATGATGAGAATGTCAGTTTTGACAAAGAACACTGATCATCACTAAAATGCTCCAATTGAGCTGTTAGAATGTCAGAAACAAGCTTTCTGAGCTGAGAACTGCATTTTGTGACATAGTTCATCAGTGGATGATGAGAATGTCAGTTTTGACAAAGAACACTGTTCATTACTAAAATGCTCCAATTGAGCTGTTAGAATGTCAGAAACAAGCTTTCTGAGCTGAGAAATGCATTTTGTGACATATTTCATCAGTGGATGATGAGAATGTCAGTTTTGACAAAGAACACTGTTCATTACTAAAATGCTCCAATTGAGCTGTTAGAATGTCAGAAACAAGCTTTCTGAGCTGAGAACTGCATTTTGTGACATAGTTCATCAGTGGATGATGAGAATGTCAGTTTTGACAAAGAACACTGTTCATTACTGAAATGCTCCAATTGAGCTGTTAGAATGTCAGAAACAAATTTTCTGAGCTGAGAAATGCATTTTGTGACAAAGTGCATCAGTGGATGATGAGAATGTCAGTTTTGACAAAGAACACTGATCATCACTAAAATGCTCCAATTAAGCTGTTAGAATGTCAGAAACAAGCTTTCTGAGCTGAGAACTGCATTTTGTGACATAGTTCATCAGTGGATGATGAGAATGTCAGTTTTGACAAAGAACACTGTTCATTACTGAAATGCTCCAATTGAGCTGTTAGAATGTCAGAAACAAGCTTTCTGAGCTGAGAAATGCATTTTGTGACATAGTTCATCAGTGGATGATGAGAATGTCAGTTTTGACAAAGAACACTGTTCATTACTAAAATGCTCCAATTGAGTTGTTAGAATGTCAGAAACAAGCTTTCTGAGCTGAGAAATGCATTTTGTGACAAAGTGCTTCAGTGGATGATGAGAATGTCAGTTTTGACAAAGAACACTGTTCATTACTAAAATGCTCTAATTGAGCTGTTAGAATGTCAGAAACAAGCTTTCTGAGCTGAGAACTGCATTTTGTGACATAGTTCATCAGTGGATGATGAGAATGTCAGTTTTGACAAAGAACACTGTTCATTACTAAAATGCTCTAATTGAGCTGTTAGAATGTTAGAAACAAGCTTTCTGAGCTGAGAACTGCATTTTGTGACACAGTTCATCAGTGGATGATGAGAATGTCAGTTTTGACAAAGAACACTGTTCATTACTAAAATGCTCCAATTGAGCTGTTAGAATGTCAGAAACAAGCTTTCTGAGCTGAGAACTGCATTTTGTGACATAGTTCATCAGTGGATGATGAGTGTGGTGAGGAAGGCGGGACGAGAGCCGTGACGCGGGGCCGGTGGCGTGAGTGATAAGTGCAATCAGCTGTGCGCGCACCGGTCCCGCATCTTATCACGGAGGAGATTGGGAGCTTAAATGGATGTTCGGCAGGACTGTTGACGAGAGAGGACCGGGCCCGGAAATGTGTTTAGTTTATGTAGGTTTTATGGCCGGCAGTCTACCGTGAGGTGGCTGTCGGCCACTTCCGTGTTTATTGTTTGTTTATGTTTAATTAAAGTTTTATTATTTGAATGTTCGCCGGTTCCCGCCTCCTTCCTTCCCTTCTTACGAACTTTGCTACATTGGTGCCGAAACCCGGGAGGAAGGAGGGACATGCTGTCAAAGAGCCCTCGCTGCCGAGGGTGATCGCGGTGCTGAGGAGTTCGGGCAGCGCGGACGAGGAAAGTCCGCGAGTGGCTGCCTGAGGCGGTGGTGCTGGATCAAGAAGTCGGATGGGACGAGGACCTCGCTGCCGTGCTCCTGGGTCGAGGTGGGGTGGCTGCCGTCCAGGAGGGAGCCAAGGCCCGTTCGCCGTGGGCCGAGCCTGCTGCCAGCCGCCATGATGGGGAGGAGCAGGGAACGGATGACCAGCTGCCCTCAGCTGGAGGGCCATCGCCGGCCGCCAGGGGGCGGAGGAGGATCGAGCCGTCCACCGAGCGTCCAGTACCATCGCATGGCACCGCGAGGAAGAGTTTCTCGGCTGGCTGAGGACCGAGCGACAGCGTGTCAGGGAACCGGACAATTTTTTTTCTTTTCCTCTCTCCCCTCTCTCGTCCCTGTCGCTCCGGGGGCTCCCGTCTCCGTTCTTTCGTCTCGCCGGTGCATACCCCCAGGCGCTGCCGACTCCGAGACTGGCTCCCCGGGGGGGGGAGTAGGTACAGTCTCGGTGGTGCCCCCCGGCCTGTAAGGGGTGATGGGGGTATGTGGTGAGGAAGGCGGGACGAGAGCCGTGACGCGGGGCCGGTGGCGTGAGTGATAAGTGCAATCAGCTGTGCGCGCACCGGTCCCGCATCTTATCACGGAGGAGATTGGGAGCTTAAATGGATGTTCGGCAGGACTGTTGACGAGAGAGGACCGGGCCCGGAAATGTGTTTAGTTTATGTAGGTTTTATGGCCGGCAGTCTACCGTGAGGTGGCTGTCGGCCACTTCCGTGTTTATTGTTTGTTTATGTTTAATTAAAGTTTTATTATTTGAATGTTCGCCGGTTCCCGCCTCCTTCCTTCCCTTCTTACGAACTTTGCTACAATGAGAATGTCAGTTTTGACAAAGAACACTGATCATTACTAAAATGCTCCAATTGAGCTGTTAGAATGTCAGAAACAAGCTTTCTGAGCTGAAAACAGCATTTTGTGACAAAGTGAATCAGTGGATGGATGAGAATGTCACTTTTGACAAAGAACACTGTTCATTAATGAAATGCTCCAATTGAGCTGTTAAAATGTCAGAAACAAGCTTTCTGAGCTGAAAACTGCATTTTGTGACAAAAAGCATCAGTGGATGATGAGAATGTCAGTTTTGACAAAGAACACTGATCATTACTAAAATGCTCCAATTGAGCTGTTAGAATGTCAGAAACAAGCTTTCTGAGCTGAGAAATGCATTTTGTGACAAAGTGCATCAGTGGATGATGAGAATGTCAGTTTTGACAAAGAACACTGTTCATTACTAAAATGCTCTAATTGAGCTGTTAGAATGTCAGAAACAAGCTTTCTGAGCTGAGAACTGCATTTTGTGACAAAGTTCCTCAGTGGATGATGAGAATGTCAGTTTTGGCAAAGAACACTGATCATTATTAAAATGCTCCAATTGAGCTGTTAGAATGTCAGAAACAAGCTTTCTGAGCTGAGAAATGCATTTTGTGAAAAAGTGCTTCAGTGGATGATGAGAATGTCAGTTTTGACAAAGAACACTGTTCATTACTAAAATGCTCTAATTGAGCTGTTAGAATGTCAGAAACAAGCTTTCTGAGCTGAGAACTGCATTTTGTGACATAGTTCATCAGTGGATGATGAGAATGTCAGTTTTGACAAAGAACACTGATCATCACTAAAATGCTCCAATTAAGCTGTTAGAATGTCAGAAACAAGCTTTCTGAGCTGAGAAATGCATTTTGTGACATAGTTCATCAGTGGATGATGAGAATGTCAGTTTTGACAAAGAACACTGTTCATTACTAAAATGCTCCAATTGAGCTGTTAGAATGTCAGAAACAAGCTTTCTGAGCTGAGAAATGCATTTTGTGACATATTTCATCAGTGGATGATGAGAATGTCAGTTTTGACAAAGAACACTGTTCATTACTAAAATGCTCCAATTGAGCTGTTAGAATGTCAGAAACAAGCTTTCTGAGCTGAGAACTGCATTTTGTGACATAGTTCATCAGTGGATGATGAGAATGTCAGTTTTGACAAAGAACACTGTTCATTACTGAAATGCTCCAATTGAGCTGTTAGAATGTCAGAAACAAATTTTCTGAGCTGAGAAATGCATTTTGTGACAAAGTGCATCAGTGGATGATGAGAATGTCAGTTTTGACAAAGAACACTGATCATCACTAAAATGCTCCAATTAAGCTGTTAGAATGTCAGAAACAAGCTTTCTGAGCTGAGAACTGCATTTTGTGACATAGTTCATCAGTGGATGATGAGAATGTCAGTTTTGACAAAGAACACTGTTCATTACTGAAATGCTCCAATTGAGCTGTTAGAATGTCAGAAACAAGCTTTCTGAGCTGAGAAATGCATTTTGTGACAAAGTGCTTCAGTGGATGATGAGAATGTCAGTTTTGACAAAGAACACTGTTCATTACTAAAATGCTCTAATTGAGCTGTTAGAATGTCAGAAACAAGCTTTCTGAGCTGAGAACTGCATTTTGTGACATAGTTCATCAGTGGATGATGAGAATGTCAGTTTTGACAAAGAACACTGTTCATTACTAAAATGCTCCAATTGAGCTGTTAGAATGTCAGAAACAAGCTTTCTGAGCTGAGAAATGCATTTTGTGACATAGTTCATCAGTGGATGATGAGAATGTCAGTTTTGACAAAGAACTCTGTTCATTACTGAAATGCTCCAATTGAGCTGTTAGAATGTCAGAAACAAGCTTTCTGAGCTTAAAACTGCATTTTGTGACAAAGTGAATCAGTGGATGGATGAGAATGTCACTTTTGACAAAGAACACTGTTCATTACTGAAATGCTCCAATTGAGCTGTTAGAATGTCAGAAACAAGCTTTCTGAGCTGAGAAATGCATTTTGTGACAAAGTGCATCAGTGGATGATGAGAATGTCAGTTTTGACAAAGAACACTGTTCATTACTAAAATGCTCTAATTGAGCTGTTAGAATGTCAGAAACAAGCTTTCTGAGCTGAGAACTGCATTTTGTGACAAAAAGCATCAGTGGATGATGAGAATGTCAGTTTTGACAAAGAACACTGATCATTACTAAAATGCTCCAATTGAGCTGTTAGAATGTCAGAAACAAGCTTTCTGAGCTGAGAAATGCATTTTGTGACAAAGTGCTTCAGTGGATGATGAGAATGTCAGTTTTGACAAAGAACACTGTTCATTACTAAAATGCTCTAATTGAGCTGTTAGAATGTCAGAAACAAGCTTTCTGAGCTGAGAACTGCATTTTGTGACATAGTTCATCAGTGGATGATGAGAATGTCAGTTTTGACAAAGAACACTGTTCATTACTAAAATGCTCTAATTGAGCTTTTAGAATGTTAGAAACAAGCTTTCTGAGCTGAGAACTGCATTTTGTGACATAGTTCATCAGTGGATGATGAGAATGTCAGTTTTGACAAAGAACACTGTTCATTACTAAAATGCTCCAATTGAGCTGTTAGAATGTCAGAAACAAGCTTTCTGAGCTGAGAACTGTATTTTGTGACATAGTTCATCAGTGGATGATGAGAATGTCAGTTTTGACAAAGATCACTGATCATTACTAAAATGCTCCAATTGAGCTGTTAGAATGTCAGAAACAAGCTTTCTGAGCTGAGAAATGCATTTTGTGACAAAGTGCTTCAGTGGATGATGAGAATGTCAGTTTTGACAAAGAACACTGTTCATTTCTAAAATGCTCTAATTGAGCTGTTAGAATGTCAGAAACAAGCTTTCTGAGCTGAGAACTGCATTTTGTGACATAGTTCATCAGTGGATGATGAGAATGTCAGTTTTGACAAAGAACACTGTTCATTACTAAAATGCTCCAATTGAGCTGTTAGAATGTCAGAAACAAGCTTTCTGAGCTGAGAACTGCATTTTGTGACATAGTTCATCAGTGCATGATGAGAATGTCAGTTTTGACAAAGAACACTGATCATTACTAAAATGCTCCAATTGAGCTGTTAGAATGTCAGAAACAAGCTTTCTGAGCTGAGAAATGCATTTTGTGACAAAGTGCTTCAGTGGATGATGAGAATGTCAGTTTTGACAAAGAACACTGTTCATTACTAAAATGCTCTAATTGAGCTGTTAGAATGTCAGAAACAAGCTTTCTGAGCTGAGAACTGCATTTTGTGACATAGTTCATCAGTGGATGATGAGAATGTCAGTTTTGACAAAGAACACTGTTCATTACTAAAATGCTCCAATTGAGTTGTTAGAATGTCAGAAACAAGCTTTCTGAGCTGAGAAATGCATTTTGTGACAAAGTGCTTCAGTGGATGATGAGAATGTCAGTTTTGACAAAGAACACTGTTCATTACTAAAATGTTCTAATTGAGCTGTTAGAATGTCAGAAACAAGCTTTCTGAGCTGAGAACTGCATTTTGTGACATAGTTCATCAGTGGATGATGAGAATGTCAGTTTTGACAAAGAACACTGTTCATTACTAAAATGCTCTAATTGAGCTGTTAGAATGTTAGAAACAAGCTTTCTGAGCTGAGAACTGCATTTTGTGACACAGTTCATCAGTGGATGATGAGAATGTCAGTTTTGACAAAGAACACTGTTCATTACTAAAATGCTCCAATTGAGCTGTTAGAATGTCAGAAACAAGCTTTCTGAGCTGAGAACTGCATTTTGTGACATAGTTCATCAGTGGATGATGAGAATGTCAGTTTTGACAAAGAACACTGATCATTACTAAAATGCTCCAATTGAGCTGTTAGAATGTCAGAAACAAGCTTTCTGAGCTGAGAACTGCATTTTGTGACAAAGTGAATCAGTGGATGGATGAGAATGTCAGTTTTGACAAAGAACACTGTTCATTAATGAAATGCTCCAATTGAGCTGTTAGAATGTCAGAAACAAGCTTTCTGAGCTGAAAACAGCATTTTGTGACAAAGTGAATCAGTGGATGGATGAGAATGTCACTTTTGACAAAGAACACTGTTCATTAATGAAATGCTCCAATTGAGCTGTTAGAATGTCAGAAACAAGCTTTCTGAGCTGAAAACTGCATTTTGTGACAAAAAGCATCAGTGGATGATGAGAATGTCAGTTTTGACAAAGAACACTGATCATTACTAAAATGCTCCAATTGAGCTGTTAGAATGTCAGAAACAAGCTTTCTGAGCTGAGAAATGCATTTTGTGACAAAGTGCATCAGTGGATGATGAGAATGTCAGTTTTGACAAAGAACACTGTTCATTACTAAAATGCTCTAATTGAGCTGTTAGAATGTCAGAAACAAGCTTTCTGAGCTGAGAACTGCATTTTGTGACAAAGTTCCTCAGTGGATGATGAGAATGTCAGTTTTGGCAAAGAACACTGATCATTATTAAAATGCTCCAATTGAGCTGTTAGAATGTCAGAAACAAGCTTTCTGAGCTGAGAAATGCATTTTGTGAAAAAGTGCTTCAGTGGATGATGAGAATGTCAGTTTTGACAAAGAACACTGTTCATTACTAAAATGCTCTAATTGAGCTGTTAGAATGTCAGAAACAAGCTTTCTGAGCTGAGAACTGCATTTTGTGACATAGTTCATCAGTGGATGATGAGAATGTCAGTTTTGACAAAGAACACTGTTCATTACTAAAATTCTCTAATTGAGCTGTTAGAATGTCAGAAACAAGCTTTCTGAGCTGAGATTTGCATTTTGTGACAAAGTGAATCAGTGGATGATGAGAATGTCAGTTTTGACAAAGAACACTGTTCATTACTAAAATGCTCCAATTGAGCTGTTAGAATGTCAGAAACAAGCTTTCTGAGCATAAAACTGCATTTTGTGACAAAGTGCATCAGTGGGTGATGAGAATGTCAGTTTTGACAAAGAACACTGTTCATTACTAAAATGCTCTAATTGAGCTGTTAGAATGTTAGAAACAAGCTTTCTGAGCTGAGAACTGCATTTTGTGACATAGTTCATCAGTGGATGATGAGAATGTCAGTTTTGACAAAGAACACTGTTCATTACTAAACTGCTCCAATTGAGCTGTTAGAATGTCAGAAACAAGCTTTCTGAGCTGAGAACTGCATTTTGTGACATAGTTCATCAGTGGATGATGAGAATGTCAGTTTTGACAAAGAACTCTGTTCATTACTAAAATGCTCTAATTGAGCTGTTAGAATGTCAGAAACAAGCTTTCTGAGCTGAGAACTGCATTTTGTGACAAAGTTCATCAGTGGATGATGAGAATGTCAGTTTTGACAAAGAACACTGATCATTACTAAAATGCTCCAATTGAGCTGTTAGAATGTCAGAAACAAGCTTTCTGAGCTGAGAAATGCATTTTGTGACAAAGTGCTTCAGTGGATGATGAGAATGTCAGTTTTGACAAAGAACACTGTTCATTACTAAAATGCTCTAATTGAGCTGTTAGAATGTCAGAAACAAGCTTTCTGAGTTGAGAACTGCATTTTGTGACAAAAAGCATCAGTGGATGATGAGAATGTCAGTTTTGACAAAGAACACTGATCATTACTAAAATGCTCCAATTGAGCTGTTAGAATGTCAGAAACAAGCTTTCTGAGCTGAGAACTGCATTTTGTGACATAGTTCATCAGTGGATGATGAGAATGTCAGTTTTGACAAAGAACACTGTTCATTACTAAAATGCTCCAATTGAGTTGTTAGAATGTCAGAAACAAGCTTTCTGAGCTGAGAAATGCATTTTGTGACAAAGTGCTTCAGTGGATGATGAGAATGTCAGTTTTGACAAAGAACACTGTTAATTACTAAAATGCTCTAATTGAGCTGTTAGAATGTCAGAAACAAGCTTTCTGAGCTGAGAACTGCATTTTGTGACATAGTTCATCAGTGGATGATGAGAATGTCAGTTTTGACAAAGAACACTGTTCATTACTAAAATGCTCTAATTGAGCTGTTAGAATGTTAGAAACAAGCTTTCTGAGCTGAGAACTGCATTTTGTGACACAGTTCATCAGTGGATGATGAGAATGTCAGTTTTGACAAAGAACACTGTTCATTACTAAAATGCTCTAATTGAGCTGTTAGAATGTTAGAAACAAGCTTTCTGAGCTGAGAACTGCATTTTGTGACACAGTTCATCAGTGGATGATGAGAATGTCAGTTTTGACAAAGAACACTGTTCATTACTAAAATGCTCCAATTGAGCTGTTAGAATGTCAGAAACAAGCTTTCTGAGCTGAGAACTGCATTTTGTGACATAGTTCATCAGTGGATGATGAGAATGTCAGTTTTGACAAAGAACACTGATCATTACTAAAATGCTCCAATTGAGCTGTTAGAATGTCAGAAACAAGCTTTCTGAGCTGAGAACTGCATTTTGTGACAAAGTGAATCAGTGGATGGATGAGAATGTCAGTTTTGACAAAGAACACTGTTCATTAATGAAATGCTCCAATTGAGCTGTTAGAATGTCAGAAACAAGCTTTCTGAGCTGAAAACAGCATTTTGTGACAAAGTGAATCAGTGGATGGATGAGAATGTCACTTTTGACAAAGAACACTGTTCATTAATGAAATGCTCCAATTGAGCTGTTAGAATGTCAGAAACAAGCTTTCTGAGCTGAAAACTGCATTTTGTGACAAAAAGCATCAGTGGATGATGAGAATGTCAGTTTTGACAAAGAACACTGATCATTACTAAAATGCTCCAATTGAGCTGTTAGAATGTCAGAAACAAGCTTTCTGAGCTGAGAAATGCATTTTGTGACAAAGTGCATCAGTGGATGATGAGAATGTCAGTTTTGACAAAGAACACTGTTCATTACTAAAATGCTCTAATTGAGCTGTTAGAATGTCAGAAACAAGCTTTCTGAGCTGAGAACTGCATTTTGTGACAAAGTTCCTCAGTGGATGATGAGAATGTCAGTTTTGGCAAAGAACACTGATCATTATTAAAATGCTCCAATTGAGCTGTTAGAATGTCAGAAACAAGCTTTCTGAGCTGAGAAATGCATTTTGTGAAAAAGTGCTTCAGTGGATGATGAGAATGTCAGTTTTGACAAAGAACACTGTTCATTACTAAAATGCTCTAATTGAGCTGTTAGAATGTCAGAAACAAGCTTTCTGAGCTGAGAACTGCATTTTGTGACATAGTTCATCAGTGGATGATGAGAATGTCAGTTTTGACAAAGAACACTGATCATCACTAAAATGCTCCAATTAAGCTGTTAGAATGTCAGAAACAAGCTTTCTGAGCTGAGAACTGCATTTTGTGACGTAGTTCATCAGTGGATGATGAGAATGTCAGTTTTGACAAAGAACACTGTTCATTACTAAAATTCTCTAATTGAGCTGTTAGAATGTCAGAAACAAGCTTTCTGAGCTGAGATTTGCATTTTGTGACAAAGTGAATCAGTGGATGATGAGAATGTCAGTTTTGACAAAGAACACTGTTCATTACTAAAATGCTCCAATTGAGCTGTTAGAATGTCAGAAACAAGCTTTCTGAGCATAAAACTGCATTTTGTGACAAAGTGCATCAGTGGGTGATGAGAATGTCAGTTTTGACAAAGAACACTGTTCATTACTAAAATGCTCTAATTGAGCTGTTAGAATGTTAGAAACAAGCTTTCTGAGCTGAGAACTGCATTTTGTGACATAGTTCATCAGTGGATGATGAGAATGTCAGTTTTGACAAAGAACACTGTTCATTACTAAACTGCTCCAATTGAGCTGTTAGAATGTCAGAAACAAGCTTTCTGAGCTGAGAACTGCATTTTGTGACATAGTTCATCAGTGGATGATGAGAATGTCAGTTTTGACAAAGAACTCTGTTCATTACTAAAATGCTCTAATTGAGCTGTTAGAATGTCAGAAACAAGCTTTCTGAGCTGAGAACTGCATTTTGTGACATATTTCATCAGTGGATGATGAGAATGTCAGTTTTGACAAAGAACTCTGTTCATTACTGAAATGCTCCAATTGAGCTGTTAGAATGTCAGAAACAAGCTTTCTGAGCTGAAAACTGCATTTTGTGACAAAGTGAATCAGTGGATGGATGAGAATGTCAGTTTTGACAAAGAACACTGTTCATTACTTAAATGCTCTAATTGAGCTGTTAGAATGTCAGAAACAAGCTTTCTGAGCTGAGAACTGCATTTTGTGACAAAAAAATATCAGTGGATGATGAGAATGTCAGTTTTGACAAAGAACTCTGTTCATTACTGAAATGCTCCAATTGAGCTGTTAGAATGTCAGAAACAAGCTTTCTGAGCTGAAAACTGCATTTTGTGACAAAGTGAATCAGTGGATGGATGAGAATGTCACTTTTGACAAAGAACACTGTTCATTACTGAAATGCTCCAATTGAGCTGTTAGAATGTCAGAAACAAGCTTTCTGAGCTGAGAAATGCATTTTGTGACAAAGTGCATCAGTGGATGATGAGAATGTCAGTTTTGACAAAGAACACTGTTCATTACTTAAATGCTCTAATTGAGCTGTTAGAATGTCAGAAACAAGCTTTCTGAGCTGAGAAATGCATTTTGTGACAAAGTGCATCAGTGGATGATGAGAATGTCAGTTTTGACAAAGAACACTGTTCATTACTTAAATGCTCTAATTGAGCTGTTAGAATGTCAGAAACAAGCTTTCTGAGCTGAGAACTGCATTTTGTGACAAAAAAATATCAGTGGATGATGAGAATGTCAGTTTTGACAAAGAACACTGATCATTACTAAAATGCTCCAATTGAGCTGTTAGAATGTCAGAAACAAGCTTTCTGAGCTGAGAAATGCATTTTGTGACAAAGTGCTTCAGTGGATGATGAGAATGTCAGTTTTGACAAAGAACACTGTTCATTACTAAAATACTCTAATTGAGCTGTTAGAATGTCAGAAACAAGCTTTCTGAGCTGAGAACTGCATTTTGTGACATAGTTCATCAGTGGATGATGAGAATGTCAGTTTTGACAAAGAACACTGTTCATTACTAAAATGCTCTAATTGAGCTGTTAGAATGTTAGAAACAAGCTTTCTGAGCTGAGAACTGCATTTTGTGACATAGTTCATCAGTGGATGATGAGAATGTCAGTTTTGACAAAGAACACTGTTCATTACTAAAATGCTCCAATTGAGCTGTTAGAATGTCAGAAACAAGCTTTCTGAGCTGAGAACTGCATTTTGTGACATAGTTCATCAGTGGATGATGAGAATGTCAGTTTTGACAAAGAACACTGATCATTACTAAAATGCTCCAATTGAGCTGTTAGAATGTCAGAAACAAGCTTTCTGAGCTGAGAAATGCATTTTGTGACAAAGTGCTTCAGTGGATGATGAGAATGTCAGTTTTGACAAAGAACACTGTTCATTACTAAAATGCTCTAATTGAGCTGTTAGAATGTCAGAAACAAGCTTTCTGAGCTGAGAACTGCATTTTGTGACATAGTTCAACAGTGGATGATGAGAATGTCAGTTTTGACAAAGAACACTGTTCATTACTAAAATGCTCTAATTGAGCTGTTAGAATGTTAGAAACAAGCTTTCTGAGCTGAGAACTGCATTTTGTGACATAGTTCATCAGTGGATGATGAGAATGTCAGTTTTGACAAAGAACACTGTTCATTACTAAAATGCTCCAATTGAGCTGTTAGAATGTCAGAAACAAGCTTTCTGAGCTGAGAACTGCATTTTGTGACATAGTTCATCAGTGGATGATGAGAATGTCAGTTTTGAAAAAAGAACACTGTTCATTACTGAAATGCTCCAATTGAGATGTTAGAATGTCAGAAACAAATTTTCTGAGCTGAGAAATGCATTTTGTGACAAAGTGCATCAGTGGATGATGAAAATGTCAGTTTTGACAAAGAACACTGTTCATTACTAAAATTCTCTAATTGAGCTGTTAGAATGTCAGAAACAAGCTTTCTGAGCATAAAACTGCATTTTGTGACAAAGTGCATCAGTGGGTGATGAGAATGTCAGTTTTGACAAAGAACACTGTTCATTACTAAAATGCTCTAATTGAGCTGTTAGAATGTCAGAAACAAGCTTTCTGAGCTGAGAACTGCATTTTGTGACATAGTTCATCAGTGGATGATGAGAATGTCAGTTTTGACAAAGAACACTGTTCATTACTAAAATGCTCCAATTGAGCTGTTAGAATGTCAGAAACAAGCTTTCTGAGCTGAGAACTGCATTTTGTGACATAGTTCATCAGTGGATGATGAGAATGTCAGTTTTGACAAAGAACACTGATCATTACTAAAATGCTCCAATTGAGCTGTTAGAATGTCAGAAACAAGCTTTCTGAGCTGAGAAATGCATTTTGTGACAAAGTGCTTCAGTGGATGATGAGAATGTCAGTTTTGACAAAGAACACTGTTCATTACTAAAATGCTCTAATTGAGCTGTTAGAATGTCAGAAACAAGCTTTCTGAGCTGAGAACTGCATTTTGTGACATAGTTCATCAGTGGATGATGAGAATGTCAGTTTTGACAAAGAACACTGTTCATTACTAAAATGCTCCAATTGAGCTGTTAGAATGTCAGAAACAAGCTTTCTGAGCTGAGAAATGCATTTTGTGACATAGTTCATCAGTGGATGATGAGAATGTCAGTTTTGACAAAGAACACTGTTCATTACTAAAATGCTCCAATTGAGCTGTTAGAATGTCAGAAACAAGCTTTCTGAGCTGAGAAATGCATTTTGTGACAAAGTGCTTCAGTGGATGATGAGAATGTCAGTTTTGACAAAGAACACTGTTCATTACTAAAATGCTCTAATTGAGCTGTTAGAATGTCAGAAACAAGCTTTCTGAGCTGAGAACTGCATTTTGTGACATAGTTCATCAGTGGATGATGAGAATGTCAGTTTTGACAAAGAACACTGTTCATTACTAAAATGCTCTAATTGAGCTGTTAGAATGTTAGAAACAAGCTTTCTGAGCTGAGAACTGCATTTTGTGACATAGTTCATCAGTGGATGATGAGAATGTCATTTTTGACAAAGAACACTGTTCATTACTAAAATGCTCCAATTGAGCTGTTAGAATGTCAGAAACAAGCTTTCTGAGCTGAGAACTGCATTTTGTGACATAGTTCATCAGTGGATGATGAGAATGTCAGTTTTGACAAAGAACACTGATCATTACTAAAATGCTCCAATTGAGCTGTTAGAATGTCAGAAACAAGCTTTCTGAGCTGAGAAATGCATTTTATGACAAAGTGCTTCAGTGGATGATGAGAATGTCAGTTTTGACAAAGAACACTTTTCATTACTAAAATGCTCTAATTGAGCTGTTAGAATGTCAGAAACAAGCTTTCTGAGCTGAGAACTGCATTTTGTGACATAGTTCAACAGTGGATGATGAGAATGTCAGTTTTGACAAAGAACACTGTTCATTACTAAAATGCTCTAATTGAGCTGTTAGAATGTTAGAAACAAGCTTTCTGAGCTGAGAACTGCATTTTGTGACATAGTTCATCAGTGGATGATGAGAATGTCAGTTTTGACAAAGAACACTGTTCATTACTAAAATGCTCTAATTTAGCTGTTAGAATGTTAGAAACAAGCTTTCTGAGCTGAGAACTGCATTTTGTGACATAGTTCATCAGTGGATGATGAGAATGTCAGTTTTGACAAAGAACACTGTTCATTACTAAAATGCTCCAATTGAGCTGTTAGAATGTCAGAAACAAGCTTTCTGAGCTGAGAACTGCATTTTGTGACATAGTTCATCAGTGGATGATGAGAATGTCAGTTTTGAAAAAAGAACACTGTTCATTACTGAAATGCTCCAATTGAGATGTTAGAATGTCAGAAACAAATTTTCTGAGCTGAGAAATGCATTTTGTGACAAAGTGCATCAGTGGATGATGAAAATGTCAGTTTTGACAAAGAACACTGTTCATTACTAAAATTCTCTAATTGAGCTGTTAGAATGTCAGAAACAAGCTTTCTGAGCATAAAACTGCATTTTGTGACAAAGTGCATCAGTGGGTGATGAGAATGTCAGTTTTGACAAAGAACACTGTTCATTACTAAAATGCTCTAATTGAGCTGTTAGAATGTCAGAAACAAGCTTTCTGAGCTGAGAACTGCATTTTGTGACATAGTTCATCAGTGGATGATGAGAATGTCAGTTTTGACAAAGAACACTGTTCATTACTAAAATGCTCCAATTGAGCTGTTAGAATGTCAGAAACAAGCTTTCTGAGCTGAGAACTGCATTTTGTGACATAGTTCATCAGTGGATGATGAGAATGTCAGTTTTGACAAAGAACACTGATCATTACTAAAATGCTCCAATTGAGCTGTTAGAATGTCAGAAACAAGCTTTCTGAGCTGAGAAATCCATTTTGTGACAAAGTGCTTCAGTGGATGATGAGAATGTCAGTTTTGACAAAGAACACTGTTCATTACTAAAATGCTCTAATTGAGCTGTTAGAATGTCAGAAACAAGCTTTCTGAGCTGAGAACTGCATTTTGTGACATAGTTCATCAGTGGATGATGAGAATGTCAGTTTTGACAAAGAACACTGTTCATTACTAAAATGCTCTAATTGAGCTGTTAGAATGTTAGAAACAAGCTTTCTGAGCTGAGAACTGCATTTTGTGACATAGTTCATCAGTGGATGATGAGAATGTCAGTTTTGACAAAGAACACTGTTCATTACTAAAATGCTCCAATTGAGCTGTTAGAATGTCAGAAACAAGCTTTCTGAGCTGAGAACTGCATTTTGTGACATAGTTCATCAGTGGATGATGAGAATGTCAGTTTTGACAAAGAACTCTGTTCATTACTGAAATGCTCCAATTGAGCTGTTAGAATGTCAGAAAAAAGCTTTCTGAGCTGAGAACTGCATTTTGTGACAAAGTGAATCAGTGGATGGATGAGAATGTCACTTTTGACAAAGAACACTGTTCATTAATGAAATGCTCCAATTGAGCTGTTAGAATGTCAGAAACAAGCTTTCTGAGCTGAAAACAGCATTTTGTGACAAAGTGAATCAGTGGATGGATGAGAATGTCACTTTTGACAAAGAACACTGTTCATTAATGAAATGCTCCAATTGAGCTGTTAGAATGTCAGAAACAAGCTTTCTGAGCTGAAAACAGCATTTTGTGACATAGTTCATCAGTGGATGATGAGAATGTCAGTTTTGACAAAGAACACTGTTCATTACTGAAATGCTCCAATTGAGCTGTTAGAATGTCAGAAACAAGCTTTCTGAGCTGAGAAATGCATTTTGTGACAAAGTGCATCAGTGGATGATGAGAATGTCAGTTTTGACAAAGAACACTGTTCATTACTAAAATGCTCTAATTGAGCTGTTAGAATGTCAGAAACAAGCTTTCTGAGCTGAGAACTGCATTTTGTGACAAAAAGCATCAGTGGATGATGAGAATGTCAGTTTTGACAAAGAACACTGATCATTACTAAAATGCTCCAATTGAGCTGTTAGAATGTCAGAAACAAGCTTTCTGAGCTGAGAAATGCATTTTGTGACAAAGTGCTTCAGTGGATGATGAGAATGTCAGTTTTGACAAAGAACACTGTTCATTACTAAAATGCTCTAATTGAGCTGTTAGAATGTCAGAAACAAGCTTTCTGAGCTGAGAACTGCATTTTGTGACATAGTTCATCAGTGGATGATGAGAATGTCAGTTTTGACAAAGAACACTGTTCATTACTAAAATGCTCCAATTGAGCTGTTAGAATGTCAGAAACAAGCTTTCTGAGCTGAGAAATGCATTTTGTGACATAGTTCATCAGTGGATGATGAGAATGTCAGTTTTGACAAAGAACTCTGTTCATTACTGAAATGCTCCAATTGAGCTGTTAGAATGTCAGAAACAAGCTTTCTGAGCTGAAAACTGCATTTTGTGACAAAGTGAATCAGTGGATGATGAGAATGTCAGTTTTGACAAAGAACACTGTTCATTACTAAAATGCTCTAATTGAGCTGTTAGAATGTTAGAAACAAGCTTTCTGAGCTGAGAACTGCATTTTGTGACATAGTTCATCAGTGGATGATGAGAATGTCAGTTTTGACAAAGAACACTGTTCATTACTAAAATGCTCCAATTGAGCTGTTAGAATGTCAGAAACAAGCTTTCTGAGCTGAGAACTGCATTTTGTGACATAGTTCATCAGTGGATGATGAGAATGTCAGTTTTGACAAAGAACACTGATCATTACTAAAATGCTCCAATTGAGCTGTTAGAATGTCAGAAACAAGCTTTCTGAGCTGAGAAATGCATTTTGTGACAAAGTGCTTCAGTGGATGATGAGAATGTCAGTTTTGACAAAGAACACTGTTCATTACTAAAATGCTCTAATTGAGCTGTTAGAATGTCAGAAACAAGCTTTCTGAGCTGAGAACTGCATTTTGTGACATAGTTCAACAGTGGATGATGAGAATGTCAGTTTTGACAAAGAACACTGTTCATTACTAAAATGCTCTAATTGAGCTGTTAGAATGTTAGAAACAAGCTTTCTGAGCTGAGAACTGCATTTTGTGACATAGTTCATCAGTGGATGATGAGAATGTCAGTTTTGACAAAGAACACTGTTCATTACTAAAATGCTCTAATTTAGCTGTTAGAATGTTAGAAACAAGCTTTCTGAGCTGAGAACTGCATTTTGTGACATAGTTCATCAGTGGATGATGAGAATGTCAGTTTTGACAAAGAACACTGTTCATTACTAAAATGCTCCAATTGAGCTGTTAGAATGTCAGAAACAAGCTTTCTGAGCTGAGAACTGCATTTTGTGACATAGTTCATCAGTGGATGATGAGAATGTCAGTTTTGAAAAAAGAACACTGTTCATTACTGAAATGCTCCAATTGAGATGTTAGAATGTCAGAAACAAATTTTCTGAGCTGAGAAATGCATTTTGTGACAAAGTGCATCAGTGGATGATGAAAATGTCAGTTTTGACAAAGAACACTGTTCATTACTAAAATTCTCTAATTGAGCTGTTAGAATGTCAGAAACAAGCTTTCTGAGCATAAAACTGCATTTTGTGACAAAGTGCATCAGTGGGTGATGAGAATGTCAGTTTTGACAAAGAACACTGTTCATTACTAAAATGCTCTAATTGAGCTGTTAGAATGTCAGAAACAAGCTTTCTGAGCTGAGAACTGCATTTTGTGACATAGTTCATCAGTGGATGATGAGAATGTCAGTTTTGGCAAAGAACACTGTTCATTACTAAAATGCTCCAATTGAGCTGTTAGAATGTCAGAATCAAGCTTTCTGAGCTGAGAACTGCATTTTGTGACATAGTTCATCAGTGGATGATGAGAATGTCAGTTTTGACAAAGAACACTGATCATTACTAAAATGCTCCAATTGAGCTGTTAGAATGTCAGAAACAAGCTTTCTGAGCTGAGAAATGCATTTTGTGACAAAGTGCTTCAGTGGATGATGAGAATGTCAGTTTTGACAAAGAACACTGTTCATTACTAAAATGCTCTAATTGAGCTGTTAGAATGTCAGAAACAAGCTTTCTGAGCTGAGAACTGCATTTTGTGACATAGTTCAACAGTGGATGATGAGAATGTCAGTTTTGACAAAGAACACTGTTCATTACTAAAATGCTCTAATTGAGCTGTTAGAATGTTAGAAACAAGCTTTCTGAGCTGAGAACTGCATTTTGTGACATAGTTCATCAGTGGATGATGAGAATGTCAGTTTTGACAAAGAACACTGTTCATTACTAAAATGCTCCAATTGAGCTGTTAGAATGTCAGAAACAAGCTTTCTGAGCTGAGAACTGCATTTTGTGACATAGTTCATCTGTGGATGATGAGAATGTCAGTTTTGACAAAGAACTCTGTTCATTACTGAAATGCTCCAATTGAGCTGTTAGAATGTCAGAAACAAGCTTTCTGAGCTGAGAACTGCATTTTGTGACAAAGTGAATCAGTGGATGGATGAGAATGTCACTTTTGACAAAGAACACTGTTCATTAATGAAATGCTCCAATTGAGCTGTTAGAATGTCAGAAACAAGCTTTCTGAGCTGAAAACAGCATTTTGTGACAAAGTGAATCAGTGGATGGATGAGAATGTCACTTTTGACAAAGAACACTGTTCATTAATGAAATGCTCCAATTGAGCTGTTAGAATGTCAGAAACAAGCTTTCTGAGCTGAAAACTGCATTTTGTGACATAGTTCATCAGTGGATGATGAGAATGTCAGTTTTGACAAAGAACACTGTTCATTACTGAAATGCTCCAATTGAGCTGTTAGAATGTCAGAAACAAGCTTTCTGAGCTGAGAAATGCATTTTGTGACAAAGTGCATCAGTGGATGATGAGAATGTCAGTTTTGACAAAGAACACTGTTCATTACTAAAATGCTCTAATTGAGCTGTTAGTATGTCAGAAACAAGCTTTCTGAGCTGAGAACTGCATTTTGTGACAAAAAGCATCAGTGGATGATGAGAATGTCAGTTTTGACAAAGAACACTGATCATTACTAAAATGCTCCAATTGAGCTGTTAGAATGTCAGAAACAAGCTTTCTGAGCTGAGAAATGCATTTTGTGACAAAGTGCTTCAGTGGATGATGAGAATGTCAGTTTTGACAAAGAACACTGTTCATTACTAAAATGCTCTAATTGAGCTGTTAGAATGTCAGAAACAAGCTTTCTGAGCTGAGAACTGCATTTTGTGACATAGTTCATCAGTGGATGATGAGAATGTCAGTTTTGACAAAGAACACTGTTCATTACTAAAATGCTCCAATTGAGCTTTTAGAATGTCAGAAACAAGCTTTCTGAGCTGAGAAATGCATTTTGTGACATAGTTCATCAGTGGATGATGAGAATGTCAGTTTTGACAAAGATCTCTGTTCATTACTGAAATGCTCCAATTGAGCTGTTAGAATGTCAGAAACAAGCTTTCTGAGCTGAAAACTGCATTTTGTGACAAAGTGAATCAGTGGATGGATGAGAATGTCACTTTTGACAAAGAACACTGTTCATTACTGAAATGCTCCAATTGAGCTGTTAGAATGTCAGAAACAAGCTTTCTGAGCTGAGAAATGCATTTTGTGACAAAGTGCATCAGTGGATGATGAGAATGTCAGTTTTGACAAAGAACACTGTTCATTACTAAAATGCTCTAATTGAGCTGTTAGAATGTCAGAAACAAGCTTTCTGAGCTGAGAACTGCATTTTGTGACAAAAAGCATCAGTGGATGATGAGAATGTCAGTTTTGACAAAGAACACTGATCATTACTAAAATGCTCCAATTGAGCTGTTAGAATGTCAGAAACAAGCTTTCTGAGCTGAGAAATGCATTTTGTGACAAAGTGCTTCAGTGGATGATGAGAATGTCAGTTTTGACGAAGAACACTGTTCATTACTAAAATGCTCTAATTGAGCTGTTAGAATGTCAGAAACAAGCTTTCTGAGCTGAGAACTGCATTTTGTGACATAGTTCATCAGTGGATGATGATAATGTCAGTTTTGACAAAGAACACTGTTCATTACTAAAATGGTCCAATTGAGCTGTTAGAATGTAAGAAACAAGCTTTCTGAGCTGAGAACTGCATTTTGTGACATAGTTCATCAGTGGATGATGAGAATGTCAGTTTTGACAAAGAACACTGTTCATTACTAAAATGCTCCAATTGAGCTGTTAGAATGTCAGAAACAAGCTTTCTGAGCTGAGAAATGCATTTTGTGACATATTTCATCAGTGGATGATGAGAATGTCAGTTTTGACAAAGAACTCTGTTCATTACTGAAATGCTCCAATTGAGCTGTTAGAATGTCAGAAACAAGCTTTCTGAGCTGAAAACTGCATTTTGTGACAAAGTGAATCAGTGGATGGATGAGAATGTCACTTTTGACAAAGAACACTGTTCATTACTGAAATGCTCCAATTGAGCTGTTAGAATGTCAGAAACAAGCTTTCTGAGCTGAGAAATGCATTTTGTGACAAAGTGCATCAGTGGATGATGAGAATGTCAGTTTTGACAAAGAACACTGTTCATTACTTAAATGCTCTAATTGAGCTGTTAGAATGTCAGAAACAAGCTTTCTGAGCTGAGAACTGCATTTTGTGACAAAAAGCATCAGTGGATGATGAGAATGTCAGTTTTGACAAAGAACACTGTTCATTACTAAAATGCTCTAATTTAGCTGTTAGAATGTTAGAAACAAGCTTTCTGAGCTGAGAACTGCATTTTGTGACATAGTTCATCAGTGGATGATGAGAATGTCAGTTTTGACAAAGAACACTGTTCATTACTAAAATTCTCTAATTGAGCTGTTAGAATGTCAGAAACAAGCTTTCTGAGCATAAAACTGCATTTTGTGACAAAGTGCATCAGTGGGTGATGAGAATGTCAGTTTTGACAAAGAACACTGTTCATTACTAAAATGCTCTAATAGAGCTGTTAGAATGTCAGAAACAAGCTTTCTGAGCTGAAAACTGCATTTTGTGACAAAGTGAATCAGTGGATGATGAGAATGTCAGTTTTGACAAAGAACACTGATCATTACTAAAATGCTCTAATTGAGATGTTAGAATGTCAGAAACAAGCTTTCTGAGCTGAGAACTGCATTTTGTGACAAAGTGAATCAGTGGATGATGAGAATGTCACTTTTGACAAAGAACACTGATCATTACTAAAATGCTCCAATTGAGCTGTTAGAATGTCAGAAACAAGCTTTCTGAGCTGAGAACTGCATTTTGTGACATAGTTCATCAGTGGATGATGAGAATGTCAGTTTTGACAAAGAACACTGTTCATTACTAAAATGCTCTAATTGAGCTGTTAGAATGTCAGAAACAAGCTTTCTGAGCTGAGAACTGCAATTTGTGACATAGTTCATCAGTGGATGATGAGAATGTCAGTTTTGACAAAGAACACTGTTCATTACTGAAATGCTCTAATTGAGCTGTTAGAATGTCAGAAACAAGCTTTCTGAGCTGAGAACTGCATTTTGTGACATAGTTCATCAGTGGATGATGAGAATGTCAGTTTTGACAAAGAACACTGTTCATTACTAAAATGCTCTAATTGAGCTGTTAGAATGTCAGAAACAAGCTTTCTGAGCTGAGAACTGCATTTTGTGACATAGTTCATCAGTGGATGATGAGAATGTCAGTTTTGACAAAGAACACTGTTCATTACTAAAATGCTCCAATTGAGCTGTTAGAATGTCAGAAACAAGATTTCTGAGCTGAGAAATGCATGTTGTGACATATTTCATCAGTGGATGATGAGAATGTCAGTTTTGACAAAGAACTCTGTTCATTACTGAAATGCTCCAATTGAGCTGTTAGAATGTCAGAAACAAGCTTTCTGAGCTGAAAACTGCATTTTGTGACAAAGTGAATCAGTGGATGGATGAGAATGTCAGTTTTGACAAAGAACACTGTTCATTACTTAAATGCTCTAATTGAGCTGTTAGAATGTCAGAAACAAGCTTTCTGAGCTGAGAACTGCATTTTGTGACAAAAAAATATCAGTGGATGATGAGAATGTCAGTTTTGACAAAGAACTCTGTTCATTACTGAAATGCTCCAATTGAGCTGTTAGAATGTCAGAAACAAGCTTTCTGAGCTGAAAACTGCATTTTGTGACAAAGTGAATCAGTGGATGGATGAGAATGTCACTTTTGACAAAGAACACTGTTCATTACTGAAATGCTCCAATTGAGCTGTTAGAATGTCAGAAACAAGCTTTCTGAGCTGAGAAATGCATTTTGTGACAAAGTGCATCAGTGGATGATGAGAATGTCAGTTTTGACAAAGAACACTGTTCATTACTAAAATGCTCTAATAGAGCTGTTAGAATGTCAGAAACAAGCTTTCTGAGCTGAAAACTGCATTTTGTGACAAAGTGAATCAGTGGATGATGAGAATGTCAGTTTTGACAAAGAACACTGATCATTACTAAAATGCTCTAATTGAGATGTTAGAATGTCAGAAACAAGCTTTCTGAGCTGAGAACTGCATTTTGTGACAAAGTGAATCAGTGGATGATGAGAATGTCACTTTTGACAAAGAACACTGATCATTACTAAAATGCTCCAATTGAGCTGTTAGAATGTCAGAAACAAGCTTTCTGAGCTGAGAACTGCATTTTGTGACATAGTTCATCAGTGGATGATGAGAATGTCAGTTTTGACAAAGAACACTGTTCATTACTAAAATGCTCTAATTGAGCTGTTAGAATGTCAGAAACAAGCTTTCTGAGCTGAGAACTGCAATTTGTGACATAGTTCATCAGTGGATGATGAGAATGTCAGTTTTGACAAAGAACACTGTTCATTACTGAAATGCTCTAATTGAGCTGTTAGAATGTCAGAAACAAGCTTTCTGAGCTGAGAACTGCATTTTGTGACATAGTTCATCAGTGGATGATGAGAATGTCAGTTTTGACAAAGAACACTGTTCATTACTAAAATGCTCTAATTGAGCTGTTAGAATGTCAGAAACAAGCTTTCTGAGCTGAGAACTGCATTTTGTGACATAGTTCATCAGTGGATGATGAGAATGTCAGTTTTGACAAAGAACACTGTTCATTACTAAAATGCTCCAATTGAGCTGTTAGAATGTCAGAAACAAGATTTCTGAGCTGAGAAATGCATGTTGTGACATATTTCATCAGTGGATGATGAGAATGTCAGTTTTGACAAAGAACTCTGTTCATTACTGAAATGCTCCAATTGAGCTGTTAGAATGTCAGAAACAAGCTTTCTGAGCTGAAAACTGCATTTTGTGACAAAGTGAATCAGTGGATGGATGAGAATGTCAGTTTTGACAAAGAACACTGTTCATTACTTAAATGCTCTAATTGAGCTGTTAGAATGTCAGAAACAAGCTTTCTGAGCTGAGAACTGCATTTTGTGACAAAAAAATATCAGTGGATGATGAGAATGTCAGTTTTGACAAAGAACTCTGTTCATTACTGAAATGCTCCAATTGAGCTGTTAGAATGTCAGAAACAAGCTTTCTGAGCTGAAAACTGCATTTTGTGACAAAGTGAATCAGTGGATGGATGAGAATGTCACTTTTGACAAAGAACACTGTTCATTACTGAAATGCTCCAATTGAGCTGTTAGAATGTCAGAAACAAGCTTTCTGAGCTGAGAAATGCATTTTGTGACAAAGTGCATCAGTGGATGATGAGAATGTCAGTTTTGACAAAGAACACTGTTCATTACTTAAATGCTCTAATTGAGCTGTTAGAATGTCAGAAACAAGCTTTCTGAGCTGAGAAATGCATTTTGTGACAAAGTGCATCAGTGGATGATGAGAATGTCAGTTTTGACAAAGAACACTGTTCATTACTTAAATGCTCTAATTGAGCTGTTAGAATGTCAGAAACAAGCTTTCTGAGCTGAGAACTGCATTTTGTGACAAAAAAATATCAGTGGATGATGAGAATGTCAGTTTTGACAAAGAACACTGATCATTACTAAAATGCTCTAATTTAGCTGTTAGAATGTTAGAAACAAGCTTTCTGAGCTGAGAACTGCATTTTGTGACATAGTTCATCAGTGGATGATGAGAATGTCAGTTTTGACAAAGAACACTGTTCATTACTAAAATGCTCTAATTGAGCTGTTAGAATGTCAGAAACAAGCTTTCTGAGCTGAGAACTGCATTTTGTGACATAGTTCATCAGTGGATGATGAGAATGTCAGTTTTGACAAAGAACACTGATCATTACTAAAATGCTCCAATTGAGCTGTTAGAATGTCAGAAACAAGCTTTCTGAGCTGAGAAATGCATTTTATGACAAAGTGCTTCAGTGGATGATGAGAATGTCAGTTTTGACAAAGAACACTGTTCATTACTAAAATGCTCTAATTGAGCTGTTAGAATGTCAGAAACAAGCTTTCTGAGCTGAGAACTGCATTTTGTGACATAGTTCATCAGTGGATGATGAGAATGTCAGTTTTGACAAAGAACACTGTTCATTACTAAAATGCTCCAATTGAGCTGTTAGAATGTCAGAAACAAGATTTCTGAGCTGAGAAATGCATGTTGTGACATATTTCATCAGTGGATGATGAGAATGTCAGTTTTGACAAAGAACTCTGTTCATTACTGAAATGCTCCAATTGAGCTGTTAGAATGTCAGAAACAAGCTTTCTGAGCTGAAAACTGCATTTTGTGACAAAGTGAATCAGTGGATGGATGAGAATGTCAGTTTTGACAAAGAACACTGTTCATTACTTAAATGCTCTAATTGAGCTGTTAGAATGTCAGAAACAAGCTTTCTGAGCTGAGAACTGCATTTTGTGACAAAAAAATATCAGTGGATGATGAGAATGTCAGTTTTGACAAAGAACTCTGTTCATTACTGAAATGCTCCAATTGAGCTGTTAGAATGTCAGAAACAAGCTTTCTGAGCTGAAAACTGCATTTTGTGACAAAGTGAATCAGTGGATGGATGAGAATGTCACTTTTGACAAAGAACACTGTTCATTACTGAAATGCTCCAATTGAGCTGTTAGAATGTCAGAAACAAGCTTTCTGAGCTGAGAAATGCATTTTGTGACAAAGTGCATCAGTGGATGATGAGAATGTCAGTTTTGACAAAGAACACTGTTCATTACTAAAATGCTCTAATAGAGCTGTTAGAATGTCAGAAACAAGCTTTCTGAGCTGAAAACTGCATTTTGTGACAAAGTGAATCAGTGGATGATGAGAATGTCAGTTTTGACAAAGAACACTGATCATTACTAAAATGCTCTAATTGAGATGTTAGAATGTCAGAAACAAGCTTTCTGAGCTGAGAACTGCATTTTGTGACAAAGTGAATCAGTGGATGATGAGAATGTCACTTTTGACAAAGAACACTGATCATTACTAAAATGCTCCAATTGAGCTGTTAGAATGTCAGAAACAAGCTTTCTGAGCTGAGAACTGCATTTTGTGACATAGTTCATCAGTGGATGATGAGAATGTCAGTTTTGACAAAGAACACTGTTCATTACTAAAATGCTCTAATTGAGCTGTTAGAATGTCAGAAACAAGCTTTCTGAGCTGAGAACTGCAATTTGTGACATAGTTCATCAGTGGATGATGAGAATGTCAGTTTTGACAAAGAACACTGTTCATTACTGAAATGCTCTAATTGAGCTGTTAGAATGTCAGAAACAAGCTTTCTGAGCTGAGAACTGCATTTTGTGACATAGTTCATCAGTGGATGATGAGAATGTCAGTTTTGACAAAGAACACTGTTCATTACTAAAATGCTCTAATTGAGCTGTTAGAATGTCAGAAACAAGCTTTCTGAGCTGAGAACTGCATTTTGTGACATAGTTCATCAGTGGATGATGAGAATGTCAGTTTTGACAAAGAACACTGTTCATTACTAAAATGCTCCAATTGAGCTGTTAGAATGTCAGAAACAAGATTTCTGAGCTGAGAAATGCATGTTGTGACATATTTCATCAGTGGATGATGAGAATGTCAGTTTTGACAAAGAACTCTGTTCATTACTGAAATGCTCCAATTGAGCTGTTAGAATGTCAGAAACAAGCTTTCTGAGCTGAAAACTGCATTTTGTGACAAAGTGAATCAGTGGATGGATGAGAATGTCAGTTTTGACAAAGAACACTGTTCATTACTTAAATGCTCTAATTGAGCTGTTAGAATGTCAGAAACAAGCTTTCTGAGCTGAGAACTGCATTTTGTGACAAAAAAATATCAGTGGATGATGAGAATGTCAGTTTTGACAAAGAACTCTGTTCATTACTGAAATGCTCCAATTGAGCTGTTAGAATGTCAGAAACAAGCTTTCTGAGCTGAAAACTGCATTTTGTGACAAAGTGAATCAGTGGATGGATGAGAATGTCACTTTTGACAAAGAACACTGTTCATTACTGAAATGCTCCAATTGAGCTGTTAGAATGTCAGAAACAAGCTTTCTGAGCTGAGAAATGCATTTTGTGACAAAGTGCATCAGTGGATGATGAGAATGTCAGTTTTGACAAAGAACACTGTTCATTACTTAAATGCTCTAATTGAGCTGTTAGAATGTCAGAAACAAGCTTTCTGAGCTGAGAAATGCATTTTGTGACAAAGTGCATCAGTGGATGATGAGAATGTCAGTTTTGACAAAGAACACTGTTCATTACTTAAATGCTCTAATTGAGCTGTTAGAATGTCAGAAACAAGCTTTCTGAGCTGAGAACTGCATTTTGTGACAAAAAAATATCAGTGGATGATGAGAATGTCAGTTTTGACAAAGAACACTGATCATTACTAAAATGCTCCAATTGAGCTGTTAGAATGTCAGAAACAAGCTTTCTGAGCTGAGAAATGCATTTTGTGACAAAGTGCTTCAGTGGATGATGAGAATGTCAGTTTTGACAAAGAACACTGTTCATTACTAAAATACTCTAATTGAGCTGTTAGAATGTCAGAAACAAGCTTTCTGAGCTGAGAACTGCATTTTGTGACATAGTTCATCAGTGGATGATGAGAATGTCAGTTTTGACAAAGAACACTGTTCATTACTAAAATGCTCTAATTGAGCTGTTAGAATGTTAGAAACAAGCTTTCTGAGCTGAGAACTGCATTTTGTGACATAGTTCATCAGTGGATGATGAGAATGTCAGTTTTGACAAAGAACACTGTTCATTACTAAAATGCTCCAATTGAGCTGTTAGAATGTCAGAAACAAGCTTTCTGAGCTGAGAACTGCATTTTGTGACATAGTTCATCAGTGGATGATGAGAATGTCAGTTTTGACAAAGAACACTGATCATTACTAAAATGCTCCAATTGAGCTGTTAGAATGTCAGAAACAAGCTTTCTGAGCTGAGAAATGCATTTTGTGACAAAGTGCTTCAGTGGATGATGAGAATGTCAGTTTTGACAAAGAACACTGTTCATTACTAAAATGCTCTAATTGAGCTGTTAGAATGTCAGAAACAAGCTTTCTGAGCTGAGAACTGCATTTTGTGACATAGTTCAACAGTGGATGATGAGAATGTCAGTTTTGACAAAGAACACTGTTCATTACTAAAATGCTCTAATTGAGCTGTTAGAATGTTAGAAACAAGCTTTCTGAGCTGAGAACTGCATTTTGTGACATAGTTCATCAGTGGATGATGAGAATGTCAGTTTTGACAAAGAACACTGTTCATTACTAAAATGCTCCAATTGAGCTGTTAGAATGTCAGAAACAAGCTTTCTGAGCTGAGAACTGCATTTTGTGACATAGTTCATCAGTGGATGATGAGAATGTCAGTTTTGAAAAAAGAACACTGTTCATTACTGAAATGCTCCAATTGAGATGTTAGAATGTCAGAAACAAATTTTCTGAGCTGAGAAATGCATTTTGTGACAAAGTGCATCAGTGGATGATGAAAATGTCAGTTTTGACAAAGAACACTGTTCATTACTAAAATTCTCTAATTGAGCTGTTAGAATGTCAGAAACAAGCTTTCTGAGCATAAAACTGCATTTTGTGACAAAGTGCATCAGTGGGTGATGAGAATGTCAGTTTTGACAAAGAACACTGTTCATTACTAAAATGCTCTAATTGAGCTGTTAGAATGTCAGAAACAAGCTTTCTGAGCTGAGAACTGCATTTTGTGACATAGTTCATCAGTGGATGATGAGAATGTCAGTTTTGACAAAGAACACTGTTCATTACTAAAATGCTCCAATTGAGCTGTTAGAATGTCAGAAACAAGCTTTCTGAGCTGAGAACTGCATTTTGTGACATAGTTCATCAGTGGATGATGAGAATGTCAGTTTTGACAAAGAACACTGATCATTACTAAAATGCTCCAATTGAGCTGTTAGAATGTCAGAAACAAGCTTTCTGAGCTGAGAAATGCATTTTGTGACAAAGTGCTTCAGTGGATGATGAGAATGTCAGTTTTGACAAAGAACACTGTTCATTACTAAAATGCTCTAATTGAGCTGTTAGAATGTCAGAAACAAGCTTTCTGAGCTGAGAACTGCATTTTGTGACATAGTTCATCAGTGGATGATGAGAATGTCAGTTTTGACAAAGAACACTGTTCATTACTAAAATGCTCCAATTGAGCTGTTAGAATGTCAGAAACAAGCTTTCTGAGCTGAGAAATGCATTTTGTGACAAAGTGCTTCAGTGGATGATGAGAATGTCAGTTTTGACAAAGAACACTGTTCATTACTAAAATGCTCTAATTGAGCTGTTAGAATGTCAGAAACAAGCTTTCTGAGCTGAGAACTGCATTTTGTGACATAGTTCATCAGTGGATGATGAGAATGTCAGTTTTGACAAAGAACACTGTTCATTACTAAAATGCTCCAATTGAGCTGTTAGAATGTCAGAAACAAGATTTCTGAGCTGAGAAATGCATGTTGTGACATATTTCATCAGTGGATGATGAGAATGTCAGTTTTGACAAAGAACTCTGTTCATTACTGAAATGCTCCAATTGAGCTGTTAGAATGTCAGAAACAAGCTTTCTGAGCTGAAAACTGCATTTTGTGACAAAGTGAATCAGTGGATGGATGAGAATGTCAGTTTTGACAAAGAACACTGTTCATTACTTAAATGCTCTAATTGAGCTGTTAGAATGTCAGAAACAAGCTTTCTGAGCTGAGAACTGCATTTTGTGACAAAAAAATATCAGTGGATGATGAGAATGTCAGTTTTGACAAAGAACTCTGTTCATTACTGAAATGCTCCAATTGAGCTGTTAGAATGTCAGAAACAAGCTTTCTGAGCTGAAAACTGCATTTTGTGACAAAGTGAATCAGTGGATGGATGAGAATGTCACTTTTGACAAAGAACACTGTTCATTACTGAAATGCTCCAATTGAGCTGTTAGAATGTCAGAAACAAGCTTTCTGAGCTGAGAAATGCATTTTGTGACAAAGTGCATCAGTGGATGATGAGAATGTCAGTTTTGACAAAGAACACTGTTCATTACTAAAATGCTCTAATAGAGCTGTTAGAATGTCAGAAACAAGCTTTCTGAGCTGAAAACTGCATTTTGTGACAAAGTGAATCAGTGGATGATGAGAATGTCAGTTTTGACAAAGAACACTGATCATTACTAAAATGCTCTAATTGAGATGTTAGAATGTCAGAAACAAGCTTTCTGAGCTGAGAACTGCATTTTGTGACAAAGTGAATCAGTGGATGATGAGAATGTCACTTTTGACAAAGAACACTGATCATTACTAAAATGCTCCAATTGAGCTGTTAGAATGTCAGAAACAAGCTTTCTGAGCTGAGAACTGCATTTTGTGACATAGTTCATCAGTGGATGATG
This sequence comes from Barbatula barbatula, assembly GCF_947034865.1. Taxonomy (NCBI): domain Eukaryota; kingdom Metazoa; phylum Chordata; class Actinopteri; order Cypriniformes; family Nemacheilidae; genus Barbatula; species Barbatula barbatula. The sequence continues at coordinate 10,732,430 of NC_136770.1, read as the reverse complement.
AGAATGTCAGTTTTGACAAAGAACACTGTTCATTACTAAAATGCTCTAATTGAGCTGTTAGAATGTCAGAAACAAGCTTTCTGAGCTGAGAACTGCAATTTGTGACATAGTTCATCAGTGGATGATGAGAATGTCAGTTTTGACAAAGAACACTGTTCATTACTGAAATGCTCTAATTGAGCTGTTAGAATGTCAGAAACAAGCTTTCTGAGCTGAGAACTGCATTTTGTGACATAGTTCATCAGTGGATGATGAGAATGTCAGTTTTGACAAAGAACACTGTTCATTACTAAAATGCTCTAATTGAGCTGTTAGAATGTCAGAAACAAGCTTTCTGAGCTGAGAACTGCATTTTGTGACATAGTTCATCAGTGGATGATGAGAATGTCAGTTTTGACAAAGAACACTGTTCATTACTAAAATGCTCCAATTGAGCTGTTAGAATGTCAGAAACAAGATTTCTGAGCTGAGAAATGCATGTTGTGACATATTTCATCAGTGGATGATGAGAATGTCAGTTTTGACAAAGAACTCTGTTCATTACTGAAATGCTCCAATTGAGCTGTTAGAATGTCAGAAACAAGCTTTCTGAGCTGAAAACTGCATTTTGTGACAAAGTGAATCAGTGGATGGATGAGAATGTCAGTTTTGACAAAGAACACTGTTCATTACTTAAATGCTCTAATTGAGCTGTTAGAATGTCAGAAACAAGCTTTCTGAGCTGAGAACTGCATTTTGTGACAAAAAAATATCAGTGGATGATGAGAATGTCAGTTTTGACAAAGAACTCTGTTCATTACTGAAATGCTCCAATTGAGCTGTTAGAATGTCAGAAACAAGCTTTCTGAGCTGAAAACTGCATTTTGTGACAAAGTGAATCAGTGGATGGATGAGAATGTCACTTTTGACAAAGAACACTGTTCATTACTGAAATGCTCCAATTGAGCTGTTAGAATGTCAGAAACAAGCTTTCTGAGCTGAGAAATGCATTTTGTGACAAAGTGCATCAGTGGATGATGAGAATGTCAGTTTTGACAAAGAACACTGTTCATTACTTAAATGCTCTAATTGAGCTGTTAGAATGTCAGAAACAAGCTTTCTGAGCTGAGAAATGCATTTTGTGACAAAGTGCATCAGTGGATGATGAGAATGTCAGTTTTGACAAAGAACACTGTTCATTACTTAAATGCTCTAATTGAGCTGTTAGAATGTCAGAAACAAGCTTTCTGAGCTGAGAACTGCATTTTGTGACAAAAAAATATCAGTGGATGATGAGAATGTCAGTTTTGACAAAGAACACTGATCATTACTAAAATGCTCCAATTGAGCTGTTAGAATGTCAGAAACAAGCTTTCTGAGCTGAGAAATGCATTTTGTGACAAAGTGCTTCAGTGGATGATGAGAATGTCAGTTTTGACAAAGAACACTGTTCATTACTAAAATACTCTAATTGAGCTGTTAGAATGTCAGAAACAAGCTTTCTGAGCTGAGAACTGCATTTTGTGACATAGTTCATCAGTGGATGATGAGAATGTCAGTTTTGACAAAGAACACTGTTCATTACTAAAATGCTCTAATTGAGCTGTTAGAATGTTAGAAACAAGCTTTCTGAGCTGAGAACTGCATTTTGTGACATAGTTCATCAGTGGATGATGAGAATGTCAGTTTTGACAAAGAACACTGTTCATTACTAAAATGCTCCAATTGAGCTGTTAGAATGTCAGAAACAAGCTTTCTGAGCTGAGAACTGCATTTTGTGACATAGTTCATCAGTGGATGATGAGAATGTCAGTTTTGACAAAGAACACTGATCATTACTAAAATGCTCCAATTGAGCTGTTAGAATGTCAGAAACAAGCTTTCTGAGCTGAGAAATGCATTTTGTGACAAAGTGCTTCAGTGGATGATGAGAATGTCAGTTTTGACAAAGAACACTGTTCATTACTAAAATGCTCTAATTGAGCTGTTAGAATGTCAGAAACAAGCTTTCTGAGCTGAGAACTGCATTTTGTGACATAGTTCAACAGTGGATGATGAGAATGTCAGTTTTGAAAAAAGAACACTGTTCATTACTGAAATGCTCCAATTGAGATGTTAGAATGTCAGAAACAAATTTTCTGAGCTGAGAAATGCATTTTGTGACAAAGTGCATCAGTGGATGATGAAAATGTCAGTTTTGACAAAGAACACTGTTCATTACTAAAATTCTCTAATTGAGCTGTTAGAATGTCAGAAACAAGCTTTCTGAGCATAAAACTGCATTTTGTGACAAAGTGCATCAGTGGGTGATGAGAATGTCAGTTTTGACAAAGAACACTGTTCATTACTAAAATGCTCTAATTGAGCTGTTAGAATGTCAGAAACAAGCTTTCTGAGCTGAGAACTGCATTTTGTGACATAGTTCATCAGTGGATGATGAGAATGTCAGTTTTGACAAAGAACACTGTTCATTACTAAAATGCTCCAATTGAGCTGTTAGAATGTCAGAAACAAGCTTTCTGAGCTGAGAACTGCATTTTGTGACATAGTTCATCAGTGGATGATGAGAATGTCAGTTTTGACAAAGAACACTGATCATTACTAAAATGCTCCAATTGAGCTGTTAGAATGTCAGAAACAAGCTTTCTGAGCTGAGAAATGCATTTTGTGACAAAGTGCTTCAGTGGATGATGAGAATGTCAGTTTTGACAAAGAACACTGTTCATTACTAAAATGCTCTAATTGAGCTGTTAGAATGTCAGAAACAAGCTTTCTGAGCTGAGAACTGCATTTTGTGACATAGTTCATCAGTGGATGATGAGAATGTCAGTTTTGACAAAGAACACTGTTCATTACTAAAATGCTCCAATTGAGCTGTTAGAATGTCAGAAACAAGCTTTCTGAGCTGAGAAATGCATTTTGTGACAAAGTGCTTCAGTGGATGATGAGAATGTCAGTTTTGACAAAGAACACTGTTCATTACTAAAATGCTCTAATTGAGCTGTTAGAATGTCAGAAACAAGCTTTCTGAGCTGAGAACTGCATTTTGTGACATAGTTCATCAGTGGATGATGAGAATGTCAGTTTTGACAAAGAACACTGTTCATTACTAAAATGCTCCAATTGAGCTGTTAGAATGTCAGAAACAAGATTTCTGAGCTGAGAAATGCATGTTGTGACATATTTCATCAGTGGATGATGAGAATGTCAGTTTTGACAAAGAACTCTGTTCATTACTGAAATGCTCCAATTGAGCTGTTAGAATGTCAGAAACAAGCTTTCTGAGCTGAAAACTGCATTTTGTGACAAAGTGAATCAGTGGATGGATGAGAATGTCAGTTTTGACAAAGAACACTGTTCATTACTTAAATGCTCTAATTGAGCTGTTAGAATGTCAGAAACAAGCTTTCTGAGCTGAGAACTGCATTTTGTGACAAAAAAATATCAGTGGATGATGAGAATGTCAGTTTTGACAAAGAACTCTGTTCATTACTGAAATGCTCCAATTGAGCTGTTAGAATGTCAGAAACAAGCTTTCTGAGCTGAAAACTGCATTTTGTGACAAAGTGAATCAGTGGATGGATGAGAATGTCACTTTTGACAAAGAACACTGTTCATTACTGAAATGCTCCAATTGAGCTGTTAGAATGTCAGAAACAAGCTTTCTGAGCTGAGAAATGCATTTTGTGACAAAGTGCATCAGTGGATGATGAGAATGTCAGTTTTGACAAAGAACACTGTTCATTACTAAAATGCTCTAATAGAGCTGTTAGAATGTCAGAAACAAGCTTTCTGAGCTGAAAACTGCATTTTGTGACAAAGTGAATCAGTGGATGATGAGAATGTCAGTTTTGACAAAGAACACTGATCATTACTAAAATGCTCTAATTGAGATGTTAGAATGTCAGAAACAAGCTTTCTGAGCTGAGAACTGCATTTTGTGACAAAGTGAATCAGTGGATGATGAGAATGTCACTTTTGACAAAGAACACTGATCATTACTAAAATGCTCCAATTGAGCTGTTAGAATGTCAGAAACAAGCTTTCTGAGCTGAGAACTGCATTTTGTGACATAGTTCATCAGTGGATGATGAGAATGTCAGTTTTGACAAAGAACACTGTTCATTACTAAAATGCTCTAATTGAGCTGTTAGAATGTCAGAAACAAGCTTTCTGAGCTGAGAACTGCAATTTGTGACATAGTTCATCAGTGGATGATGAGAATGTCAGTTTTGACAAAGAACACTGTTCATTACTGAAATGCTCTAATTGAGCTGTTAGAATGTCAGAAACAAGCTTTCTGAGCTGAGAACTGCATTTTGTGACATAGTTCATCAGTGGATGATGAGAATGTCAGTTTTGACAAAGAACACTGTTCATTACTAAAATGCTCTAATTGAGCTGTTAGAATGTCAGAAACAAGCTTTCTGAGCTGAGAACTGCATTTTGTGACATAGTTCATCAGTGGATGATGAGAATGTCAGTTTTGACAAAGAACACTGTTCATTACTAAAATGCTCCAATTGAGCTGTTAGAATGTCAGAAACAAGATTTCTGAGCTGAGAAATGCATGTTGTGACATATTTCATCAGTGGATGATGAGAATGTCAGTTTTGACAAAGAACTCTGTTCATTACTGAAATGCTCCAATTGAGCTGTTAGAATGTCAGAAACAAGCTTTCTGAGCTGAAAACTGCATTTTGTGACAAAGTGAATCAGTGGATGGATGAGAATGTCAGTTTTGACAAAGAACACTGTTCATTACTTAAATGCTCTAATTGAGCTGTTAGAATGTCAGAAACAAGCTTTCTGAGCTGAGAACTGCATTTTGTGACAAAAAAATATCAGTGGATGATGAGAATGTCAGTTTTGACAAAGAACTCTGTTCATTACTGAAATGCTCCAATTGAGCTGTTAGAATGTCAGAAACAAGCTTTCTGAGCTGAAAACTGCATTTTGTGACAAAGTGAATCAGTGGATGGATGAGAATGTCACTTTTGACAAAGAACACTGTTCATTACTGAAATGCTCCAATTGAGCTGTTAGAATGTCAGAAACAAGCTTTCTGAGCTGAGAAATGCATTTTGTGACAAAGTGCATCAGTGGATGATGAGAATGTCAGTTTTGACAAAGAACACTGTTCATTACTTAAATGCTCTAATTGAGCTGTTAGAATGTCAGAAACAAGCTTTCTGAGCTGAGAAATGCATTTTGTGACAAAGTGCATCAGTGGATGATGAGAATGTCAGTTTTGACAAAGAACACTGTTCATTACTTAAATGCTCTAATTGAGCTGTTAGAATGTCAGAAACAAGCTTTCTGAGCTGAGAACTGCATTTTGTGACAAAAAAATATCAGTGGATGATGAGAATGTCAGTTTTGACAAAGAACACTGATCATTACTAAAATGCTCCAATTGAGCTGTTAGAATGTCAGAAACAAGCTTTCTGAGCTGAGAAATGCATTTTGTGACAAAGTGCTTCAGTGGATGATGAGAATGTCAGTTTTGACAAAGAACACTGTTCATTACTAAAATACTCTAATTGAGCTGTTAGAATGTCAGAAACAAGCTTTCTGAGCTGAGAACTGCATTTTGTGACATAGTTCATCAGTGGATGATGAGAATGTCAGTTTTGACAAAGAACACTGTTCATTACTAAAATGCTCTAATTGAGCTGTTAGAATGTTAGAAACAAGCTTTCTGAGCTGAGAACTGCATTTTGTGACATAGTTCATCAGTGGATGATGAGAATGTCAGTTTTGACAAAGAACACTGTTCATTACTAAAATGCTCCAATTGAGCTGTTAGAATGTCAGAAACAAGCTTTCTGAGCTGAGAACTGCATTTTGTGACATAGTTCATCAGTGGATGATGAGAATGTCAGTTTTGACAAAGAACACTGATCATTACTAAAATGCTCCAATTGAGCTGTTAGAATGTCAGAAACAAGCTTTCTGAGCTGAGAAATGCATTTTGTGACAAAGTGCTTCAGTGGATGATGAGAATGTCAGTTTTGACAAAGAACACTGTTCATTACTAAAATGCTCTAATTGAGCTGTTAGAATGTCAGAAACAAGCTTTCTGAGCTGAGAACTGCATTTTGTGACATAGTTCAACAGTGGATGATGAGAATGTCAGTTTTGACAAAGAACACTGTTCATTACTAAAATGCTCTAATTGAGCTGTTAGAATGTTAGAAACAAGCTTTCTGAGCTGAGAACTGCATTTTGTGACATAGTTCATCAGTGGATGATGAGAATGTCAGTTTTGACAAAGAACACTGTTCATTACTAAAATGCTCCAATTGAGCTGTTAGAATGTCAGAAACAAGCTTTCTGAGCTGAGAACTGCATTTTGTGACATAGTTCATCAGTGGATGATGAGAATGTCAGTTTTGAAAAAAGAACACTGTTCATTACTGAAATGCTCCAATTGAGATGTTAGAATGTCAGAAACAAATTTTCTGAGCTGAGAAATGCATTTTGTGACAAAGTGCATCAGTGGATGATGAAAATGTCAGTTTTGACAAAGAACACTGTTCATTACTAAAATTCTCTAATTGAGCTGTTAGAATGTCAGAAACAAGCTTTCTGAGCATAAAACTGCATTTTGTGACAAAGTGCATCAGTGGGTGATGAGAATGTCAGTTTTGACAAAGAACACTGTTCATTACTAAAATGCTCTAATTGAGCTGTTAGAATGTCAGAAACAAGCTTTCTGAGCTGAGAACTGCATTTTGTGACATAGTTCATCAGTGGATGATGAGAATGTCAGTTTTGACAAAGAACACTGTTCATTACTAAAATGCTCCAATTGAGCTGTTAGAATGTCAGAAACAAGCTTTCTGAGCTGAGAACTGCATTTTGTGACATAGTTCATCAGTGGATGATGAGAATGTCAGTTTTGACAAAGAACACTGATCATTACTAAAATGCTCCAATTGAGCTGTTAGAATGTCAGAAACAAGCTTTCTGAGCTGAGAAATGCATTTTGTGACAAAGTGCTTCAGTGGATGATGAGAATGTCAGTTTTGACAAAGAACACTGTTCATTACTAAAATGCTCTAATTGAGCTGTTAGAATGTCAGAAACAAGCTTTCTGAGCTGAGAACTGCATTTTGTGACATAGTTCATCAGTGGATGATGAGAATGTCAGTTTTGACAAAGAACACTGTTCATTACTAAAATGCTCCAATTGAGCTGTTAGAATGTCAGAAACAAGCTTTCTGAGCTGAGAAATGCATTTTGTGACAAAGTGCTTCAGTGGATGATGAGAATGTCAGTTTTGACAAAGAACACTGTTCATTACTAAAATGCTCTAATTGAGCTGTTAGAATGTCAGAAACAAGCTTTCTGAGCTGAGAACTGCATTTTGTGACATAGTTCATCAGTGGATGATGAGAATGTCAGTTTTGACAAAGAACACTGTTCATTACTAAAATGCTCCAATTGAGCTGTTAGAATGTCAGAAACAAGCTTTCTGAGCTGAGAAATGCATTTTGTGACAAAGTGCTTCAGTGGATGATGAGAATGTCAGTTTTGACAAAGAACACTGTTCATTACTAAAATGCTCTAATTGAGCTGTTAGAATGTCAGAAACAAGCTTTCTGAGCTGAGAACTGCATTTTGTGACATAGTTCATCAGTGGATGATGAGAATGTCAGTTTTGACAAAGAACACTGTTCATTACTAAAATGCTCTAATTGAGCTGTTAGAATGTTAGAAACAAGCTTTCTGAGCTGAGAACTGCATTTTGTGACATAGTTCATCAGTGGATGATGAGAATGTCAGTTTTGACAAAGAACACTGTTCATTACTAAAATGCTCCAATTGAGCTGTTAGAATGTCAGAAACAAGCTTTCTGAGCTGAGAACTGCATTTTGTGACATAGTTCATCAGTGGATGATGAGAATGTCAGTTTTGACAAAGAACACTGATCATTACTAAAATGCTCCAATTGAGCTGTTAGAATGTCAGAAACAAGCTTTCTGAGCTGAGAAATGCATTTTATGACAAAGTGCTTCAGTGGATGATGAGAATGTCAGTTTTGACAAAGAACACTGTTCATTACTAAAATGCTCTAATTGAGCTGTTAGAATGTCAGAAACAAGCTTTCTGAGCTGAGAACTGCATTTTGTGACATAGTTCAACAGTGGATGATGAGAATGTCAGTTTTGACAAAGAACACTGTTCATTACTAAAATGCTCTAATTGAGCTGTTAGAATGTTAGAAACAAGCTTTCTGAGCTGAGAACTGCATTTTGTGACATAGTTCATCAGTGGATGATGAGAATGTCAGTTTTGACAAAGAACACTGTTCATTACTAAAATGCTCTAATTTAGCTGTTAGAATGTTAGAAACAAGCTTTCTGAGCTGAGAACTGCATTTTGTGACATAGTTCATCAGTGGATGATGAGAATGTCAGTTTTGACAAAGAACACTGTTCATTACTAAAATGCTCCAATTGAGCTGTTAGAATGTCAGAAACAAGCTTTCTGAGCTGAGAACTGCATTTTGTGACATAGTTCATCAGTGGATGATGAGAATGTCAGTTTTGAAAAAAGAACACTGTTCATTACTGAAATGCTCCAATTGAGATGTTAGAATGTCAGAAACAAATTTTCTGAGCTGAGAAATGCATTTTGTGACAAAGTGCATCAGTGGATGATGAAAATGTCAGTTTTGACAAAGAACACTGTTCATTACTAAAATTCTCTAATTGAGCTGTTAGAATGTCAGAAACAAGCTTTCTGAGCATAAAACTGCATTTTGTGACAAAGTGCATCAGTGGGTGATGAGAATGTCAGTTTTGACAAAGAACACTGTTCATTACTAAAATGCTCTAATTGAGCTGTTAGAATGTCAGAAACAAGCTTTCTGAGCTGAGAACTGCATTTTGTGACATAGTTCATCAGTGGATGATGAGAATGTCAGTTTTGACAAAGAACACTGTTCATTACTAAAATGCTCCAATTGAGCTGTTAGAATGTCAGAAACAAGCTTTCTGAGCTGAGAACTGCATTTTGTGACATAGTTCATCAGTGGATGATGAGAATGTCAGTTTTGACAAAGAACACTGATCATTACTAAAATGCTCCAATTGAGCTGTTAGAATGTCAGAAACAAGCTTTCTGAGCTGAGAAATGCATTTTGTGACAAAGTGCTTCAGTGGATGATGAGAATGTCAGTTTTGACAAAGAACACTGTTCATTACTAAAATGCTCTAATTGAGCTGTTAGAATGTCAGAAACAAGCTTTCTGAGCTGAGAACTGCATTTTGTGACATAGTTCAACAGTGGATGATGAGAATGTCAGTTTTGACAAAGAACACTGTTCATTACTAAAATGCTCTAATTGAGCTGTTAGAATGTTAGAAACAAGCTTTCTGAGCTGAGAACTGCATTTTGTGACATAGTTCATCAGTGGATGATGAGAATGTCAGTTTTGACAAAGAACACTGTTCATTACTAAAATGCTCCAATTGAGCTGTTAGAATGTCAGAAACAAGCTTTCTGAGCTGAGAACTGCATTTTGTGACATAGTTCATCAGTGGATGATGAGAATGTCAGTTTTGACAAAGAACTCTGTTCATTACTGAAATGCTCCAATTGAGCTGTTAGAATGTCAGAAAAAAGCTTTCTGAGCTGAGAACTGCATTTTGTGACAAAGTGAATCAGTGGATGGATGAGAATGTCACTTTTGACAAAGAACACTGTTCATTAATGAAATGCTCCAATTGAGCTGTTAGAATGTCAGAAACAAGCTTTCTGAGCTGAAAACAGCATTTTGTGACAAAGTGAATCAGTGGATGGATGAGAATGTCACTTTTGACAAAGAACACTGTTCATTAATGAAATGCTCCAATTGAGCTGTTAGAATGTCAGAAACAAGCTTTCTGAGCTGAAAACTGCATTTTGTGACATAGTTCATCAGTGGATGATGAGAATGTCAGTTTTGACAAAGAACACTGTTCATTACTGAAATGCTCCAATTGAGCTGTTAGAATGTCAGAAACAAGCTTTCTGAGCTGAGAAATGCATTTTATGACAAAGTGCATCAGTGGATGATGAGAATGTCAGTTTTGACAAAGAACACTGTTCATTACTAAAATGCTCTAATTGAGCTGTTAGAATGTCAGAAACAAGCTTTCTGAGCTGAGAACTGCATTTTGTGACAAAAAGCATCAGTGGATGATGAGAATGTCAGTTTTGACAAAGAACACTGATCATTACTAAAATGCTCCAATTGAGCTGTTAGAATGTCAGAAACAAGCTTTCTGAGCTGAGAAATGCATTTTGTGACAAAGTGCTTCAGTGGATGATGAGAATGTCAGTTTTGACAAAGAACACTGTTCATTACTAAAATGCTCTAATTGAGCTGTTAGAATGTCAGAAACAAGCTTTCTGAGCTGAGAACTGCATTTTGTGACATAGTTCATCAGTGGATGATGAGAATGTCAGTTTTGACAAAGAACACTGTTCATTACTAAAATGCTCCAATTGAGCTGTTAGAATGTCAGAAACAAGCTTTCTGAGCTGAGAAATGCATTTTGTGACATAGTTCATCAGTGGATGATGAGAATGTCAGTTTTGACAAAGAACTCTGTTCATTACTGAAATGCTCCAATTGAGCTGTTAGAATGTCAGAAACAAGCTTTCTGAGCTGAAAACTGCATTTTGTGACAAAGTGAATCAGTGGATGATGAGAATGTCAGTTTTGACAAAGAACACTGTTCATTACTAAAATGCTCTAATTGAGCTGTTAGAATGTTAGAAACAAGCTTTCTGAGCTGAGAACTGCATTTTGTGACATAGTTCATCAGTGGATGATGAGAATGTCAGTTTTGACAAAGAACACTGTTCATTACTAAAATGCTCCAATTGAGCTGTTAGAATGTCAGAAACAAGCTTTCTGAGCTGAGAACTGCATTTTGTGACATAGTTCATCAGTGGATGATGAGAATGTCAGTTTTGACAAAGAACACTGATCATTACTAAAATGCTCCAATTGAGCTGTTAGAATGTCAGAAACAAGCTTTCTGAGCTGAGAAATGCATTTTGTGACAAAGTGCTTCAGTGGATGATGAGAATGTCAGTTTTGACAAAGAACACTGTTCATTACTAAAATGCTCTAATTGAGCTGTTAGAATGTCAGAAACAAGCTTTCTGAGCTGAGAACTGCATTTTGTGACATAGTTCAACAGTGGATGATGAGAATGTCAGTTTTGACAAAGAACACTGTTCATTACTAAAATGCTCTAATTGAGCTGTTAGAATGTTAGAAACAAGCTTTCTGAGCTGAGAACTGCATTTTGTGACATAGTTCATCAGTGGATGATGAGAATGTCAGTTTTGACAAAGAACACTGTTCATTACTAAAATGCTCTAATTTAGCTGTTAGAATGTTAGAAACAAGCTTTCTGAGCTGAGAACTGCATTTTGTGACATAGTTCATCAGTGGATGATGAGAATGTCAGTTTTGACAAAGAACACTGTTCATTACTAAAATGCTCCAATTGAGCTGTTAGAATGTCAGAAACAAGCTTTCTGAGCTGAGAACCTGCATTTTGTGACATAGTTCATCAGTGGATGATGAGAATGTCAGTTTTGAAAAAAGAACACTGTTCATTACTGAAATGCTCCAATTGAGATGTTAGAATGTCAGAAACAAATTTTCTGAGCTGAGAAATGCATTTTGTGACAAAGTGCATCAGTGGATGATGAAAATGTCAGTTTTGACAAAGAACACTGTTCATTACTAAAATTCTCTAATTGAGCTGTTAGAATGTCAGAAACAAGCTTTCTGAGCATAAAACTGCATTTTGTGACAAAGTGCATCAGTGGGTGATGAGAATGTCAGTTTTGACAAAGAACACTGTTCATTACTAAAATGCTCTAATTGAGCTGTTAGAATGTCAGAAACAAGCTTTCTGAGCTGAGAACTGCATTTTGTGACATAGTTCATCAGTGGATGATGAGAATGTCAGTTTTGGCAAAGAACACTGTTCATTACTAAAATGCTCCAATTGAGCTGTTAGAATGTCAGAAACAAGCTTTCTGAGCTGAGAACTGCATTTTGTGACATAGTTCATCAGTGGATGATGAGAATGTCAGTTTTGACAAAGAACACTGATCATTACTAAAATGCTCCAATTGAGCTGTTAGAATGTCAGAAACAAGCTTTCTGAGCTGAGAAATGCATTTTGTGACAAAGTGCTTCAGTGGATGATGAGAATGTCAGTTTTGACAAAGAACACTGTTCATTACTAAAATGCTCTAATTGAGCTGTTAGAATGTCAGAAACAAGCTTTCTGAGCTGAGAACTGCATTTTGTGACATAGTTCAACAGTGGATGATGAGAATGTCAGTTTTGACAAAGAACACTGTTCATTACTAAAATGCTCTAATTGAGCTGTTAGAATGTTAGAAACAAGCTTTCTGAGCTGAGAACTGCATTTTGTGACATAGTTCATCAGTGGATGATGAGAATGTCAGTTTTGACAAAGAACACTGTTCATTACTAAAATGCTCCAATTGAGCTGTTAGAATGTCAGAAACAAGCTTTCTGAGCTGAGAACTGCATTTTGTGACATAGTTCATCTGTGGATGATGAGAATGTCAGTTTTGACAAAGAACTCTGTTCATTACTGAAATGCTCCAATTGAGCTGTTAGAATGTCAGAAACAAGCTTTCTGAGCTGAGAACTGCATTTTGTGACAAAGTGAATCAGTGGATGGATGAGAATGTCACTTTTGACAAAGAACACTGTTCATTAATGAAATGCTCCAATTGAGCTGTTAGAATGTCAGAAACAAGCTTTCTGAGCTGAAAACAGCATTTTGTGACAAAGTGAATCAGTGGATGGATGAGAATGTCACTTTTGACAAAGAACACTGTTCATTAATGAAATGCTCCAATTGAGCTGTTAGAATGTCAGAAACAAGCTTTCTGAGCTGAAAACTGCATTTTGTGACATAGTTCATCAGTGGATGATGAGAATGTCAGTTTTGACAAAGAACACTGTTCATTACTAAAATGCTCCAATTGAGCTGTTAGAATGTCAGAAACAAGCTTTCTGAGCTGAGAAATGCATTTTGTGACAAAGTGCATCAGTGGATGATGAGAATGTCAGTTTTGACAAAGAACACTGTTCATTACTAAAATGCTCTAATTGAGCTGTTAGAATGTCAGAAACAAGCTTTCTGAGCTGAGAACTGCATTTTGTGACAAAAAGCATCAGTGGATGATGAGAATGTCAGTTTTGACAAAGAACACTGATCATTACTAAAATGCTCCAATTGAGCTGTTAGAATGTCAGAAACAAGCTTTCTGAGCTGAGAAATGCATTTTGTGACAAAGTGCTTCAGTGGATGATGAGAATGTCAGTTTTGACAAAGAACACTGTTCATTACTAAAATGCTCTAATTGAGCTGTTAGAATGTCAGAAACAAGCTTTCTGAGCTGAGAACTGCATTTTGTGACATAGTTCATCAGTGGATGATGAGAATGTCAGTTTTGACAAAGAACACTGTTCATTACTAAAATGCTCCAATTGAGCTGTTAGAATGTCAGAAACAAGCTTTCTGAGCTGAGAAATGCATTTTGTGACATAGTTCATCAGTGGATGATGAGAATGTCAGTTTTGACAAAGATCTCTGTTCATTACTGAAATGCTCCAATTGAGCTGTTAGAATGTCAGAAACAAGCTTTCTGAGCTGAAAACTGCATTTTGTGACAAAGTGAATCAGTGGATGGATGAGAATGTCACTTTTGACAAAGAACACTGTTCATTACTGAAATGCTCCAATTGAGCTGTTAGAATGTCAGAAACAAGCTTTCTGAGCTGAGAAATGCATTTTGTGACAAAGTGCATCAGTGGATGATGAGAATGTCAGTTTTGACAAAGAACACTGTTCATTACTTAAATGCTCTAATTGAGCTGTTAGAATGTCAGAAACAAGCTTTCTGAGCTGAGAACTGCATTTTGTGACAAAAAGCATCAGTGGATGATGAGAATGTCAGTTTTGACAAAGAACACTGATCATTACTAAAATGCTCCAATTGAGCTGTTAGAATGTCAGAAACAAGCTTTCTGAGCTGAGAAATGCATTTTGTGACAAAGTGCTTCAGTGGATGATGAGAATGTCAGTTTTGACAAAGAACACTGTTCATTACTAAAATGCACTAATTGAGCTGTTAGAATGTCAGAAACAAGCTTTCTGAGCTGAGAACTGCATTTTGTGACATAGTTCATCAGTGGATGATGAGAATGTCAGTTTTGACAAAGAACACTGTTCATTACTAAAATGCTCTAATTGAGCTGTTAGAATGTTAGAAACAAGCTTTCTGAGCTGAGAACTGCATTTTGTGACATAGTTCATCAGTGGATGATGAGAATGTCAGTTTTGACAAAGAACACTGTTCATTACTAAAATGCTCCAATTGAGCTGTTAGAATGTCAGAAACAAGCTTTCTGAGCTGAGAAATGCATTTTGTGACAAAGTGCATCAGTGGATGATGAGAATGTCAGTTTTGACAAAGAACACTGTTCATTACTTAAATGCTCTAATTGAGCTGTTAGAATGTCAGAAACAAGCTTTCTGAGCTGAGAACTGCATTTTGTGACAAAAAGCATCAGTGGATGATGAGAATGTCAGTTTTGACAAAGAACACTGTTCATTACTAAAATGCTCTAATTGAGCTGTTAGAATGTCAGAAACAAGCTTTCTGAGCTGAGAACTGCATTTTGTGACATAGTTCATCAGTGGATGTTGAGAATGTCAGTTTTGAAAAAAGAACACTGTTCATTACTGAAATGCTCCAATTGAGATGTTAGAATGTCAGAAACAAATTTTCTGAGCTGAGAAATGCATTTTGTGACAAAGTGCATCAGTGGATGATGAAAATGTCAGTTTTGACAAAGAACACTGTTCATTACTAAAATTCTCTAATTGAGCTGTTAGAATGTCAGAAACAAGCTTTCTGAGCATAAAACTGCATTTTGTGACAAAGTGCATCAGTGGGTGATGAGAATGTCAGTTTTGACAAAGAACACTGTTCATTACTAAAATGCTCTAATTGAGCTGTTAGAATGTCAGAAACAAGCTTTCTGAGCTGAGAACTGCATTTTGTGACATAGTTCGTCAGTGGATGATGAGAATGTCAGTTTTGACAAAGAACACTGTTCATTACTAAAATGCTCCAATTGAGCTGTTAGAATGTCAGAAACAAGCTTTCTGAGCTGAGAACTGCATTTTGTGACATAGTTCATCAGTGGATGATGAGAATGTCAGTTTTGACAAAGAACACTGATCATTACTAAAATGCTCCAATTGAGCTGTTAGAATGTCAGAAACAAGCTTTCTGAGCTGAGAAATGCATTTTGTGACAAAGTGCTTCAGTGGATGATGAGAATGTCAGTTTTGACAAAGAACACTGTTCATTACTAAAATGCTCTAATTGAGCTGTTAGAATGTCAGAAACAAGCTTTCTGAGCTGAGAACTGCATTTTGTGACATAGTTCAACAGTGGATGATGAGAATGTCAGTTTTGACAAAGAACACTGTTCATTACTAAAATGCTCTAATTGAGCTGTTAGAATGTTAGAAACAAGCTTTCTGAGCTGAGAACTGCATTTTGTGACATAGTTCATCAGTGGATGATGAGAATGTCAGTTTTGACAAAGAACACTGTTCATTACTAAAATGCTCCAATTGAGCTGTTAGAATGTCAGAAACAAGCTTTCTGAGCTGAGAAATGCATTTTGTGACAAAGTGCTTCAGTGGATGATGAGAATGTCAGTTTTGACAAAGAACACTGTTCATTTCTAAAATGCTCTAATTGAGCTGTTAGAATGTCAGAAACAAGCTTTCTGAGCTGAGAACTGCATTTTGTGACATAGTTCATCAGTGGATGATGAGAATGTCAGTTTTGACAAAGAACACTGTTCATTACTAAAATGCTCTAATTGAGCTGTTAGAATGTTAGAAACAAGCTTTCTGAGCTGAGAACTGCATTTTGTGACATAGTTCATCAGTGGATGATGAGAATGTCAGTTTTGACAAAGAACACTGTTCATTACTAAAATGCTCTAATTGAGCTGTTAGAATGTCAGAAACAAGCTTTCTGAGCTGAGAACTAAATTTTGTGACATAGTTCATCAGTGGATGATGAGAATGTCAGTTTTGACAAAGAACACTGTTCATTACTAAAATGCTCCAATTGAGCTGTTAGAATGTCAGAAACAAGCTTTCTGAGCTGAGAAATGCATTTTGTGACATAGTTCATCAGTGGATGATGAGAATGTCAGTTTTGACAAAGAACTCTGTTCATTACTGAAATGCTCCAATTGAGCTGTTAGAATGTCAGAAACAAGCTTTCTGAGCTGAAAACTGCATTTTGTGACAAAGTGAATCAGTGGATGGATGAGAATGTCACTTTTGACAAAGAACACTGTTCATTACTGAAATGCTCCAATTGAGCTGTTAGAATGTCAGAAACAAGCTTTCTGAGCTGAGAAATGCA
Source organism: Barbatula barbatula (assembly GCF_947034865.1). Taxonomy (NCBI): domain Eukaryota; kingdom Metazoa; phylum Chordata; class Actinopteri; order Cypriniformes; family Nemacheilidae; genus Barbatula; species Barbatula barbatula. Next base: position 10,715,927 of record NC_136770.1, on the reverse strand, counting down.
TTTTGTGACAAAGTGCATCAGTGGATGATGAGAATGTCAGTTTTGACAAAGAACACTGTTCACTACTAAAATGCTCTAATTGAGCTGTTAGAATGTCAGAAACAAGCTTTCTGAGCTGAGAAATGCATTTTGTGACAAAGTGCATCAGTGGATGATGAGAATGTCAGTTTTGACAAAGAACACTGTTCATTACTAAAATGCTCTAATTGAGCTGTTAGAATGTCAGAAACAAGCTTTCTGAGCTGAGAACTGCATTTTGTGACAAAAAGCATCAGTGGATGATGAGAATGTCAGTTTTGACAAAGAACACTGATCATTACTAAAATGCTCCAATTGAGCTGTTAGAATGTCAGAAACAAGCTTTCTGAGCTGAGAAATGCATTTTGTGACAAAGTGCTTCAGTGGATGATGAGAATGTCAGTTTTGACAAAGAACACTGTTCATTACTAAAATGCTCTAATTGAGCTGTTAGAATGTCAGAAACAAGCTTTCTGAGCTGAGAACTGCATTTTGTGACATAGTTCATCAGTGGATGATGAGAATGTCAGTTTTGACAAAGAACACTGTTCATTACTAAAATGCTCCAATTGAGCTGTTAGAATGTCAGAAACAAGCTTTCTGAGCTGAGAAATGCATTTTGTGACAAAGTGCTTCAGTGGATGATGAGAATGTCAGTTTTGACAAAGAACACTGTTCATTACTAAAATGCTCTAATTGAGCTGTTAGAATGTCAGAAACAAGCTTTCTGAGCTGAGAACTGCATTTTGTGACATAGTTCAACAGTGGATGATGAGAATGTCAGTTTTGACAAAGAACACTGATCATTACTAAAATGCTCCAATTGAGCTGTTAGAATGTCAGAAACAAGCTTTCTGAGCTGAGAAATGCATTTTGTGACAAAGTGCTTCAGTGGATGATGAGAATGTCAGTTTTGACAAAGAACACTGTTCATTACTAAAATGCTCTAATTGAGCTGTTAGAATGTCAGAAACAAGCTTTCTGAGCTGAGAACTGCATTTTGTGACATAGTTCAACAGTGGATGATGAGAATGTCAGTTTTGACAAAGAACACTGTTCATTACTAAAATGCTCTAATTGAGCTGTTAGAATGTTAGAAACAAGCTTTCTGAGCTGAGAACTGCATTTTGTGACATAGTTCATCAGTGGATGATGAGAATGTCAGTTTTGACAAAGAACACTGTTCATTACTAAAATGCTCTAATTTAGCTGTTAGAATGTTAGAAACAAGCTTTCTGAGCTGAGAACTGCATTTTGTGACATAGTTCATCAGTGGATGATGAGAATGTCAGTTTTGACAAAGAACACTGTTCATTACTGAAATGCTCCAATTGAGCTGTTAGAATGTCAGAAACAAGCTTTCTGAGCTGAGAAATGCATTTTGTGACAAAGTGCATCAGTGGATGATGAGAATGTCAGTTTTGACAAAGAACACTGTTCATTACTAAAATGCTCTAATTGAGCTGTTAGAATGTCAGAAACAAGCTTTCTGAGCTGAGAACTGCATTTTGTGACAAAAAGCATCAGTGGATGATGAGAATGTCAGTTTTGACAAAGAACACTGATCATTACTAAAATGCTCCAATTGAGCTGTTAGAATGTCAGAAACAAGCTTTCTGAGCTGAGAAATGCATTTTGTGACAAAGTGCTTCAGTGGATGATGAGAATGTCAGTTTTGACAAAGAACACTGTTCATTACTAAAATGCTCTAATTGAGCTGTTAGAATGTCAGAAGCAAGCTTTCTGAGCTGAGAACTGCATTTTGTGACATAGTTCATCAGTGGATGATGAGAATGTCAGTTTTGACAAAGAACACTGTTCATTACTAAAATGCTCCAATTGAGCTGTTAGAATGTCAGAAACAAGCTTTCTGAGCTGAGAAATGCATTTTGTGACAAAGTGCTTCAGTGGATGATGAGAATGTCAGTTTTGACAAAGAACACTGTTCATTACTAAAATGCTCTAATTGAGCTGTTAGAATGTCAGAAACAAGCTTTCTGAGCTGAGAACTGCATTTTGTGACATAGTTCAACAGTGGATGATGAGAATGTCAGTTTTGACAAAGAACACTGATCATTACTAAAATGCTCCAATTGAGCTGTTAGAATGTCAGAAACAAGCTTTCTGAGCTGAGAAATGCATTTTGTGACAAAGTGCTTCAGTGGATGATGAGAATGTCAGTTTAGACAAAGAACACTGTTCATTACTAAAATGCTCTAATTGAGCTGTTAGAATGTCAGAAACAAGCTTTCTGAGCTGAGAACTGCATTTTGTGACATAGTTCAACAGTGGATGATGAGACTGTCAGTTTTGACAAAGAACACTGTTCATTACTAAAATGCTCTAATTGAGCTGTTAGAATGTTAGAAACAAGCTTTCTGAGCTGAGAACTGCATTTTGTGACATAGTTCATCAGTGGATGATGAGAATGTCAGTTTTGACAAAGAACACTGTTCATTACTAAAATGCTCTAATTTAGCTGTTAGAATGTTAGAAACAAGCTTTCTGAGCTGAGAACTGCATTTTGTGACATAGTTCATCAGTGGATGATGAGAATGTCAGTTTTGACAAAGAACACTGTTCATTACTAAAATGCTCCAATTGAGCTGTTAGAATGTCAGAAACAAGCTTTCTGAGCTGAGAACTGCATTTTGTGACAAAGTGAATCAGTGGATGGTGAGAATGTCAGTTTTGACAAAGAACACTGTTCATTACTGAAATGCTCCAATTGAGCTGTTAGAATGTCAGAAACAAGCTTTCTGAGCTGAGAAATGCATTTTGTGACAAAGTGCATCAGTGGATGATGAGAATGTCAGTTTTGACAAAGAACACTGTTCATTACAGAAATGCTCTAATTGAGCTGTTAGAATGTCAGAAACAAGCTTTCTGAGCTGAGAAATGCATTTTGTGACAAAGTGCATCAGTGGATGATGAGAATGTCAGTTTTGACAAAGAACACTGTTCATTACTAAAATGCTCTAATTGAGCTGTTAGAATGTCAGAAACAAGCTTTCTGAGCTGAGAACTGCATTTTGTGACAAAAAGCATCAGTGGATGATGAGAATGTCAGTTTTGACAAAGAACACTGTTCATTACTAAAATGCTCCAATTGAGCTGTTAGAATGTCAGAAACAAGCTTTCTGAGCTGAGAACTGCATTTTGTGACATAGTTCATCAGTGGATGATGAGAATGTCAGTTTTGACAAAGAACACTGTTCATTACTAAAATGCTCCAATTGAGCTGTTAGAATGTCAGAAACAAGCTTTCTGAGCTGAGAAATGCATTTTGTGACATATTTCATCAGTGGATGATGAGAATGTCAGTTTTGACAAAGAACTCTGTTCATTACTGAAATGCTCCAATTGAGCTGTTAGAATGTCAGAAACAAGCTTTCTGAGCTGAAAACTGCATTTTGTGACAAAGTGAATCAGTGGATGGATGAGAATGTCACTTTTGACAAAGAACACTGTTCATTACTGAAATGCTCCAATTGAGCTGTTAGAATGTCAGAAACAAGCTTTCTGAGCTGAGAAATGCATTTTGTGACAAAGTGCATCAGTGGATGATGAGAATGTCAGTTTTGACAAAGAACACTGTTCATTACTTAAATGCTCTAATTGAGCTGTTAGAATGTCAGAAACAAGCTTTCTGAGCTGAGAACTGCATTTTGTGACAAAAAGCATCAGTGGATGATGAGAATGTAAGTTTTGACAAAGAACACTGATCATTACTAAAATGCTCCAATTGAGCTGTTAGAATGTCAGAAACAAGCTTTCTGAGCTGAGAAATGCATTTTGTGACAAAGTGCTTCAGTGGATGATGAGAATGTCAGTTTTGACAAAGAACACTGTTCATTACTAAAATGCTCTAATTGAGCTGTTAGAATGTCAGAAACAAGCTTTCTGAGCTGAGAACTGCATTTTGTGACATAGTTCATCAGTGGATGATGAGAATGTCAGTTTTGACAAAGAACACTGTTCATTACTAAAATGCTCTAATTGAGCTGTTAGAATGTTAGAAACAAGCTTTCTGAGCTGAGAACTGCATTTTGTGACATAGTTCATCAGTGGATGATGAGAATGTCAGTTTTGACAAAGAACACTGTTCATTACTAAAATGCTCCAATTCAGCTGTTAGAATGTCAGAAACAAGCTTTCTGAGCTGAGAAATGCATTTTGTGACAAAGTGCTTCAGTGGATGATGAGAATGTCAGTTTTGACAAAGAACACTGTTCATTACTAAAATGCTCTAATTGAGCTGTTAGAATGTCAGAAACAAGCTTTCTGAGCTGAGAACTGCATTTTGTGACATAGTTCAACAGTGGATGATGAGAATGTCAGTTTTGACAAAGAACACTGTTCATTACTAAAATGCTCTAATTGAGCTGTTAGAATGTTAGAAACAAGCTTTCTGAGCTGAGAACTGCATTTTGTGACATAGTTCAGCAGTGGATGATGAGAATGTCAGTTTTGACAAAGAACACTGTTCATTACTAAAATGCTCTAATTTAGCTGTTAGAATGTTAGAAACAAGCTTTCTGAGCTGAGAACTGCATTTTGTGACATAGTTCATCAGTGGATGATGAGAATGTCAGTTTTGACAAAGAACACTGTTCATTACTAAAATGCTCCAATTGAGCTGTTAGAATGTCAGAAACAAGCTTTCTGAGCTGAGAACTGCATTTTGTGACATAGTTCATCAGTGGATGATGAGAATGTCAGTTTTGAAAAAAGAACACTGTTCATTACTGAAATGCTCCAATTGAGATGTTAGAATGTCAGAAACAAATTTTCTGAGCTGAGAAATGCATTTTGTGACAAAGTGCATCAGTGGATGATGAAAATGTCAGTTTTGACAAAGAACACTGTTCATTACTAAAATTCTCTAATTGAGCTGTTAGAATGTCAGAAACAAGCTTTCTGAGCATAAAACTGCATTTTGTGACAAAGTGCATCAGTGGGTGATGAGAATGTCAGTTTTGACAAAGAACACTGTTCATTACTAAAATGCTCTAATTGAGCTGTTAGAATGTCAGAAACAAGCTTTCTGAGCTGAGAACTGCATTTTGTGACATAGTTCATCAGTGGATGATGAGAATGTCAGTTTTGACAAAGAACACTGTTCATTACTAAAATGCTCCAATTGAGCTGTTAGACTGTCAGAAACAAGCTTTCTGAGCTGAGAACTGCATTTTGTGACATAGTTCATCAGTGGATGATGAGAATGTCAGTTTTGACAAAGAACACTGATCATTACTAAAATGCTCCAATTGAGCTGTTAGAATGTCAGAAACAAGCTTTCTGAGCTGAGAAATGCATTTTGTGACATAGTTCATCAGTGGATGATGAGAATGTCAGTTTTGACAAAGAACACTGTTCATTACTAAAATGCTCTAATTGAGCTGTTAGAATGTCAGAAACAAGCTTTCTGAGCTGAGAACTGCATTTTGTGACATAGTTCAACAGTGCATGATGAGAATGTCAGTTTTGACAAAGAACACTGTTCATTACTAAAATACTCTAATTGAGCTGTTAGAATGTTAGAAACAAGCTTTCTGAGCTGAGAACTGCATTTTGTGACATAGTTCATCAGTGGATGATGAGAATGTCAGTTTTGACAAAGAACACTGTTCATTACTAAAATGCTCCAATTGAGCTGTTAGAATGTCAGAAACAAGCTTTCTGAGCTGAGAAATGCATTTTGTGACAAAGTGCTTCAGTGGATGATGAGAATGTCAGTTTTGACAAAGAACACTGTTCATTACTAAAATGCTCTAATTGAGCTGTTAGAATGTCAGAAACAAGCTTTCTGAGCTGAGAACTGCATTTTGTGACAAAGTGCTTCAGTGGATGATGAGAATGTCAGTTTTGACAAAGAACACTGTTCATTACTAAAATGCTCTAATTGAGCTGTTAGAATGTTAGAAACAAGCTTTCTGAGCTGAGAACTGCATTTTGTGACATAGTTCATCAGTGGATGATGAGAATGTCAGTTTTGACAAAGAACACTGTTCATTACTAAAATGCTCCAATTGAGCTGTTAGAATGTCAGAAACAAGCTTTCTGAGCTGAGAACTGCATTTTGTGACATAGTTCATCAGTGGATGATGAGAATGTCAGTTTTGACAAAGAACACTGATCATTACTAAAATGCTCCAATTGAGCTGTTAGAATGTCAGAAACAAGCTTTCTGAGCTGAGAAATGCATTTTGTGACATAGTTCATCAGTGGATGGATGAGAATGTCAGTTTTGACAAAGAACACTGTTCATTACTGAAATGCTCCAATTGAGCTGTTAGAATGTCAGAAACAAGCTTTCTGAGCTGAGAAATGCATTTTGTGACAAAGTGCATCAGTGGATGATGAGAATGTCAGTTTTGACAAAGAACACTGTTCATTACTAAAATGCTCTAATTGAGCTGTTAGAATGTCAGAAACAAGCTTTCTGAGCTGAGAACTGCATTTTGTGACAAAAAGCATCAGTGGATGATGAGAATGTCAGTTTTGACAAAGAACACTGATCATTACTAAAATGCTCCAATTGAGCTGTTAGAATGTCAGAAACAAGCTTTCTGAGCTGAGAAATGCATTTTGTGACAAAGTGCTTCAGTGGATGATGAGAATGTCAGTTTTGACAAAGAACACTGTTCATTACTAAAATGCTCTAATTGAGCTGTTAGAATGTCAGAAACAAGCTTTCTGAGCTGAGAACTGCATTTTGTGACATAGTTCATCAGTGGATGATGAGAATGTCAGTTTTGACAAAGAACACTGTTCATTACTAAAATGCTCTAATTGAGCTGTTAGAATGTTAGAAACAAGCTTTCTGAGCTGAGAACTGCATTTTGTGACATAGTTCATCAGTGGATGATGAGAATGTCAGTTTTGACAAAGAACACTGTTCATTACTAAAATGCTCCAATTGAGCTGTTAGAATGTCAGAAACAAGCTTTCTGAGCTGAGAACTGCATTTTGTGACATAGTTCATCAGTGGATGATGAGAATGTCAGTTTTGACAAAGAACACTGATCATTACTAAAATGCTCCAATTGAGCTGTTAGAATGTCAGAAACAAGCTTTCTGAGCTGAGAAATGCATTTTGTGACAAAGTGCTTCAGTGGATGATGAGAATGTCAGTTTTGACAAAGAACACTGTTCATTACTAAAATGCTCTAATTGAGCTGTTAGAATGTCAGAAACAAGCTTTCTGAGCTGAGAACTGCATTTTGTGACATAGTTCAACAGTGGATGATGAGAATGTCAGTTTTGACAAAGAACACTGTTCATTACTAAAATGCTCTAATTGAGCTGTTAGAATGTTAGAAACAAGCTTTCTGAGCTGAGAACTGCATTTTGTGACATAGTTCATCAGTGGATGATGAGAATGTCAGTTTTGACAAAGAACACTGTTCATTACTAAAATGCTCTAATTGAGCTGTTAGAATGTCAGAAACAAGCTTTCTGAGCTGAGAACTGCATTTTGTGACATAGTTCATCAGTGGATGATGAGAATGTCAGTTTTGACAAAGAACACTGTTCATTACTAAAATGCTCTAATTGAGCTGTTAGAATGTTAGAAACAAGCTTTCTGAGCTGAGAACTGCATTTTGTGACAAAGTGCTTCAGTGGATGATGAGAATGTCAGTTTTGACAAAGAACACTGTTCATTACTAAAATGCTCCAATTGAGCTGTTAGAATGTCAGAAACAAGCTTTCTGAGCTGAGAACTGCATTTTGTGACATAGTTCATCAGTGGATGATGAGAATGTCAGTTTTGACAAAGAACTCTGTTCATTACTGAAATGCTCCAATTGAGCTGTTAGAATGTCAGAAACAAGCTTTCTGAGCTGAGAACTGCATTTTGTGACGAAGTGAATCAGTGGATGGATGAGAATGTCACTTTTGACAAAGAACACTGTTCATTAATGAAATGCTCCAATTGAGCTGTTAGAATGTCAGAAACAAGCTTTCTGAGCTGAAAACAGCATTTTGTGACAAAGTGAATCAGTGGATGGATGAGAATGTCACTTTTGACAAAGAACACTGTTCATTAATGAAATGCTCCAATTGAGCTGTTAGAATGTCAGAAACAAGCTTTCTGAGCTGAAAACTGCATTTTGTGACATAGTTCATCAGTGGATGATGAGAATGTCAGTTTTGACAAAGAACACTGTTCATTACTGAAATGCTCCAATTGAGCTTATAGAATGTCAGAAACAAGCTTTCTGAGCTGAGAAATGCATTTTGTGACAAAGTGCATCAGTGGATGATGAGAAAGTCAGTTTTGACAAAGAACACTGTTCATTACTAAAATGCTCTAATTGAGCTGTTAGAATGTCAGAAACAAGCTTTCTGAGCTGAGAACTGCATTTTGTGACATAGTTCATCAGTGGATGATGAGAATGTCAGTTTTGACAAAGAACACTGTTCATTACTAAAATGCTCCAATTGAGCTGTTAGAATGTCAGAAACAAGCTTTCTGAGCTGAGAAATGCATTTTGTGACATAGTTCATCAGTGGATGATGAGAATGTCAGTTTTGACCAAGAACTCTGTTCATTACTGAAATGCTCCAATTGAGCTGTTAGAATGTCAGAAACAAGCTTTCTGAGCTGAAAACTGCATTTTGTGACAAAGTGAATCAGTGGATGGATGAGAATGTCACTTTTGACAAAGAACACTGTTCATTACTGAAATGCTCCAATTGAGCTGTTAGAATGTCAGAAACAAGCTTTCTGAGCTGAGAAATGCATTTTGTGACAAAGTGCATCAGTGGATGATGAGAATGTCAGTTTTGACAAAGAACACTGTTCATTACTAAAATGCTCTAATTGAGCTGTTAGAATGTCAGAAACAAGCTTTCTGAGCTGAGAACTGCATTTTGTGACATAGTTCATCAGTGGATGATGAGAATGTCAGTTTTGACAAAGAACACTGTTCATTACTAAAATGCTCCAATTGAGCTGTTAGAATGTCAGAAACAAGCTTTCTGAGCTGAAAACTGCATTTTGTGACAAAGTGAATCAGTGGATGGATGAGAATGTCACTTTTGACAAAGAACACTGTTCATTACTGAAATGCTCCAATTGAGCTGTTAGAATGTCAGAAACAAGCTTTCTGAGCTGAGAAATGCATTTTGTGACAAAGTGCATCAGTGGATGATGAGAATGTCAGTTTTGACAAAGAACACTCTTCATTACTAAAATGCTCTAATTGAGCTGTTAGAATGTCAGAAACAAGCTTTCTGAGCTGAGAACTGCATTTTGTGACAAAAAGCATCAGTGGATGATGAGAATGTCAGTTGTGACAAAGAACACTGTTCATTACTAAAATGCTCTAATTGAGCTGTTAGAATGTCAGAAACAAGCTTTCTGAGCTGAGAACTGCATTTTGTGACAAAGTTCATCAGTGGATGATGAGAATGTCAGTTTTGACAAAGAACACTGATCATTACTAAAATGCTCCAATTGAGCTGTTAGAATGTCAGAAACAAGCTTTCTGAGCTGAGAAATGCATTTTGTGACAAAGTGCTTCAGTGGATGATGAGAATGTCAGTTTTGACAAAGAACACTGTTCATTACTGAAATGCTCCAATTGAGCTGTTAGAATGTCAGAAACAAATTTTCTGAGCTGAGAAATGCATTTTGTGACAAAGTGCATCAGTGGATGATGAGAATGTCAGTTTTGACAAAGAACACTGATCATCACTAAAATGCTCCAATTAAGCTGTTAGAATGTCAGAAACAAGCTTTCTGAGCTGAGAACTGCATTTTGTGACATAGTTCATCAGTGGATGATGAGAATGTCAGTTTTGACAAAGAACACTGTTCATTACTAAAATGCTCTAATTGAGCTGTTAGAATGTCAGAAACAAGCTTTCTGAGCTGAGAAATGCATTTTGTGACAAAGTGCATCAGTGGATGATGAGAATGTCAGTTTTGACAAAGAACACTGTTCATTACTAAAATGCTCTAATTGAGCTGTTAGAATGTCAGAAACAAGCTTTCTGAGCTGAGAACTGCATTTTGTGACAAAAAGCATCAGTGGATGATGAGAATGTCAGTTTTGACAAAGAACACTGATCATTACTAAAATGCTCCAATTGAGCTGTTAGAATGTCAGAAACAAGCTTTCTGAGCTGAGAAATGCATTTTGTGACAAAGTGCTTCAGTGGATGATGAGAATGTCAGTTTTGACAAAGAACACTGTTCATTACTAAAATGCTCTAATTGAGCTGTTAGAATGTCAGAAACAAGCTTTCTGAGCTGAGAACTGCATTTTGTGACATAGTTCATCAGTGGATGATGAGAATGTCAGTTTTGACAAAGAACACTGTTCATTACTAAAATGCTCTAATTGAGCTGTTAGAATGTCAGAAACAAGCTTTCTGAGCTGAGAACTGCATTTTGTGACAAAAAGCATCAGTGGATGATGAGAATGTCAGTTTTGACAAAGAACACTGATCATTACTGAAATGCTCCAATTGAGCTGTTAGAATGTCAGAAACAAGCTTTCTGAGCTGAAAACTGCATTTTGTGACAAAGTGAATCAGTGGATGGATGAGAATGTCACTTTTGACAAAGAACACTGTTCATTACTGAAATGCTCCAATTGAGCTGTTAGAATGTCAGAAACAAGCTTTCTGAGCTGAGAAATGCATTTTGTGACAAAGTGCATCAGTGGATGATGAGAATGTCAGTTTTGACAAAGAACACTGTTCATTACTAAAATGCTCTAATTGAGCTGTTAGAATGTCAGAAACAAGCTTTCTGAGCTGAGAACTGCATTTTGTGACATAGTTCATCAGTGGATGATGAGAATGTCAGTTTTGACAAAGAACACTGTTCATTACTAAAATGCTCCAATTGAGCTGTTAGAATGTCAGAAACAAGCTTTCTGAGCTGAAAACTGCATTTTGTGACAAAGTGAATCAGTGGATGGATGAGAATGTCACTTTTGACAAAGAACACTGTTCATTACTGAAATGCTCCAATTGAGCTGTTAGAATGTCAGAAACAAGCTTTCTGAGCTGAGAAATGCATTTTGTGACAAAGTGCATCAGTGGATGATGAGAATGTCAGTTTTGACAAAGAACACTCTTCATTACTAAAATGCTCTAATTGAGCTGTTAGAATGTCAGAAACAAGCTTTCTGAGCTGAGAACTGCATTTTGTGACAAAAAGCATCAGTGGATGATGAGAATGTCAGTTGTGACAAAGAACACTGTTCATTACTAAAATGCTCTAATTGAGCTGTTAGAATGTCAGAAACAAGCTTTCTGAGCTGAGAACTGCATTTTGTGACAAAGTTCATCAGTGGATGATGAGAATGTCAGTTTTGACAAAGAACACTGATCATTACTAAAATGCTCCAATTGAGCTGTTAGAATGTCAGAAACAAGCTTTCTGAGCTGAGAAATGCATTTTGTGACAAAGTGCTTCAGTGGATGATGAGAATGTCAGTTTTGACAAAGAACACTGTTCATTACTGAAATGCTCCAATTGAGCTGTTAGAATGTCAGAAACAAATTTTCTGAGCTGAGAAATGCATTTTGTGACAAAGTGCATCAGTGGATGATGAGAATGTCAGTTTTGACAAAGAACACTGATCATCACTAAAATGCTCCAATTAAGCTGTTAGAATGTCAGAAACAAGCTTTCTGAGCTGAGAACTGCATTTTGTGACATAGTTCATCAGTGGATGATGAGAATGTCAGTTTTGACAAAGAACACTGATCATTACTAAAATGCTCCAATTGAGCTGTTAGAATGTCAGAAACAAGCTTTCTGAGCTGAGAAATGCATTTTGTGACAAAGTGCTTCAGTGGATGATGAGAATGTCAGTTTTGACAAAGAACACTGTTCATTACTAAAATGCTCTAATTGAGCTGTTAGAATGTCAGAAACAAGCTTTCTGAGCTGAGAACTGCATTTTGTGACATAGTTCATCAGTGGATGATGAGAATGTCAGTTTTGACAAAGAACACTGTTCATTACTAAAATGCTCTAATTGAGCTGTTAGAATGTTAGAAACAAGCTTTCTGAGCTGAGAACTGCATTTTGTGACATAGTTCATCAGTGGATGATGAGAATGTCAGTTTTGACAAAGAACACTGTTCATTACTAAAATGCTCCAATTGAGCTGTTAGAATGTCAGAAACAAGCTTTCTGAGCTGAGAACTGCATTTTGTGACATAGTTCATCAGTGGATGATGAGAATGTCAGTTTTGACAAAGAACACTGATCATTACTAAAATGCTCCAATTGAGCTGTTAGAATGTCAGAAACAAGCTTTCTGAGCTGAGAAATGCATTTTGTGACAAAGTGCTTCAGTGGATGATGAGAATGTCAGTTTTGACAAAGAACACTGTTCATTACTAAAATGCTCTAATTGAGCTGTTAGAATGTTAGAAACAAGCTTTCTGAGCTGAGAACTGCATTTTGTGACATAGTTCATCAGTGGATGATGAGAATGTCAGTTTTGACAAAGAACACTGTTCATTACTAAAATGCTCTAATTGAGCTGTTAGAATGTCAGAAACAATCTTTCTGAGCTGAGAACTGCATTTTGTGACATAGTTCATCAGTGGATGATGAGAATGTCAGTTTTGACAAAGAACACTGTTCATTACTAAAATGCTCTAATTGAGCTGTTAGAATGTTAGAAACAAGCTTTCTGAGCTGAGAACTGCATTTTGTGACAAAGTGCTTCAGTGGATGATGAGAATGTCAGTTTTGACAAAGAACACTGTTCATTACTAAAATGCTCCAATTGAGCTGTTAGAATGTCAGAAACAAGCTTTCTGAGCTGAGAACTGCATTTTGTGACATAGTTCATCAGTGGATGATGAGAATGTCAGTTTTGACAAAGAACTCTGTTCATTACTGAAATGCTCCAATTGAGCTGTTAGAATGTCAGAAACAAGCTTTCTGAGCTGAGAACTGCATTTTGTGACAAAGTGAATCAGTGGATGGATGAGAATGTCACTTTTGACAAAGAACACTGTTCATTAATGAAATGCTCCAATTGAGCTGTTAGAATGTCAGAAACAAGCTTTCTGAGCTGAAAACAGCATTTTGTGACAAAGTGAATCAGTGGATGGATGAGAATGTCACTTTTGACAAAGAACACTGTTCATTACTGAAATGCTCCAATTGAGCTGTTAGAATGTCAGAAACAAATTTTCTGAGCTGAGAAATGCATTTTGTGACAAAGTGCATCAGTGGATGATGAGAATGTCAGTTTTGACAAAGAACACTGATCATCACTAAAATGCTCCAATTAAGCTGTTAGAATGTCAGAAACAAGCTTTCTGAGCTGAGAACTGCATTTTGTGACATAGTTCATCAGTGGATGATGAGAATGTCAGTTTTGACAAAGAACACTGTTCATTACTGAAATGCTCCAATTGAGCTGTTAGAATGTCAGAAACAAATTTTCTGAGCTGAGAAATGCATTTTGTGACAAAGTGCATCAGTGGATGATGAGAATGTCAGTTTTGACAAAGAACACTAAAATGCTCCAATTAAGCTGTTAGAATGTCAGAAACAAGCTTTCTGAGCTGAGAACTGCATTTTGTGACATAGTTCATCAGTGGATGATGAGAATGTCAGTTTTGACAAAGAACACTGTTCATTACTAAAATGCTCTAATTGAGCTGTTAGAATGTCAGAAACAAGCTTTCTGAGCTGAAAACTGCATTTTGTGACAAAGTGAATCAGTGGATGGATGAGAATGTCACTTTTGACAAAGAACACTGTTCATTACTGAAATGCTCCAATTGAGCTGTTAGAATGTCAGAAACAAGCTTTCTGAGCTGAGAAATGCATTTTGTGACAAAGTGCATCAGTGGATGATGAGAATGTCAGTTTTGACAAAGAACACTCTTCATTACTAAAATGCTCTAATTGAGCTGTTAGAATGTCAGAAACAAGCTTTCTGAGCTGAGAACTGCATTTTGTGACAAAAAGCATCAGTGGATGATGAGAATGTCAGTTTTGACAAAGAACACTGTTCATTACTAAAATGCTCTAATTGAGCTGTTAGAATGTCAGAAACAAGCTTTCTGAGCTGAGAACTGCATTTTGTGACAAAGTTCATCAGTGGATGATGAGAATGTCAGTTTTGACAAAGAACACTGATCATTACTAAAATGCTCCAATTGAGCTGTTAGAATGTCAGAAACAAGCTTTCTGAGCTGAGAAATGCATTTTGTGACAAAGTGCTTCAGTGGATGATGAGAATGTCAGTTTTGACAAAGAACACTGTTCATTACTGAAATGCTCCAATTGAGCTGTTAGAATGTCAGAAACAAATTTTCTGAGCTGAGAAATGCATTTTGTGACAAAGTGCATCAGTGGATGATGAGAATGTCAGTTTTGACAAAGAACACTGATCATCACTAAAATGCTCCAATTAAGCTGTTAGAATGTCAGAAACAAGCTTTCTGAGCTGAGAACTGCATTTTGTGACATAGTTCATCAGTGGATGATGAGAATGTCAGTTTTGACAAAGAACACTGTTCATTACTAAAATGCTCTAATTGAGCTGTTAGAATGTCAGAAACAAGCTTTCTGAGCTGAGAACTGCATTTTGTGACAAAAAGCATCAGTGGATGATGAGAATGTCAGTTTTGACAAAGAACACTGATCATTACTAAAATGCTCCAATTGAGCTGTTAGAATGTCAGAAACAAGCTTTCTGAGCTGAGAAATGCATTTTGTGACAAAGTGCTTCAGTGGATGATGAGAATGTCAGTTTTGACAAAGAACACTGTTCATTACTAAAATGCTCTAATTGAGCTGTTAGAATGTCAGAAACAAGCTTTCTGAGCTGAGAACTGCATTTTGTGACATAGTTCATCAGTGGATGGTGAGAATGTCAGTTTTGACAAAGAACACTGTTCATTACTAAAATGCTCTAATTGAGCTGTTAGAATGTTAGAAACAAGCTTTCTGAGCTGAGAACTGCATTTTGTGACATAGTTCATCAGTGGATGATGAGAATGTCAGTTTTGACAAAGAACACTGTTCATTACTAAAATGCTCCAATTGAGCTGTTAGAATGTCAGAAACAAGCTTTCTGAGCTGAGAACTGCATTTTGTGACATAGTTCATCAGTGGATGATGAGAATGTCAGTTTTGACAAAGAACACTGATCATTACTAAAATGCTCCAATTGAGCTGTTAGAATGTCAGAAACAAGCTTTCTGAGCTGAGAAATGCATTTTGTGACAAAGTGCTTCAGTGGATGATGAGAATGTCAGTTTTGACAAAGAACACTGTTCATTACTAAAATGCTCTAATTGAGCTGTTAGAATGTCAGAAACAAGCTTTCTGAGCTGAGAACTGCATTTTGTGACATAGTTCAACAGTGGATGATGAGAATGTCAGTTTTGACAAAGAACACTGTTCATTACTAAAATGCTCTAATTGAGCTGTTAGAATGTTAGAAACAAGCTTTCTGAGCTGAGAACTGCATTTTGTGACATAGTTCATCAGTGGATGATGAGAATGTCAGTTTTGACAAAGAACACTGTTCATTACTAAAATGCTCTAATTGAGCTGTTAGAATGTCAGAAACAAGCTTTCTGAGCTGAGAACTGCATTTTGTGACATAGTTCATCAGTGGATGATGAGAATGTCAGTTTTGACAAAGAACACTGTTCATTACTAAAATGCTCTAATTGAGCTGTTAGAATGTTAGAAACAAGCTTTCTGAGCTGAGAACTGCATTTTGTGACAAAGTGCTTCAGTGGATGATGAGAATGTCAGTTTTGACAAAGAACACTGTTCATTACTAAAATGCTCCAATTGAGCTGTTAGAATGTCAGAAACAAGCTTTCTGAGCTGAGAACTGCATTTTGTGACATAGTTCATCAGTGGATGATGAGAATGTCATTTTTGACAAAGAACTCTGTTCATTACTGAAATGCTCCAATTGAGCTGTTAGAATGTCAGAAACAAGCTTTCTGAGCTGAGAACTGCATTTTGTGACAAAGTGAATCAGTGGATGGATGAGAATGTCACTTTTGACAAAGAACACTGTTCATTAATGAAATGCTCCAATTGAGCTGTTAGAATGTCAGAAACAAGCTTTCTGAGCTGAAAACAGCATTTTGTGACAAAGTGAATCAGTGGATGGATGAGAATGTCACTTTTGACAAAGAACACTGTTCATTAATGAAATGCTCCAATTGAGCTGTTAGAATGTCAGAAACAAGCTTTCTGAGCTGAAAACTGCATTTTGTGACATAGTTCATCAGTGGATGATGAGAATGTCAGTTTTGACAAAGAACACTGTTCATTACTGAAATGCTCCAATTGAGCTGTTAGAATGTCAGAAACAAGCTTTCTGAGCTGAGAAATGCATTTTGTGACAAAGTGCATCAGTGGATGATGAGAATGTCAGTTTTGACAAAGAACACTGTTCATTACTAAAATGCTCTAATTGAGCTGTTAGAATGTCAGAAACAAGCTTTCTGAGCTGAGAACTGCATTTTGTGACAAAAAGCATCAGTGGATGATGAGAATGTCAGTTTTGACAAAGAACACTGATCATTACTAAAATGCTCCAATTGAGCTGTTAGAATGTCAGAAACAAGCTTTCTGAGCTGAGAAATGCATTTTGTGACAAAGTGCTTCAGTGGATGATGAGAATGTCAGTTTTGACAAAGAACACTGTTCATTACTAAAATGCTCTAATTGAGCTGTTAGAATGTCAGAAACAAGCTTTCTGAGCTGAGAACTGCATTTTGTGACATAGTTCATCAGTGGATGATGAGAATGTCAGTTTTGACAAAGAACACTGTTCATTACTAAAATGCTCCAATTGAGCTGTTAGAATGTCAGAAACAAGCTTTCTGAGCTGAGAAATGCATTTTGTGACAAAAAGCATCAGTGGATGATGAGAATGTCAGTTTTGACAAAGAACACTGTTCATTACTAAAATGCTCCAATTGAGCTGTTAGAATGTCAGAAACAAGCTTTCTGAGCTGAGAACTGCATTTTGTGACAAAGTTCATCAGTGGATGATGAGAATGTCAGTTTTGACAAAGAACACTGATCATTACTAAAATGCTCCAATTGAGCTGTTAGAATGTCAGAAACAAGCTTTCTGAGCTGAGAAATGCATTTTGTGACAAAAAGCATCAGTGGATGATGAGAATGTCAGTTTTGACAAAGAACACTGTTCATTACTAAAATGCTCTAATTGAGCTAATAGAATGTCAGAAACAAGCTTTCTGAGCTGAGAACTGCATTTTGTGACAAAGTTCATCAGTGGATGATGAGAATGTCAGTTTTGACAAAGAACACTGATCATTACTAAAATGCTCCAATTGAGCTGTTAGAATGTCAGAAACAAGCTTTCTGAGCTGAGAAATGCATTTTGTGACAAAGTGCTTCAGTGGATGATGAGAATGTCAGTTTTGACAAAGAACACTGTTCATTACTGAAATGCTCCAATTGAGCTGTTAGAATGTCAGAAACAAATTTTCTGAGCTGAGAAATGCATTTTGTGACAAAGTGCATCAGTGGATGATGAGAATGTCAGTTTTGACAAAGAACACTGATCATCACTAAAATGCTCCAATTAAGCTGTTAGAATGTCAGAAACAAGCTTTCTGAGCTGAGAACTGCATTTTGTGACATAGTTCATCAGTGGATGATGAGAATGTCAGTTTTGACAAAGAACACTGTTCATTACTAAAATGCTCTAATTGAGCTGTTAGAATGTCAGAAACAAGCTTTCTGAGCTGAGAAATGCATTTTGTGACAAAGTGCATCAGTGGATGATGAGAATGTCAGTTTTTACAAAGAACACTGTTCATTACTAAAATGCTCTAATTGAGCTGTTAGAATGTCAGAAACAAGCTTTCTGAGCTGAGAACTGCATTTTGTGACAAAAAGCATCAGTGGATGATGAGAATGTCAGTTTTGACAAAGAACACTGATCATTACTAAAATGCTCCAATTGAGCTGTTAGAATGTCAGAAACAAGCTTTCTGAGCTGAGAAATGCATTTTGTGACAAAGTGCTTCAGTGGATGATGAGAATGTCAGTTTTGACAAAGAACACTGTTCATTACTAAAATGCTCTAATTGAGCTGTTAGAATGTCAGAAACAAGCTTTCTGAGCTGAGAACTGCATTTTGTGACAAAAAGCATCAGTGGATGATGAGAATGTCAGTTTTGACAAAGAACACTGATCATTACTAAAATGCTCCAATTGAGCTGTTAGAATGTCAGAAACAAGCTTTCTGAGCTGAGAACTGCATTTTGTGACATAGTTCATCAGTGGATGATGAGAATGTCAGTTTTGACAAAGAACACTGATCATTACTAAAATGCTCCAATTGAGCTGTTAGAATGTCAGAAACAAGCTTTCTGAGCTGAGAAATGCATTTTGTGACAAAGTGCTTCAGTGGATGATGAGAATGTCAGTTTTGACAAAGAACACTGTTCATTACTAAAATGCTCTAATTGAGCTGTTAGAATGTCAGAAACAAGCTTTCTGAGCTGAGAACTGCATTTTGTGACATAGTTCAACAGTGGATGATGAGAATGTCAGTTTTGACAAAGAACACTGTTCATTACTAAAATGCTCTAATTGAGCTGTTAGAATGTTAGAAACAAGCTTTCTGAGCTGAGAACTGCATTTTGTGACATAGTTCATCAGTGGATGATGAGAATGTCAGTTTTGACAAAGAACACTGTTCATTACTAAAATGCTCTAATTGAGCTGTTAGAATGTCAGAAACAAGCTTTCTGAGCTGAGAACTGCATTTTGTGACATAGTTCATCAGTGGATGATGAGAATGTCAGTTTTGACAAAGAACACTGTTCATTACTAAAATGCTCTAATTGAGCTGTTAGAATGTTAGAAACAAGCTTTCTGAGCTGAGAACTGCATTTTGTGACAAAGTGCTTCAGTGGATGATGAGAATGTCAGTTTTGACAAAGAACACTGTTCATTACTAAAATGCTCCAATTGAGCTGTTAGAATGTCAGAAACAAGCTTTCTGAGCTGAGAACTGCATTTTGTGACATAGTTCATCAGTGGATGATGAGAATGTCAGTTTTGACAAAGAACTCTGTTCATTACTGAAATGCTCCAATTGAGCTGTTAGAATGTCAGAAACAAGCTTTCTGAGCTGAGAACTGCATTTTGTGACAAAGTGAATCAGTGGATGGATAAGAATGTCACTTTTGACAAAGAACACTGTTCATTAATGAAATGCTCCAATTGAGCTGTTAGAATGTCAGAAACAAGCTTTCTGAGCTGAAAACAGCATTTTGTGACAAAGTGAATCAGTGGATGGATGAGAATGTCACTTTTGACAAAGAACACTGTTCATTAATGAAATGCTCCAATTGAGCTGTTAGAATGTCAGAAACAAGCTTTCTGAGCTGAAAACTGCATTTTGTGACATAGTTCATCAGTGGATGATGAGAATGTCAGTTTTGACAAAGAACACTGTTCATTACTGAAATGCTCCAATTGAGCTGTTAGAATGTCAGAAACAAGCTTTCTGAGCTGAGAAATGCATTTTGTGACAAAGTGCATCAGTGGATGATGAGAATGTCAGTTTTGACAAAGAACACTGTTCATTACTAAAATGCTCTAATTGAGCTGTTAGAATGTCAGAAACAAGCTTTCTGAGCTGAGAACTGCATTTTGTGACAAAAAGCATCAGTGGATGATGAGAATGTCAGTTTTGACAAAGAACACTGATCATTACTAAAATGCTCCAATTGAGCTGTTAGAATGTCAGAAACAAGCTTTCTGAGCTGAGAAATGCATTTTGTGACAAAGTGCTTCAGTGGATGATGAGAATGTCAGTTTTGACAAAGAACACTGTTCATTACTAAAATGCTCTAATTGAGCTGTTAGAATGTCAGAAACAAGCTTTCTGAGCTGAGAACTGCATTTTGTGACATAGTTCATCAGTGGATGATGAGAATGTCAGTTTTGACAAAGAACACTGTTCATTACTAAAATGCTCCAATTGAGCTGTTAGAATGTCAGAAACAAGCTTTCTGAGCTGAGAACTGCATTTTGTGACATAGTTCATCAGTGGATGATGAGAATGTCAGTTTTGACAAAGAACACTGATCATTACTAAAATGCTCCAATTGAGCTGTTAGAATGTCAGAAACAAGCTTTCTGAGCTGAGAAATGCATTTTGTGACAAAGTGCTTCAGTGGATGATGAGAATGTCAGTTTTGACAAAGAACACTGTTCATTACTAAAATGCTCCAATTGAGCTGTTAGAATGTCAGAAACAAGCTTTCTGAGCTGAGAACTGCATTTTGTGACATAGTTCATCAGTGGATGATGAGAATGTCAGTTTTGACAAAGAACTCTGTTCATTACTGAAATGCTCCAATTGAGCTGTTAGAATGTCAGAAACAAGCTTTCTGAGCTGAGAACTGCATTTTGTGACAAAGTGAATCAGTGGATGGATAAGAATGTCACTTTTGACAAAGAACACTGTTCATTAATGAAATGCTCCAATTGAGCTGTTAGAATGTCAGAAACAAGCTTTCTGAGCTGAAAACAGCATTTTGTGACAAAGTGAATCAGTGGATGGATGAGAATGTCACTTTTGACAAAGAACACTGTTCATTAATGAAATGCTCCAATTGAGCTGTTAGAATGTCAGAAACAAGCTTTCTGAGCTGAAAACTGCATTTTGTGACATAGTTCATCAGTGGATGATGAGAATGTCAGTTTTGACAAAGAACACTGTTCATTACTGAAATGCTCCAATTGAGCTGTTAGAATGTCAGAAACAAGCTTTCTGAGCTGAGAAATGCATTTTGTGACAAAGTGCATCAGTGGATGATGAGAATGTCAGTTTTGACAAAGAACACTGTTCATTACTAAAATGCTCTAATTGAGCTGTTAGAATGTCAGAAACAAGCTTTCTGAGCTGAGAACTGCATTTTGTGACAAAAAGCATCAGTGGATGATGAGAATGTCAGTTTTGACAAAGAACACTGATCATTACTAAAATGCTCCAATTGAGCTGTTAGAATGTCAGAAACAAGCTTTCTGAGCTGAGAACTGCATTTTGTGACATAGTTCATCAGTGGATGATGAGAATGTCAGTTTTGACAAAGAACACTGTTCATTACTAAAATGCTCTAATTGAGCTGTTAGAATGTTAGAAACAAGCTTTCTGAGCTGAGAACTGCATTTTGTGACATAGTTCATCAGTGGATGATGAGAATGTCAGTTTTGACAAAGAACACTGTTCATTACTAAAATGCTCCAATTGAGCTGTTAGAATGTCAGAAACAAGCTTTCTGAGCTGAGAACTGCATTTTGTGACATAGTTCATCAGTGGATGATGAGAATGTCAGTTTTGACAAAGAACACTGTTCATTACTAAAATGCTCTAATTGAGCTGTTAGAATGTTAGAAACAAGCTTTCTGAGCTGAGAAATGCATTTTGTGACAAAGTGCATCAGTGGATGATGAGAATGTCAGTTTTGACAAAGAACACTGTTCATTACTAAAATGCTCTAATTGAGCTGTTAGAATGTCAGAAACAAGCTTTCTGAGCTGAGAACTGCATTTTGTGACAAAAAGCATCAGTGGATGATGAGAATGTCAGTTTTGACAAAGAACACTGATCATTACTAAAATGCTCCAATTGAGCTGTTAGAATGTCAGAAACAAGCTTTCTGAGCTGAGAACTGCATTTTGTGACATAGTTCATCAGTGGATGATGAGAATGTCAGTTTTGACAAAGAACACTGTTCATTACTAAAATGCTCTAATTGAGCTGTTAGAATGTTAGAAACAAGCTTTCTGAGCTGAGAACTGCATTTTGTGACATAGTTCATCAGTGGATGATGAGAATGTCAGTTTTGACAAAGAACACTGTTCATTACTAAAATGCTCCAATTGAGCTGTTAGAATGTCAGAAACAAGCTTTCTGAGCTGAGAACTGCATTTTGTGACATAGTTCATCAGTGGATGATGAGAATGTCAGTTTTGACAAAGAACACTGATCATTAATGAAATGCTCCAATTGAGCTGTTAGAATGTCAGAAACAAGCTTTCTGAGCTGAAAACAGCATTTTGTGACAAAGTGAATCAGTGGATGGATGAGAATGTCACTTTTGACAAAGAACACTGTTCATTAATGAAATGCTCCAATTGAGCTGTTAGAATGTCAGAAACAAGCTTTCTGAGCTGAAAACTGCATTTTGTGACATAGTTCATCAGTGGATGATGAGAATGTCAGTTTTGACAAAGAACACTGTTCATTACTGAAATGCTCCAATTGAGCTGTTAGAATGTCAGAAACAAGCTTTCTGAGCTGAGAAATGCATTTTGTGACAAAGTGCATCAGTGGATGATGAGAATGTCAGTTTTGACAAAGAACACTGTTCATTACTAAAATGCTCTAATTGAGCTGTTAGAATGTCAGAAACAAGCTTTCTGAGCTGAGAACTGCATTTTGTGACAAAAAGCATCAGTGGATGATGAGAATGTCAGTTTTGACAAAGAACACTGATCATTACTAAAATGCTCCAATTGAGCTGTTAGAATGTCAGAAACAAGCTTTCTGAGCTGAGAAATGCATTTTGTGACAAAGTGCTTCAGTGGATGATGAGAATGTCAGTTTTGACAAAGAACACTGTTCATTACTAAAATGCTCTAATTGAGCTGTTAGAATGTCAGAAACAAGCTTTCTGAGCTGAGAACTGCATTTTGTGACATAGTTCATCAGTGGATGATGAGAATGTCAGTTTTGACAAAGAACACTGTTCATTACTAAAATGCTCTAATTGAGCTGTTAGAATGTCAGAAACAAGCTTTCTGAGCTGAGAACTGCATTTTGTGACAAAAAGCATCAGTGGATGATGAGAATGTCAGTTTTGACAAAGAACACTGATCATTACTAAAATGCTCCAATTGAGCTGTTAGAATGTCAGAAACAAGCTTTCTGAGCTGAGAAATGCATTTTGTGACAAAGTGCTTCAGTGGATGATGAGAATGTCAGTTTTGACAAAGAACACTGTTCATTACTAAAATGCTCTAATTGAGCTGTTAGAATGTCAGAAACAAGCTTTCTGAGCTGAGAACTGCATTTTGTGACATAGTTCATCAGTGGATGATGAGAATGTCAGTTTTGACAAAGAACACTGTTCATTACTAAAATGCTCCAATTGAGCTGTTAGAATGTCAGAAACAAGCTTTCTGAGCTGAGAAATGCATTTTGTGACAAAAAGCATCAGTGGATGATGAGAATGTCAGTTTTGACAAAGAACACTGTTCATTACTAAAATGCTCTAATTGAGCTGTTAGAATGTCAGAAACAAGCTTTCTGAGCTGAGAACTGCATTTTGTGACAAAGTTCATCAGTGGATGATGAGAATGTCAGTTTTGACAAATAACACTGATCATTACTAAAATGCTCCAATTGAGCTGTTAGAATGTCAGAAACAAGCTTTCTGAGCTGAGAAATGCATTTTGTGACAAAGTGCTTCAGTGGATGATGAGAATGTCAGTTTTGACAAAGAACACTGTTCATTACTAAAATGCTCTAATTGAGCTGTTAGAATGTCAGAAACAAGCTTTCTGAGCTGAGAACTGCATTTTGTGACAAAAAGCATCAGTGGATGATGAGAATGTCAGTTTTGACAAAGAACACTGATCATTACTAAAATGCTCCAATTGAGCTGTTAGAATGTCAGAAACAAGCTTTCTGAGCTGAGAAATGCATTTTGTGACAAAGTGCTTCAGTGGATGATGAGAATGTCAGTTTTGACAAAGAACACTGTTCATTACTAAAATGCTCTAATTGAGCTGTTAGAATGTCAGAAACAAGCTTTCTGAGCTGAGAACTGCATTTTGTGACATAGTTCATCAGTGGATGATGAGAATGTCAGTTTTGACAAAGAACACTGTTCATTACTAAAATGCTCTAATTTAGCTGTTAGAATGTTAGAAACAAGCTTTCTGAGCTGAGAACTGCATTTTGTGACATAGTTCATCAGTGGATGATGAGAATGTCAGTTTTGACAAAGAACACTGTTCATTACTAAAATGCTCCAATTGAGCTGTTAGAATGTCAGAAACAAGCTTTCTGAGCTGAGAAATGCATTTTGTGACATAGTTCATCAGTGGATGATGAGAATGTCAGTTTTGACAAAGAACTCTGTTCATTACTGAAATGCTCCAATTGAGCTGTTAGAATGTCAGAAACAAGCTTTCTGAGCTGAAAACTGCATTTTGTGACAAAGTGAATCAGTGGATGGATGAGAATGTCACTTTTGACAAAGAACACTGTTCATTACTGAAATGCTCCAATTGAGCTGTTAGAATGTCAGAAACAAGCTTTCTGAGCTGAGAAATGCATTTTGTGACAAAGTGCATCAGTGGATGATGAGAATGTCAGTTTTGACAAAGAACACTGTTCATTACTAAAATGCTCTAATTGAGCTGTTAGAATGTCAGAAACAAGCTTTCTGAGCTGAGAACTGCATTTTGTGACAAAAAGCATCAGTGGATGATGAGAATGTCAGTTTTGACAAAGAACACTGATCATTACTAAAATGCTCCAATTGAGCTGTTAGAATGTCAGAAACAAGCTTTCTGAGCTGAGAAATGCATTTTGTGACAAAGTGCTTCAGTGGATGATGAGAATGTCAGTTTTGACAAAGAACACTGTTCATTACTAAAATGCTCTAATTGAGCTGTTAGAATGTCAGAAACAAGCTTTCTGAGCTGAGAACTGCATTTTGTGACATAGTTCATCAGTGGATGATGAGAATGTCAGTTTTGACAAAGAACACTGTTCATTACTAAAATGCTCTAATTGAGCTGTTAGAATGTTAGAAACAAGCTTTCTGAGCTGAGAACTGCATTTTGTGACATAGTTCATCAGTGGATGATGAGAATGTCAGTTTTGACAAAGAACACTGTTCATTACTAAAATGCTCTAATTGAGCTGTTAGAATGTCAGAAACAAGCTTTCTGAGCTGAGAACTGCATTGTGTGACATAGTTCATCAGTGGATGATGAGAATGTCAGTTTTGACAAAGAACACTGTTCATTACTAAAATGCTCCAATTGAGCTGTTAGAATGTCAGAAACAAGCTTTCTGAGCTGAGAAATGCATTTTGTGACAAAGTGCATCAGTGGATGATGAGAATGTCAGTTTTGACAAAGAACACTGTTCATTACTAAAATGCTCTAATTGAGCTGTTAGAATGTCAGAAACAAGCTTTCTGAGCTGAGAACTGCATTTTGTGACAAAAAGCATCAGTGGATGATGAGAATGTCAGTTTTGACAAAGAACACTGATCATTACTAAAATGCTCCAATTGAGCTGTTAGAATGTCAGAAACAAGCTTTCTGAGCTGAGAAATGCATTTTGTGACAAAGTGCTTCAGTGGATGATGAGAATGTCAGTTTTGACAAAGAACACTGTTCATTACTAAAATGCTCTAATTGAGCTGTTAGAATGTCAGAAACAAGCTTTCTGAGCTGAGAACTGCATTTTGTGACATAGTTCATCAGTGGATGATGAGAATGTCAGTTTTGACAAAGAACACTGTTCATTACTAAAATGCTCCAATTGAGCTGTTAGAATATCAGAAAAAAGCTTTCTGAGCTGAGAAATGCATTTTGTGACATAGTTCATCAGTGGATGATGAGAATGTCAGTTTTGACAAAGAACACTGTTCATTACTAAAATGCTCTAATTGATCTGTTAGAATGTCAGAAACAAGCTTTCTGAGCTGAGAACTGCATTGTGTGACATAGTTCATCAGTGGATGATGAGAATGTCAGTTTTGACAAAGAACACTGTTCATTACTAAAATGCTCTAATTTAGCTGTTAGAATGTTAGAAACAAGCTTTCTGAGCTGAGAACTGCATTTTGTGACATAGTTCATCAGTGGATGATGAGAATGCAGTTTTGACAAAGAACACTGTTCATTACTAAAATGCTCCAATTGAGCTGTTAGAATGTCAGAAACAAGCTTTCTGAGCTGAGAACTGCATTTTGTTACATAGTTCATCAGTGGATGATGAGAATGTCAGTTTTGACAAAGAACACTGTTCATTACTGAAATGCTCCAATTGAGATGTTAGAATGTCAGAAACAAATTTTCTGAGCTGAGAAATGCATTTTGTGACAAAGTGCATCAGTGGATGATGAAAATGTCAGTTTTGACAAAGAACACTGTTCATTACTAAAATTCTCTAATTGAGCTGTTAGAATGTCAGAAACAAGCTTTCTGAGCTGAGAACTGCATTTTGTGAGAAAGTGAATCAGTGGATGATGAGAATGTCAGTTTTGACAAAGAACACTGTTCATTACTAAAATGCTCTAATTGAGCTGTTAGAATGTCAGAAACAAGCTTTCTGAGCTGAAAACTGCATTTTGTGACAAAGTGAATCAGTGGATGGATGAGAATGTCAGTTTTGACAAAGAACACTGATCATTACTAAAATGCTCTAATTGAGCTGTTAGAATGTCAGAAACAAGCTTTCTGAGCTAAGAACTGCATTTTGTGACAAAGTGAATCAGTGGATGATGAGAATGTCACTTTTGACAAAGAACACTGATCATTACTAAAATGCTCCAATTGAGCTGTTAGAATGTCAGAAACAAGCTTTCTGAGCTGAGAACTGCATTTTGTGACATAGTTCATCAGTGGATGATGAGAATGTCAGTTTTGACAAAGAACACTGTTCATTACTAAAATGCTCTAATTGAGCTGTTAGAATGTCAGAAACAAGCTTTCTGAGCTGAGAACTGCATTTTGTGACATAGTTCATCAGTGGATGATGAGAATGTCAGTTTTGACAAAGAACACTGTTCATTACTGAAATGCTCTAATTGAGCTGTTAGAATGTCAGAAACAAGCTTTCTGAGCTGAGAACTGCATTTTGTGACATAGTTCATCAGTGGATGATGAGAATGTCAGTTTTGACAAAGAACACTGTTCATTACTAAAATGCTCTAATTGAGCTGTTAGAATGTCAGAAACAAGCTTTCTGAGCTGAGAACTGCATTTTGTGACATAGTTCATCAGTGGATGATGAGAATGTCAGTTTTGACAAAGAACACTGTTCATTACTAAAATGCTCCAATTGAGCTGTTAGAATGTCAGAAACAAGCTTTCTGAGCTGAGAAATGCATTTTGTGACATAGTTCATCAGTGGATGATGAGAATGTCAGTTTTGACAAAGAACTCTGTTCATTACTGAAATGCTCCAATTGAGCTGTTAGAATGTCAGAAACAAGCTTTCTGAGCTGAAAACTGCATTTTGTGACAAAGTGAATCAGTGGATGGATGAGAATGTCACTTTTGACAAAGAACACTGTTCATTACTGAAATGCTCTAATTGAGCTGTTAGAATGTCAGAAACAAGCTTTCTGAGCTGAGAACTGCATTTTGTGACAAAAAGCATCAGTGGATGATGAGAATGTCAGTTTTGACAAAGAACACTGATCATTACAAAAATGCTCCAATTGAGCTGTTAGAATGTCAGAAACAAGATTTCTGAGCTGAGAAATGCATTTTGTGACAAAGTGCTTCAGTGGATGATGAGAATGTCAGTTTTGACAAAGAACACTGTTCATTACTAAAATGCTCTAATTGAGCTGTTAGAATGTCAGAAACAAGCTTTCTGAGCTGAGAACTGCATTTTGTGAGAAAGTGAATCAGTGGATGATGAGAATGTCAGTTTTGACTAAGAACACTGTTCATTACTAAAATGCTCCAATTGAGCTGTTAGAATGTCAGAAACAAGCTTTCTGAGCATAAAACTGCATTTTGTGACAAAGTGCATCAGTGGGTGATGAGAATGTCAGTTTTGACAAAGAACACTGTTCATTACTAAAATGCTCTAATTGAGCTGTTAGAATGTCAGAAACAAGCTTTCTGAGCTGAAAACTGCATTTTGTGACAAAGTGAATCAGTGGATGGATGATGAGAATGTCAGTTTTGACAAAGAACACTGATCATTACTAAAATGCTCTAATTGAGCTGTTAGAATGTCAGAAACAAGCTTTCTGAGCTGAGAACTGCATTTTGTGACGAAGTGAATCAGTGGATGATGAGAATGTCACTTTTGACAAAGAACACTGATCATTACTAAAATGCTCCAATTGAGCTGTTAGAATGTCAGAAACAAGCTTTCTGAGCTGAGAACTGCATTTTGTGACATAGTTCATCAGTGGATGATGAGAATGTCAGTTTTGACAAAGAGCACTGTTCATTACTAAAATGCTCTAATTGAGCTGTTAGAATGTCAGAAACAAGCTTTCTGAGCTGAGAACTGCATTTTGTGACATAGTTCATCAGTGGATGATGAGAATGTCAGTTTTGACAAAGAACACTGTTCATTACTGAAATGCTCTAATTGAGCTGTTAGAATGTCAGAAACAAGCTTTCTGAGCTGAGAACTGCATTTTGTGACATAGTTCATCAGTGGATGATGAGAATGTCAGTTTTGACAAAGAACACTGTTCATTACTGAAATGCTCCAATTGAGATGTTAGAATGTCAGAAACAAATTTTCTGAGCTGAGAAATGCATTTTGTGACAAAGTGCATCAGTGGATGATGAGAATGTCAGTTTTGACAAAGAACACTGTTCATTACTGAAATGCTCCAATTGAGATGTTAGAATGTCAGAAACAAATTTTCTGAGCTGAGAAATGCATTTTGTGACAAAGTGCATCAGTGGATGATGAGAATGTCAGTTTTGACAAATAACACTGATCATCACTAAAATGCTCCAATTAAGCTGTTAGAATGTCAGAAACAAGCTTTCTGAGCTGAGAACTGCATTTTGTGACATAGTTCATCAGTGGATGATGAGAATGTCAGTTTTGACAAAGAACACTGATCATCACTAAAATGCTCCAATTAAGCTGTTAGAATGTCAGAAACAAGCTTTCTGAGCTGAGAACTGCATTTTGTGACATAGTTCATCAGTGGATGATGAGAATGTCAGTTTTGACAAAGAACACTGTTCATTACTAAAATTCTCTAATTGAGCTGTTAGAATGTCAGAAACAAGCTTTCTGAGCTGAGAACTGCATTTTGTGAGAAAGTGAATCAGTGGATGATGAGAATGTCAGTTTTGACAAAGAACACTGTTCATTACTAAAATGCTCCAATTGAGCTGTTAGAATGTCAGAAACAAGCTTTCTGAGCATAAAACTGCATTTTGTGACAAAGTGCATCAGTGGGTGATGAGAATGTCAGTTTTGACAAAGAACACTGTTCATTACTAAAATGCTCTAATTGAGCTGTTAGAATGTCAGAAACAAGCTTTCTGGGCTGAAAACTGCATTTTGTGACAAAGTGAATCAGTGGATGATGAGAATGTCAGTTTTGACAAAGAACACTGATCATTACTAAAATGCTCTAATTGAGCTGTTAGAATGTCAGAAACAAGCTTTCTGAGCTGAGAACTGCATTTTGTGACAAAGTGAATCAGTGGATGATGAGAATGTCACTTTTGACAAAGAACACTGATCATTACTAAAATGCTCCAATTGAGCTGTTAGAATGTCAGAAACAAGCTTTCTGAGCTGAGAACTGCATTTTGTGACATAGTTCATCAGTGGATGATGAGAATGTCAGTTTTGACAAAGAACACTGTTCATTACTAAAATGCTCTAATTGAGCTGTTAGAATGTCAGAAACAAGCTTTCTGAGCTGAGAACTGCATTTTGTGACATAGTTCATCAGTGGATGATGAGAATGTCAGTTTTGACAAAGAACACTGTTCATTACTGAAATGCTCTAATTGAGCTGTTAGAATGTCAGAAACAAGCTTTCTGAGCTGAGAACTGCATTTTGTGACATAGTTCATCAGTGGATGATGAGAATGTCAGTTTTGACAAAGAACACTGTTCATTACTAAAATGCTCCAATTGAGCTGTTAGAATGTCAGAAACAAGCTTTCTGAGCTGAAAACTGCATTTTGTGACAAAGTGAATCAGTGGATGGATGAGAATGTCACTTTTGACAAAGAACACTGTTCATTACTAAAATGCTCTAATTGAGCTGTTAGAATGTCAGAAACAAGCTTTCTGAGCTGAGAAATGCATTTTGTGACAAAGTGCATCAGTGGATGATGAGAATGTCAGTTTTGACAAAGAACACTGTTCATTACTAAAATGCTCTAATTGAGCTGTTAGAATGTCAGAATCAAGCTTTCTGAGCTGAGAACTGCATTTTGTGACAAAAAGCATCAGTGGATGATGAGAATGTCAGTTTTGACAAAGAACACTGATCATTACTAAAATGCTCCAATTGAGCTGTTAGAATGTCAGAAACAAGCTTTCTGAGCTGAGAAATGCATTTTGTGACAAAGTGCTTCAGTGGATGATGAGAATGTCAGTTTTGACAAAGAACACTGTTCATTACTAAAATGCTCTAATTGAGCTGTTAGAATGTCAGAAACAAGCTTTCTGAGCTGAGAACTGCATTTTGTGACATAGTTCATCAGTGGATGATGAGAATGTCAGTTTTGACAAAGAACACTGATCATTACTAAAATGCTCTAATTGAGCTGTTAGAATGTTAGAAACAAGCTTTCTGAGCTGAGAACTGCATTTTGTGACATAGTTCATCAGTGGATGATGAGAATGTCAGTTTTGACAAAGAACACTGTTCATTACTAAAATGCTCCAATTGAGCTGTTAGAATGTCAGAAACAAGCTTTCTGAGCTGAGAACTGCATTTTGTGACATAGTTCATCAGTGGATGATGAGAATGTCAGTTTTGACAAAGAACACTGTTCATTACTAAAATGCTCCAATTGAGCTGTTAGAATGTCAGAAACAAGCTTTCTGAGCTGAGAAATGCATTTTGTGACAAAGTGCTTCAGTGGATGATGAGAATGTCAGTTTTGACAAAGAACACTGTTCATTACTAAAATGCTCTAATTGAGCTGTTAGAATGTCAGAAACAAGCTTTCTGAGCTGAGAACTGCATTTTGTGACATAGTTCAACAGTGGATGATGAGAATGTCAGTTTTGACAAAGAACACTGTTCATTACTAAAATGCTCTAATTGAGCTGTTAGAATGTTAGAAACAAGCTTTCTGAGCTGAGAACTGCATTTTGTGACATAGTTCATCAGTGGATGATGAGAATGTCAGTTTTGACAAAGAACACTGTTCATTACTAAAATGCTCTAATTGAGCTGTTAGAATGTCAGAAACAAGCTTTCTGAGCTGAGAACTGCATTTTGTGACATAGTTCATCAGTGGATGATGAGAATGTCAGTTTTGACAAAGAACACTGTTCATTACTAAAATGCTCTAATTGAGCTGTTAGAATGTTAGAAACAAGCTTTCTGAGCTGAGAACTGCATTTTGTGACAAAGTGCTTCAGTGGATGATGAGAATGTCAGTTTTGACAAAGAACACTGTTCATTACTAAAATGCTCCAATTGAGCTGTTAGAATGTCAGAAACAAGCTTTCTGAGCTGAGAACTGCATTTTGTGACATAGTTCATCAGTGGATGATGAGAATGTCATTTTTGACAAAGAACTCTGTTCATTACTGAAATGCTCCAATTGAGCTGTTAGAATGTCAGAAACAAGCTTTCTGAGCTGAGAACTGCATTTTGTGACAAAGTGAATCAGTGGATGGATGAGAATGTCACTTTTGACAAAGAACACTGTTCATTAATGAAATGCTCCAATTGAGCTGTTAGAATGTCAGAAACAAGCTTTCTGAGCTGAAAACAGCATTTTGTGACAAAGTGAATCAGTGGATGGATGAGAATGTCACTTTTGACAAAGAACACTGTTCATTAATGAAATGCTCCAATTGAGCTGTTAGAATGTCAGAAACAAGCTTTCTGAGCTGAGAACTGCATTTTGTGACAAAGTTCATCAGTGGATGATGAGAATGTCAGTTTTGACAAAGAACACTGTTCATTACTGAAATGCTCCAATTGAGCTGTTAGAATGTCAGAAACAAGCTTTCTGAGCTGAGAAATGCATTTTGTGACAAAAAGCATCAGTGGATGATGAGAATGTCAGTTTTGACAAAGAACACTGTTCATTACTAAAATGCTCTAATTGAGCTGTTAGAATGTCAGAAACAAGCTTTCTGAGCTGAGAACTGCATTTTGTGACAAAGTTCATCAGTGGATGATGAGAATGTCAGTTTTGACAAAGAACACTGATCATTACTAAAATGCTCCAATTGAGCTGTTAGAATGTCAGAAACAAGCTTTCTGAGCTGAGAAATGCATTTTGTGACAAAGTGCTTCAGTGGATGATGAGAATGTCAGTTTTGACAAAGAACACTGTTCATTACTGAAATGCTCCAATTGAGCTGTTAGAATGTCAGAAACAAATTTTCTGAGCTGAGAAATGCATTTTGTGACAAAGTGCATCAGTGGATGATGAGAATGTCAGTTTTGACAAAGAACACTGATCATCACTAAAATGCTCCAATTAAGCTGTTAGAATGTCAGAAACAAGCTTTCTGAGCTGAGAACTGCATTTTGTGACATAGTTCATCAGTGGATGATGAGAATGTCAGTTTTGACAAAGAACACTGTTCATTACTAAAATGCTCTAATTGAGCTGTTAGAATGTCAGAAACAAGCTTTCTGAGCTGAGAACTGCATTTTGTGACATAGTTCAACAGTGGATGATGAGAATGTCAGTTTTGACAAAGAACACTGTTCATTACTAAAATGCTCTAATTGAGCTGTTAGAATGTTAGAAACAAGCTTTCTGAGCTGAGAACTGCATTTTGTGACATAGTTCATCAGTGGATGATGAGAATGTCAGTTTTGACAAAGAACACTGTTCATTACTAAAATGCTCTAATTGAGCTGTTAGAATGTCAGAAACAAGCTTTCTGAGCTGAGAACTGCATTTTGTGACATAGTTCATCAGTGGATGATGAGAATGTCAGTTTTGACAAAGAACACTGTTCATTACTAAAATGCTCTAATTGAGCTGTTAGAATGTTAGAAACAAGCTTTCTGAGCTGAGAACTGCATTTTGTGACAAAGTGCTCCAGTGGATGATGAGAATGTCAGTTTTGACAAAGAACACTGTTCATTACTAAAATGCTCCAATTGAGCTGTTAGAATGTCAGAAACAAGCTTTCTGAGCTGAGAACTGCATTTTGTGACATAGTTCATCAGTGGATGATGAGAATGTCAGTTTTGACAAAGAACTCTGTTCATTACTGAAATGCTCCAATTGAGCTGTTAGAATGTCAGAAACAAGCTTTCTGAGCTGAGAACTGCATTTTGTGACAAAGTGAATCAGTGGATGGATAAGAATGTCACTTTTGACAAAGAACACTGTTCATTAATGAAATGCTCCAATTGAGCTGTTAGAATGTCAGAAACAAGCTTTCTGAGCTGAAAACAGCATTTTGTGACAAAGTGAATCAGTGGATGGATGAGAATGTCACTTTTGACAAAGAACACTGTTCATTAATGAAATGCTCCAATTGAGCTGTTAGAATGTCAGAAACAAGCTTTCTGAGCTGAAAACTGCATTTTGTGACATAGTTCATCAGTGGATGATGAGAATGTCAGTTTTGACAAAGAACACTGTTCATTACTGAAATGCTCCAATTGAGCTGTTAGAATGTCAGAAACAAGCTTTCTGAGCTGAGAAATGCATTTTGTGACAAAGTGCATCAGTGGATGATGAGAATGTCAGTTTTGACAAAGAACACTGTTCATTACTAAAATGCTCTAATTGAGCAGTTAGAATGTCAGAAACAAGCTTTCTGAGCTGAGAACTGCATTTTGTGACAAAAAGCATCAGTGGATAATGAGAATGTCAGTTTTGACAAAGAACACTGATCATTACTAAAATGCTCCAATTGAGCTGTTAGAATGTCAGAAACAAGCTTTCTGAGCTGAGAAATGCATTTTGTGACAAAGTGCTTCAGTGGATGATGAGAATGTCAGTTTTGACAAAGAACACTGTTCATTACTAAAATGCTCCAATTGAGCTGTTAGAATGTCAGAAACAAGCTTTCTGAGCTGAGAACTGCATTTTGTGACATAGTTCATCAGTGGATGATGAGAATGTCAGTTTTGACAAAGAACACTGATCATTACTAAAATGCTCCAATTGAGCTGTTAGAATGTCAGAAACAAGCTTTCTGAGCTGAGAAATGCATTTTGTGACAAAGTGCTTCAGTGGATGATGAGAATGTCAGTTTTGACAAAGAACACTGTTCATTACTAATATGCTCTAATTGAGCTGTTAGAATGTCAGAAACAAGCTTTCTGAGCTGAGAACTGCATTTTGTGACATAGTTCAACAGTGGATGATGAGAATGTCAGTTTTGACAAAGAACACTGTTCATTACTAAAATGCTCCAATTGAGCTGTTAGAATGTCAGAAACAAGCTTTCTGAGCT
This sequence comes from Barbatula barbatula, assembly GCF_947034865.1. Classification (NCBI taxonomy): domain Eukaryota; kingdom Metazoa; phylum Chordata; class Actinopteri; order Cypriniformes; family Nemacheilidae; genus Barbatula; species Barbatula barbatula. The sequence goes on along the minus strand of NC_136770.1, from coordinate 10,681,500 downwards.
GAAAACTGCATTTTGTGACAAAGTGAATCAGTGGATGGATGAGAATGTCACTTTTGACAAAGAACACTGTTCATTACTGAAATGCTCCAATTGAGCTGTTAGAATGTCAGAAACAAGCTTTCTGAGCTGAGAAATGCATTTTGTGACAAAGTGCATCAGTGGATGATGAGAATGTCAGTTTTGACAAAGAACACTCTTCATTACTAAAATGCTCTAATTGAGCTGTTAGAATGTCAGAAACAAGCTTTCTGAGCTGAGAACTGCATTTTGTGACAAAAAGCATCAGTGGATGATGAGAATGTCAGTTTTGACAAAGAACACTGTTCATTACTAAAATGCTCTAATTGAGCTGTTAGAATGTCAGAAACAAGCTTTCTGAGCTGAGAACTGCATTTTGTGACAAAGTTCATCAGTGGATGATGAGAATGTCAGTTTTGACAAAGAACACTGTTCATTACTGAAATGCTCCAATTGAGCTGTTAGAATGTCAGAAACAAATTTTCTGAGCTGAGAAATGCATTTTGTGACAAAGTGCATCAGTGGATGATGAGAATGTCAGTTTTGACAAAGAACACTGATCATCACTAAAATGCTCCAATTAAGCTGTTAGAATGTCAGAAACAAGCTTTCTGAGCTGAGAAATGCATTTTGTGACAAAAAGCATCAGTGGATGATGAGAATGTCAGTTTTGACAAAGAACACTGTTCATTACTAAAATGCTCTAATTGAGCTGTTAGAATGTCAGAAACAAGCTTTCTGAGCTGAGAAATGCATTTTGTGACAAAGTGCATCAGTGGATGATGAGAATGTCAGTTTTGACAAAGAACACTCTTCATTACTAAAATGCTCTAATTGAGCTGTTAGAATGTCAGAAACAAGCTTTCTGAGCTGAGAACTGCATTTTGTGACAAAAAGCATCAGTGGATGATGAGAATGTCAGTTTTGACAAAGAACACTGTTCATTACTAAAATGCTCTAATTGAGCTGTTAGAATGTCAGAAACAAGCTTTCTGAGCTGAGAACTGCATTTTGTGACAAAGTTCATCAGTGGATGATGAGAATGTCAGTTTTGACAAAGAACACTGATCATTACTAAAATGCTCCAATTGAGCTGTTAGAATGTCAGAAACAAGCTTTCTGAGCTGAGAAATGCATTTTGTGACAAAGTGCTTCAGTGGATGATGAGAATGTCAGTTTTGACAAAGAACACTGTTCATTACTAAAATGCTCTAATTGAGCTGTTAGAATGTCAGAAACAAGCTTTCTGAGCTGAGAACTGCATTTTGTGACAAAAAGCATCAGTGGATGATGAGAATGTCAGTTTTGACAAAGAACACTGATCATTACTAAAATGCTCCAATTGAGCTGTTAGAATGTCAGAAACAAGCTTTCTGAGCTGAGAAATGCATTTTGTGACAAAGTGCTTCAGTGGATGATGAGAATGTCAGTTTTGACAAAGAACACTGTTCATTACTAAAATGCTCTAATTGAGCTGTTAGAATGTCAGAAACAAGCTTTCTGAGCTGAGAACTGCATTTTGTGACATAGTTCATCAGTGGATGATGAGAATGTCAGTTTTGACAAAGAACACTGTTCATTACTAAAATGCTCTAATTTAGCTGTTAGAATGTTAGAAACAAGCTTTCTGAGCTGAGAACTGCATTTTGTGACATAGTTCATCAGTGGATGATGAGAATGTCAGTTTTGACAAAGAACACTGTTCATTACTAAAATGCTCCAATTGAGCTGTTAGAATGTCAGAAACAAGCTTTCTGAGCTGAGAAATGCATTTTGTGACATAGTTCATCAGTGGATGATGAGAATGTCAGTTTTGACAAAGAACTCTGTTCATTACTGAAATGCTCCAATTGAGCTGTTAGAATGTCAGAAACAAGCTTTCTGAGCTGAAAACTGCATTTTGTGACAAAGTGAATCAGTGGATGGATGAGAATGTCACTTTTGACAAAGAACACTGTTCATTACTGAAATGCTCCAATTGAGCTGTTAGAATGTCAGAAACAAGCTTTCTGAGCTGAGAAATGCATTTTGTGACAAAGTGCATCAGTGGATGATGAGAATGTCAGTTTTGACAAAGAACACTGTTCATTACTAAAATGCTCTAATTGAGCTGTTAGAATGTCAGAAACAAGCTTTCTGAGCTGAGAACTGCATTTTGTGACAAAAAGCATCAGTGGATGATGAGAATGTCAGTTTTGACAAAGAACACTGATCATTACTAAAATGCTCCAATTGAGCTGTTAGAATGTCAGAAACAAGCTTTCTGAGCTGAGAAATGCATTTTGTGACAAAGTGCTTCAGTGGATGATGAGAATGTCAGTTTTGACAAAGAACACTGTTCATTACTAAAATGCTCTAATTGAGCTGTTAGAATGTCAGAAACAAGCTTTCTGAGCTGAGAACTGCATTTTGTGACATAGTTCATCAGTGGATGATGAGAATGTCAGTTTTGACAAAGAACACTGTTCATTACTAAAATGCTCTAATTGAGCTGTTAGAATGTTAGAAACAAGCTTTCTGAGCTGAGAACTGCATTTTGTGACATAGTTCATCAGTGGATGATGAGAATGTCAGTTTTGACAAAGAACACTGTTCATTACTAAAATGCTCTAATTGAGCTGTTAGAATGTCAGAAACAAGCTTTCTGAGCTGAGAACTGCATTTTGTGACAAAGTGCATCAGTGGATGATGAGAATGTCAGTTTTGACAAAGAACACTTTCTGAGCTGAGAACTGCATTTTGTGACATAGTTCATCAGTGGATGATGAGAATGTCAGTTTTGACAAAGAACACTGTTCATTACTAAAATGCTCTAATTGAGCTGTTAGAATGTCAGAAACAAGCTTTCTGAGCTGAGAACTGCATTTTGTGACATAGTTCATCAGTGGATGATGAGAATGTCAGTTTTGACAAAGAACACTGTTCATTACTAAAATGCTCCAATTGAGCTGTTAGAATGTCAGAAACAAGCTTTCTGAGCTGAGAAATGCATTTTGTGACATAGTTCATCAGTGGATGATGAGAATGTCAGTTTTGACAAAGAACTCTGTTCATTACTGAAATGCTCCAATTGAGCTGTTAGAATGTCAGAAACAAGCTTTCTGAGCTGAAAACTGCATTTTGTGACAAAGTGAATCAGTGGATGGATGAGAATGTCACTTTTGACAAAGAACACTGTTCATTACTGAAATGCTCCAATTGAGCTGTTAGAATGTCAGAAACAAGCTTTCTGAGCTGAGAAATGCATTTTGTGACAAAGTGCATCAGTGGATGATGAGAATGTCAGTTTTGACAAAGAACACTGTTCATTACTAAAATGCTCTAATTGAGCTGTTAGAATGTCAGAAACAAGCTTTCTGAGCTGAGAACTGCATTTTGTGACAAAAAGCATCAGTGGATGATGAGAATGTCAGTTTTGACAAAGAACACTGATCATTACAAAAATGCTCCAATTGAGCTGTTAGAATGTCAGAAACAAGATTTCTGAGCTGAGAAATGCATTTTGTGACAAAGTGCTTCAGTGGATGATGAGAATGTCAGTTTTGACAAAGAACACTGTTCATTACTAAAATGCTCTAATTGAGCTGTTAGAATGTCAGAAACAAGCTTTCTGAGCTGAGAACTGCATTTTGTGAGAAAGTGAATCAGTGGATGATGAGAATGTCAGTTTTGACTAAGAACACTGTTCATTACTAAAATGCTCCAATTGAGCTGTTAGAATGTCAGAAACAAGCTTTCTGAGCATAAAACTGCATTTTGTGACAAAGTGCATCAGTGGGTGATGAGAATGTCAGTTTTGACAAAGAACACTGTTCATTACTAAAATGCTCTAATTGAGCTGTTAGAATGTCAGAAACAAGCTTTCTGAGCTGAAAACTGCATTTTGTGACAAAGTGAATCAGTGGATGGATGATGAGAATGTCAGTTTTGACAAAGAACACTGATCATTACTAAAATGCTCTAATTGAGCTGTTAGAATGTCAGAAACAAGCTTTCTGAGCTGAGAACTGCATTTTGTGACGAAGTGAATCAGTGGATGATGAGAATGTCACTTTTGACAAAGAACACTGATCATTACTAAAATGCTCCAATTGAGCTGTTAGAATGTCAGAAACAAGCTTTCTGAGCTGAGAACTGCATTTTGTGACATAGTTCATCAGTGGATGATGAGAATGTCAGTTTTGACAAAGAACACTGTTCATTACTAAAATGCTCTAATTGAGCTGTTAGAATGTCAGAAACAAGCTTTCTGAGCTGAGAACTGCATTTTGTGACATAGTTCATCAGTGGATGATGAGAATGTCAGTTTTGACAAAGAACACTGTTCATTACTGAAATGCTCTAATTGAGCTGTTAGAATGTCAGAAACAAGCTTTCTGAGCTGAGAACTGCATTTTGTGACATAGTTCATCAGTGGATGATGAGAATGTCAGTTTTGACAAAGAACACTGTTCATTACTGAAATGCTCTAATTGAGCTGTTAGAATGTCAGAAACAAGCTTTCTGAGCTGAGAACTGCATTTTGTGACATAGTTCATCAGTGGATGATGAGAATGTCAGTTTTGACAAAGAACACTGTTCATTACTGAAATGCTCCAATTGAGATGTTAGAATGTCAGAAACAAATTTTCTGAGCTGAGAAATGCATTTTGTGACAAAGTGCATCAGTGGATGATGAGAATGTCAGTTTTGACAAAGAACACTGTTCATTACTAAAATGCTCCAATTGAGCTGTTAGAATGTCAGAAACAAGCTTTCTGAGCATAAAACTGCATTTTGTGACAAAGTGCATCAGTGGGTGATGAGAATGTCAGTTTTGACAAAGAACACTGATCATCACTAAAATGCTCCAATTAAGCTGTTAGAATGTCAGAAACAAGCTTTCTGAGCTGAGAACTGCATTTTGTGACATAGTTCATCAGTGGATGATGAGAATGTCAGTTTTGACAAAGAACACTGATCATCACTAAAATGCTCCAATTAAGCTGTTAGAATGTCAGAAACAAGCTTTCTGAGCTGAGAACTGCATTTTGTGACATAGTTCATCAGTGGATGATGAGAATGTCAGTTTTGACAAAGAACACTGTTCATTACTAAAATTCTCTAATTGAGCTGTTAGAATGTCAGAAACAAGCTTTCTGAGCTGAGAACTGCATTTTGTGAGAAAGTGAATCAGTGGATGATGAGAATGTCAGTTTTGACAAAGAACACTGTTCATTACTAAAATGCTCCAATTGAGCTGTTAGAATGTCAGAAACAAGCTTTCTGAGCATAAAACTGCATTTTGTGACAAAGTGCATCAGTGGGTGATGAGAATGTCAGTTTTGACAAAGAACACTGTTCATTACTAAAATGCTCTAATTGAGCTGTTAGAATGTCAGAAACAAGCTTTCTGAGCTGAGAACTGCATTTTGTGACATAGTTCATCAGTGGATGATGAGAATGTCAGTTTTGACAAAGAACACTGTTCATTACTAAAATGCTCTAATTGAGCTGTTAGAATGTCAGAAACAAGCTTTCTGAGCTGAGAACTGCATTTTGTGACATAGTTCATCAGTGGATGATGAGAATGTCAGTTTTGACAAAGAACACTGTTCATTACTGAAATGCTCTAATTGAGCTGTTAGAATGTCAGAAACAAGCTTTCTGAGCTGAGAACTGCATTTTGTGACATAGTTCATCAGTGGATGATGAGAATGTCAGTTTTGACAAAGAACACTGATCATTACTAAAATGCTCCAATTGAGCTGTTAGAATGTCAGAAACAAGCTTTCTGAGCTGAGAAATGCATTTTGTGACAAAGTGCTTCAGTGGATGATGAGAATGTCAGTTTTGACAAAGAACACTGTTCATTACTAAAATGCTCTAATTGAGCTGTTAGAATGTCAGAAACAAGCTTTCTGAGCTGAGAACTGCATTTTGTGACAAAGTGAATCAGTGGATGGATGAGAATGTCACTTTTGACAAAGAACACTGTTCATTAATGAACTGCTCCAATTGAGCTGTTAGAATGTCAGAAACAAGCTTTCTGAGCTGAAAACAGCATTTTGTGACAAAGTGAATCAGTGGATGGATGAGAATGTCACTTTTGACAAAGAACACTGTTCATTAATGAAATGCTCCAATTGAGCTGTTAGAATGTCAGAAACAAGCTTTCTGAGCTGAAAACTGCATTTTGTGACAAAAAGCATCAGTGGATGATGAGAATGTCAGTTTTGACAAAGAACACTGATCATTACTAAAATGCTCCAATTGAGCTGTTAGAATGTCAGAAACAAGCTTTCTGAGCTGAGAAATGCATTTTGTGACAAAGTGCATCAGTGGATGATGAGAATGTCAGTTTTGACAAAGAACACTGTTCATTACTAAAATGCTCTAATTGAGCTGTTAGAATGTCAGAAACAAGCTTTCTGAGCTGAGAACTGCATTTTGTGACATAGTTCATCAGTGGATGATGAGAATGTCAGTTTTGACAAAGAACACTGTTCATTACTAAAATGCTCTAATTGAGCTGTTAGAATGTTAGAAACAAGCTTTCTGAGCTGAGAACTGCATTGTGTGACATAGTTCATCAGTGGATGATGAGAATGTCAGTTTTGACAAAGAACACTGTTCATTACTAAAATGCTCCAATTGAGCTGTTAGAATGTCAGAAACAAGCTTTCTGAGCTGAGAAATGCATTTTGTGACAAAGTGCATCAGTGGATGATGAGAATGTCAGTTTTGACAAAGAACACTGTTCATTACTAAAATGCTCTAATTGAGCTGTTAGAATGTCAGAAACAAGCTTTCTGAGCTGAGAACTGCATTTTGTGACAAAAAGCATCAGTGGATGATGAGAATGTCAGTTTTGACAAAGAACACTGATCATTACTAAAATGCTCCAATTGAGCTGTTAGAATGTCAGAAACAAGCTTTCTGAGCTGAGAAATGCATTTTGTGACAAAGTGCTTCAGTGGATGATGAGAATGTCAGTTTTGACAAAGAACACTGTTCATTACTAAAATGCTCTAATTGAGCTGTTAGAATGTCAGAAACAAGCTTTCTGAGCTGAGAACTGCATTTTGTGACATAGTTCATCAGTGGATGATGAGAATGTCAGTTTTGACGAAGAACACTGTTCATTACTAAAATGCTCCAATTGAGCTGTTAGAATGTCAGAAACAAGCTTTCTGAGCTGAGAAATGCATTTTGTGACATAGTTCATCAGTGGATGATGAGAATGTCAGTTTTGACAAAGAACACTGTTCATTACTAAAATGCTCTAATTGAGCTGTTAGAATGTCAGAAACAAGCTTTCTGAGCTGAGAACTGCATTGTGTGACATAGTTCATCAGTGGATGATGAGAATGTCAGTTTTGACAAAGAACACTGTTCATTACTAAAATGCTCTAATTTAGCTGTTAGAATGTTAGAAACAAGTTTTCTGAGCTGAGAACTGCATTTTGTGACATAGTTCATCAGTGGATGATGAGAATGTCAGTTTTGACAAAGAACACTGTTCATTACTAAAATGCTCCAATTGAGCTTTTAGAATGTCAGAAACAAGCTTTCTGAGCTGAGAAATGCATTTTGTGACATAGTTCATCAGTGGATGATGAGAATGTCAGTTTTGACAAAGAACACTGTTCATTACTGAAATGCTCCAATTGAGATGTTAGAATGTCAGAAACAAATTTTCTGAGCTGAGAAATGCATTTTGTGACAAAGTGCATCAGTGGATGATGAAAATGTCAGTTTTGACAAAGAACACTGTTCATTACTAAAATTCTCTAATTGAGCTGTTAGAATGTCAGAAACAAGCTTTCTGAGCTGAGAACTGCATTTTGTGAGAAAGTGAATCAGTGGATGATGAGAATGTCAGTTTTGACAAAGAACACTGTTCATTACTAAAATGCTCTAATTGAGCTGTTAGAATGTCAGAAACAAGCTTTCTGAGCTGAAAACTGCATTTTGTGACAAAGTGAATCAGTGGATGGATGAGAATGTCAGTTTTGACAAAGAACACTGATCATTACTAAAATGCTCTAATTGAGCTGTTAGAATGTCAGAAACAAGCTTTCTGAGCTGAGAACTGCATTTTGTGACAAAGTGAATCAGTGGATGATGAGAATGTCACTTTTGACAAAGAACACTGTTCATTACTAAAATGCTCTAATTGAGCTGTTAGAATGTCAGAAACAAGCTTTCTGAGCTGAGAACTGCATTTTGTGACATAGTTCATCAGTGGATGATGAGAATGTCAGTTTTGACGAAGAACACTGTTCATTACTAAAATGCTCCAATTGAGCTGTTAGAATGTCAGAAACAAGCTTTCTGAGCTGAGAAATGCATTTTGTGACATAGTTCATCAGTGGATGATGAGAATGTCAGTTTTGACAAAGAACACTGTTCATTACTAAAATGCTCTAATTGAGCTGTTAGAATGTCAGAAACAAGCTTTCTGAGCTGAGAACTGCATTGTGTGACATAGTTCATCAGTGGATGATGAGAATGTCAGTTTTGACAAAGAACACTGTTCATTACTAAAATGCTCTAATTTAGCTGTTAGAATGTTAGAAACAAGCTTTCTGAGCTGAGAACTGCATTTTGTGACATAGTTCATCAGTGGATGATGAGAATGTCAGTTTTGACAAAGAACACTGTTCATTACTAAAATGCTCCAATTGAGCTTTTAGAATGTCAGAAACAAGCTTTCTGAGCTGAGAAATGCATTTTGTGACATAGTTCATCAGTGGATGATGAGAATGTCAGTTTTGACAAAGAACACTGTTCATTACTGAAATGCTCCAATTGAGATGTTAGAATGTCAGAAACAAATTTTCTGAGCTGAGAAATGCATTTTGTGACAAAGTGCATCAGTGGATGATGAAAATGTCAGTTTTGACAAAGAACACTGTTCATTACTAAAATTCTCTAATTGAGCTGTTAGAATGTCAGAAACAAGCTTTCTGAGCTGAGAACTGCATTTTGTGAGAAAGTGAATCAGTGGATGATGAGAATGTCAGTTTTGACAAAGAACACTGTTCATTACTAAAATGCTCTAATTGAGCTGTTAGAATGTCAGAAACAAGCTTTCTGAGCTGAAAACTGCATTTTGTGACAAAGTGAATCAGTGGATGGATGAGAATGTCAGTTTTGACAAAGAACACTGATCATTACTAAAATGCTCTAATTGAGCTGTTAGAATGTCAGAAACAAGCTTTCTGAGCTGAGAACTGCATTTTGTGACAAAGTGAATCAGTGGATGATGAGAATGTCACTTTTGACAAAGAACACTGTTCATTACTAAAATGCTCTAATTGAGCTGTTAGAATGTTAGAAACAAGCTTTCTGAGCTGAGAACTGCATTTTGTGACATAGTTCATCAGTGGATGATGAGAATGTCAGTTTTGACAAAGAACACTGTTCATTACTAAAATGCTCTAATTGAGCTGTTAGAATGTCAGAAACAAGCTTTCTGAGCTGAGAACTGCATTTTGTGACATAGTTCATCAGTGGATGATGAGAATGTCAGTTTTGACAAAGAACACTGTTCATTACTGAAATGCTCTAATTGAGCTGTTAGAATGTCAGAAACAAGCTTTCTGAGCTGAGAACTGCATTTTGTGACATAGTTCATCAGTGGATGATGAGAATGTCAGTTTTGACAAAGAACACTGTTCATTACTAAAATGCTCTAATTGAGCTGTTAGAATGTCAGAAACAAGCTTTCTGAGCTGAGAACTGCATTTTGTGACATAGTTCATCAGTGGATGATGAGAATGTCAGTTTTGACAAAGAACACTGTTCATTACTAAAATGCTCCAATTGAGCTGTTAGAATGTCAGAAACAAGCTTTCTGAGCTGAGAAATGCATTTTGTGACATAGTTCATCAGTGGATGATGAGAATGTCAGTTTTGACAAAGAACTCTGTTCATTACTGAAATGCTCCAATTGAGCTGTTAGAATGTCAGAAACAAGCTTTCTGAGCTGAAAACTGCATTTTGTGACAAAGTGCATCAGTGGGTGATGAGAATGTCAGTTTTGACAAAGAACACTGTTCATTACTAAAATGCTCTAATTGAGCTGTTAGAATGTCAGAAACAAGCTTTCTGAGCTGAAAACTGCATTTTGTGACAAAGTGAATCAGTGGATGGATGATGAGAATGTCAGTTTTGACAAAGAACACTGATCATTACTAAAATGCTCTAATTGAGCTGTTAGAATGTCAGAAACAAGCTTTCTGAGCTGAGAACTGCATTTTGTGACAAAGTGAATCAGTGGATGATGAGAATGTCACTTTTGACAAAGAACACTGATTATTACTAAA